>NC_091470.1:164580955-165780955 GCF_036971445.1 Narcine bancroftii
TTAGGTTGGACTGTCTGCAAATGATTCTTCCAGGACTTTGGTTTGCTTTCTTCAGCTTTCTGCTGTTAACGAGCAGCATAAGTCCTGGGGAGATCAGTCACTGTCCATTGGATCCTGGTGCTCAATTGCGAGCCGCGAGCACCCTGCCATCAGTGAGGCTTTGATTTTTAAAAAATCTTTGCTTTGTCCTCTCTGAGGGAGATGCTCAAAATCTTTACATTTTCAGCTCAGGCTTTGCCTGTGTCAAAGATCTCTCTTCAGACCTGCGCACTTTCATGTTCTGTCCCTGCTTAATTTGCAAGCAGTTCATTATTCGGATACTGGAACCTAGATGAAGTTACCCTTCTTTGATATTTACACTGCTATCAAAAACAGACTGGAATGATGGGAAGGATTGAATTTTTTGTCAATCATCGTACTGTAGCAGGTCCAAAATAAAATATCCTAACTGCAGTGATTGCAACGTGTGCCCTAGGACAAGCATAGTGGACAGCTTTTTGAGGAAGCAGGCCGTATTGTCACGATTAGACCCAGCCAAATGTCGATGGCATCAAATTATGTTCGGTTCCAGGCAGCGCAAGGGGGTGCAGCCGTCGGTGTTGCCATTTCACTCCCACTCAACCCTGACTGGGTGCTGTGTCGAATTTGCACATTTTCCTCTTGATTGCATGGCTTCACCCCAGGGGTTCTGGGGGACACGCTGACAGGTTCATTGGTGACTACAAATGAGACTTCAATGCCAATAAGGTGGCTGCTGGAGGATATGTGCAGAGATTCTTGGAAATAAAGAGTGGGGATTTGTGGAGTTGGCTAGGAGTGCAGAATGTCCTTCTGACAATGTACAACATTAGAGCACCGTTCAGGCCTTTCAGCCCACAATGTTGTACAGACCTACAGTATATAAACCTACATCAAAATAAACTGCTTTTTCCCCACCTCACACCCACAACCCATCTATTTTTCTTACAGCCATTTGCCTGAATAAGTCATTTGAACATCCCTATTGTACTAGCCTCCACCACCGCAAAGCATTCCAGGTACCCATCACTCTTGGTGTAAAAGAAATCTCCTCGAAACTTTCCTCCACTCCCCTCGTACAGGTGATTTGCTATGGTCACCCTTGGAAAAATGTGCTTTTTTTTGATACCCAAGAAAAATTCAGATAGGTGTATGGATGGGAGTGGCATGAAAGACCGTAGTCTGGGTACACCTCATCTATGCTCCTCACCTCTATTAAGTCACCCCTCAACCTTCGTCAGTCCAAACAGGTTGAAAGCTCTGTCAACCTTGCTTCGTAAAACATGCAAAGCCCTGGTAAATCTCCCCTGCACCCGTCCTGTTTTGAGGTGACCAGAACTGAATGCAATTCTCCAAGTGAAGTATTCTTTATCATTTAGAAGTAAGTGCATCCGGACAGCGTAGAACATGACAGCACAGTTTTCCGCCGAGATTTCTACTGTTGATGAATATTTTTTTCACAGTTGTTCCTTTGGGATACCCTCAGGAACATTCAGGACAACAGTGCTGGACCCTGTTGGTTAAGTTTCTCAACACTTGGCCCCAGATGAGATAAAGCAGCCCTTGTAAAACCAACACAACCGAGGATTAGGAAGACCCATAAAACACAGAAGCAGGCCCTTCAGCTCATCTAGTCTGTGCTGAACTATTATTAAGCCTCGTCTCACTGCCCTGCACCTGGTCCATAGGCCTCCATACCCCTCCTCACCATGTACCTATCTGAAATTTTCTTAAATCAAGCCTGCATTCACCACCTCAGCAGGCAGCTCCTTCCACTCTATCACCACTCTACGTAAAGAAAGTTGTCCTAAGGCCAGAATCAAACCTCACAGCCAGAAAAATGGTTGGATTGTTAGTGGCAAAATAGCAGGGTTAGTGGGGCGGTTTAAACAGTGGCATTTCTGCGATCGTGACCCAGGTTCGAATCCAACGCAGCCTGCAAGGGATTTGTACTTCCTCCTCAGGTTTGCGTGGATTTCCTCCAGGTGCTTTGGTTTCATCACACCCTTCGAAAGCGAATTGGGTTAGTAGGTTAATGGGTCACATGGGTGTGTTTGGCCGGCCGGGCTCATAGGCAGGAAGAGCCTGTTAATGACTTATCTCCACATTAAATTAAAATTAACAATGAAAGCATCTTGGCCTAGAATATCACAGTGGCCATCTTCAACCCCCTCATCCTCCTTCATCACGTCAGGAAGTTTGCTGATGACTGAATCCTTCCATTCGAATTACACTTTTTAGGTAATGAAGCAGTCAATTTTTGCCTTCCTTGAATAGGACAATGAGGAGCGAGTAATGTTCACTGAGATGGGTGCCATAACTATTTCCACCAAGACCAATTCTGACCACCACCACTCGACATTCAAAGTAAATTCTACCCCTATTGTTTCACCAAAGAGAAGCAGGAGGGTCTCTGTGAGTCAGGCAATATTCATGGTGAGAAATGGTCCATTGGATTCAACCATTTCTCTCCATGGGTACTGCCCCTGACCCATTGAATCCCTTCAAATGGAGGAAGTCAGGGGAACACAACTCAGTCCTCATCAAGGGCCCAGTAGTTGAGAGAGTCAAGAACTTCAAATTCCTGGTGTCAACATCTCTGAGGATCTGACCTGGAGCCTCCACATTGATGCAATCACAAAGAAGGCCCGTCAGAGGCTATACTTTGTGAGGTGTCTGAGGAGATTCGGTATGTCACTGAAGACTCTCATAAACTTCTACAGGTGTACCGTGGAGAGCATCCTGGGTGGTTGCATCACTGCCTGATGTGGAGGCACCAACTCTCAGGAGAAGAATAAACTCCAGAGAGTTTGTAATTCGGCCTGCAACATCACAGACACCAGACTTCACTCCATCAAGGACATCTGCATAAGGCAGTGTCTCAAAAAAGCAACATCCATCCTCAAAGACCCCCACCAATCCAGCTATGCCCTCTTCACTAAAAATGAAATGAGCGTGCTACGACACAAGGTCAGCTTCTTCCCTGCTGCCATCAGATTCCTCCATGATCAGTGAACCAAAGACACTGCCTTACTTTTGGTGCACTATTTTTATTTTTTATAGTAATGTCATAAGATGGTTCTAATATGAATGTTTGCTCTATGACGCTGCCGTAAAGCACTGAATTTTGTGACAATAAATCCTGATTCTGAACTTCTCTGTCCACTGAAAATTCCAGTATTGACAGTTCTTGTGTTCCTGTAGGAGGTCACCATTGTCTATAAACTCAAATGGACCAAGCCATGTGATTACAATGGTTAAATATTCTGTAGTGACGGATGCCCCCGATGTCCCAAAACCACTACAACGTCAACAAGCTACAATTCAGGATTGGGATGAAAAGCTCTGCTGGAGTAATGCTCCAGTGACATTCCAGTCTCCACTGATCGGAAGCCAACCTCCCAGCTTGAATAACTTATTTCTTCAATTGGTGGAATGACGTCTTATAATCCTTCTCGGCCGTGTCCAATCTGATAGCATCAATATCAACTTCTCCCAAGTTAACTCCCTCCCTGGTCTCGCCCTTTCCCTCATCCCTCTGTCTCATTTCCGCCAGCTCGCTACCCCATTTCTTTCCTTCTATCCACACAGGTTCATGAATGGGAGAAGCATGGAGGGCTATGGACTGGGTGCAGGTCAGTGGGATGAGGCAAAACAATTTGGTATGGCAGACTAGAAGGGCCAAAGGGGCCTGTTTCTGTGCTCTGTAGTTAGCAGAGCAGCAAGCATAATGCTCCTACAGCACCATTGACCCCGATTCGAATCTCACTCTTGTCAGTAAGGAGTTTGTTCATTCGCCCCCTTTGTCTGCGTGGGTTTTCCCTGGGTTACCCTTTGGCCCTTCCAGTCTGTCCCAAACCATTTTTTTTTGCCTAGTCCCTCTGACCTGCACCCAGTCCATAGCCCTCCATGCTTCTCCCATTCATGTATCTATCCAAATTCTTTTTAAATATTAAAATTGAACCCGCATTTACCACTTCAGCTGGCAGCTCGTTCCACACTCCCGCCACTCTCTGTGTAAAGAAGTTCTCCCTCATGCTCCTCCTCAACATTTTTCCTTTCACCCCTATGCCATGTCCTCTGGTTTCTACCCTCTGTGCAAAAAGTCTGCCTACATTTACGGTTGGAGAAGTGGCTAGTGGAACGCCTTTACAGTGCCAGTGATCAGGACCGGGGTTCGAATCCTGCGCTTTCTGTAAGGAGTTTGTATGTTCTCCCTGTGACTGGCGTGGGTTTTACCCAGGGGCTCCGGTTTCCTCCCACTCTCTAAAATGTACCGGGGCTGTAAGTTAACTTGAGTGTAATTGGGCGACATGGGATTAAATAGCCAGAAGTGAATGCAAATATTTTTTTTTAATTTAAAACTTTAATTCTGAAAGGAAATCTCCTCGTGTATTTGTCTTAACCCTTGATACAGATCAAATGTTCAATCCTGCGATGCAATATCCACATTTCAGATAAAAAAAACATACAAATCTAAGAAATTAAATCTAGAAAAGGTCATTAGGGGTGGTACGGTTGGTGTAGCAATCGGCGCAATTCATTTACAGCGCCAGCGATCAGGACGGGGGTTCGAATCCGGCGCTGTCTTTAAGGAGCTTGTTTATTTTCTCCCGTGTCTGCGTATGTTTTCTCCGGGGACTCCTCTTTCCTCCCACCATTCAAACATACAGGGGTTGTAGGTCAATTGGGTGTAATTGGGCGGCATGTGCTCCAGGGCTGAAAGTGCCCGTTACCGTGCTGTATGTCTAAATTTAATTTATCACTGCTACAATTACAGTTGCCCACGAACTATCATCTAAAACCTGTTGTTGTGTAGCTGGCCTAACTCTTAAACACCGCCAACTTTCTGGTCAGTCAGTCGGATTACTATCTCTGTTGTGAGAACATATGGTTAAAACATCAGTGGCCTTTGAGATGGAGCCTTGCATGATGGGAGGGTAGATCACGGAGTACGTTGAAACTCTGAGACGATTTCTCAAGGAATGTTACTGAGTCAGTCCAAAGCTGTATTAAAAAAAACCTTTCTGGAAAATTAGAGCTTCTGTCAGCTTTTTTTAGACTTTTCCGGATTTGTTGAACAATCTGTCACTTCCTCACATAAAATGTCTGCAAAATTGATTTTCTTCTGGTGTTACACTGTGACTGAAAATGGAATATGATAAATACAAATGTGGTTCACTGAACTTCGAAATTGGACCACAGTACCTCTTTTTTTTTAATGAAATGGTCAAAGTTTAAACTGCACAAAATGATTTTGACCTCACTTGAGACTGCAAATTCAATGGTGTCCATGGAAACAGAGTAAATTAATTTGGATTTTTATTCTGATCTTAAATAGTTATGGAGTGCACAATCAAGTTGATGACATCCATGTCAGCCAGCAGTCCCTCTCTCTAGTAAAGGGATCAATAAAATAATAAAAGAAATAAATAATATGCAATTAACGTAACTAATGAAAAAAAAAATTATTTTTTATTCACCCATTATGAATTTTAAAAAAGGAAGCTAATAACTTCTATCAATTAAATTTCCTCAATATTTTTGCACACAATTATTAATATTTAAACCTACTATATTAATAAAGCCCTATTATCTTAATTATCAAAGCTTTATTTAAGACAGCACCATTAGCGTGGCAGTTAGCACAATGCTATTACCGCGTCATCAACCTGGATTTGAACCTGCCCTGACGGTAAGATGTTTTTACATTCTCCCTGTTTCTGCATGGATTTTCCTCCATCTGCTTCAGTTTCCTCTCGGGTTCCCAAATAGGTACAGGGATTGGTAGGTTAATTGGGCACATGGGTGCAGGGGGTCCCTCCAGCCACAGAGGAAGACAGACACCCCAGCATGTCATGCGCTCTTTCAGCCGCGGATTATCCTCATTTTCAAACATTTGGCCAGAGGTCACTCACGTTGGATTTTGGCCTCGAGAAACGTTTTCAGTGGCAAATGTGGCGAATTTTGGGAGCAGATTTCTGGTCGCGTTTTCCTTTGTTGACGGATTTGAAAAATTGCTGCACCGTGGACCGCAGCTCTTGAATGCAAGTGAGCTGCGTCTGCCAGCCCTGCAGATTGTTATGTGGCGGGACAGTTCCCATCAGTCTTGCCTGGCTCAGAGGCTGTCGCGTAGCGTACTTACTTTTGTCGGGAATGGACCTAACTGCCACTGATGATGTAAGCGACGCGACGCCCGAGGGTAATAGCGCGCGCGTGCGTATATTACACATCAGTATACGGGTGTTGAATCTCAGATGCAGGACAGGAAGAGTGAGAGTGTCAGGATCACCCAAGGACAGTGAGCCAATGAGAAGGTCAGAGGAGTTTAGCTGGGTGGTGTTTGGGGAGTTGAGGAATGTGTTGTGTCTAGTGAATATTAAAAGCAAGTCAACTTCATGGTGCTGAAAGATACAAGTGAGTGTATTCTTTATTTGTTTGTAAGTGATGGTAAATCAGAACCATTACCTGCAGTTTTGGTCTTATAATCCGTTGAAGGATATTCTTGCTGGTGAGAAGGTGCAGTGAAGATTCACCAGGTGAATTTGTGGGATGGCACATCTGATGGATGAAGAAAACCTGGATAGATCGGGGTTATACTCTCTGGAAGGCATTTAAAAATCAGACCAGACCGGACAGGTTAGATGCAGGAAAAATGTTTGCGAAATGTCTCTGGATAATAGAGCAACTGTTTAGGACAGGGATGAGGATATATTCAAAGGGGAGTTGGATGTGGTCCTATTGGCCGAGGGAATCCAGGGGTCTGGCGAGAAAGCAGGAAGAGGACAACTGAAGTCAAATGATTGGCCAAGATTGTACTGAATGGTGCAGCAATCTCAGAGGGTTGAATGGCCTCTCCTGCTGCTATTTCCTATGTTTCCATCTGCTCACACAAACCGTCTTGCACTTTGAAAAGTAATGCTTAGTAAAATGTTTTGCGGAAATCTGAGTTCAGGAAGACATTCTATAAATGGAAGTTCATTGATAAGGAAATAAATGTTGTCAAATGCCTCATTTAATAGTCAGCATTAATCCTTTTTTAAATATTGGCAAGTATGGTCTCAATGACATGAGCAGCGTCTGCAGTCTGACAAAGCTGCCCAGGTTCTTAATCAACTGTGCCACATTTATGCCGTCCCTTGCTAATTTACATATGAAAGGGCATCCTTCTCAATCCAGCTCTTGTGACCGAGGATTCTCGAAAGCTGCTGCAGTATTTATGAAGGCCTGTTAATGAGAGGATATGTGGTTGATTACCAGCAGGGGTCATTGAAGGAGAGGTCTGTGTGACCTCTCTCCATCAAGCCCAACACCTTGAGATTGAACGTCGCTGCCAGGTTCTCTTGAACGTCTGGCTCTCTTCAAAATGTTTCTAATTCCCCGCGTGTGAAGTACATGTGAAAGGGGCACTTTCAAATTGGTCACCCCTTTCTATATCTTTGGCAGGTCAAATCAACTGTATTAAAATGAATATATTACCTAATTTTTTTAAAATATCTTTTTCAGGCTTTACCTGTTTTTATTCCTGTCTTTTTTGATTATACATCTTGCCTAAATAAAGTCAAAAAAAGAATGGCGGTTTAGCATTACCAAACTTTAGGTTTTATTATTGGGCAGTCGATATACAAAACCTTGTGCTCTGATTATATTATAATAGCCATGAAGACTGTCCAATATGAATATTTAATTCTGTTACTAAATGTTCTCATTTCTTTTCTGGATCCTCACTTCCTATATCTCCCAAATAAATTAACTAATAATCCTGTGGGTGAATGTACTTTGGAGGATACATCTGTAAAGACTCAAACCTAAATCCAACCCACCTTGGAATTGTCCAGAATTACAGCAAGATGCTGGGGTCGAGCGCGCTGCACAAATGTGCTGACCACGCAACATCCACGGGCAACCAATATTTCAGGCCTCTCAGGGATATGCCGGAAAGCGAGTTACTGGGATTAGGATTTTATTCCCTGGAGTTTAGAAGGGTGAGGGGAGATTTGATAGAGGTATACAAAATTATGAGGAGTATAAATAAATCCACGCCAGCTTTTTCCACTGAGGTTGGAAGAGACAAAAACTAAAAGACATGGGTTCAGGGTGAAAGGTGGAAAGTTTAAAGGGAATATTAAGGGAAACCTCTTCACACAGCGAGTGGTGAGATGTGGAACGAGCTGTCTGCTGAAGTGGTGAACTCGCACTCAATTTTGACATTTTAGAAGAAATTGATATGTACATGAATGGGCGGGATATGGAAAGGGTGTTGTCTGGATGCAGATCAATGGGATGAGGCAGGATAACAGTTCAGCACAGACTAGATGGGCTGAAGGGCTTTTTCTGTGCTGCACTGTCCTCTGGTTCAAGTAGCAACTCTGTTTCTGGACTTCATTCTAAAAAGCAATATCACTTAGAAGATTTATTTCTACCCTGAGAATATCTGTGAGTGCTTCAAGTCTCCTCCATGGCTTGTGAGATGATGTGGCCTGCTGTATGAATTTGATCTTGTGTATCGGATGCTTCCCTGTGTTGCTGACTAACTGTCTTCCCACTCTTCCTCGTGCTGCAGGTAATTAAGTCAGTGGAGGAAGGTTATCGCCTCCCTGCCCCAATGGGCTGCCCTGCTGCCCTGCATCAGCTAATGTTGGACTGTTGGCAGAAAGATCGCAGCGAGAGACCCAAATTCATCCAGATCGTCAGCGTGCTGGACAAGCTCATTAGAAACCCCATCAATCTCAAGACCATTGACACAATGAGCAGGTGAGAGACTGCCAACAGCAATGTACGACTGTTGGTGCTCAGGAACCACTCGGCCCACTGTATTCATGCCAACCAGTGGGGACCTATCTGCGCTAACCAACCTTCCAGTGCATGGCCCATAATCTGGACAATTCAAGTTCTCTCCAAACCCTTTATGAATGCTGTCTGCAAATCTGCTTCTGCCAGTCTCTCAGGAAGAGAGTTCCAGCTACTCCCAATTCCCTCAGTGGTAAAGTTTCTACTCCCATCCCCTCCATAATGTATAATCCCTTACCCGAACTCCTTACTCTTTGGAAGTGCATCAAGATGTTGCCTGGTTTGCACGGAATGCATTAAGGAAAGCAGTTGGGCACACTTTGGTCATTTTCTCTGGAGTGTTGGAGGATGAGGTGAGACTTGGAAGAAGTTTATAACATCACGAAAGTCATTGATCAGTATCTTTTCTCCAGTGTAAAACTGTTACACACTAAACCAGACATTCTTAGCATTGTATACAGCTATGGCTTCCCTTGGACCCTGTGCAAGGTTTATGGGTCATATTCCCTGTGAAGCAGTCAAGTTTTGGTTTCTCTCCTACCAAATGCATTAAAAAATTTAAAAGATTATGTTGCGTGAGGTGAAGAGAAAACAAGGCAATTATAAATGTGCTGTGGCCTCCAGGAGGGAGGTGATAGAGCCCCCATTGAGAACGGCTGCACTATAACAAGGACAGTTAACATCCTCTAAATATGGAATATCTAGGAATAGGCTTTTTTGCAATTTTCAAATAAAAAGATTTTTCAGAGATAAACTAGGATCAGAGAGATTATTGCCTTGTAGTGAAGTGGAAACTCTTATTAGATGAGGGTCTGTATGGAAATTTACTACTGCAATGTATCTTTTGTTTCAAAGAGCAACTTCTAAACCCAGGCTTTATAACTGTAAACAAAAATGGGAACAGGATTTGAGTATTATAACACACGGATGGATTTGTGTCAAGATTGCGTGATTAATACAATGGATGTATGATCTAGATACCGTACAGTATATATGCATCAATTATATGTCATGCCATTTAAGTTGCATAAAATAAAATCGGATTTGCCAGTTAAGTGTTTTGGGTATAGAAGAAGGTACTCTTCTGTACTCTACATGGATTTGTCTGAAAGTGAGACCTTTTTGGGTGAAAGTATGGGAACTATTAGAACAAATCACTGGTATTTCATACCCACAATACCCTGACCTAATTTTATCAGGGAACGTGGAAGAGACGAACCCTAAATTGAACCTTTCATTAAATCAAAAGAAATTTGTGGAGCTAGTATTGACGGTGGCAAGAAAGTGTATTACAGTTACTTGGAAATCAGATTCGTGTTCAAGTGTAGATAAGCTTCCATTAAAAAGAAAATTGGTTATAATTTGTGGAATAAGTACAATATATATTTACAATTATGAAGCCCATATATGCAAAAGATATTGTTGTTTAATTTTATCTCTTCCGATCGCTGGATCTTACGACGCCGTAAAATGAGTCAAGATATTTCTTTGTTTGATAAAGTCCTTGGTGCCCCATGGCCTATCCTAGTAAACTCCAGTAGTTCTCTTTGGTTGCTTTTGTTTTCTTTAGCATGTTACTATATAATATGAAGTTATGTAAGCACTGTTTGTTGAATTTGCTTTGGGGGGCTGGGGCTAGGGAGGGGTTGTTAACAGGAGGGGGTATAATTTGTTGGCAGTCAGGATTAATTTGTACAATATGATGGATGTATACATTACATGTATGAAAAAGTATTTTTAAAAAAGAGAATAGCTGCACCAGAGGACATGCTGAAGGTGAGAGGGAGGAGGTTTGAGGGAGAGATGCGGAAAAATATTTTGGGGGCTGCCAGTGGCAGTAGAGCAAGCCAACGTGAAACTAGCGTTTCAGAGGCTCCTGGATCGAAACATGAGCATTAAGATGATGAAGGGACATCCATCAGTGCAAACATTAGTGCTTTAATTTGATTTAGACATCATGTTCAAAACGTGAGCCCAAGGGCCTGTTCCTGTCCTCTTCTGTTCTATGTTCTAAATTTATAATATAGGGCTTTAGCATAGTAGGAGAGTCTTTGGCCCAATGTCCATGCTTACCAAGTTTTTGACCTGTGTTAGTTCCCTTTGCCTGCGCTCAGCCCAAATCTCTCTAAGCCTTTCCTGTCCCTCATCCTGCTCAATTTGTCACTGCTTCTACCAGTTCCTCTGGCAGATCAGTGTGTGAAAAATATGCCCCTCAGTTCCCTTTTAAACCTTTCCCCCTCTCATCTAAAATCCATGTCCAAGACTGTTCAACAACACTCTGTGCCGGCTCATGAAGGGCCCTATCTTTTAAAATTGTAGACTTGCAGCACTTCCGGCCCATGGTCCAGTACTGCACACGTACGCCAATTAACCTACAATTCCCCAAACACTTCTGGAGGGTGGGAGGAAGCACCCGAAGGAAACCTAGACTGGCGCGGGGAGAACATGCAAACTCCTTTCAGACCGCACCAATTTCTAAACCGGGGGGTGGCCGGTGCTGGACCGACATTGTGCCGACTGCCAGACTAACTGTGCCGCCAAGGGATTTGGGAAAGCAATACACAGCAGCTAGGATTCACACGAACGCTAGGATCAATATGGACTCATATTTGTTAATGCGTTCCAGAAGTCCATGAATCAATGAGAATACTGGTGCACATCAAATAACATGAAAAATGCTGACGTTGGGCTGTCTAGTTTTATCTGAGAATGGGAAATATTTCCTGCAGTCTACCCTCTCCTAATAACTTTTTTATACCTCAATCATGTCCATAGGACATAGGCTATTCCACCCAATGAGTCTGCCCCACCATTTAATCGTGACCTGATCCATTTCCCCACATCCCCACTGTCTGGCTTTCTTCTGATGGCTCATCAAGAACTTATCAATCTCTCTCCCTCTTAACCGCCTCTGCTTTAGGAAAACAGGTGTAGCCTTGCCACACTCTCTTCGTAACCAAAACGATCTGTCCCAGACATCATCTCCTACGCACCAACGTTGTTCCTCTTGCTTGGTGACGTGAACTGCACACAGTTTTGTCCAATGATTGACCAAGCGTGAGCATGACCACCCTGGTGTTACACTCAATGTCCTCAACTGCTGAAGGCCAGTACCCAATGCTCCTCCTTCACCACCGGGGCTGCCAGGTTCAATGTTCACCTTCGAGCTTGGTCCAGCACCTGTACGCACTGCTGTTCCAATGGCAAGGCCATTGCAGTGGACAGAGACCTCGAACCAGATGTTGCCTTCCTGCACAATTGTGAAATGGATAGTGGAGAACAAATAAAAATAATGCTTGGAAATACAAAATTTGAGAAGAAAATGCGAGAAGCACTCAGCAGATCAGGTAGTCTCAGAAATAAAATCAAACACCGTCAAAATTGAGATGCTTCACCAGGAGAGGTGATGGCTCATTTACAGCCTATCCAATTTCATTTCCAGCAAAATAAATCAGGAAAGATGTGAATCAATATCTCAATTCCTTATTTATGACTTTAAACATGTCCAGTGATGTTTGCATCATTCTCCCTCTCTTGAATTATTGATAGGCAATGACAATTCAAAATTAAAGTGGCTTACAAAGGGAATTATAGTTTTTTATTTCGCTTTTTCCTCGACTGGTAAAGGTTCCTCGTTGCAATATGTCCAAATAGTGGCAATTCATTGATTATTTACACTCTCAAGATAACTGTAAAATGATGGGGAAGCAGTTCCTTTGATTAAAAGCACTGCCGACTCTGGCATTCATCTGTGACGCTATAAAGTGAGCTGTGGCTTTATTCAAGGTCCAGGTGGTGTGAACATGACTTGTTCTTGTGTTGGTAGATCAATCCCTGTCTAAACGTAGCACTGTGACACATGTTCCCATCCAAGTTTTAAGGTTCCTTTTTTGTTTGTCACGTCATAATACATTAAAATGTTACATACATAAAATACTGTAACATTTGTCTGCCATAAAGCCAACCAAGTCTCTATGGCGCCCCTAACAATAGGAGAAATAGAGGAAAAAAGGAGTGCCTTCGGAGTCATTGAGTGTCCGTGGACTTACCTCCAGTGCTCCGGCAGACGCAAAGACTCCTGTTCAATCCGAGCTCGCAGATCCAAATCTCCAACGGGATCAGGAAGCCTTCAGCATCCGATGCCCCTTCGCCCTACAAACTGGTCACTGATTTCTCTTTTGCAGGTACCAGAACATACGGGTTGTAGGTTAATTTGGGTGTAATTGGGCAGCACCGGTTTAAGCAGGCCGGAATCGGCTTCGCCTTCTGCCATGCTGTAAATAAAATATTTTTAAAATAATTTAATTTAATTTCAGAGGCACTGAGAGAGCCAACATAAAGGGCGGCCTTAGAGTAAGTAAAAACATATTGAGAACCTCAGCAGGTCAAACAATGTACTTTATACAGCAAAGATAAAGATACATAACCACCGTTTCGGGCTTGGGCCCTTCATCAAGGTGTGGGGAAAAATGTCAGCAGGCACCTGAACATAATGGTGGGTGGAGGGGGGCAGGGAGCATGAACCCAAAGGTAACAGGTGAATAAGGGAGGGAGGGCACAGCAGCAAACAGGGAGAGGAAGGGAAGAGAGGCTGAAACTAAAGAAGTTGATGTTAACGCCATCTAGTTGGAGAGAGCCCAGATGGAAAATCAAGTGTGGCTCCTCCAATTTACGGGTGGTCTTGGGGAATGGTACATGAAGCCATGGACAGATATGTGAGTATGCGACCATTTCAAAGATCAGGCTCGTTTGGGAACACTACCACGGGATGAATTCATTCTGCACCTCAAACCCCTTCTGTAACTCAGTTAGATTAATTTAAATCACTTAAAATGATCCTCTCGTGATATTCCATTGTAATTAAGATAATCACACTTCTGCATATCCATAATTTCTCCTGGCTAACCTGAACTATAGTTTCCAACTAACCTTGTAACACAAACCAAGTTGATTGGATGGGATATTTTCCACTTTCCATTTCCATATATTCAGAAGCACAGGGAGAGAGATCTTGTGGAAATCCTCGCTGATTGGTCAGCACCAATTAGATTAATCGCAGAGAGAAATTTATTGCCTATTTGCAGACATGAGGACATAAGAAATAGGAGTAAGTGTGGGCTATTTAGCCCATCGAGCCTTCTCCACCATTCAATAAGATCATGGTCGATCTGGCCATGAATTTAGTTCCATCTCCCTGCCTTTTCTCCATAATTCCCCTCTGATGCAAGAATTATCTTAACTACATTTAATGAGACAGCCTCCTCTGCTTCCTTAGGTAGAGAATTATATAGATTCACTACTCTCTGGGAAAAGCAGTTCCTTCTAAGCTCCATCCATTCTTGAGTTCTAGTCTCAACTCCCTGTGGAAACAATTTTCATGCCTCTAATCTACCTATCCCTTTCATAATTTTATATGTTTCTATAACATCCCTTCTCATTCTTCTAAATTCCGAGTACAGTCTGAGATAACTTGCTCTTTCCTCATAGGTTAACCCCCTCATCTCTGGAATCAACCTTGTAAACCTCCTCTGCACTGCCTTCCAAGCCAATAGATCATTATCTCAAGTACAAGTTCAAAATTGCACCTAGTACTCTAGGAGCAGTGTCTCTAGTACCCTGTACACTTTCAGCAAAACCTCCCTGCTCTTAAATTCAATTCCTCCAGCGATGACAACATCCTGTTGGCCTTCTTTACACCTATAAACCTATGATTCATGGACAAACACCCACTGGTCTTCATGGAAATTACATCAATCTCTGGATTTTTTTTGCACTTCAACCATCTTTTGGTTAGAATGCCTAAAATAAAACTGTGCAAAATGCAAATGTTATATAAATCTCCTATCAATCTTTTGTTTGGACAAAAGGTGAGCAATCCCTCGGCAGTGTCAATCGCCCTGGCAGTATTGTATCCAAGTACCACTTATTCCATTGGCAAGCATCCAACATTCACCAGTATAATGGAGAATGCAGCATTATTGCGGCTTTTCTCCTGAATGATCCTTTCGCATTCTTGTTGTGGAATTGCTTATTTTCAATTAGACTTAAATGGAGCTGGAATTACTTTGCACCGACACGTTGACTGCATGCAGTGAATTTTGATACTCAGATGTATTTTGTGGAGGAAGATATCCTCCTTGTTTCAAATTTGTTTTAATATTTAATTTTTCAATTTCTCATTTGGCATCTCAGCATGTTTCCCCAGCTAGTCTGTCCAATTACTACCTTGCGCGAGACCGTTAATGGGGTTTACAGAGATGTGTGGAATCAGAGAACTCCATCACCAACCACCGACTCCCAATACAAGATTATTATGATTGATATACAAATGCAGTTTCCAATTCATTTGTTACTATGGTAGCCCTCTCAGGAAGGCAGAGAAGGAAAATAAAATATTGCATCCTTCTATTTGCAAGATCCCATCTATTGTCAGTGACTGATGTCATTGCTGAGGAGGTCTACCGTAGACAATGGTTTAAAATGTGTTGCTTCGTCAATATCAGAGAAATAACTCTACTGCCGTATTGCTGGGCATGTAATGTTAAATAGAGTCATCTCACAGTAGTGGAGTTCATCTCTGATCAATCTACATCATCCAGCATGGCAAATAAACTAAGAAAAAAGATTGGAAAGAAGCTGCACTTAAAACAGGCAAGGAGAGGAAGCAAGACAGTGTTTTATCGTAGATAGAGAACAAACATTACTGGCAGTTTAGTAAGATGAGCAAAATGGAGCACAAAATATCACAGGTAGTTTGGGAGACGACTCAAGGGGATGGTGACCACAGCAGCGGACCAACGAGGGGCTCTGTATCTACCTATGACCTCTTAAAAACTATAAAACACAGAAATAGTCCCCTTCAGGCCTTCTAATCTGTGCTGGACCGTTTTTTTAGTCCCACTGACCTATACCCAGTCCTTAGCCCTTCATACTTATCCCATCCATGTACCTGTCCAAATTCTTCTTAAATGTTAAAACAGGGCCCGCAATTCACCACCTCAGCTGGCAGCTCGTTCCACACCCCCACCACTCTCTGAATGAAGAAGCTCCTCCTCACGTTCCCCCTAAACTTTTCCCCCTTATACCTCACTTACCCTCGGTGGAAAAAAGCCTATCTACATTTACTCTGTCTATCCCCCTCATAATTTTAAATACCCGTACCTCTGTCTAATCTCCCCTCATTCTTCTACATCGCAGGGAATAAAGTCCTAACCTGTTTAACTCTTTCCTGAAACTCAGTTCCTGAAGTCTGGGCAACATCCTGTTGGCCTGCCTTCTCCCCCTGCCCCTTCCTCACTTCTCCCTCCCCACCCACCCCCCAGTATTTTTATTCAGACACCTGCCTGCTTTTTGCTTATTCCTTGACAAAGAGGCTCAGACTCATAACGTTGGTTATATATCTTGGCTTCCAATGGATGCTGCATAACTTGCTGAATTTTTGCAGCATTTTTGTGTATTAAATTATAGCTAAAGGGTACCCTTTTAAGTATAATGTAATAAGATTGGACATTTAGATGCTCTCTTGTTTAACTTTGAAACCTATATCGTATGCACAGTCCCCCTCAGTTTAATTTCATTGCTTGCTCTGGGAACTACTTAGGCTTTTCCATAAAGACCAGAGTTTGTGAGATCCAATTAGAGTCCGCAAGCACTTTTCCAATGCCTTTTCAATCTGCTGCTCAGGTTCATTGTGTATTTAAAATTGCCAAATGCATTAAAATGTTAAGAGTTTATTTTTCAGTTAAGGCCCAGCACAGATTTGAAGGACACCTGAAGATGTTGAAATGGCCCAATTCTTAATCTGATTTCCAGGGTGTCTATACTTACTGCTGCCATAGATCTATGCAGCACAGAAGTAGGCCCTTTGGCCCATCTTGTCCATGCTGACCAAGTTATCCACCCGAGCTTTTGCTTGCTCTTGGCCCCCTTCCCTCCCACCCCTGAATATCACCTGATCACAATCAGTGTGATACAATGGAGGTCGGGGGAAATGACCCACACCGCTTCGCAATTACAAAAGGAGCACAAATATTTGGATCGAAACCAAAGTCAAAGGCAAAGTTCAAATTTATTGGCAGAGTGGAAACATGAGATTGCATACTGACGTGAATCCCGGAGTAGAGCCGGTTGCCGCAGGTGACGTATCCAGGGCGACACCCCAAAGAATTACTACAGAATGGGGAGAGTATACGGTGTGATGGACCACATGCATGTACAGGGTTACAGGAGGAGGAGATTAAGAGAGTCACTGTCACCTGTGTGGCAGAGAACCAATGAAAAGGGCAGGGGAGTTTGGATGAGAGGTGTTTTATAGGAAAAAGAGATGTGTCTTAAGAGAAGAATAAGGAAGGTCGACATTTTTGTGCTGAAGAACGAGTGTGTATTTTCTTTAAATTGTGCGCATATCATGTATCTTACAGTCACTACAACATCACACAACCCGAGGATTCTTTTGCCTGTGGGCCAGGCAGAATTTCAACTTATCGGGAAATGTAAACTGTAAAAACAATCTTTTCTAAATCCAGCTTCTTGTAAAGTAGCATCTACTAGGTCTCAATGTTTCCTTTTATACAGAAGAAATTGCTACGATTGTCCTTGTTCATTTCGTAATTACCAGCAAACAACATTTGTATAACCCAGCAGGTAAACCAAGGTCGCAGCCATGTGGGGGGGGGTTGGGGGAAGTGGGACATTAATGGGCCCAGATGACGCCATCAAAGAGGGTGTCACCTGTGGTGATATGTAATTATACCACTAGGGGTCAGCCCGGTGACCTTGTCTATAAAGCAGTCCGGAGCTACAGTCTAGCCTTGCAGGTCCATCTTGCAGAGAGACAAGACCTCTTAGTGTATATATCAGTTTATTAAAGCTGTCTTATACTCACATTGCTGGTGTGGTTGTTGTCAGTACAGTACCATCAAAGGGGGTGTCACCAAAATGAATCACGTGGTTTTGTCTCCACCCGCTGAAACGCCGGAGGGAAGGGGAAGAGTGATGGCATGGCGGACAGAGGTGGACCATGGCAGGTGCGGCACCCATCCCCACCCACCGCCACCTCCTCCACTGAGTGAGCTTGTGCCCCTCCCCCTGCCCCGCAGTCGCCCTAATATCCCCCCAGTTAGATCTACTCTGGTAAACTATTGGCGTAGAGTGTCAAATGGCATTTGTTCCGCTGGTTACTCTGCAATTCTTCCTGCTTATCTCCTTCCATCTTTAGATTATAAAAATGAAAGAGCAGCGTTCTGCCAGTGAAAGTCACCCGTCGGCCAAGTTCCAAGAATGTTCTCTTGTGCCCCAAAGGAGCAGGTTAAATGTGTTACTGTTGAAGTTATCCTTCTATCATTTGAAATGATTCAACTTCCTGTAAATGTAGCCACAATTCCCCGTCATCTTGTCTACTTACAAGCATCACCCCGTCAATCTTATCATCTGTCCGAAATCCACAAAAGGCTTTCTGATGAATGAAATTCTAATTCCCTTCTTGTAAGTTCAAATTCAGTCACAGTTTAAGCAATAGCTTTTTGCTAAACAGGGTCTGGTATTATTTATTCCTGCCTCAAGCCTTATGGAATGAAGCAAAGATGTTTAAAATGTTTTTTTTACACAAGAATCACTTGCTTTTATTTAAATTCAAAATAGCAGCTGATTGGTGCGAAGTGCTGTGGCATTTTGTGTCCAGAATCATGTGCATTAAAATTCCCTTGTATTCCGATCATATTAAACAAATCCGATGAAATGGATTAAAACTAATTCCATGCAAATAAAACACTGGAACCTGTTAGAATGAACAGGATATCAAGATTCAATTTATTGTCATTATAATAGAACAGTGTCATAGTAAATGAAATTGCTCTTGCCTGCCGTAAGGCAGACAGATTTGCCACTGGCAGGAAATGCCTGAAGTGCCTCTTACCATCAGAGAATGGGAAGCAAAAGAGAGTCCCCCCCCTCCCCCCCCCCCAGAGTGACCAAGTGTCTGTGAATTTGCCTCCAGTGCTTCCACAGTCTCTGCAGCCATCCAGAGTCCAGCCCAAACCATTGGCGACACGAGCTCCAGATCTGAACCTCCGACGTGGTCAGAAACCCCTTCACATCCCAGTTCCGATACCTGCTACCCCTCCAGCCAGTTTTCGAGCCAGTCTCCAGCAGTCCATAGCCCGGCATGAGTCTCCCGACAGCAGTCTCCAGCAGCCTCCAACCTCCATGGGTTCCTCATCATGAGTCGCCGGTGGCCCGCCGCACACGTGGGTCTCTCAGGCTCAGAGCCCCTCACTGGTCTGCCGTTGTGGTCACTGCCCCGTGGGTCAACTCCTCTGCCTTTCCTTCTCAGAATGGGTGGGGGGGGGGAATGGTCTCCCCATTTTCTGCAGCCCAGTAAAGACGTGCCTGGCTCAGGTTGGTGTCTAGACCTGGGCTGAGAGGTATTAAGTGCAAGCAGCAACATTTGGGATACACTGGGCACTTGTGGCATGAAAATGGATCATTGAGGCACTAGGAGGAGTATGTTGGGACTTTTCCTCTGTTTCTCGATCTTCAATAAAAACAACATTGCCCTTCCTCATTTGGATGTACTAAAATAATCGGGCCCTCGATCCATTTGAACCGATCTCTCACTGCTATCTATTCTCTGTACTCTCCCCTACTGACGTATAGACAGCTGGCTGGATTGCATGCAAAGCCCTGAACCTCAATACACATGAAAACTTACATTTGAACTTGATATTCCCGATATTACGAGGGTTGAGAGTTAATAAAATGTATATTTTCTGTCGCCCAGATCTGTCCACAATAATGAATAATTAATAAAGGGAAATTATTTAAAGGAAAGGAGGATGGCACGGTTGGCATAGTGGTTAGCGCCTTTACAGTACCAGCGATCAGGATCAGACTTGAGTTCGAATCCCGCGTGGTCTGAAAGGAGTTTGTATGTTCTCCTCGTGTGTGCGTGGGTTTTCTCTGGAGGTTCTGGTTTCCTCCCACCAGGGGCGTAGGTTAAGGGGTTTTTTAATTGGCGGCACGGACTTGTGGGCCGAAATGGCCTGTTACCGTGCTGTCTGACTACATTTTAAAAAAAATGATTTCTGTGATTTTACATCAAACCTATATATAAATACATTTTAACAATTTGATTTGAAACATTTATAATCTTGAAACAATTATTTCAAAAGATTCTCAAAGTCTAGAGTTCCTTCAAATTGCATGATTTTCCAAAGTTTCTTACCCAATTTTATGATACATCATAAATTGTATCCCATTCCAGGGCATCGGTGGGGTGGTAACTGCTCTTTAAAGACTGCAAGAAATTGCAGAGTTGTGAATCATTTAGACCAACCTCTCCTCCATCAACTCCATTCTACCTCCCACGGTCTTGAGAAAGCAGTTACACATTAAAACACCTGACCTATACAAGTCACACTCTCTTTTTCCCCTCCCATCAGGCAAGTGAGACCGAGTTTAGGGACAGTTTCTGTGCCCCTGTCATTAAACTATTCAATGGACCTCACAGAGTAAACATCACACTATTTTCACTGCATTAACATTGACTTCTCCAGTTTCTGTTAGCCCCCTCCTTGCCTCTCTCTCTTTCCCTATCCCTCTGTCTCCTTTCCTCCTGATCACCACCCCTTCCCTCTCCATTCATAGAGCTACTCCTCTCCCTATGACCTTTTGTTCTTCTGCCCTCCCACCCATATCTACTTTCCCATTGGCCTGCGCTCTTCGCCCTGCCCCTTCTCCTCTTCTTTCCTTCCCCCCCCCCCCGCCTACTTTCTGATCATACCTTGACGAAGGGACTCAACCTGAAGCATTGATTATATGTCTTGACCTCCTTGGAATGCTGCGTGGCCTGCTGAGTTCCTCTAGCATGTATAGTGCACTACAGTTACAGCCTCTGCAGATTTTCCACTTTAACTCTTCCATCTGCATTTTTCCTTCTCTGTAAAACTGAACTCCATACTTTTGTTTAATTTTACACTACCTGTTGTATTGAGGATAGGTTCATTTAACTGGGTAGCATGCAATACTGTGACAGAATATAGATATGTTTTTGGGAGATAAATTGGGACAGGTTTTTTAGTGTAGGTCACATACAAACACTTTAAAACAGATCATTTAAAATAATAGAGCTCTACTTATGCTAGACATGTTGGGGCCAATAGCCTTTGCAAAAGCTTTGGAGAGTGCCAAAGAGACTTCACTAATGGATTGTTGTTTACAAGAAGGCAGCAGATGAAAGAACTTGTCAGAGCCGCATACTGTCTGGAGGGGAACTTGCTGTTCTAAGAGGGTCATGTGGTTTTTGCAAGCAGAGAGAGAGAGAGAGAGAGAGAGAGAGAGAGAGACACACACACACACACACATGCACACACACACACACACACACACACACACACACACACACACACACACACACACACACACACACAAACACACACAGATCAGTTCTACAGTGTTACAGTCAGCAACAGCAGCTGGGACTGGAACAGGATAAGCTGGCAAGCTTGTGGAAAAACCCCATTTGGAAGATGGATTGTGAGTGCTTAGTTCAGCCTGGAAAAAGCCCTTGTTGTTCATGCAAAAAGAGGGGACTGGCTGTCTAATGTTTCACTTGAAGTAAGAGAAACAAAAAGGAACTCTGTGTTGACCTGAAAGAAAGAGGTTATCATCTGGAGAACCCTGATGGGGATGTTTCTTTGCCAAGACACTGAAATGGCTGATTAAAAAAGGAATCAGTTGTGGGTGTCCAGCGTACAATTAATCTCTCTCTAAAAACCAACAAGAACCTTCCTGAGCAGTAACCATTTACCTTTCAAGCACCAAAGCCTGGTGAACTTTATAAATGTTAAATTCTCTGCACAGTATAAGAATTGCCTGCCACCAGTAAACTTGGAGGAATGAGATTGGACTGTGAATCAAAGAACTTTTCTGAACTTACACATTACATACACATGTAGAATTAGAAAGGGGGGGGGGGTTAAGTTAGGTTAGTGATAAGTTAAAGTGTGATTCTTTTTTCATGTTTAAAGATAATTAAAAGCAACTTTTGTTTAATTAAGCATTTGTCTTGGAGAATATCTATTGCTGCTGGGTTTTGGGGTCCTCTGGGCTTGTAACAATACAAAGTGTTTCACTGTATCACAGAACATGTACCATAAACAATTCAATTCACCTATATGATCAGACAGTGATAAATATCTGGCTCTACTTGCATGGGGGGGAGGGGGGGGATATCACACCCGAAGGTACTCTCTCCACCCACAGTATACTTAACAGTAAGGGGAAGCTATGAACAGAAAATCCTCCTGCTTCAGCTGCGATTAATTAATTTGGACCAAATCCATGACCGGTGTTGGTCACTTTCTTGGCATCTCCTGTTCCCGGGATCCCAAGTAGGTATATGTGTTCTTCCCAAAAATGCCCTCAGGAGGTATTGAGGTCTGTAGGCCAGATTAATTATTATTTTTTTTTAAATCATGATATCTTCGAGAATATGTAATGGGTACAGAACTCGAATTTACACTAACGACCATCATTTGCTTAAACCCACTAGTGAACAAATGCATGTATCAAGACCCGCACAAAAACATGGATTACGCAAGGGTTTAATTTTTATTGAAATTTTAGACATGCAGCATGGTTACAGGCCCTTCTGGCCCAAAAGCCCATGCGCCCAAATCCACCTGCAAACCCCATACGTCTTTGAATTGTGGGAGGAACCCAGAGTGCCCGAAGGAAACCAAAGCAGTTACGGGGGAAACGTTCAAGGTCCTTACAGTCAACGCCAGATTCAAACCCGGGTCACCAGCACAGTAATATCATTTATCACCAGAAAAAATTCAGAATGACTGACTCTCCAGACCTGTGATCACCCATCCAATACCAAAGAGAAGTTATCTTTTAATAGCAGGGTGGCAGTGATTGCTTTGAGCTGTCTAATTTGTAAGTTTGTTTAAGTGGAAAAATACAGACATGGAACACTTGATTAACTCCTTTAAGTGATTTCCATCTTCCACAGAAGGAAATAACTCCTGTGCTTAAATCAGTGATTTGTGGGTGGAAGGTGTTTCACCTGCTGGTAGATTTGAAAAGGCATCTGCTCCAAATTTAGAAATACAATACATTGCTTTAGATGGCAGGAAGAGATGAAGGCAAGAGAACGTCCAATACGAGAATTAAAACTTTGTTATCAGGATTTAAAGACTGTTTAAAGATCTGTCTTTCGGATGGACCCTAAGAGATACATAGTGAAACCCCTGGTAACTGGCACCTGGGGGATGGGGGGGGGGGGGGGGGGGGAGGGGGGGTGAAATTGGTCGATCCTGGAAAAGCGAGTTTTCGGGGCTGTTTAGAAACTGTGTGTTGCATGAATGGATAATGGCCAATTTTGAACCCAGGTTTTTGCCGGTTGCTTGAGGTTGCTGGTAGCTTTAATTCTGGATAATGGGGGTTTTACTGTACACAATGGTACAGAATTGGCACTGTATAGGATCTAATGTATAATTGGAATTTTGGTCCTGGTTTTATGTTACCACTACTTTTTGTCTTGCAGAATGAACAGTCCATTTCTTAACAGAACTATCCCCAACTTCACATCTTTTGCCTCTGTGGATGAATGGCTGGATGGCATTAAAATGGGACGCTATAAGGATAATTTTGCAGCTGCCGGTTATTTATCACTGGGTTTGGTTATGAGAATGAACATGGAGTAAGTACAAAGAAAGTGCAATGATTAATCCAGCAAATTAATGTGATAGATTTCAATATTCATTTTACAGTCAAATGTACCAATTAAGTATTTTAACACCCATTTCCCCCCACCAATAATTCATGCTGTGTGTGGGATTTTGGGTTCCAACCATGTGAACATATTTAAAATTTAAATATTTTCATCATTTTAAAATATGGGAACAATCTGCATGTCTGGAGCTGATGTGGGAGAGCAGACCTCTGAACAATCTGGTGTTGGCAGGTCCTGCCGGAGACATTCTGTTGGGTTCTCTTGGCTCACTCAGGTACATGCCCCGCCTTGACTACCCAGTACCCAATGATCCAAGCCTTTGCATGATGGCCAGTCCCAGCTACAAAAGGGTTTCTCTGTGAGAAACATAGGCCGAGATGATGGGGCTGCTGAGAAGAATAGATCAGCTGAACGCAGAGATGCTCTTGCCCATAGTAGGGGAATCAGTAACCAGAGGACAAATTTTTAAGTTGAGGAGGAGAACCTGATGGGTGTATAGAATGGGGTTCAGGAAGAGGTGGTTAAGGCAGGTACTGACCAAAGGAACTGCTCGCACTAACCATCCAAGATGCACATATGTACAAAACAATATTTATTTATTGTATAGATTAAATAGTAGTCCTACATAAGTATTGTTTGTCTGTATGTACATTATATCTAGTTGTGCATCTGTGTGTTTTGCACCAAGGACCAGAGAACACTGATTCGTCGGGTTGTACTTGTACAATCAGATGACAATAAACTTGGCTCGTTGAAACATTTAAGAAAAAAAATTGGCTAGATATTCGGACAGGATGTTTGGGATATGGGCCAAATGTAGGCAGATGTGTCTAATGTAATTGGAACATTTTGCTCACATGTTTCCACGCTCTATGGTGTTTAACTCTTGGACTGGAACTGACCGTGATATTGTGGTGTCAGTCCAGGAGAAAAGTTGGAGAAGTGAGGGAGGTCATGAAATTGAAGATCAGAGGTTGGGGGAAGGAGACCCTGAGAGGGGAGGTGGGAGTGGGAGAATGCAGTGTATCATCTGTAAAAGGAGTTACAGAGAGGCAAGGAGAGTGGAAAATGAGTGCACAGAGTGAGAGGAATATGGGAGAAGGATGAGCCGGTGAATAGGGCGCAGAGAGTATGTGGGTGAGGAGAAAGTATGCCTGTCTTTTGTATCTGTGGGACATGGGCAGGTTGTTGGAGTGGTGGGGTTAGGGGACCCAGTGTGCTGAGGTACCGGCACCACCATCAAGAATTTCTTTGGTCCAACATTTGTTCCTTCCAAGTGTTTATTTTAATGTTCCAGGATCCAATCCACATTTTTATTTCAACTGAATTATCCCAATCTAAACCATATCCCAAATGGAACAGTTAGAGGGCTGAAAGATGCAAAAATGTTGTATAATTATATGCTGGAGCCCTGAAGATTTTAATCGTACCTAATTGACTCGTTATGTGCACAGTTTCACTAACTCCAAAGGAAATGAGCCAATGACAATTTTTCTCAAGCAAACTATTTCAGTAACAATTGGGTCTAGAGCAGTGATTCTCAACCTTCCCTTCCCACTCACACACCACCTTAAGCCATCCCTTACTAATCACAGAACCCCGATGGCATAGGGATGTCTTAAAGTGGGATGTGAGTGGAAAGATAAAGGTGAAGAACCACTGCCCTAGTGCTTTTGTCAAAGCATAAAGCAGTTTAACAGCCTGTGCTTGATGAGTCAAACCCCTGCTGTACAGCACCTATGGGGGAATTGGTGGATTCCGGATAAGTGAATTTTGCGGTTGCTTGAGACTCTGTACTTCATGATTGAAAAACTAAACCGAGGTGGGCCAATTTTAAATTTCTTTTTTTTTAACCTCTATATTTCTGCATTTCTTTTTTTTGTTGTTGGTTGCTTGAATTCTGGATTACAGGAGTTTTTACTGTATTTTAATGCTTGTTTACTCTTTAACCAATCCAATGCTGATACAAGGACTGATACCTCAATCCTACAAAACCTTCTTTAATTTTGCAAACTTTCAAGAAAAAATAGAGGTGGAATTAGGCCATTCAGCCCATTGAATCCCACCTTCTATTCCTTCATGGCTGATTTACTATTCTTTCCAACCCCATTCCCCTGGCTTCTCCCCATAACTTTTGATTTCTTTCCTAATCAAGAACCCATCCACCTTCATCTTAAATAGCCCTGATGACTTGGCCTCCTGGTTGTCCCTGGCAATGAGTTCTGCAGATTCACTCTCGCTCCCCCCCCCCCCCCCCCAGTAAAGAAATTCCTCCTCCTCTCTGTTTTAAAGGGACATTTTTGTATCCTGAGGCTCTGCCTTCTGGTCCCAGGCTCTTTCATTATAGCAAGCATCCACCACATCTAAACCTTTCAGTATTCGATAGGTTTCAATAAAATCCCCCATCATTCTTCTAAATGGGTACAGTCCCAGAGCCATCAAACGGATCCTCATATGAAAGCATAATTATTCTTCTTTCCTCTGTTCTGATCATTATACAAATCACCAGTGATGTGTCAGCACATCTGTCCAGGGTATACAACTGTCCGCTTGCCAATTGTCTGAAGACTAAATACTCGAATCATTCATTGCTCTGCATGCCTTGAAATAATGTGTCATCGGCATCAGAGAAAGTATTTTAGTGTCACTTTGAATCCCTCAGGGTAGAACTAAGTTAGACGTGTGATTATCCAATATCAAACCTGTGCCAACTGTCCCTGGTAAATGTGCCCAATGCCTGGATCCCATAGCATGCCAATTACAAGACCTCGTGGCTCCTGGAGCAATGCATGACCCATTTCCAAAATTCCACAGCCTCTAAAGAACATAAAGGTGCAATAGAGGGTACCAGAATGACTACTTCCACAAGCCCCCAACGAATTCGTCCTGTGGTGTCATTGGGGTCCAACAAGGACAAGTCCATGGGTATAGAATGGGAGCAGTCACTATATCCTCAACAGTCAAGTTCAAGGTGAATTTCAAGTTTATTGTCATGTTACAGTCAGAAGGGTTGAATGAATGATTTCAATAAGATTGAAAGAGGGCAGAGACAATTTTAAAGTACGTTGCTGGGATTTGAAGAGCTGAATTATAGGGAAAGGTTGAATAGGTTGACACTGGTCTTGTAAACCAAGGATTACGAGTTTGTTCCTTGCTGGGGCCTCACTTCTGTGAGGGATGCTGGACAAAGTGGAAACTCTCTATCTTCATTATGGTTGACAAGTTGAAAGAATTTCATGTACGTTACATTCTAAATGTAATATTATGTGACAATAATGGAACCGTCACCTTTACCTTTATTCCCTGGATCATCGAAAAATTGAAGGGAGATAGAGTCAATGCCAGCTGATTTTATCCACTGAGGTTAGTTGAGACAAGGACTAGAGAACAAGGATTAGAGATGAAAGCTGAAATGACTAGGTTCTAGTTTCCCAGGACAGAGCTCAAAGCAATTCATAATGACTGGACACAATGCTGAAGGAACTCAGCAGGTTAAACAAAGATAAATAATGTGTATGCAGACACCTGAACAACATGGTTGGGGGGGGGGGGCAGGGGAAGGAGCACAGTCCCACATGCAGGAGATCATTGGTGGAGGGCACACCAGGAGGAGGGGGATGGCTCTGTGAATGGAGCGGGGCGGAGAGGTGGAGGAAAGAAGACCGAGTGAATGGGAAGGGAGGGAGAACGGGGAGTGGGCTAGCAGAAACTGGAGAAGTCGATGTTAATGCCATCCCAGATGAAAATTACATAAGGCCATGGACAGACACATCAGCATTGGAGTGGGTCGTGGAATTGAAATCCATGTCACTGATGCAAACAGAGCGAAGCTGCTCTGTGAAGCAATCTCCCAGTCTGTGTCCAGTCTCTCTTATGTAAAGCAATTTTCCCTCTAATATTTAGTAGCCAGTGTGCGCAAAAATCTTATGTTGTGCATTGCACAAGTCTGTGTGCACTCAATGCTTGTCCAAATATAAACTTGAAATTGGTTCAAGGTAATTTTGGCACCGTCTATCTCTCATGGCTAATAAAACTGTATTGACATGTTTTAATGTAATACAAGAATACTTGTTTAACCGACTAGTTAACAGAAACAGCTAAGAGATTATTTTTAATAAGTATAATTATTAATCACTACATTATTTTAGGTAGCTCACCTTTTTGTGCATCCATTCATTTCCTTTGCTTGGAAAAGATGTGCACAGCGCTGCTGAGTTCGTCCATCTCTGTATTTTTACTTCATTCACAGTGGCTGCAGACTTTCATGTTTTACTCATAATGATTGAAAGCTTGCCTTAAATAAATTCTTCTTTCCACTCCCATTTAGTAGAGTGATACTGTATATTCAATCAGCCATGCCTTGGTTCAAAGTGATTTTTTTTTGAAAAATTTATTTATTTTTGGAAAAACTTTATTTAAAACAACATAAAATCAAGAGCAACAACAAGAAAAAAAGATTTTTGTACAATATAATAAACCTCCCTCCCTACCCCCCCTCAGCCAGCCCCCTCTAGGGGAGCCAAAAAAAAACCCATAAAATATATACAATATTTTAAGATATTTCCAAACACATATATTCTAAATAAGATGACCACATTTTAACAAAAAAAGAGTATCATGTAAATTATGTTATTTTCTCCATATAAATACAAGATCTCAATTCATTATGCCAACGTATTATATTAATCTCTACATTGTCTTTCCAAGTTTGCAATTTGAAGCTTATCCAACCCCAAGCCAATCAAAGAAACCATGTAACCCACAAAAAAATCTTTGGATCCAATGGCAATTTAATTTTAAATAGTTTATCCAAAACCAACTTAACTTTTTCACAAAATGATTGAACCCTATCATGAGACAAAACTGCATGCAAAAATGTTCCAGTACTTAACCCACATCTAAAACAAGAATCCGAATTACTAAATCCATACTTTTCCAATTTCTCAGGAGTCAAATATAGCTGATGCAAAAAATGATAATTAACCAAACCGGAACAATCATTGGGACTGGAATCACTGGGCTGAATGTGTTTTATTGGAATAGTTTGTCTGGGGGTGGTGGGGGGGAGGGGGGGGGGTGGATGACACTGAAACTTTTGATAGTCATCTGCCACTAGTGGGTTTTACCACACCCAGATTTTTGAGGAGTGTGATAGTCCAGATTCTATCCCCATGTGTACAGATGGTAGTGTAGGATGACTGTGATTGGCTGAGAGCGTAGCCACACCTACTGGCAGGTCTTAAAGGATTGCTCCTAGCCAGACCAGGTCATTCTGGACTGGTCGACCTACTTGTGATATGCTCCAGTCTTTTAGTTAATAAAAACCTTGGTTTGGATCAACAAGTCATTGGTTCTTTTGTCGCGCATTACTACACTATTGTAGTTTGTAATTGAGATTTTTTTTAGATGGGTTTTTTTTCTATATATAAGGGGGGAAGGGTTATTTTATTTACAAGGGATTATTTAGCAAGGGGAGCAACATTTTGTACTAGTGTGAAGATTGTATTGTTAGGGTAAAGAAATGTCTAATTTGAATTTTGCAACTTTTAATGTACAGGGATTGAATAATCCAATTAAGTGTAAAAGTATACTGGCTTACATTAAAAAAAAAATGAAAGTTGATATTGGTTTTTTACAAGAAACACATTTGACTGAAAAAGAACATTTAAAATTGAAGAGTGATTGGGTTGACCATGTATTAGCTTCTTCTTTTCATTCTAAGGCAAGGGGTGAGTGATTTTGATGCATAAGAACTTATCGTTTAAGTTGGAATTATTTATGGAGATTGCTGGTAGGGTCTTGATGGAATGAAATTGTAACCCCAATTGTAACTCTCTGAATTGTAAAATGTTTGCAGAACCATGGACATTGCTGAACATTTATGCACATAATGTGGATGATGATCAATTTATATCTGAGGCTTTCTTAACATTAAATCAGACCAATGAAAATATTATGATTGGAGGAGATTTTAATTGTGTTTTGGATCCATTACTGGATAGATAGCCAAAAAGTACAAGAAAATTTTATTTATTAATCATAATAAATCAAATGTGACTTTTTAAAACTGATCAATCAATGTAAACAAACCTCATTTTAAATACGGAACTATTGTCTCCAGCAATGTAAACATCTCTGGATTACAAGTGTCCTTCCAGATTAATCCCATCCTTGTCTAGGTAGCGGGATGGTTCCGTACAGAGATTGAGCCGACAATGTTAAATTTGTGCAAATGCAAACCAATTCGTGCAACTAGGCTCAATCGTCTTTGGACAGAATAACAATAATTAAGGCGCAATTAGATTTTCCTAACAAGGAAAAGCTGAAAGAAATACAATGTATCAAATGTGCAATCAACTCAATGCTGTTCCATTATTTTTCAACAATTTGCAAAAGCAACCTCAGTGAAATGAAAGCTCCTTTCAGTAAAATTCATTTCCTAATCTCCCTCTCAGGTAAAATAGAATGAAAGAGCAGGTGAATAAATGATCCAGCAAGTGCAGTTATTAATTCAGTCTCCATTTTGTTGTCACACGCCAAGTTCTTGAATTTTATAGAAATGCTTTTTTGACATTTGCATTCATTGAAGAAGCAGAGAAGGCAAGTTGGGCGTGGTAATTAGCTTCACTGTCATACATTAGCTGCAAAGCAACGATAATGTGTGGGCATCATTGAGAGTGAAGTATCATGGTGAGAAAGGAGTTACCATTATAATTAATAATCAGGAGGTTTACACAGGAGGTGTATAGGGGCAAACAATGTGCATATTCAGTCCATTATACTCAACATACAATGTACAACAGTTTATAGGGAATTAAAAGAATCAGGCCAATGAATTGACAAAAAAAATTCAGTGGGGAATGTCAACACAAATTCATTGAGAGTCTATCAGTATCCAAAGAGGTAGTATTTATTTACAAGAAGTCAAGCTATATTTTAAGCTGGCGTACTGATCGTAGCCATGTTACAACAGGCACAACCACATGACTCTCTTGTACAACAGGATCACAATGTATAAACACACACACACACACACACACACACACACACACACACACACACACACACACACACACACACACACACACACACACACACACACACACACACACACACACACACTCTCTCAGAACAGAATACTCCCACCTAAAAACGAACTAGGAAAGGAAAGGGGCAGTTTTGCGAGACCATGTTGAGGGAGAGCGGGGGCTTCAGCCCAAAGGTTTGTGCCTGGCTCCATGCAGACAATGCAGTGCTCATTCATAGAAGTTCTGACCAACTCCAGCCCATCCTCTCTGTGGTTGCTCTGGGAACAATATTCCGGAGTCAGATGGGGTGGAGGCTTTGTTAAAGTATGAACCACACAGTTATCCCATCTCTCGCCTTTCAAACATCCATGAAGGCCTTGTTCATCCTTCTCTTCAAAACCTTTGATGCCTTGGCTAATCTAGAAATTATCAATCTCTCCCCTCGATACACCCAATGACGGCCTTCACAGCTGCCTGTAGCAAGGAATTCCTCAGACTAATCATCCTCTGGCTGAAGAAATTCCTTCACATCTTTGTTCTAAGCGGATTCTGTAAATCCTGAAGTTGTCCCCTCTGGCCCTGAACTCTCTCACCATGGGAAACAACATTTCTACATCGACATGTCTTTAAACATTCAAAATTCAATGAGATTCTCCCCATTCCTCCCCCCCATTCTCCTAAATTCCAATGAATACAGGTTAAGAACAATTAAAATCTCCTTCCTCTTTCATTCCTGGAATCATCCTTGTGAACCTCATCTGAACCCTCTTTGACTTCAACATATCCTTTCTTAAATGAGAAGCCCCAAATACTCCAAGTGAGGCCTTACCTGTGCCTTATAAAACCTCAATATCGCATCCCTGCCCTTCTATTCTACTTCCCTTGAAATTAATGCCCCCGTATGCACCACCTTCTAAACATTCAGGCTAGGTCTCCAAGCCCCTTTGATTTTCATTCTGAAAATTAAAATATTCCTCGACCGATCACAGCTTTTACGGAATGCATGTTTATTTCCCTTGGCAGAAATACCAAAATCTTGGTCCACTTTCTCTCCAATCCTGATACATTATTTCCATGTCTCACGTCATCAAATTTTATGATAGCTCTGGACGAGAATGTTGCCAAATATTGAGTAGTTCTAAGCTGTGGGCCTGGATCCTTGGGGAATTCAATTGAAATTGTTGAAACTCATCTACCTCTGATCAATCTTCAGAGTTGAGAAAGGCCATCACTCCTTCTGTCCAATCAACCTCAGTGGTGTACCTTATCAGCATAAACCATTGTGACTGAGATGTTTCTCTGCCAGTCTGATCTCCATCCAAAGGTACTTTACCAAACCACTTTCTCATTTTTAAATTATTATGGCCAACTTAAAACCAGGCTTATGATGACAATCACAGGAGCAAGTGATACAATTTTAAAATAACAGTGTGGATGTAAAGATTCTCTCAAATCTGAGAATCCCTGCGTTATTGTCAGGTCCAAGTTGTAAAACAGAACAGGTTTTATGAACTCCCATTGTGCAAGGTTTAACTCAATTGTGGGTGGTCCGCCATAAGCTTTTGATATGCAGAATCAGACCTTGCAGCTCACGGTAAAGGAGGTCATTCATGGTGCCAACAGATGCTCAACGACTCTTTGCCAAGTTTTTTTTAAATCATTTCGCAGTAACTGGGCACCGATTCACTCTGGCTTCTGCTCTTGTTCCTGAGTTCCAATTCACTCTGGCTTTGCTCCTGTTACCGGGTGCCAATTCACTCTGGCTCCTGCTCCTGTTATTGGGTGCTGATTTACCCTGGCCCCTGTTGCAAGGCATCTGTTGTGTCTGTAAGCGGGAAAAGCAATAGCAACACTCTTCAATCAATCGGCTGATGGTCACAGAGTCTGAACCAGGAAGCATAAATTAGATTTAAATCAAATGCAAAAAAACAATGAGCAGAAAGATTGAATTAATCAATAAAAGAATCAGGCTGCAAATGCACATAAAATATTATTAAATTTTGAGGGAGTGAAACCTCACAGTTGTAATACAAAAATTTCAAGGGCAGTTAACTTCTTTGGCAGTAATTATGATGTATCACACGATTAAAACAATTATTTACTTCTGACTGTACAGGCCTTAACATTTTCCAATGTGTTTCATCCGTCACAAATAAGTAAATCCCCAAAACTCCACAACCTAACATCAATTTTGGTGCTGAGTCCATTGTAGTCTCCGGAGGAGGAAGCTATCTTTCATACTTCACGGGGGACTGTACTTATGTGACCTTTTGAAGGATTTGGCTTACCCTCTTGGTGATGTGAATTAGTGAAACCTCTTTAATTTTACATCAATCTGGCTACGTTTGTGTGTTTATGATAAAACTGACCACAATGAACACCCTTAGCATTCACCCACTTGACAGGAAGAATGTCTGCCGGTGATCATGCGCCTCAGAACTTTGGGGATTTGTGGGTGGGTGGATGCATGCACATGGCTATGTGTGTGTGTCTTGTTAACCATTCAAGATCTGTCGACTAAGGAGGGGAGAGGAGGGAGGAGAAAGGCATAAGGCGAGAGAATTTTGTTGTAGTTGGGGGTAAGGAGTTGAAAGGGTGGTGATTTTATTTTACAGCTGTTCTTGCTGAGATCAATAACTTTCATTAGGTTAAGAAATGGTCAAATGCTCAGGCCAGACACGGAATTACCCAGAACAACAAAACTTGCTTCAAGCTTTGTTTATAAAGGTAAGAGTTGGGGTATTTTTTTAAATCTTAGAGAGAGTAGACAGTCAATACCTTTACCCTGGGACGACAATATCAAATACCAGAGGGCATAGTGGAGATGTCAGAGGTAAGTTTTCTACTCAGAGAGCGGTGACTGCCTGGAATGCATTGCCAGGGGTGAAGGTGAAGGCTGATAGAGATGGTCAAAAAATCTTGGACAGGCACATGGATGTAAAAAAAAAAGAGGGTCATGGTTATGAGGGAAGAAAGGATTAAATTGTTGTGGTCTAGGTTTCCACAGTTTGGCACAACATCATTGGTTCTATGTTCATGTTCTAAATAATGGTCACCAAACTTCGGGGGAATTCCTTGTCGTTTTGAAAGCTCCCTCTATCTTCTTCTGTTTCACACTTGAATAACTCCGAGTCCTGCTCCCATGGAAACCAAAGGCTAGGAAAGGTGCGCAATGCCATTACAGCACCAGGGAACTTGGTTCGAACCCGGCTCTCTCTGTAAGGGGATTGTATGTTACCTCCACAACCTATATGAGTTTCCTCCGGGGGCTCCAGTTTCATCGCACCTTCAAAAAGCGTACAGGGGTGGTAGGTTAATTGGCTACACGGGTGTATATTGGCTGGAGTGGGCACATGGGCTGGAAGGGCCTGTTGCTGTGCTGTGCCTCTAGATTAAAATCACATCTTTTCCCCTCTGTTGGAGTTTCCACAAAGCTCAGTTTATCCAGGATTTGTGAGAGTTGGAGAATTAGGCTTCACAGGCGCTCTCTGCCATCCCAGCTTCACAAACACAAAATGCTGGATGAACTCAGTGGGTCAGGCAATGCTCATGGAAGGTAGTAGACAGTGTTCACATGCCCTAAAATTGGCACAATGCAAACAATATTAGTATGGTCGCCGCACAAGGTTTGTGCCAAATGAGTGAAGCATTCAGTACTTTGCCTTCATCTTCTCATGAATTTACGTCCTTGCTGCGTTACCTATAGGTTGTCACACCAATTCTTCATCCACCCCTCTTGACTCTCTATTTCCTCCCATGGATGCCGCCTGACCCGCTGACTTTCCGTGTTGCTCCAGTTTTAAAGTATCTGGAGACATGTTGGTTACCTTCACATGCTACGAGGTGGTCATCCACTGATATCGTTGCTTGAATATCTGCGAGCATTTGCTTCCTGATTCCCAGTCTTCCCAGTATTTGTAATTTAAATTTTTAAAGTAATTGAAATTTAGGCAGAGAGTGCGGTATCGAGCCCTTTTGGCCTACAAGCCCATGCAGCCTAATTACACCCAATTGACCTACAACCCAATACATTTTGAGTGGTGGGATAAAAACCAGATCACCTGGAGGAAACTCACACGCATCCCTGATTGAATTTGTTGTTGAGGGTTCCGATGGTGGAGGGGTAACGTCTGTTCCTGAACCTTGTGGTGCGAATCTTGTGGAACCTAGATCTCTTTCCTGATGGCAGGAGCGAGAACAGAGTGTGTGTTGCGTGGTGTGGATCCTGCTGCTCTCCAACATCAGTGTACCCTGTAGATTTTCTCAATGGCAGGGAGGGTTTTTGTTCGTGATATCCTGGGCTGTGTCCACCACCTTTGGCGGGGTTTTACCCTCAGGTGTATTGGTGTCCCCCATACCAGACCGTGATGCAGCCGGTCAGCACACTTTCCACCACACCTCTGTAGAAATTTGCCAGAGTTTCCAATGCCAGACCAAATCTCCACAAACTCCCATGGAAATAGAGGTGATACCTTCACGATGCTGTTAGTGTGCAGTGTGTAGTATTTGCCCTGGTCTTGAGGCTCAGCTCAAAGATCGATGCATGATCTATGGAGAATGGATGTAATTAGAGAAAGGCAGTAGTTGTAAACTCTTTGCTGATGGCGTTAACCTTTCACTTATCTTTCTTTCTCCCTTCTGCCTTCACCCATCAATAACAGGGATATCCGGAGACTTGGAATAACATTGATGGGACACCAGAAGAAGATTCACAGCAGCATACAGATCATGAGGACACAACTAATGTGCGCAAACAGCCCAGGTATTCATGTGTAGCCACAAGGCTGTCATCACAGAATGTACAGGAACTCCAGTCTGATGGCGCAAGAATGGCTGCACTTCAAACTTTTAGAATTTTGCCTTCAATATGAAAAAAAATGAAAGATTTATAAAAAGCAACAGATGGGTACTGCCTCACTTCTGAAAGAACGTCTTAGAAAGCCTACCGTTACTAGTCATGTTATGAAGACCTGTCGGGTTTCTCCAGAAAACCGAACGGAGCCCAGATGGGCCACTGGCCTTGTTCTCTTCCTTGCTTTATGAAATTAATCTCGAGCTAACCCAGACCCTGTTGGGAGCTCTGACGCAACAGGAATGGAGTAAGTAGGTACTTTGCCGGAACCTGAGGAAGAGATGGTCCTGTACTGAGGAAGCAGTCTACAGAGGGATGGTTGAGACTGGTTAACGCTGACAGTGGAAACATTGCAAGGTTGTTCTGACACTTCCTGCAGGATCGATATCAATTTTGGGGATGGTGCCTACATTCCTTTTTAAAGTTCTGAAGCAGGCCCCTGTTTTAAGACACGGCTTCTTCAAGGGTGTCAGTGAGACGGCGAGTTTGGCCAATGGTTTAAATATGGTCAATTTGCGCGCACACACACACACAAAAAAAGAGGATTGTCTTGTTTATTCTCAACTGAACGAAAGTCGGAGTGGGCAGATCATTTACTGTTTGCTCTTATGACTGGTATTGCAGTTTTTCAGGTTTGTGATTTTGACCAGGAAACAGTTCGACCTGCCCCAATTTCGGATCAGGATATTAAAGAGGTCTATCAAGCCTATGTATCTGTCAGTAAATCATACGTATTATGTTGTACCAATCAAAAAAATTGCAGCTTCACCTTCTATTAAAATAATTACACTCTTCCAGACTTTGAAAGACACAAATCGTTGTCACTAAGTTAGATTTTATGGTGCAAAGTTCAATTCTGCGCACGTGATTAGGCTCTGGTGCCTGCTAGATCACTGTTTTCGAACAGATGCCACAGCAGTTCCAACTGACCTCTGCGTCTTGTGGAGAAGTGTGCCCATCCCACTGGGTGTCTGTTTGTTCCGCTGTAGACGCTGAACAGACTTATCAGTGTTTGTCAGTTTCAGGTCCACCACACTACACAGTGGTGGTTGTGACTATAGCAAGGTTAAATTTGGTCTTTTAAAAGTTATTGACAAAATGAGAGCATGGACAAAGTCACCATTAATGTCCAAACCCTTTCAGTAGTCAGTCACTCGAGCAGAATATCCTGAAACTTGATGCATATTGAAAAACGGAGTTAGCAATCGAAAGAAACTTTTCATTTTAAAATGTTAAATCGATAAGTAATGGGTAGTACTGAGAGGAAAAGGCATGTTTATTTGGTGTATTGACTCAAATGTTTGACAGATTTATTTGAAATTTATTCTTCATATGGCAGAGTTCATTTAGGTGTACTGAACAGAAAGGTAGATTTGTAATTATATATGATTCTGGCTTGTAAAATGCTGTTTTGAGTTTGAAAGAAAGGCATGGAACTATGGTGTAGGCCCCATCTTTCATGGCCTGTGCTGGGATGCAAGGCTTTGAGAGATTCCAAGGCCAATGGCCTTGCATGAATTGCAATCTTTGCTTCAAGCTCATTACGTGGGCTTCGAAACATGAATGGAAGTTTTAGGTGTTGCAATTATAAGGTAGAATTAGCGAACTGTAAAAGCACTCCACTGCAGGAGGCAGCGAGGGGCTTTGTTCCCATTTTACTCACAAATCTTTTCAGGTTGTGTTACACCCCTGCAGCTATTTAACAGTTAATTCTCTCAAATGCATCTAATGGCTGAGTGACTACGTTTGTAAAATATGGAAAATGATATAACCTAATGAGTACATTTTATGAACAGTGGGAAACATAATAGAGAAACATGGTGAAAAATGATACTTATCCGCTAAAGTCTTGACCGTCATTTAAGGGTATTAGTAAGGACATAAGCTCTACCATGTTGAAACTTTCATGCCTCTCTGCTCATTTTCATTGATCATTTCATTGTAACCACATTATGGTGTGCACAACGCTATTACAGTGCCAGCGACCCAGGTTCGTATCCGGTGCTGTCTGTGAGGAGTTCATACGTTCTCCCCGTGTCTGCGTGGAATTCCACTGGGTGCTCCATTTTCCTCCCACCATGCAAAACATACTGGGGGGGGGGGTGTTATTTTGGGTGCAATTGGGTGGAGCAGGTTTATATACCGATAGAATCAACTTCTACTGTTGTAACTTTTTTAAAAAGTTGAAAGTTGTTAAAATATATAGTTACCCCAGACCTAATTTTCTCCAAGAATGGTGTATTTATTAACAGAACCTCATGTATCAGTTAAAGATGCTGAAACCTAAGGCTTTTAAAGAATCGTCTTCACAGAATTAATCTCCAGTGCCCCATGATCAATGGGAGAATTTCTGCTGTTCAAAGTTTGAAGGTCTGTGGAAGAGTTTAATTCATGTAGAATTAGTGCAGGGACCTATAGATAAAGGGGCTGAGGATTTGCACTGATGTCCCACTCTTTCCACATCTGGGCTGCAGCTCCATGCTCTTGTGGAGCTTTGCCTAAGTTCAAGATTGCGTGAGCCCACTAAAGGGCCAGCATCTAAAGGCCTCCCTGGAGTTGCAGGTGCTCGGTGGTCTGCAGGATTTCCAGTTTATCAGTGGTTTTATTTCTGGAAAACCAGAATCCGAGGAGGGGGCCTTTGTTATAAATGTGGATGCTAATATAATTCTCTGAATTTTCTGTGAATTATTGAAATCACAATTGTCCCTTTCAGAAGCTGTAGATGTCAGTTCAATTGGCATCAGTATTTTATGTGACAAGCTGCATTGGGTAATAATTAGTTGAATTGAGATACAGATGGCTGGTAATCTAAATAACCAGTGAAATGGCGTTGGGATGATGCAAAGTCAGAATGAGAATCAGAATTAGATTTATTGTTATAAACGTGTCACGAAAATTTGTTGTTTTGTATTGTGCAGAACAAGGTGCAAAATTACTATTAATTACAATTCTGTTAATAAAAGATTTAAAAAAATAACTAGTCCAAAAAAGGAAAAAGGTGAGGTAGTGTTCATTATCCATTCAGAAATCTGATGGCAGAGAGAAAGAAGCTGTTTTTGTAACGTTAAGTGTGTGTCTTCAGGCTTCTCTACCTCCTTCCTGTTGGTAGTGGTTTGGCCTGGGCGGTGAGTGTCCTTGAGCATAGAAACTGCTTTCTTGAGGCACCGCCTCTGAAATATGTCCGTAATAGAGTGAAGACTAATGCTCATGATGGCACTGGCTGAGTTTACAACCCTTTGTAGTTTTCATTTATAACCCCATCTAACCACATCTCCAGCACAATATAATCAGAAAATTCTGAAAACACACAGTAGGTCGGCAGCATTCGTGGAAAGAGAAACAGAGTAAACATCCCCCAGGTCTGGATGCCTTCATCAGAATGAAGAATGAGAAAAAACACACTGGTATTTTGTGACAGAGAAGTGGGGAAGGGAAAGGTAAGTCAAAGGGAATATCTCTGATAGGGTGAGACTCAATAAGTTAATGTGGCATTTAAGTAGCAGATTAAGGTACTTTATCTGTTAATTCTGTTACTGATGATAAGGCTGTGAGACAGGGTCGGTAATGCGGTTGGTGCAACACTATTGTAGCGCCCGTGACCCAGCTTCGAATCTGCCACTGTCTGTAATGACCCTCCGAGAACTGCAAGTTCCCTTCCAGACAGAATGTAGCTCCGCCAAGCTCTTTCATCTGTTGCCATTTTTGTAAACAACAATCCATTAGTAAAGTCTCTTGGGCACTCTCCAAAACTTTTGCAAAGCCTGTTGGCCCTGACATGTCTAGCATGGGGAAGAGCTCCAGTATTTTAAATAAGATCTGTTTTAAAGTGTTTGTATGTGACCTACACTAACAAACCTTTCCCCAATGTATCTCCCAAAAACATATCTATATTCTGTCCCAGTAAGGAGTTTGAACGTTCTCCCCATGACCACGTGGTTTTTTTTGGATGCTCCAGTTTCCTCCCATGTTCCAAAGGCATACAGGATTAGTAGGCTAATTGGTCACACGGGTGTATTTGAGCGGCGCAGAACCATGGGCCTGTTACTGTGTGGCATCTCCGAATTATATTAAAAAAATATGAATTCAGCTTAACTAGACCAGCGAATGTGGAAAAATGAAAATAAGCACTCCCATCAATTTCCAGTCCTCAATCCTTGTTGGTTTGAAGTTACACCATGAGGTACTGAACTTTGCCAATTGTATGATACTCCTCCCTCTTCCATTTCATCCCAAATGACCCAGTCAGGAGAGGAATGTAATCGGCATAGCCATTTCCACTAAAGCTGCAGAAAAAGAGGTTTCTGAGATGTCTATCAAGTGTTGATACGCCAGTGGATCTGGTTTCAAAGCCCTTTGTTTTTGTGGTGGTAAACGATTTTCCATCATGTTGTTGGCTTACAGATACAGAGGCATGTGTTAATATTCTGCTTGTTAATATTCACAGTAGTGTTGGAGAGGTTATTGGGCTGAACTGGTTGAAATCACATGCTGAAGGAAGTTGGATACAAATGGGATTTTATTGCCTCTCGATGTTAAACAGCTTTGACAGACAGGATCCCCATAGTCCAACTTCATAAATATCTCTGTGCCTCCTACAAACTATTAAGTTAACATTTCTTATTGGATTTATGATGTTCATGAATACACACTGCTTCCTGCATTATACAAAATAGTCAGTGAGCATATGTGAGATATAGCTGGAATCCAAATTAAATTTTCTGAAATTAATACAGGACACTGAAATGCTTGCTAACTCATGGGGAGTGATCACCTCTTAATCAGAATGTTCACCACTAATGTCGATGCCGAATATGTTGATGACAGCTGTCGGCTGTGAACTTCAACACTTTTAAAGCAATTTCTTGGGGATTGGTGAACGCGAGTGGAAAGCCATCAGACTCAACCAGCATGGCCACAGAATGGAAAAAAGAATAATTTGTTAAATTGGTCACTTCAGCTGAAATAGAAAACACTGGATATACTCGACAGGTCATATAACTCCTGTGGAGAGCGACGATGTTAATGGGTTCAGTCAATGGCCGTTTAAGGACTTCAACTGAATTGAATACCTTAATTGAATAATTTTATAATTGTACAGCACATCAGTTTCAAAATCTATATTGGGATAAACATTTGAAATAAAGACACAAAACAGGATTGTTAAAGGGAGTGGATTTTTACCGGGTACAAGAGAGTAATATTAGACGATGAATAAGTCTTCTTCCTTCTCTCCTGGAGTTTTACTTCTATTGGAGTCACTTGGAGAGAGAGATGCAAACAGCCTGTGATCTGGTGTCACACACATGATTGAGTATCTCTCAATGTCCAGATTTACCCCAGTAATATCTTATTTGCCCCAGGTGGAGGAACAAGCAGGGCAGAAAGTCTGTCAGCTCTGCTTCATTGTTGAGGTGGCATGGCTACTGTAGTGGTTAGCGCCCACGCTGTTACAGCACTAGTGATCGGGACCGAGGCTCAAATCCCGCTCTTGTCTCTAAGGAGTTTGTATGTTCTCCCTGAGGCATGGGTTTTCATCCCTGCCGGCTCCAGTTTCCTCCCATCATTCAAAACGTATTGGGGCGGTGGGTTGTAGGTCAATGGGGTGTAATTGGGCGGCATGGGCTCGTGAGCCGAAATTGCCAGTTACCGTGCTGAATGTTTAAATTTACATTAAAATAATATTCTCCACCTCCAACATCCCACCACCTTTAAACTCACACCCACTCAAGTTCAAGTTTATTATGACATTTACCAAAATGCAGTAATTGAAGTTGTTTTGGGAGCAAGCCAGCAAATATCTCATATGTAGTACAGCAAATAAATCAGATTTATTGTCAGAGTACACACATGACATCACATACAACCCTAAGATTCTTTTCCCAGTGGTTGAGGCAGAATTACCATTTATTGGCAGTGCAAAAATAAATTGACTCAATGTACATATGTATACAATTAAAGAAATGTAAACAAACTGACTGTGCAATACAGAAAGAGGAAAAAAGAAATCAATAAAGTGCAAAAGTAAGAGTCCTTATAGAAATTCCCAATTGAGTGTGTTGTTGAGGAGTCTGATGCTGTTCCTGAACCTGGTAGGGTGACTCTTGTGGCACCTACACCTCTTTCCTGATGGCAGCAGCGAGAACAGTGTGTGTGCCGGGTGGTATTGATCCTTGATAATTGCTGCTGCTCTCCGATGACAGTGTTCCCTGTAGATGTTCGCGATGGTGGGGAGGGTTTACCCGTAATGTCCTGGGCTGTGTCCTCTACCGTTTACAGGGCTTTATACTCAGAGGTATTGGTGTCCCTATGATGCAGCCAGTCAGCACACTTTCCACCACACACCCGATGGAATTTTCCAAGATTTACAATGTCATACCAAATTTCTGCAAACTCCTGAGGAGTAGAGATGCTGATGTGATTTCTTCATGATGCCATTAGAAATAGAAAGATCCTCCCAGATAGTGACTCCCAAGAAATTTAAATTTGCACACCCTCTTCACCTCTGATCCGCCAATGATCACTGGATCGTACACCTTTGGTTTTCCCTTCCTGAAGTCAACATTCAGCCCCTTGGTTTTGGTGACATTAATTGCAAGGCTATTGTTGGTGCACCATTCAGCCAGGTTTTCAATCTCTCTCCTGTACACTAACTTATCACCCCTGTTTATACAACCCACTACCGAGGTATCGTCAGTGAATTTGTAAATGGTGTTGCTGTCGTACTGTCCATGCAGTGAGTAGAGCAAGGGGCTAAGAACGCAGCTCTTTGGAGATTCCGATGGAAATTGTGGAGATGTTCTTACCAATTCTCACTGTTTCTGCTCTGGATCCAGTTGCACAGTGGGGGGTTGAGTCCCAGGTCTTGGAGTTTGCTGACCACCATTGAGGAGAAGGTGTTAAATGCTGAACTGTAGTCGATAAAGAGCATCCTGATGTATGCAGAGTTGCAGAGAGAGGTTAGTTAGTGCAGAGTCAAGGCAACATAATCTTACTCAAAGATGATGTGCCGATCGAGACTTTGTGTTAAATGTGGTCAAGGCTCCCTCTTCATTGACTCCTTCTCTTGACATGATTATTGTATGGTGGATATTATTTTAGTTTTAATCATTATCGGTGGGAAGTTTTCATATTCAAATCAGATTTGAATGTACAGAGGGAATTACCAGCCATGTGTAAAGTACCTAACCTCACTGGGTAATAAATAATTTTACAGAGAATGTAACTATATGATTTTTTTAAAAGTCACTCATTCTTATCTTGGATTCTTTTACCAGACTTTACGTATTCACAAAAATGCCAAAATGGCGGATGTATTCAGCAGGTCATTCAGCGCCCATAGGAGAAATTTAAAGATATATTATTAACATTTCCGGCCTGAGTACATTGAAGAAGGGCTCAGAGCCTGAAATGTCGGTAATATATCTTTACCTCATGTGGACGCTGCAAGACCGGCTGAGTTCCTCCACCGTTTCTGCATTTTTACTACAATCTCAGCGTCTGCAGATTTTTGTGTTTCACTTGATTGGATGCTGAGAAGTAAGGCCGTTAATCAGTTATAAAATGGACAGATTGACCTTGATGTTTCTCCCACCTGAAGTTCCTGATCATTTCTACTGTGTGGACCATTCTTTGCCAATTAGTTGAGAATTAGTGAGGAACTCTTCAGTTAGTAAGGAACTCCCCAGTCTCTCTCTCCATTGTCACTTATCCACTTTGGGTTCTGAACTGTGCAACCTTCAGGTGAATCGGCAACTTTGCCTGCATTTTACTTCCTCTGGGCCTTGCGCGACCCATGGAGTTTCTTCGACACTTTTGCACGTTGACAATCCTCAACTGTGTAGTCAATGTGAAATATCAGTGAATATTTGTCGGTGCTTTCCGTACAGTATAACAGGACGTTCTGGAAATCAGGTCAGGCAGCATTAGTGAAGAGTGAAACAGATTTAATATTTCATGTCACTGATATTTTGTGAAGACTGAGAAGTGAGGAAAGCACTGAGGAGCAGGGGCAGTGAGAAGAAAGAAGTAGAGATCAAGGGCTCAAGCCCACAACGTCAATTATGCATCTTTTTATTTGCTATATAAAGGACCTGCTGAGGTTCTCCAGCTTTGTGTTTTTACTTCAACCACAGTGTCTGCAGACTTTCGTGTTTTACCAGAGATCTATATTATCTCAGTTTAAGAAATGCTGTTGGCACTCCTAAGAGAGAGTGACAATTGATTGTTAGGTGTAACTGATCAGTTGGGTGAAGAGTAAGTGGTGGGGAGGTGAATGAAAGCAGAAAAGGAGCAAAAATGTTGGAACCAGTAGATGCAAAATACAGCAGTTGCAGGGCACTTGAAATGACCGAGGATGCTCAGTTGATGGAGCAGCGTGTGACAGGTGATAAAATGATGTGGAATGTTCCAGGTGGGTATCCTTCCATTGGAGCTGGCTACATCTGGCACCAACAGGGAAGGCTGGTTATCTGAAATGCTGAACTCCGTCCCGACAACTCAGGTGATGCAGGTATTTATGTTAGGCCATTTTGGAGCAACTTCCCCACTAGGAGTTCAGTAAAATGGAGGTTGAAAGTGATAGGCGATTGGAAGCTTTGTGTCTGCTTTCTGTTGTAGCCCAAGTGAACCCAGAAGGTGACATCACCCTGTACCAAAATGATACCAAGGTCAAACAGGAAAGTCTGCAGACGCTGAAATTATAGTCCAAAAGTGCTAGAGAAACTCAGCAGGTGTTCAACAAAATTATCTTCCTGCCTGCATCCAGTCTCTCTGACGTAGAGGAGGCCTCCACAGGAGCAAGGGGTGAAGATTACCCTTACAGGCTGGACACAGACTGGGAGATCATTTCGCTGAGCACCTTCACTCTCTCCACTACAATAACCCCAGTGGCCAACCATTTTAATTCCATACGCCATTCCCATGCTGACTCATCCACTGCCAAACCGATAAATTAGAGCAGTAGTTTTCAAACATTTTCTTTCCACTCACATACCATCTTAGGTCATCCCTAGGCCATTGCTGGTCTGGGATTAGTAAGGGATGACTTAAGGTGGTATGCAAGTGGGGAAAAAAGGCTGAGAATCACTGCTATAAACCTAATTGTTACTGAAATATTTTGTTTGAGAAAAATTGTCATTGGCCCATTTTCTTTGGAGTTAGGAAACCGTGCACATAACGAGTCAATGAGATACAATTAAAACAGTTTTCAAACTTTTTTTTCCACTTGCATACTACCTTAAGTCATCCCTTACTAATCCCAGAGCAACTATAGCACAGGTGGAAAGAAAACATTTGAAAACTACTGAAGTAGAGGAACATGCTATATTCTCTCTGTGCACTCTCCAACCAGATGGCATAACCGACTTTTCCAGTTTCCATTAAACTCCTCTTTTCTCTCTTTTTCCCAAACCCTTTGTCTCCTTTCCTTCAGCTCCCAGTCCAGTTTCTTTCCTTCCCCATTCAGAGAGCTACCCGCTATCATTTCTCAGCTTTTATCGCTTCTACCCTTCCACCCATGACCCCTTCCCTGTTAGTCTGTGAGATGCACGATCAATTACACAAAGCCTGAAGTTATTAGAACTGAAGTCTTTTATTAGCAAAAGATGGACAGCATCCTTTGTGATGCTGGCTCTCCCTGAATCGGACTCGAAATGGGGGCTTGTGGCATGACAGCCTTTATGGGGATAAAGGGGAGGAGTCATGACCCAAGCAGGGTCACCACATTCACCCCCTCTTAAAAAGAAGACCTGGGGGGGTGGGAGGAGGTGACCTCATAAGTTCAGTCTGTCTGGCGCCACCTTTGGTGCCCCCATCCATGGGTCTTTGGTGGTCTCCGTCAACTCTGTCTGCTCCATCTCGGTTAGCCCAGCTGGGGTATTTGGTTGAGCCAGAAGGGTGGGAGCATGTGTGTCAGCTGCCGGGTTGGCCAGGGTGATTGGAGTAGGGAACTGAGGCCCTGAAGAGCTGTGGGGTGGTGGGGGGGTGGGGTCCAGATGCTCCCACATGTGTCAGAACATTCCAGAATACCACAGCATCCTCTTCCATCCAGGGTATTACATGGTTAAGTGAACAAAGGTCAGATCCTGTCCTCCTGGCTCCTTGAAAGACTTTTGATTAAGAATGAAATTAATTTCAGAATCGGCTGGATATGAGAGGACATCTTTTAAAATTTGTGGTGTCTATTTGTTAACTACACTACATAAAAGGATATTACAAAGTTAATTTTATATTGTCAGGGAGAAGTTGCATCTTATAAACGTAGTTGGAAAAATTCTACTTGATGCGAAAAAACCATCCAGTAGAGTTATTATCCTGATGTCCTGAGTAATTATCTCTTGGCCACATCTGTGATACAGATGTTTCACCCCACCAAATAAATTTTATTAACAATAAAACAATGTACAAAGTCTTAGTGTCCATATTCTTCCATTAGTCCTTGAATCTGCTACATAGCATCATTGTGACCCCCTTGTCGTTACTTCCCCCATTCATTATTTGAAGGGCTGCCTCTCTTGAGGGCCACTCAACGTCTGGTGGCAGAGGACTTTGGACTGTGACCCTTCCCGTCCTCTAGGAAACAGATAGATGAGTCATCTGTACCATTCTGTTGAATGCAATGGTTTTCAACCTTTTTTCTTTCCACTCACATGCCATTTTAAGTATTCCCTATACCAGAGGTGCTCTGTGATTAGTAAGGGATTTGCTTAAGGTGGTAAGTGGGTGGAAAGAAAAAGTTTGAAACCACAGTTTTAATCGTACCTCATTGACTTGTTATGTGCACGGTTTCATAACTCCGAAGGAAATGGGCCAATGACAATTTTTCTCAAGCAAAATATTTCAGTAATAATTGGGGAGAGCAGTGATTCTCAACCTTCTCTTCCCACTCACATCCCATCTTAAGCAATCCCTTTCTAATCACAGAGCACTGATGGCATAGGGATTACTTAAAGTGGGATGAGGTTGAAAAAAAAAGATTGAGAACCACTGGTCTAACAGGTGTTGCAATGTGTACTTGGAGGGGATTACAGGTTTCCCACATGCAATAGAACCATACTGTGCCACTGCACTGTCTAACTGTTACACATTCCACCGAACTTGATTTTCTATTGAAACCAGAACAATACCTATATTTCAAAAAAGGTTAATTGGTTGTGAAGTTGTTTCTGACATCATAAGAACGTGAAAAGGTTTTATGTAAATGCATGCTCTTTCTCCTTCTAGCAGTTCAACCAAATCTTAATGTTTTGAAGTCAAGGTAAACATATTTTGCCCTGAAGGATTAGCAATTGATTGATTACATTAATGCTGATTTACTCTGGAATTTTAATATGCGCAGAGCTAGCATGGAATACACAAGTAATGTAACAAAGCCAACCTTTATGAATAATTTGTACAGATGGAATTCATAGAATTGACATTATCTCCAAATCCAATTGATCGGTGCACAAGGTGCTAGAGGAACTCAACAGGCCAGGCAGCATCTGTGGAAGGCGATAGACAGTCAACTTTTCAGACCGTAATCCTTCCTCGCGAAGAGAAAGCATCAAGGCAGAGACACAAATAAAAGTGGGGTGGGGGTGGGGTGGGAGGGGGAATAGCACAGGTTGGAAGGTGAATACAGGTGGAACAAATCATAAAAAAAAGTAAGCTGGGCAGTGATTGGAGGAATGGGCAGAGGGCTGTGGAAGGTGCATGCTTATAGGATGACATGGAATGTCAATCATGGAGCGGGTGGGAGATAGTGGAAGGAAAATGTGGGTGTCAGGTTGGGGAGGGGGAAGGGAAGGTAAAGAGGACAAGTGGAGCTAGGGGAATCAAGAAAAAACAATTGTGGGGTGTTTAAGAAAACAAGTGGGGAGATTAGAACAGGGTATGTGGCTTGGTGGGACCATATGCTTTGCATGTGGGCGACCTCGGATTCAATCCCCAGCATCTACGTTCTTGGTGTCTTATGAATTTTCAATTCCCTTCAGAAAATAAATTTGTTTAGGTCGGCACAGTTGCCGTAGAGGTTATCACAACACCTTTGCAGCACCAGCGGTCGGTATTGGGGTTCGAACTCGACACTGTTTGTAAGGACTTTGTACATTTTCCCCGTGTATTTTCCGGTATCCTCCCACCATTCAAAATGTACTGGGGATGTAGGTTAATGGGGTGTAAGTTGGGAGACAACTGGACATGGGAGAAGACAGGTGATGCCATCTGGTTAGAAATTTCCAAGACAGAATATAAAGTGTTGTTCTTTGAATTACCAGGTGGCATTGACGTGACAGTAGAATAGGTTGTGTCAGTATGGGAATGCAAAGTGGTTAGCCATCAGGAGATCCTGAATATTGTGGCAGAGAAAAGGTGTTCATTGAAACAATCCCCCAATCTATGGGATTAAAGCAAAAGGATCAGTGAAAGTGTTGTCCCACTGCACGGTGCCTCCTTGGGCTGGCATCAGTCCTTGAGATGAGTTTTATGTACCAGGGTGAACAATATATTGAAATGTCATTTGGATTTACGATGAGACTTGGCAAGGCAAAATTTTGTACGATGCAAATATTTTTGAAGTGCTTTTTTTTTAAAACAAATCCCAGAAGAGGAGAAATTACACAGGCTGAACCGGAGATTGGCAAAACGTTTGAACTGTTAATCAATTTTTTTTTGCCACAACTGATTGATGGCTTAAGAGATTGTGTTCTAGCTTATAATGTCATGGGATGCGATGCTAATGAGGCCTTGTCTGCCCACACCAAAAAATTCAATGTGGGCTAAGGATCTTGGTGGGTATTTGATAGCTAGCTTGAGCTGTTCCTCAGTGTGGATCTCTAAATCCTACCAGTCTTTGCAGTCAATAGACACTGGTATGAAAATGACAAGAAGGCACTCAGTAATTTTAAATTGCTGTTTATGAAGTGCAGCCAGTAAAACAAATTGGTTTTAAAAATGGGCAAAGAGTTGGCCAGCTGATCCCAATCAAAAGGGAATGAGATAATATATTGAGGCATGGTTCCTGTGCAAAGAGCAGAGCTGTAGGTTCATCTTTGCTGCTAACCTATTGCATTTTAAATTACTCAGCTTCACCACAGTTGAGTTCACTTACTAAAGAGGACCTTCGATTAACTGTTGGAGGTTGTTTGTACAGAAGGTTGTAGCTGTTTGAGCATGAACTCTATTTGGCAGACTCTCTCGTTTCACTCCATGGGACCTTTTTCCTGTATTTTTTTAAATATTGCATTTTTTTTCCTCCAGGCAATAACCTAACTGTAGTGGCATTCAGATAGACTGGGGAAGATTGATGTGGTAAAAGAATGATGTTGTTAACTCCAGCCATCCTGCATCAGATCATGCCAGGATTGGATTCCTGTTAAAACTTTAGACCTGAGAGTGATTTGTAAATCTGGGTATCCTCAGACCATAAAAAAGCAACAATGCCTTTCTTCACCCTCACCCACCCATTCCCCACCCTTCAGCTTATTACCAATACAGAGGAGAGGCTTGGAAAGTGCTGTAAACTTGGGCTTAAAATCCTACTTGGTAAAATATCATGTAGAGGAATCTTCATCACCACCTTCTTGTTGAGGTTTTATTGCTTTACCCTATTAATTCAGAAATGGGAGCACCAATCTGGTCCAATTTCAAATGCCACATGGCTTTTGGACAGAGCAGGGAACATCAAAATGAAAACTTGTCATAAACCAGGACCATGCCAAGAGAAAAGTTGACAGAACTGCCTGTGTGTTACTGATGTGGATTGATACTGACAGAAACAGATTGTCCTCACAACCAGGGATCAATAATTGACCATAAATACAACTAGATGTCAATGCCATAACCAATACACGTTTATCAGTATTGGTAATGTAATTGACATCTAGTTGTATTATGGAGTGTTAAAAATATAAGTATTAACACTTTTATTAACACAGCTACAGCTGAGTTAAATTCAGCATCTTCAAATGACATTACCCCCAAGTTCCAGGTACAAAATTGAGGTAAGGGTCAACTGTGGTCTATCATCATTCTTCACGTTAGGTATCTGAAATTGGTTGTCTGAATTCTAAGTGCTTTGACTGCGCTAAGAATGACATTCAATAATGTTATTTGTTAAAAAGTGGTTCTCAACCTTTTTCTTTCCACTCACATACCTTGTTAAAGTATTCCCTATACCATGGGTGCTCTGTGATTCATAAGGGATTGCTTAAGGTGGTATGTAGGTGGAAAGAAAAAGATTGAAAACCACTGTTTTTATGGACTTGTTATGTGCTCGGTTTCATAACTCCAAAGGAAATGGGCCAATGACATTTTTTCTCAAGCAAAATATTTGAGTAACAATTGGGTCTAGAGCAGGGATTCTCAACCTTCCCTTCCCACTCACATACCACCTTAAGCAATCCCTTATGAATCACAGAGCATCCATGGCACAGGGATTGCTTAAAGTGGTATGTGAGAGGAAAGAAAAAGTTTGAGAAGCACCGTTTTAAAAGTAAACTTTCCAGCTTAAGTAAAACATTGATTTAGAATGGATTTGAACTCAGTTTTGATGAGTTGCACATCTCAGATGAATGGATTTTTCAAGGACTTTAAAGCTCATGGGGAGTATTTGCTCGGAATGGTGCACTTACAGTGTGGTTGCGAGCAGGCAGAGAGAGACAATGTTAAGGTAGATCACAGTCAGTCACTAATTCCTTCACCTCTGATTTAACAGTTCATCTGCTGAAGGGTGCCTGGAGTTCAAAATCAAAGCAATAAGGATCGTGGGCATATATCTGTCTGAAATAGAAACAAATAACTCATTCTGTTGTTCAATAAAATGATGCTCAAATTATGTCTTTGATCTCTTCCCATGGAAGATGTGTAAGCAAATATAATGTGTTATTATTTTTAAAGTTTAGCTTTTGTTCAGATAAAAAAAATTCCAAAAAAAATCTCTGCCTTTCTTAAATCTTTAAAGTACATGACCTCTTCTTGCATTGATCTATTTTTCTACTTTATTTATGGAAAATGCCAATGTAAAGGCTAAACATTGGGATTATTTACTGTACAGAAGTGTCAATTATAAACCAAAGATTTCTTTGTGCTTTCTGTGCTGGTATAGACAAGAGGGATATTTGCACTTGCATTTTGACTGTTCCTTTGCGGCTTTAGTTTGTCTTTTATTTATTTGCTTCCTGTTCTTAATAAACGAGGCATTATTCTGGAGACTGTTTTCCTGGAATTCTTACTGATTGACCAACGTCCCGATCGACTCTGTTTTGCCCACACTACAGCTCTAATTGGTCTATAGATTGTCAATAGCTTATTCGTGCCTCACAGAATTGGTACCGCAAAATGAAAGGAGATTTATTAACCAACATGCTAACTTCTTCCATAAATAGAAACATAAATATCTTTTTAAATTTAGACGTAGAGCATGACAACAGGCCCTTTTCACCCAGAAGCCCATGCCACTCAATTGCATCCAATTAACCTACAACCCCCGTACATTTTGAATGGTGAGAGGAAATTGGAGCGCCCAGAGGAAAACATTCACAGATGCGGAGGGATCGTAAAAGGTCTTTACAGCAGCACTGGATTCGAACCCAGTTGCTGGCGCTGTAACAGTTAACTGCTGCACTTAGCTGGGTCTTTGGAGTTTCTTGACTGAATATATTTTTTTGCCTTCAAACAAACAAAACTGCTTCCTGAAGCCAGTTTCATTGAATCATGTAATTATTCGGTGCCACTCAGTCCATCGAGTTCAGGGCAGCTCTTTGAAATGCCAATCTAGATACTGAAAATGGTATGAGGTGGTGCATTTGGGAAGGTTAATATGACTAGAACATGCATAATGAATCGTATGACTTCAGCCATTACTGAGCATCCGAGAGACCATTTGCAAGAATCTATGCATGTAATGGCATCTGTAGATAAGGTGGTTAAAATGCATTCAGAACATTTGTTTCTTTCTATTAGGCATAGAATATAAAAGCAGTGTGTTGATGGAACAACTAACATTGTGGAGGCCACATTTGGAGTGCATGGTCCAGTTCACCCTGTAAGAAGAATGATTGCACTAATGAGGTGCAGCAGAACTTCAGCGGCATGTTGCCTGTGGTGTAGCAGGTCAATTTTGATGAGTTGTGTCAAGCTCCATTGGAGCAGAGGAGACTGATGGGAGAATGGAGAAATAGATATTAATTATTGGGAAGCCTGCTCTGGATAGGGGGGAGGAGTGTAGATGGGCAGATGGTAGGAAACCTTTCCCTGAAGCAGATGTGTTATTAAGTAGAGGGCACAGATTTAATATAAGGAGGAGAATTAGAGGGGATTGTTATCTGTGAAATGCCATAGAATTTACGATAAAAGGCCAAATGAAGGAAAGTGGGATGAGTACCAGATAGTCATTCTATAGCCACCACATACCTGATGGGACTATATCTAACTATTTCCACCTGTCTGGATACCCGACTTATGAGTCGCCTGGCACCCTCTTGCAGCCTCTCCCAGGGTCTGAACCTGCCAAAGACAAAATGCAAGAGGAACTCACCGGGTCAGGCAGCATTCATGGGACTTCTTCAGAGTAGCATGGTGTGACCTGGGTTCAAATCCGGTGCTGGTCTGAAAGGAGTTTGTACATTCTACCTGTGTCTGGGTGGGTTTACTCTGAGTGCTCTGGTTTCTTCCCACCCTTCAAAATATACAGGGGTTGGGCAGTGTAGATTTGTGGACTGGAAGGGTCTGATACTGTGCTATGTGTCCAAATTTTTTTTAAATTACAAGAAAAATTAAAATATGCTTCTGGGCACAATTAATTCCTGGTGAAGGGATTTTAGGTGAAACCTACTTTCCACCGATTTCCATGGATGCTTTTGGCCCATTGGGTTCCTCCATCACTCATGCCAGTTCTCCAGTCCTTGGCATCTCTCTTGACTCACCTCTCATCTGGTGAAACTCTTGCTAGACCCGTTCATTACCAAGTGCAGAGTTCTGTGGTATCCAGGTACAACACTTCCATCATCCTCACTCTGCTGCCAAGATCTCTCCCCCTGAACACACCAGCAGGGCCCCCAGCCATTGCTTGTCATGTCAGGTGCTGGCAACTGGGACTGGGATTCGATCCCGTGCTGTACGTAATGAGTTTGTGCTGTTGGCTGCGTAGGTTTCCTCCAGGTGGTCCGGTTAACTCCACTGTGCAAAACCTACTGCGGGTTTGTAGGTCATTTGGGTGTAATTGGTCAGCACAGGCTCGTGGGCCAAAAGGACCTGTTACCATGCTGTACGTCTACTAAAATATTTTAAATTTAAATTCAATTTAAATTTAAATGCAACATAATTTCTAATCTCAGCTGGATCCCTCCACCAATGCAATATACAAAAGTGCTGGGCAGTACTGAAGACAGGCACAGACCCGAAACATCAACGGCTTATTGCCTTCCGTGGATGCTGCGAGACCTGCTGAGGTCCCCCATCATTGTTCTAGTTCTCCAGCATCTGCAGACTCCTCATTTCCTGTCTCTCAAATGGCTTCTAATTTCACTCTGCCACACGCAGGCAGGATCCATTCTCTGTTAGGGGAGGGTGGAGGGTACAGTCTTTGAGTGACAGGAAGGAGGTCCAATTACCCAATCCCAGAGAAGGAGGAAGCAAAGGAGAAATGGGCCAAATCACTCCTGCTCCTTTTGGGATACAAACAGGGGCATTTTGCCTGAAACATTTGGCCTTCATCAGCTGGAGGAGTGTAGACGTTGTGAGGTCATGTGGCAGTTGCACAGGTTGTTGGCAAGGCCCCATTTGGAGTGCTGCATTCAGGTTTTGATCCCGTGCTGCAGAAGATAGGTTGCCAAGCTGGAGAGTGCGCAAAGAAGATTTACCAGGATGTTGCCAGGACTCAAGGGCCCTGAGTGATAGGGAGATGTGGAGCAGGCTGGACTTTATTTCTTGGAGTGCAGGAGGATGAGGAGTGATCTCAGAGAGGTGTTCAAAATCAAGAGTGGAATAGATCAGGTGAATGCACAGTATTTTGGCCCAGAATAGGGGTATCGATAACCAGAGGACCTACTGTAGATGGAACAAAATTTGTTAAAAGGTTTCACGATGATTTTGAGACAAAGTATGGATATTCCCAACAGACAAGGAGATGTTCTTGTCCTCATCTTTTGAGAAGTTAGATAAGCTGGAATTGTGAGTGAGGGAACTATAATTCTGGATATTTCAAGGTAATTTAAGTTGATCCTCCAGTTAAGGACTGAAATTGCGGGAGGGTGAGGGAGGACAAAGCAAGAAAGGGCCTGGTGAATGTAGATAGGGAACAGATGCTTGCAGGTAAAACAATATGTGACAAGAAGGAGTTTTTTTTTTAATCCAAGAATTCAGGCCCAGTGTGTTTTGGTGAGAGCAAAATGAAAAGATCGGGACTTGGATGACAAGGCTGATTCCGGTTTGATCAGGGAAAAAAAAGGAAGCCTGTGGCAAATGTAGGTAAGTATAATCAAATAGTTCTTTGAGGAATTTGAGGAACATGGGGGTGGGGGAGAGGAGAGGGTAGGAAAGTATTTAAGAAAGAAGGCCAAAAAGACTCCATGAAATATACCTGGACAATACGATGAAAGAGCAAGAAGGTAATTGGGAAAAAGAGTGGGTGAGATCCTACATGAACACTTCTTCTCCATCCGTACATTTTGGAGAAGGACATTGAAGATAATGAGTTCAGGAAGAGGTACATTAATAGCTTGGAGCGTGTCACTATTAAAAAGGTGGAGGCATGAGATGTTTAGGAACGAACATATAGTGGTGTATAAATCATCTGGAGTGGATGAGATTAAACCCTGAGGGACAAAGTTTGAGGAATGTTTTTCACACAGACAGTGGCTCATTTCTGGAACTTGCTGCCAGGAGGTAATGAATTTTAAAAAATACAATACAATGTTTAAGAGACGCCTCAGTAAGAAAGGCATGAAAGATGTGGACCAAATCATACAAGTGCAGATGTGCAGAAAGATTGACGTATGGACCCATTTTGTGCTCTACAACCATCTGACTCTCATTAACATGTAATGATAACTCTTTACTATTGTCGCACTTCAAATGGAGAGAATTCACTCTCTCAAGAATAGATTAGGCTCTGGTGACTTCCAATTTACTGACTCTCTGTGAAATGTCCTGCAAGAATTTGTCCTGTGCTGTGTTAAAAATGTTCCACCCCCCTCATCTCCTCGGCTCATTGTTCCATCAGCTCCCTCCCATGCGAATGTCATGTACCCCCATGATTAAGCATGTCACCAGAGTCGGGTGGCATGGTGGACACAAAGAGTCCATGTGTGAAATGAGAGATGGTTCCAAGGACGATGTGGGGAAGTTGCCACCAAACTTAGTGAAGTAGCGATTCCAACTGCTTAAAAGCAGTTTGCTCACTTTTCCCCTTGATAAAATGGTGAGCGCTGCTGCGCGAAGAATTCCCCGACTGTAGAAACGGGCTTAAACTCGTACGCACAGGGCCTCTGGCGCTTCCTGGCTCCACGTGCTTGACTGACGACCAAAGGGGCCGGCTCGAATCTTTATACGGGCAGCGAGTTGGTGGGGTTGCCTACCTGCAGGTACAGTGATTGCCCCTTGCAGTAGGCCGGTAGGAGTGTGGCTTATAGTAGAGGTTGTATCACCGCAAAAATTGGTATTTGCATTGAATATATGTTGAAACAGAAAATTAGACTGCATGTCAAATAATTGCTGTTACCACGCTAAATTCAATTTACTGATTGATAATTCCTCTCAAAGTATATTGGTTGGAGCTCAACATTGCAGGAGCTTTATCTTCCCTTGTGTCAGTCCTTCACTTCAGCCTCCTGGGTTCCAGCTTTACTGATGAAGCCGATGTCAGAAACAGAATCAGAATTTATTGTCAAGAAATTCATTGTTTGGAGACAGCATCATAGGTGCAAATATTCCTATGAATTATATTTTTAAAATAAATCAATTAGTGCAAGAGAAGAGCACGCAAAGAGTTACTGCTGCCAGGTGCCATCTTTTTTTTGTCTTGACCCGTCACCCCTCTTCCAGGTCTCTGGCAATTCTGAATGCTAAACCTCCACCTGGCACAAACATCCATGTGAGACTCGCTGCATGACCAAGGGTGGGTGAGTCTGTTCCAAAGTGAACCCTCTTTGAAAGCTCAGCCATTCTCCTGAAGCTGATATGTATCCCCGGGAGGCATTGAGCGTTTTAATACGCTGATTTATCACAATATTAATTGAACAGTCACACGCTGGATCACGTAAAATTGTGACAGTCTCCCAAACATGATCGTGCAGAATGCTCTCTCCACACTGAAGTACCAACTTCAGAGTTGTCCACTGCAGCCGCCCCCCCCACCGGACCCTGGACCACAGGAGTATCAGTTGACTACGTAGCTGTGTTTTCCTCATCCAGCAGATGTCTCTATAAGATCTTGATCAAGATCACAATAATTGAGTCCGTTCAATATTAGTGCACCAACAGACCACATCAGGCCTCTGATAACTGAGCTAATTTTGTATCGATGCTTTCTACTTCTCACGTAAGGTAAGCATCCTGCGAGTAATTGTATTATCCTTGCATTTCTCAATTTGAATTCTTGGATTCTCTCAATCTCCTTCCCTCTAACTGAATTCTCCCTTCAACATAAGCTAATTCTGCAAACTAATCTTTTTACTCTCTTCTGAGAACTCTTCAATACTTTGTCCACCTTTTGAAGGCAATGCGGCAAAATCCACGCCCTGCCAATAATCCACATCAGATTCTAAATTAACTGCAAACTTTTTCAGTAATCTTGTGCATCTGAGCAGCATTTTGGAGAAAAATCAAATCCTTATTCCTTTTTTTTTCCTCTCTCCCTTGCTCTTTGGATGCTTCTACATGTATCACTTTCCCTCAACTCCAAAGTTGAAGCAATTCCCACGAAGTCCAAAGGGTAATCTATGATCCATGTGCGTGTGACTGAAATAGCAGGACTGGTAATTATATAGCTCACTGTACAATCTTTTGGTACCACAACTCTTCAGCTATTTTAAAATTCACTGGCTACTCAATGTGGGAAAACAGCAATCCATTTCTTCAATGCAAACTCTGGCAATGAAAATGAAATACAGTAAAACCTCAGCTATCCGGAATTCAAGCAACCAGCAAAAAGAAAAAAAATTGTGGAAAATTTAGTTTAAAATTGGTGCTCCTCACCGTTAGTTCAATATTTTTGCAACACGCAGGCTTCAGCAACTGGAAAATTCGCTTATCTGGCATTGACCAATAGCCAGATACCTGATGTTTTACTGTGGTTTCATTGGAATTGGTCATGAGGTCAGGCAGGCTATACAGAAAGGAGTATCATATTAACTTGTTTCTCTCCCCAATTGTTAAATATTTCTAGAGTTATCCACATTTATCTCAGATTTCCAGCATCTGCAGTAGTTTATTTGCCATTGAATGCTGTTAGTTAAATGGTATTGCCAAGAATACTGAAAAGGATCCCTCTTCTCTTAACTCAGAAGACTTTCATGAGATGCATCATGACTAATTGAGAGGACGGACCTGTTTGACACCATCCCCTAGTGCAGCAGATTTTCATATTTAGACCCATAATCCTCTGACCAAGTCATCACATCCTGATTCATTCCGTTGCTATTAGATGCTTAATCCTTGATATCTGCTGAGTCCTCAGAAGTGGACAAAAAAAATGTTCTTTTGTTGAACAATATGTGGGTACATAAAATAGTTGGAACAGAAATACAGTAAAACCTCTGGTATCCAGCACCAATAGGGATTGTTGGATTCCAGATAAGTGAATGTTCCGGTTGCTTGAGATTGTATTGCATGAACTAACAGCAAGGCATTCCAATTTTAAACTTTTGTATTTTTCACCTATTTCTTCACTGCAGTTTTTTTTTTTGCTGATTGTCTGAGGCTGGTGGTAGCTGGAATTCCAGATAAAGGGTTTTACTCTCAGATGAAAGAACCATGGTATGATAATTGCTGTGTACAAGGAATGTTCATGGTTTGTTAAATTCTGAATATTCACTATGTGTCAACTGTAATAAATTTATTGGAGAGAATGTGGGGGTAGGTGAGGATGGGAAGAACTTTGGATGGTCAGGCACTCTTCTTCGACTTGATTTCACTGCACTTTAAAGAATGGTGCACAAAATTAGGCAGGGTATAAAATAGGCAAGTGAGCACCTGCCCATGATCAGGTTGAGTTCCCATTGGAAGAGAGGGCAGTTATTGGGTTAATCCAGAGTCTTTATCTGCAGATGAAATTGTATTAAAGGAATGGAACATAATGGCTGTAAACTAGTCCACTCTCTGTTTGCAGCTTTGAAATCTGACTTGTATTTGAATCCAATTTATGGCATTCCATTAGTCATGGCATTGAGTGGTAATAGTTCAGTGGGGATGGAGGGTTGGTCATCAGCCAAAATTTCCATGAGGTCTAGTTTGAAGGTTTGTGAGATGCAGGACTGAGTTCAAGACTCATTGCTGAGCACTAAATCTGACAAAATGTGCAACATTGCAGAATACTGTCAATAACAAGGAATGAAGAATAAAAATCAAGTAATGTTTTATTTTTAATGTAGAGATACATCAAGCAAATGGGCCCTTCTAGCCCCATGAGCCCATGCCATCCAAATACATCAATGTGACCAATTAACCTACCAACCCTGGTACGTCTTTGGAACTTGGGAGGAAACTGGAGCCCCCAGGAAACAGGGAGAAAGAACAAATTCCTTACAGACAGTGGCAGATTTGAACCCATGTCGCTGGTGCTGTGCTAACCATGAGACTAACCATGGCACTCTTTTCCCCACATTTAATACATATTAACATTGTTAAAATTATGATCAGATTAATTCACCAAGAGACCGAATCTAGGATCAATGGCAAGAGCAAAGACCAAGGTGCCAGTTCTCCTTCCGATATACCTGCTGAGTGCACAGTTGAGAAATCGTTTCGAGGAAAGGCCACTTCCCGATCTCACTATTTTTCAAACATGGAACTTCCCAGCAATATTTTTGTATCACAAATACCTATCTCGGCATTTCGTGGAATATCCCTGGGCAAACATCTTGGGCTATTTGCAGCGTCTGCAGTGGTGGGGGGGGGGGGGGTCAATCTCACAAACCCTCAATCTGCATACTCTGGGCATGCTGTCCAATGAACAAAGTCATACAGCATGGAAACAGGCCTTTCCACACAATTTGCCCATGCTGACCAAAATTCCCCTTCTACACCAATCCCATCAGGCCCATATCTCTCCAAACTCATCCTTCTCATGTATCTGTCCAAATGTTTCATTAAAAAAAATTCAATTGTACCTGCCTCAGCCACCTCTTCTGGCAGGTCATTTTATGAACTCACTGCTCGTTCTCTGTTTTTAAAAAAAGTTACCCCTCAGTTTCCTGTTAAATCTCTCACGCACTCTCACCTTCCACCTTTGTCTTCTGGTCCCACATTCCCCTATTCTGGGCAAAAGACTATGTGTTTTCCTCATCTATTTCTCTTATGATTCTGTACATCTCTATGAGATCACCCCTCATTCTCCTGGACTCCAAAGAATAAAGCCCCAGCCTGCTAAACCACCCCCCTCCCCATACCTCAGGCCCATAAGTCCTCACAACTTCCTCACAAACCTTCTCTGCACCCTCTCCAGTTTGACAACATGTTTCCTGCAGCACGGTGACCAAACCTAAGCGCGATACCCCATGTGGGGGCCTCGCTAACATCTTAAACAACTGCAATATAACTTCCCAACTTAACTGATTGATGAAGGCCAATGTGAAAAAAGCCCTGTGGACCACCTTATCTAACTGTGACGCCACTTTCAAGATACTATATACAGATATACCCCGTGTTACGAATAGTCGCTTTATGAAAATTCACTTTTATGAAAAAACCTGTGATCGTTTTTATGAAAGGATTTGATTTACAAAAATAACCTTCAATAGTAGTGAATGGGTCTTTGCTTTATGCCATTTCGGCTCATGAAAGGTTTCATGGGGGCCCTCTAGTTTCATAAAGTGAGGTATACCTGTACCTGTATTCCTAGATCCTGCTGCTCTGTGACACTCCCGTGATCCCTACCATTTGCAGTAAGGTCCTACCCATGTCAGATTTCCCAAAATCTCACCTTACTCTGCTTCAAATGCCTTTATTCATTCCTTTTCCCACCTTACCCAACTGATCAAGATCCAGTGGCAATGTTCATCCTTTAACCATTAAAACTAATTGAAAATCAAAATCCTGTAATGCTGGAGGACGGACAGCCCTCGCATACCACACATGAGAAGAAGTCAATGGCTCTCTGAGGAATAGCCACATTTTCTCACAAGCTCACCAAAGGTCTGCTCCACATTCTACTGCCAGCTCCGGAAGCTTTGCCTTTCTCTCTGGTCATTTCTGCTTAGATTTGTATTACCCTTTAAAAATCAGGAACAAATCAAGTTATTTCCATCAGAATCAGAGGTAAAATTCACAGTGAGGATTAACATAACTTATGAACATTTGGTCAAAGAATTAACAACATACTGGAGATCAAAAAAAAGACCAGCTGAGTTTTTGGAATCAGAAAGGGTTTATGTTGGAAGAATTTTATGGAAGCCTTTGATGTTAGCTAGGGGGATTGGCAGGATATTAATGCAGGGGGAAAAGAGACTTGGAGAGAAGGGTTCTGCAGCTCAAAAAGATTGTTTGCAGACCACACAAGCTGTGCAGGAAGCTAATTGTAGGTGAGAGTGTGCATACCAATTCTGTAGGTAGGGAATAAGGATACAAAGACATGTCTATGTAGTCACTTCTCATAATTTACCCCAGGGTTTTACAAATTGTTGAAATTAAGAAAATACCCTCAAAATGTTTCCAAGTCTGAAACTCCCACTCACAATGGTTGCCAACAGAATGACCAGACCAACTCCCATTAATTTGAGGTCAGCTAACAAAAGTATCTCGGCTGTAGGTTTTGGCAAGCGCTAAAGCACTTGTGCTAAAGTGTGGGAAGCAGTCTCCCGCTGAATTTTAGACCCGACCTCCAAAGACTCCAGTTGCTGGCCAAGAGGAGTTGCCTGAATGGAGGACTTGGTGAGTTTCCGCACCTTGCTTCTTGGTGGCCGCCAGTTGTTTCATTAACCTGGGAACTGCCCTGCAGGGTTCTACGGTGAAAACAGGCCTTTGCTCGATGATTGGTATCTGGAGATGGACATCTGGAGCTGGGAACACCCAAAATATCCTGGCGTGAATTTCATCAGGAAGTTCGTAGTCAGACCTAATGTGTTTTCTTGGTGAAAGTTTGCAGGAGTAATTTACACTGACTCCATGCACAGTGGATAGGCCAAAAGAGAGCGATGCATCCACTTCAAGGCAATGTGTCTAAAAGGAAGAATGAGGAAACATTTGTCTCAACTCAGAGGATTTGAGTTGCCTTGTCTTTTAAGGCCTTTTTTTAATGTGTAGTGTGTAGAGGTCAGAGCACTATTAAGACACCAATGATCAATGTTCACATCTGATGCTATCTACAAGGAGTCTGTACATTCTCCTTGTGACCTGCAGGGGTTTTCTTTGGGCACTCTGGTTTCTTCCCACGTTTCAAAACTGTATGGGGACGATAGGTTAATTTGGTGTAATTGGGCAGCTCAGGTTTTAATGGCCAGAATCAGTTCTCATATGCTGTATCTTTATATTTAAAATTGAAAGAATGCCAAGCCCCTTGTCTCCCTTGTTAATTATTATTTCAGAAATGATTAACTTACATCAATCGTTTTCTCCTCCATTGTATCAAGGTGTTGCTGGTGGCTGCCTCTTAACAATTGATTTTACTCCCCGTCAGATGTGAGGTAACTTGGCGGTCAAGGGCATTGAAGAGGTCAGGGATGCACAGAGCATGCTTTTGTCAGTCTACTCCCGAGGCAGATCATGGAGGAAGTAGTCTTGTAGTTGTCTTTCAGCGAGAAATTGCCTGAGATAGCGAGACAAAATACTCAAGAGTTTATACAGAGCCTGCCAAATGTGACAGCTCCACAGTTAATCATGGAGAATTGGAACAAGCATAACTAAAAGCTAACCCTCTGGAGCCGATCGATCATTGCTGGACACGAGACATTGTTCACTGCTGTTAAATGTGCACTCAGAACATCAATCCCCAGGGGTGGTTGCAAAGGTCTTCATGGATGTCAATGCCAAGTCTGCTGTGAAGATTGTGTTCTACTTCCAAATCTGAATGGAACCTGCACACTGTTAACTGTAGAATGTGGGGGTAAATGCTGAGAGCAGTGCAGTTGGCATAACAGTTAACGCAACGCCCTTGCAGCACCAGCGATCGGGACCGGACCTGGGTTCAAATCCCGCGCTGCCTGTAAAGAGTTTGCATGTTCTCCCTGTGACTGCACGTGGGGCTCCAGTTTCCTTCCATCCTCCAAAAACATGCCTGGGGTGTAGGTTACTGGGGTGTAATTTGGGCGGCACTGACTCGTAGGCCCGAATTTGACCTGTTACAATGCTGTATGCCTAATTTTTAGAAAAATTTTTGCTTTCAATGTTATAAATTTAAATTTAGACATTCAGCACGGTAACACGCCCTTTTGGCTGACAAGCCCATGTTGCCCAATTACACCCCATTAACCTTCACCCCCCCCAGGTAAGTCATGAATGGTGGGGGAAGCAAGCGCCCAGAGGAAACCCACACAAATGTTAGGAGAACATACAAAATCCTTACAGACAGTGTGGGATTCTAACCCCGGCCCCAGTTTCTGGTACTGTAGAGGCATTGTACTAACCAATACTCTAATCGTGCAGCATCAGGTTCTAAGAGAAACGCATCAACTGTAGTTGCTGGTGTCTTGTGCAAACAATGAGTTGCTGGAGTGAGACAGGCCGGATCTGTGGGGAATAATGATCAGTCAACATTTTGGATTGGGTCGCATTACTGAGAATAAAGTATAAAGAGGTGATATTAAGGTTATGAAAGGGGAAATAGGCTGGAGGTGAGGATCAAAAGTGAGAAGATATTGGCCAGAAGGTATGAGAAGTGGAGGGAGTGATTGTGGGAAGGGGATTAAAATTTGAGAGAACAATAAGAGCAGGTGTCATAAAAGCCCCTTTTACTGGCTCCTTATCATAGTAATTAACGGCCAATGTACCAGTTAAAGGGCCAATGTGAACACTCGCAAATCGGCACATAGACATCAAATACCCCAGGGATTGACTGCCTAGGTAGGGTGTATCATCTCCAAGGTCATCCGAGGCCCAGTGTAAAAGGGACATGGACCATCCAGGGACAAAGATTAAAAATATATAAATTTAGAATTCAATTTACTAAATCCTGATCAATGTATTATGATCTTGTATTTGAACAAAATAAATTATGCCTAATTATACCATAATTAAGTTTTATGTACAGCACAGTATGAGTACTTCAGCCCCTGTTGTTGTTGTACCAACCTACATAAACCTTTATAAGGGACCATGGGAAAATGGACGGCAGTAAAACACATAGCCACACAATTTATGACCTTGAGAAAGTCACAGGGAGAGAGAGAGAGAGAGAGAGAGAGAGAGAGAGAGAGAGCAATGGCGGACCTGCCTGTTCATAATTCTGTGTGGCAGAGAAAGGGCTGTATACACGGAGCACTCATGGAAGGATTTCTCTACCGCACCGAATTCTGGGAGGGCAGGTCTGCCATCGCTCGATGCGTCAGACGGACTGGTGGAAATAGACATCCCTCTCCCCGGAGATGCCTGGTGGATGAGTGTGAAAGGGGGCAGAGAACCAGTTAACAGTAGTCCAGTGTGAATGGCTTCTTTAACTGGTTCATTGAATGGCCAATTTACAGATTAGCCAGTGTGAAAAGGGCAATGTAAATTTAGCAAAATCGATATTCTTGCTATAAAACTGTCCAGGTTGAATACGATGTGTTGTTCCTCAAGTTTTACATTTGGCTTCACTCCAGAATGTATGAGCTGAGGACCGACACATCAGTGTGGAAATGGTGAGGGAAATTGAAGTAGTTGGCTGCTAAAAGTTCAACCTTACATCCACAGGGTATGGTAAAGCAACATCAGACACTGATCTGAAATACAGAGCTTCCTGGGTGTAGCATGATCAATAACCACAAGCAGATTCAAAGAGAGTGATTAAAGGCTTTAATAACCTGAAATGTCAGGAACGTCTTTACCTACTGTTGGCCCAGATCCAAGGTTGGTATTGAGGGCATAGACTAGGGTTATCAGCCTTTATTGGGAATCTTATGGGGAGGAGTTACAGGATCAGAGGTGGGCCAGCTTGTACAGTGTAGTGAGGTCACCTCCTACACTACTATGTTCCACCACATTGGGATACCCGATTGAGCTCCACCATTATGTCTCCACCAACATTTGGGCAGATACAGTCTATGGACAGGAAGGGTCAAGATGGGTCTGCAGCAAATACAACTGATCCAGGATGCTAACTTGGTCAGCATGGACAAGATCGGCCACAGGGTGTGCTCTGTGCTCTATGACTCACTATAGAGGCAACCGCCTCGTGAATCTCTGCATACTCGCAAGCTTAATCACATCTTTCCTGTTGCAATGAAACCCCTGGTATCCAGAATTCAAGCAACTGGCAAAAGAATTGTGGAAAAGAAATTTAGACATTTAAAATAAATAAGAATAAAATAATAGGTAAAAATATGTACATTTAAAATGAAATGTTATTTGAAGTGAAGATGGGAGCAAACATTCAGCCAGCGGAGGGCCTTGGCCATGCTTCGCTCATAGCAGCTGTTTGAATAAAGTTGTGTGAAACAGCAATGGTGTTGCCCAGGATGAAGAGCTGGTTGATGCCACTCGCCGTTGGGGTGACTGTCTTATTCTCATTTAGTAATAGTTGCCCCAGTTCAAAGGCTTTATATGTAAACTTGGGGGGACTTGGGGGGGGGGGGGAAGTTGATTTTCTATAATGTTATTGTTCATCTTTTGGGCAGCTCCGTGGAGGGGGAGGAACCTGCAGATGCAGCAACGGTTAAATGTTTTCAAAGAATGGGACTGCAAATAAAGTAAAATCCTTTAAGGTTTTTGTATTCATACAAGTGAAGTTTGTTCAGTGTAAGTACAGTACAATATTTTTGTCTTTAAACTATTTTTTTCTTAATGCAGGTGTATTAGTTAGACCTTGTAAGACTAAATCTCAAGAATCTACCAATCCCCATAGGAATCAGATATTGGATTTTTACTGTATTCAGGCACCGATCTAGGGAAACTCTAGTCATTCTCTCACCAAGCTCCCTGAGCCACGGTCAAGCCATAGCCAGCCACAGGATGTCCACTCTCGCACCAGTACAATGTGAATGGTCAGGGTAAAGCAACACTGATTGTGAGGAAATTGCATTCGGTGAGGAATATTCATGGAGCCGCACTGCCTGACAATGCATTTGTCGCACAACAGCTGCAGACCAAGACAATTTTTGCACCTCTCTCTACTCCACACACAAGTGCTGTCAGCATTAGCAATATAAACGCAGCTCAAGGGAGTGACCCTACAGTGGCCCAAGTGCCATGAGAGGCTCCTTCTGGTTATTTCTATGGTGCTCTTGGAGATTTTCCAGCTCTGTCTACCTGCAAGGTCAATACAAAATAAACAGAAATCAACCACACATCCCAAAGGATGTTAATTGTGATGCTTTTCAATTGTGAAGGAGACTATTGAACCTGCTGTATAATAGGAATGTGATACACAGCGGAACATGTGTTGCTTAACTTTCATATCACCAAGTCAAGGCTGTCCCTCTTCATGCACTCAAACTTCTGACGGTCCTTGAGTCCATCTCCTCATCCTACCACTGGAGAGTTTCTGGCTGGCCCTGGGTGGGGGCATGTTCCCTTCTCTGACCTCCTAGGTCTACAGGCTGACCAACAAGTTCTTAAAGTAAGTCCAGCGGTTTGAGCAGTGCTGTTACACCGCCAGCCATTGGGACCAGGGTTCGTATCCCACACTGTCTATAAGTAGTTTGTACATTCTCTCCATACATCCTGCATGGGTTTTCCTCTGGGTCTCTGGTTTCCTTCCACCGGTCAATTGGATGTAAATTGCGTGGCATGGCCTCATAGGCTGAAAGGGCCTGTAACCATGCAGTATGGCTACATTTTTTTTAATTAAAATTTTTTAATTCCCACAAAGTTCTGGTGGAGTCATTGACCTGAGAGTATGAATATAAGAGTCTCTGGATTAATTGTACTGGACAATGAAGATGTTTTTCTTCCTGTGGGTGTTGTGTAACCAAGAGATGCAAGGAACAGACGCTGCCACGGGTGGACGTGAATTTCCAAGTTCAAGTTCATTATCATCTGGCTGTATATATACAACTCGACAAGGCAGCACACCCATACACACAGAATACACAGCGTATAATAATCCCGCGTATACACAAAGATATAATTTAAAATATAAGTATCCCAATATTTTGAAATAATTTACTCAATTACAGAAAACTGTTCATCGATCTCACGCCAGCAGAAAGATGCCTGACAGCCCTGATATTCATGCTCATATACCTTCTTCTTGATGGTAGTGTGTCAAAGACACTGTGTGCAAGATGGAAAGGGTTCTAAATAATTCTCTGAATGTTATTTAAGCAATGATTCTGGTAAATGCTGGCATTAGAGGGAAGGAAAGTCTCCAGTGATCTTCTCAGCCATTTTGATGATCCTCTGTATTGATTTTTGTCCGATGCTCTGCAGCTATCCCAAAATGCATGCAAACCAATATTTAAACACATTTTGAGCATAAAGAAACAATTGGACTGCTTGATGGACTGAATTTCTCATTAATTAGTGATATATACAGAGGGTGTGAAAAGCACAAATAACTATGACCTTGGTTGAAACCCTGCATTTATTGTTAAACTGAAAGTGCATTTGTGCATTCTTGCTGAATATGGAAGGTTACATGACGGAACTGCAAGTGGAAGAAGTGGGTTTTCAGGTGTCCTGTCCACATAGATTTATTTAATTGATTTTGTGAGACCATGCTGTGTGAATAACAACAGTGCAGTTGCTTAATTAACAATATTTAGTGTGTTCTAAAACAATTGAAAATGTGTCAGTGTGTTATTAAGGAGATATTATAATTTCCCTTCTACTTATGACAGTAATAGAATTTGTGGGGTGATTTCACATTGATGAATTTATAATTCTTGCTAGCATTTCTGCAAAGCCATATTTAACTTGCTTTCTGAAAGACATGGTTTAAATGTTGGTTGCAATCGTAGACAGGATGCCACAAAGTAAGTTGAGAGGAGATTTGTTTGCCGGGAGCTGGATAATCATGGGCTTTGATCAGCAGGGACAGAATGAATCTGCTCCCTTTATCAGAGGGTCACAGTCTTAAAATCTTGCAGGTATGAGAGGGCATTTGCACAGACAGTGTGAGAACAGAATCGGAGCTCTCGAATGCAAGAGTAGGGAGGTTATGATGAAATTGTACAAGGCATTGGTGAGGCCAAATATGGAGTACTGTGTACAGTTTTGGTCACCAAATTATAGGAAAGATATAAACAAAATAGAGAGAGTGCAGAGAAGGTTCACGAGAACGTTGACAGGATTTCAGGGTCTGAGTTACATGGAAAGGTTGTGCGGACTGGGGCTTTTTTCTCTGGAGCGTAGAAGATTGAGAGGGGACTTGATAGAGGTGTTTAAGATTTTAAAAGGGACAGACTTTTAAAAGGGATAGGCTTTTTCAATTAAGAAAGGGGGAGATTCAAACTAGAGGACATGGTTTAAGATTGAAGGGGGAAAATTATAAGGGGAACATGAGGGGAAATTTCTTTACGCAGAGGGTGGTGGGGATGTGGAATGAGCTTCCGGCAGATGTGGTCGAGGCGGGATCATTGGTTACATTTAAGGAAAGACTGGATCGTTACATGGAGAGGAGGGGACTAGAGGGGTATGGACCGGGTGCTGGTCAGTGGGACTAGGAGGGTGGGGATTTGCTACGGCATGGACTAGTAGGGCCGAACTGGCCTGTTCTGTGCTGTAAGTGGTTATATGGTTATATGAGGAAATGACAGGCAGTTTCAAAGAGGGCAATTTGCAAGGCTCTGTGGCAAGCCTACTGCAAGACAATGGAAAACAAGATGGGGCTGACAAACAGCAGGTAAGACTTCCATCACATGAGATCCAGCCTCAACGTACCTTCAGCTAAATAGACGCGGTCCTACACCACCTTCAGAGAACTCTCTCGATTGACATCTGAGGATTGATCGCTAACCAGAAGCTGAGCTGGTCCAACCATATTGCAAGGTCAAGGCAAAGGTGTCATTGAGAGGCATGGGTTTGTGGGCTGAAGGATCTGTATTTTCCATGCCGTATGTTTAAATTTAAATTCATGAAGACACACCAGAGCTCAACTTTTGAGGTGAGGAGATGAAATTTTAAAGAAGTGTGTGGAGCTGAATCGTGGTTGGCTCAAACAGGTTGGTGGTGGAAGCAGGAATTAAAGTAACATTTAAGAGGCTTTGAGATGGGCTTGTGAATGTGCAGGGAATAGAGGGTGTGTGTGTTGTGCAAGCAGCAGAACTTTAGTTTTGTTAAGTATAATCTCTGTGGAGTAAAGGGCCTTTTTCTTCCATGATCTGTGTTCTACATTCCAGGTTGAGTGCTGGGATTTGGTCGCCTTCATATGACAAGACAGGAAAAGACTTGGCATCAGGGGAAGGCCATCTTATCTGAAAGGCATCCATGTTACACTGAAGCAAATTGTCACTGACAGATTAACCAGGAAAGTCTTCAGATGCTCTGATTGTAATGCAGAGCACAAAAGGGCTGGAGAAACTCTGCAGGTCACACAGCGTCCACAGGAAGCAAGGTTTCGGGCCTGAGTCCTTCATCAAGAGAGGAACATAAAGCAGGCAGGTGCCTGACTGAAACGGTGGAGGGAGAAGAGAAGAAGGGACAAGGTTGGTCATATACTTTTGCTTCCTATGAACATATTATGATCTGCTGAGTTCTTCCAGCACTTTTGTGCATTACACTGAACTGTTAACCTTAAGTCTCTGAAGTAAGGCGGCTGAAATTCAACCCAACGCGGAAGCAAGAAGGAGGTGGGGGCAGCTAATGAAATATAGAACACTACAGCACAGAAATAAGGCCCTTCAGCCCATCTAATCTGTGCCTCATGAAGACCATACCCTTCGCATCCATGTGCCTATCCACATTTTCTTGAATGTCAAAGTCGAGCCCACATTCACCTGGCAGCTCGTTCCACAGTCTCGCCACATGGAAAAAGTTCCCCTGAAACATCTCATCTTCCACCCTCAATCCATGTCTTCCGGGAGGTTAAATTAATGATCTCTTTTTAGACAGAAGCAGGGGAAGGAATTAAATGAGGTAGTTTGTCCCTGTAAAGAATGATCTTCTGCTTTCAGTTCCAGGATGACTCAGGAGGATTGGACAGGTGGCCGCTATCGGGGCACCTGTGGCGGTGCTTCCAAGGCTTTAGCTAGATTTTTCGGATTAGTAGTGCAGTTAAAGGCCCAGGCCCGAAATGGATCTTTACTTCCTACGGACACTGCGAGACTGGTTGAGGTCCTCCAGCATTTACAAAGTGTTTTTACTACAATCACAGCGTCTGCAGATTTTTATGTTTCACTCGATGTGTCAAGTGTGACCATCCTGAGTGAACATCAAGCATTTAATACTTTTTGTACTTTATTGAATCAATTTTCCTTGTGCTGCAATTTTTAAAAATAATTCAATGTTAAAAATTACTCTGCATTTTAATGTTCCATGAAAGCAATGATTATTGAGCATGCAGGCATGGGTGATTGGCAGGTTTCCAGGATTACTGGGCAGACATATTAAAAGGCAAGGCACATAATTGCCCTCTCACTTAAAATGTAAACAATGCTGGAAGCGTCTCCACTGAAGGAGGCATCTAATGAGCTGCTTGATGATCACCTTTCCCATCCGCAGCCCTTGATTTTAATTCACGAAGGGATTTCTTGTAATTAGCCCTCACACCTCACCATACTGTTCCCCAACCCCCGCTCATCCCGGCCTCCACCTCATCCCATTTCACCTGACAGCCCCTCACAATTCACCCCATCAAAATGAAAGTCCTCCACTTCAAAACATCCGTCTAATTTTAGCTTCAAACAGATCCTTTCAGCTCTGCATTTCCAACTTCAACGTGTTTGTGAATCACTGCAGCTCTCTGAGACCTTTTCACGGCTTGCCCCAGGCACAGTATATTTCGAACTGTGTGTATATTTTTCCTGCTTTGTAACATCTTTCATCAGGCAAAAGCTTCAAAAACTCTCAATTCACATTTTCTGGTGCTTATTAAGGGAGTGTCCTGAACTGGTTTTCTTCTATAGGTCTTCTACACCTGCAGAATAAAATTTCCACATGTGTAAAAACATACCAAAATACTGGAGGATCTCAGCCAGTCCTTAGGAGACAAACATATATTCCCAACATTCTGGGCCTGAGCCCTTATTCAAGGAATAAGCAGAAACAATGGGGAGCTTTCAGGCTGGTTGCCTCACCGTCTGGAATGGGGGTGCTAAAGCTCAGGATGGGGAAAAAAAAGTTCCAGAGGGTTGTTAACACAGGGATCAGCCTTCACTCCATTGAGAACATCTACAAGAGGCGGTGACTGAAGAATGCAGCCTCTGTCCTCGAGGACCCCCACCACCCAGGTCATGCCCTCTTCACTCTGCTACCATCGGGGGAAAAAAAGGTACAGGAGTCTAAAGACGAGCGGTCGGCGGCACAAGGAGAGCTTATTCCCCTCTGCCATAGGACTCCCAAATGATGACGGCCTTACTTTGACTTTTTGCGCGCTATTTTTATTTATTTTTTAGTTTAGGTGGTTTATGTGAATGTTTGCCCTGTGATGCTTCCGCAAATTAATGAATTTTGTGACTTGAACATGATATTATAGCTATTATTTTGACTTGATTGTTTAAAAGTCAGTGTGATTCAGTGTCTCTCCTTTTCCTCAACAATGGGTTTACATGTCCCACCCACTAAACATCAGGAACACTTCTAGAACTAATGGAAGTTTACAAGGTGATGTCTGGTGCCTCCACTGTCTCTGCCACCATCTCCTTTCAATGTAGCAATGAAGATTAGCCGTGTAAGGGTTAAAATGCAGATAGTATAAGAAGTCTGTCCATCACATTCTCTCTCTCTCTCTCTCTGTTTTAAGATAAAGGTTAATTTTTAATTTCTTTGCTCTGTGAAGATGGAGGTATTCAAAATGGTCTGAAAAATTTTATTGACCATTTTAAGTATTACTTAATCATAAAACAAAGTTGTAATAACGTAGTAACCCATATAAGGTTTAATCCACCTTGGAAAACTCAACTCAGCTTTTGTATGGATCTTTTTTGAATGAGTTGTAAACAACAGTGATATTCTACTCTCTCCAGGCAATTATAAAAGAAGATAGTCGCGGCAAGCAGGTCTTTGGAATGTGATGTGACTGGGCATTGGTGATCCTCCTGACCACTGGCAGAGGCAAAATGACCCACCTTGGGTTAGATGCACAAAATGGATGTGTCCAAAAAGGGTTGATAATAAAATATCAGTAATAAAAATTAACCCAAGTTTCTTTATCACAGTAGATGAAACATCTCAATCAAGACAAGTATTTCATTAAAGAAGCTCATTTCTTTTCTTTGCTTGTTTGGTCTGGACCTTTGGTTTCCAGTTCGCAAGGGAGGATTCAACGTCTTCTTCTGTGAATTCTGGCACAAAGTTTTGCGTAATCCCTTTAAAATTCCCCTTTCTAATATTCTATTGAAATAGCATATTTTTGCTCCATTGCAATTGTGAATATTTATCCATCCTTTAATATTTACTTCTCTTCCCTTATGTTTGTGTTATCTTAATTCACATTTATTGTTGCTTGGTCTGTTTTATGCACAGGTGTTAATTGGATATGGATAGGAGTATGAGAGAGAAAAGTTAAGAATTGATTGAAGGAGAGGAGTTTTGGCCAGCATTGGCGCCAGAATGAATGTTAGAGGGAGGCATTAATATCCTGGGGGGGGGGGGGGCAGGGGAGCACAGTGCAATGCCTATAAACTCGCCGGGGGGGGGTGCAGTTACTACTGTCATCTGCTCCACCAATGTAGGTGCCAGGAGCACTGTTTTTATGGCGTCCAGCGTCTTTAGCCGCTAGTGATGGCGGAGGGGGTGGAGGCAGGTCTGACGACAGGTGATGGCCGCAACCGTATGACGGGAACAGCACCTCGCTTGGGTGGGGATGCTCCCACAGATTCCCCCTCCCTTGGTGCTGACCCTGGTTTGGGGAACGGAAGAGAGAGAGAGAGAGAGAGAGAGAGAGAGAGAGAGAGAGAGACAGAGAGAATCAGAGGTAGAGGAAAGAAGACAGGGTGGGGAAGCTGATGGAAATCGGTGCAGTCGATGTTAATGCCATATGGTTGGAGGGTGCCCAGCATTTTAATTCAAGCCATGTCAAGTCAAGTTTATTGTCATCTGATTGCACAAGTATAACCCAACAAAACAGCATTCTCTGGACTCGGTCAAATAACACGCAGACGCACAACTAGACATAAGACACATCGAGACAAACGATACGTAAGCAGGACAAGTATTTATATATATGTGTAAATATAACTAAATAAATAAATAATTGTTTCAAGGATATGAGAGTCTCAGATGGTTAGTGTGAGGAGTTCCTTTGGTTGTTCAGCATTTTCACTGCCCATGGGAAGAACTGTCTGCCTGCTCATTACTCACACCTTGAAGAAGGACTCAGGCCCAAAACATTGGTGATATATCTTTTCCTCCTATGGACGCTGCGAGACCTGCTGACTTCCTCCAGCATTTCTGTGCTTTTACTACAGTCCGTAGATTTTGGTGTTTCACTCCACAGTGTTTTCTATGTACATGGGAAGCTGCAGCAAGCAAAAATCTCAATGCATCAGTGCATTGAACTCATATATATGAAAATATAATCTCATCTCTAACCTCATCTCTGATTTCTCCCTTACTATCTGTCAAGGATCCACATTGATATTTAATAGTAATTTCCTTTTGAATTCAAAGCTGTAAATAGTCAGTTTATATGGTAATTATTGGCTATTTTATTCACACTGTTTTCCCCACTTTGTTTCTTCATAGATGAATTTTGAAAATAACCTAAAGTTTACTGCTTTTTATTCTGACAACCTTTTCTTTCAATGTAATAATATCGTTAATTTATTTGCTAATCTATGATTGGACAATTATGTTCTTCTGCATTGTTTAAACACCTGCTTTTCAGTGTATAACATCCTGCTTTGTGAAGGCTGCAAAGTTCTTCGGACTGCAAGTCAGCTTGAAGAAGACAGAAGTTTTCCACCAGCCCGCCCCTCAGGAAGAGTTACCACCTTCCCCACATTACCATCGGTGAGATTGAGCTGAAGACAGTCCCCCCAGTTCAGCTACCTGGGGTGCACCATCTCGTCTGATGCCAAGATCGATGAAGAGGTTGACCACAGACTGGCAAAGGCAAACAGCGCATTTGTCAGGGCGGTACAAAAGAGTCTGGAATGACAAGCATCTGAAGAAAGGCACAAAGATCAGTGTGGACAGAGCCGTTGTACTGACCACTGAGTCATGGGTCACCTACCGTCACCACCTGCAATCCTTGAGCACCTCCACCAGCGCTGCCTCCACACCATCCTCAACATCCACTGGAGTGACTTTGTCACCAACATTGAAGTCCTCAAACAGGTTATTAACATCAAGACCATGCTGTTGAAGACGCAGCTATGCTGGGCGGGGCATGTCTCTTGGATGGAAGATCATCACCTGACCAAGATTGTGTTGAATGGCAAACTCTCCACCTGCCACCATGACAGAGGGGTTTCGAAAAAGTGGTACAAGGACTCTCTGAAGAAATCCACTGGTGCCTGTCACATTGACCATCTCCAGTGGTCCACAATCGCATGGCTTGGTGTTATGCTGTTCACCAGTCCAACTCCTCCTTCAAGATCAAATGCAGGGCTGGCCTTGAGGACAAAAAATAGATGGAGGAAGAACTGTGACACAGCAGCACCAAACCCAGAATTTCCCTCTCAGGCACCGCGGCTGGGTATGTTTGTCCCACGTTGACCTCATCAGCCACCAGCAAGCCTGCAGCAGATGCGGACAGTCCCCTTCCTAAATCTTTGTTTGCGAAGCCAAGCCATGATGATGATGAAACATTAATGATGTGTTTAGACATGAAACCATCAGAACACACATACAGGCATTCTCAGTTACCCACACACACTGCCTGAGTCCAGTGAAATGTTTGAGGTTCCCAGATGCAAATTAATTTTTATGCCGCGTGTCAAGATTCAATGTGGCTTGTCCTCTAATGTGTTGGTTGTTCGGTGAAGTTCATCATCATCCTGGTCTTCTTTCAGCTGGATGACATGGCCATTGCTGTGGTCAACGGAAGATCTAGGAATGATTGTCCCCAACTTGTTCATCTTCCACCCAACTGGAATCACCTGTCGCATCTGAGACAAACTTGTCAACTCCATTTCTCTCCCTCATCCCAAAGATTAATGGGTTGGTAGGTTCATTGTGGTTGGAGGAAATTAATGGAATATGTTTGATTTCTTCGAGGCTTCAGGGCTGCCCTTGAACACCATCAAGTCAAAGATCCCACACCTACCTCCCCCTGGCCAATTCTGTGTTACCTACACTGGTTAGGGTGGTTCTAGAATATGTACATTTCCTATATCTTAACAGTAAAACTGTGAAACAGGCCACCACCAGTGAAAATGTCCAAACTAGTCCACTGTACATTTTTGAGCTACATGAAAACAGAGGAGATAAGTGCAGGAGAAGGTGATTTGGTTTTCTGAGTCCACTCCACCATTCAATAGGATCATGGCTGATCTGGCAATGGATTCAGCTTCAGGTATCCTTAATTCCCTTCATACTTCAAAAACAGTTATGACTGTGTTTTGAATATACTTCATGAGGCAGCCTCAACTGGTTCCTTGGGCAGAGAATTCCAAAGATCCACTGGGCTCTGTGAGAAGTAATTCCTCCTCATCTCCATCCTAAATCTACTCCCCTGAAATTTTTAATTTTATTTTTAAATTTTGACACAGCATGTTAACAGGTCGCTTCAGTCCATGAGCCCACGAAAAGCCCATTCACATCCAATTGACCTATGCACCCCGTGTGCTTTGAATGATGGGAGAAAACTGGAGCACCCAGAGGAAACCCATGCAAATGCGGGGAGAACGTGCAAGCTCCTTACAGACAGTGCCGGATTTGAACCCAGATTGCTGGCGCAGTAACCGCGTGGTTCTAACCGGTATGCCAACCACTCAAACTTGAAGCTACGTCTCCTAGTTCATGTGTGACCACAACATGTCATCAGGAAGTTGATGGGGTCCTGCTTTACAGGCAGTCGGGAAGACCATCCTCTTCTACTGCAGTCCACCTATCATAATCACAGTCAAATCCTCGAGGTTGTCCACCTGGGATCTTGGGATTGAATCTTGTGGACACAATGAGAGGTCTACCTAACCAATGTGAGAATGCTCCATGAAGCCCCGCGCTCTGTTGCCCTTGAGAATGAAGTGATGATGGAAAGGCCAATGCATCGTCTGGCCAAGAACTATTCCCCTCACCACCTCTGGGGACCTATGATAATAGAAAGGGTCCAAGCACAAAGAAGACTGGGGAGAGTAACCTGCCTTCTGTTCCGCGAGTTATCATTTCAAAGCCCACTGGAGTAGTGGGATGTGGGAAATAGGGACCATCCCAGGGCTGAAGACCCTGAACAACGACAACAACCATGGAGTGGCATGGTTACCGCAACGCTGTTACAGCACTGGTGGCCCAGGTTTGAATGCGGCACAGTCTGTAAGGAATTTGCATGTTCTCCCTGTTATCTGCGGGGCGTGTCTTTTTTCCTGAGTACTCCAGTTTCTTCCCACGTTCCAAAGACTGGGTTCTTAGGTTAAATGGGTGAAAATGGGCTGCATGTTGTTTCGTGGGCCGAAAGGGCTGTCTACCATTTGGTATTGGTAAAATTACAAAACGAGATTGAACATGCATCATCATTTGCATCTAGAATCAGCTCCTCCGTAATCTGAAGACATCACCCTCAATTTTAAGTGACCTGCTTGCAGATAGATCATCCACACAGGTAAAGGCAGTCTAAGATTGAATGCTTAAACAGTCAGAGCAGCTTTCCCAATGTTAAAATATCTGTCCACTCAAATGCACATAAAGCAGACATGGTATAAATACTGGGCATGCACGAAAACCAACAAGGTCGGGTCAGATACAGCAATGAGCTCTCTGAGCCCTTCTCCATTGACAATGGCTGCGTTCTCGCTCCAACCCTCTTTTCAATCTTCTTCAGCATGATGCTGAACCAAGCCATGAAAGACCTCAACAATGGAGACGTTGTTTACAGCTGGTACCGCACGGATGGCGGTCTCTTCAATCTGAGGCGCCTGCAAGCTCACGCCAAGACACGAGAGCAACTCGTCCGTGAACTACTCTTTGCAGACGATGCCGCTTTAGTTGCCCATTCAGAGCCAGCTCTCCAGCGCTTGACGTCCTGTTTTGCGGAAGCTGCAAAAAATGTTTGGCCTGGAGGTCAGCCTGAAGAAGACGGAGGTCCTCCATCAGCCAGCTCCCCACCATGACGACCAGCCCCCCCCCCCCCCCCCCCACATCTCCATCTGGCACACAAAACTCAAAACGGTCAACCAGTTGACCTATCTCGGCTGCACCATTTCATCGGATGCAAAGATCAACAACGAGATAGACAACAGACTCGCCAAGGCAAACAGCGCCTTTGGAAGACTACACAAAAGAGTCTGGAAAAATAACCAACTGAAAAACCTCACAAAGATTAGCGTATACAGAGCCGTTGTCATGCCCACACTCCTGTTCGGCTCCGAATCATGGGTCCTCTACCGGCATCACCTACGGCTCCTAGAACGCTTCCACCAGCGTTGTCTCCGCTCCATCCTCAACATTCATTGGAGCGACTTCATCCCTAATGTCGAAGTACTCGAGATGGCAGAGGCCGACAGCATCGAATCCACGCTGTTGAAGATCCAACTGCGCTGGGTGGGTCACGTCTCCAGAATGGAGGACCATCGCCTTCCCAAGATCGTGTTCTATGGCGAGCTCTCCACTGTCCACCATGACAGAGGTGCACCAAAGAAGAGGTACAAGGACTCTTGGTGCCTGCCACATTGACCACCGCCAGTGGGCTGATATCGCCTCAAACCGTGCATCTTTGCGCCTCACAGTTCGGCGGGCAGCAACCTCCTTTGAAGAAGACTGCAGAGCCCAGCTCACTGACAAAAGACAAAGGAGGAAAAACCCAACACCCAACCCCAACCAACCAATTTTCCCCTGCAACCGCGTCTGCCTGTCCCGCATCGGACTTGTCAGCCACAAACGAGCCTGCAGCTGACGTGGACATTTACCCCTCCGTAAATCTTCGTCCGCGAAGCCAACCCAAAGAAGAAAGATATAGTCTGCTAAAGGCACATAGATAATCTGAACAGTGTAAGATTTTGTAAAATGCACAGCTAAAGCCTCTCCAGATTAATGTACTTGTAGACTGTGTTTGTACACACATACACAATCTGCTTGTGACAGAATTCATGCATATTGTATGCATTAATTACACTTGCTGTGCATGAAAGCTCAAGTAAATGTGCTCAGCCTGTGTGTGCTTAAATAAATGCAGATAATTACATAATTTGAGATGCAAATAGAAATTCCTGCAGATTTAAATACTCAGAGACAATGTGTGTTAAAGTAATGGACAATTAAAGAGAGGGATTCATCATTATTAATGATGGCATATGTCACTCCTCATCTGCCAGGGTATGAAACAGTGCCAATAAAACAGGAGGGAATGGATAATGCACTGAAGGGTAGACTTTTGCTGTGCACTCCAGTTGGACTCAGAAGTGGCCGAGAGAAACCTTCTGAACTCACATCCCAGAATATGAAGGTGTTTCAGCTAACAAGCCTCCTGTGAGCATTTACTATTGAAAGTTTTTCAAGATGAAATGCCTCTGCTGAGGAAGCAATTAGAGTAAATAATGGAAAAGGAAATACAAACTTTGACTGAGCAGATTGGTTAATTAAAATATCTACCAAATCTATGAAATAGTGAGTGCCAGTCTGGTCTACAATTCTGCCAGAAGTGAGAAGAAAAGTTATCTTTATTGCGATGCCTTTAATTTAGTCACTCAGATGCCTCCTCCAAATTTCAGCTTCTTTTTTAAAAAACAAAACTAAGGATCATTTTCAGAATATGATTTTGTAAGTTAATGTGGCAAAATGTCTATAAATTCAAGTCTCCACCTGACCAATCCCATTTCTTGTAGAATGCAAACATGGCGCTCAGCATTTCTCACGGCCTTTGGACCGGTGTATGGAGGGGAAAGTTCAGAGCCAAACGCAGGCAAGTGGGGGCTGCCTGTGATAGGCTACTTGAGCAGGATGGACGAGATGGTCCAAACGACCTCTTTCTCTGCAATTTGAATGCATTGAAATTAATGGAGAATGGGAAAAGAATATCCCACCGACATAATTTAGGCAAAATTCAAAAGATCTGATGGCAGTGAAGGGTAATTCACCTTTGTGCATTATTCCAATTTTCTCTCTTTTAGTGGGCGGAGTGTGGGTGGGAGGGGAGTTTGATGGGGTGTGGTGATGTTTCCTCCATTATACATAGTTATCATTGTCGGTTGTATATATGGAGCTGGTCCACCCATGGATGACTCCCCCATGGTCCTGGGCCATAAAGGTTGAGCCACCTTTCCCTTGCCACCATTCCTATCCTGGGATCCGGGCCAGCAAGGTTCTTCTGTGTATTAAAGCCTATTGTTACTGGTAGTGCCCTACAGTGGGGTTTTTTAATATATATAAATTATCCACATATTCTTCTCAGTGTATTTTATTATAATTGGATGCAATTGTGGCTTTTGATTTTTAAATAAAGTATTCAAAATTATGGTAGAAAGCCCTTTATGGCCCAGAACCACGGGGGAGGAGTCATAGGGTATAAATTGTCTGTGGATGGGCCAGCTCCATATATACTCAATGACTTGTATATTTTGGAGGGTGGGAGGAAACCAGAGCACCCAGGGAGCACCCACGCAGGTCATGAGGAGAACATACCGTCAGCGTCAGTTTCAAACCTAGGTCTCTGGTGCTGTGGGATCGTTGCACTAACTGCTACGCTATCCATGCCTCATTGTTGGTAGCACCATGGCCATTCAGCAGTAGCCGAGTTTTACGTTGGCTTATGGCCTTGTTCAGGGTTTCAGGTTAACGGGTGTCTTGGCTGTCTAATTCTGGCTTGCTCCATTAACGAAAAGTCTGTCTCTCTGGAGAAATGTCACTGCTGCCTGGTGAAACTGGCTCTACCCTGAGTTAAAGCACAAAATATTCAGGATATTTCTTGTCAAGCCTGTGCTCCCAGTCTCCCTGGAAACCTACAATTCATTCACGCTCTGTAAACATCAATGTTGAATACTTCCTTGGGCCAAACATACCCATCTAATGTTTTGCTAACATTCTTCTTGCTTCTCCCACTTAAATGAACTTACAGTAAATACACAGAAGTGCTGGAGAAACTCAGCAGGTATACATTGATCACTTCATTGAGCACCTCAGCTCTGTCCGCTGCAATAGTGTGGATCTCCCAGTGGCCACCAATTTCAATTCCCCATCTGATTCCCTTGCTAACGTGTCTGTCCATGGTCTCATGCACTGCCAGACTGAGACCACCCGCAAATTGGAGGAGCGACACCTCATCTTCAGTCTGGGCTCCTTCCAACCGGATTGGATTAATGTCGATTTCCCTTGTTTCTATTAAACCCTCCCCTCTTTCCATCTTTGTCTCCCTGACTCTTTTCCTCTAGTTCTGTCTTGTCTCTGCCTCTGTCCCTCTCTCTCTCTCTCCCCTTTACCCTGTCTCCTTTCACAGAGCTAAAATCAGTTCTCAACTTTCCTCATCATATTTAATTTACATCTTTCATTTGTTGATCTGGTCTCCCCCACTTACCAATCTTTCCCCTTTGTCTCCCAGTCTCCATTTAGACACCTTCCTGCTTTTTGCTTACATCTTGAAGAAGGGATCAGGCCCGCAATGTCAATAATATAACTTTACCTCCTATGGGAGCTGCGAGACCAGGCAAGTTCCTCTAGCATTTACTGTGTGTTTTTACTACAATCTCAGTGTCTGCAGACTTCTGGGCTTCTTGATGAAGGACTCAGGCCTCCTGTATAACGTTGGTTATACAGGAGTCCTTGGGTTATGAACGTCGGACTTGCAGACAACTCGTACTTATGAGCAAATTGTGGCCCCAATTCACACATGTGCAACATGTTACCTCACAAAGGCCCCTTCGGTAAGCAAGACATCGATGGAGTGAGAGTGAGTGTTAATTTTTATTCATAATATTTTCATTTTTTTCTATCAAAACTGCTTTAAGAACTGTTTCTTTTTTTTAACAGTAGTAAGACCTTTGACTAACTGATGCTAAATGAGAATTGAATGCACCTGTTCTGATTTATCTACAAATTTGACTTAAAGGTGGATGTAGGAACCTGGGGTCTCGTTATCTATAATTTGTTTTCTATGGATGCTTCAGGACCTGTGCTCAAGGGGCTGAGCAATAAGGAGAGGTTGAGCAGGCAGGGGGCTTTATTCAGTGGAGTGCAGGAGAAAATTGTGAGAGGAATAGACTGGGTTAACACAAAGAGCCTTTTGCCCAGAGTAGGGGAATCGGTAACCAGAAGACATAGGTTTCAGATGAGGTGGGGGAGGGTTTAATCAGAACTTGAGGGGTAACTTTTTACACAGTGAGTGATGGGTGTATGGAACGGGCTGCAGAAGGAGGTGCTTGAGGCAGATGTTATTGCGACGTTTAAGAAAAAATTGGATGGATACATAGATAGGATGAATTAAGGTGCCAGACACAGGCAGATGGGACTGGTGTGGGCAGGACCTTTTGGTCAGTGTGGGCAAGTTGAGCTGAACAATCAACATCCGTGTTGAATGGCTCTATGACTATGACCTCTTCCCTACTGCTTTTTAAGTTGTTAGCCCCAATATAAATCTGGTGAAGTGAATCCTCCTCCACCCTCTTCCTGAAGGTAGTCTGAGGTGTCTTAAAAGTAACATGGATTCCTTTACTGTTTCTCATTGGCATGAAAGCGAAATGGTTCAGAGGAAAGCCCATTGCCCCCAGCGTCTGTGGTGACTATCAAGGAACCATTTTATTCTCCCCCACCCTCCCATCAACTCTGTTTGGGTTCTACGTGGGTTGCTCTACTGTGGCAACTTATCACCAATTCTTTTTGGATGTAGGATGGAAGTGGAGCACCAAGAGGGAACGTGCTGACACAGATAGAACTGGAAAGTTCACATCATCGGCACTGGTCCATGGTTCCATCAGGTAGTGTATCCAGCGGCTGTACCATCATGCCCGCAACAGGTCAGGATCGGAATTTATTGTCCCAGTCACGGGTTCCAAAATCCGTTGTTTTGCAGCAATGTCACAGGTGCAAAAGTAAATTAGTTCAAAAGAAGAGAAAAGGAGAGGTTGTGTCTGTGGTTCGTTGTCCACTCAGAAATCTAATGGCAGAGGGGAAGAAACTGCTTTTGTACCATTGGATGTTTGTCTTCAGGCTCCTGTCCCTCCTTCCTGATGAGGATCTCTTCCAGTGAGAAGAGGGCCTGCTCTGGGTTGGTGAGGATCCTTGACGAGATAGAGGCTGCTTTCTTGATACGCTGCCTCTTGTATACATACTTAATGGACGGGAGACTGATCCCCATGATGGCGCTGGCCGATAACGTGACACATTTTGCAATGACAAGATTGTGGTGAACTGTGTCATGTTCCCCCCCCCCCACCCCACACCATACAGGTCCAATTAACTTTCCCCCAGGACACTGCTCAATGCCCTAACCTTCCACGTTAGACTGCGGACAGCTTCACTGAGATTTCCCCTGACCTTCTGCTGGTCTAATCTCCTTAATGATTGCTGAGCAGTAATAACAATGAACCCTGTTATATTCTTCAATAATGATGACTTCTCCAATTTAGTGATGTTGACAAAGACATCACCTTTGTCATATTCATATCTTTGGACAATGACAGGCTGTCCTGTTGAATCTTGCTTCTGGTTCAGAGTGAATCTTCTCCATTTTATAATCAGGTTTTATTAAAGATCTTGATGTAGGAAGGTATTAATTGAAACTGAATTACTTTAGTCTTTGACTGTTAGTATGTTTCTCCAGTCACTTGAGGTATTCAGTTCGTGCTATGACCATCTAACCTCCTCCTCCTCTAACCGCTGCCCTATGGCCTTGCTCCTCTTACCTAACCTCTCTGACCAGATACATTCAACTCCACCTCTCTGATGTTCCTCAGCTCCTATCCTCTGACCCTTCCATTCCGAATCAACCCTTTGGAAATTTTAGCTGATCCTGCCACTCCTGACTGTGACTTTTTAGACCTTGCTCTTTTGATGCTCTTTGATTCTCACAATGTCTTGAACCCTGCTCCTCCGCATCGAGCCCCGACCTTCTGCAATGAACTTTCTGGAATAAATGTTAGCTCCTCGTAGTAGCTCCAATAGCTCAGCGGTAAAGCACTGGCCTTGTAAACCAGGGGTTCCTCACTGGGACTTCATTTTGGTGAGGGGTGCTGGATGGTGGACAAAGTTAAAGAATTTCATCTATGTTACATTCCAAATGTAGTATTATGTAACAATAACAGAACTGTTACCTTTAGCATGGCCAAATAGGGATCTTGCTGGATGAACAGAAACCAAGGTCATTTGTGAACACAAAGTTCACTTCCATGGAGACAAGGTCACTTCACACAAGCTCCAGGTGAAGTGAAAACAGATGTTGATTTATTTCAATTATAGTTAATATTGGGCATTTGACCCACAGTTTGTGTTCATCATTTCCTTCCTCACCAATCACCTCACCCTACTCAATGCTGAGGTTTGGAGAGAAGGATGAACATAGAACATAAAACACTACAGCACAGTACAGACCCTTTAGCCCTCAAAGTTGTGCTGACCCATATATTCTTTAAAAAAATACCAAACTCACCTTACCCCATAACCCTCTATTTTTCTTTCAACCATGTACCTAAAGAGTCTATTAAATGCCTCTTATGTTTCAGCCTCCACCACCATCCCACAACTCTTTGTGTAAAATAACTTACCCCTGATGACTCCCTAAACTTCCCTCCCTTCATTTTCTACACGTCCTCAGGCGTTTTCTATTCCTGCCCTGGTAAACAGGCGCTGACTATCCTCTCTATCTATGCCTCTCACAATCTTGTAGACCTCTATCAAGTCTCCCCTCATCTATGGTCCAAAGAGAAAAGTCGCAGCTCTGCTAACCTTACCTCATAAGATTTGTTCTCCAATCCAATCAATATCCTGGCAAATCTCCTCTGCACCCTCTCCATGTCCTTCCTTTAATGAGGTGACCAGAACAGAACACAATACTCTAAGGGTGGTCTCACTTGGGATTTATAGTGTTGCAACATGACCGCCCTACTCCTGAACTCAATTCCCCTATTAATGAAGCCCAGCATCCCATAGGTCTTTGTAGCTATCCTATCAACCTGTTAGCTGACCTTGAGGTATGTAGGGATTTGAACCCCAAGGTCCCTCTATTCTTCCACCTGTAACTGACCGTTAACCCTGTACTCAGCGTTCTGGTTTGTCTTTCCAAACTGCATCACCTCACACTTCTCTGGATTGAACTCCAACCTGCCCAACTCTGCGTCCTGTCTATATCCCCTTGTTTGAGTTACAGGGAAAGGTTGTGCAGACTGGGGCTTTTTTCTCTGGAGCGTAGAAGATTGAGAGGGGACTTGATAGAGGTGTTTAAGATTTTAAAAAGGACAGACAGAGTAAACGTGGATAGGCTTTTTCAATTAAGAGTGGGGAGATTCAAACTAGAGGGCATGGTTTAAGATTGAAGGGGGGAAATTATAAGGGGAACATGAGGGGAAATTTCTTTACGGAAAGGGTGGTAGGGATGTGGAATGAGCTTCCGGCAGACGTGGTCGAGGCGGGATCATTGGTTACATTTAAGGAAAGACTGGATCGTTACATGGATAGGAGAGGACTGGAGGGGTATGGACCGGGTGCTGGTCAGTGGGACTAGGAGGGTGGAGATTTGTTACGGCATGGACTAGTAGGGCTGAACTGGCCTGTTCTGTGTTGTAAGTGGTTATATGGTTATATGGTTTATATGGTAACCTTCAACAACCTACAACTCCATCCACAACTCCTCCGACCTTCATGTCATTTGCAAATTTACTCATAAAGAGAGGCTCAAACTAAATAGACTATTTTCTAAATGTGTGCTGCAGGAACCTATGTGTAAATATTTGTTTCTTGTTTCTCTAATAAGACACACCTGTCAGAGGACAAGTCCACTCACTTGTATTCCATGAAATGGAACACAGGACATTACGGCACAGTACAGGCCCTTTTGCCCATGATGTTGTGCTGACCTACTGAAACTTACTCCACAGCAATCTAAATCTTCCTTCACACCCATAACTCTACTTTTCTTACATCCTTGTGCCCTACCTTTTGAATACCCCTATTGTACCAGCCTCCACCATTACCTATGGCAAAGCCATCCAAGCACCCTCTAACATCCCCCTGAAATCTCCCTCCACTTTCCTTAAGCAGATGTCCTCCGCATTTGCAATTGTCGATCCTGGGAAAAGGTGCTGGCTGCCTGCCCTCAGTCAGCCCAGGGTAACTTTTTGCACCGAATCCTTCATCTTTACCTAATGGATCACCTTCTTTCACAGTCAGCTCGGCATCATACTGTAATTCCAGTTTAATATACGCTGCACTGAAATTGCTTCTTATGGACACAAAGGCAGGAAGGAGCTCCAGGTACTTCATCAGCGCGGTGCCCTGTGAATCAATGGCCCCCACAGATGATATAGTGGGCAACGTGCTCCCTTCCTGTCGTAATCACAGCCATTTGAAATGAATTTCCAGCCTCCTGACAATGGTTAATGTCACGGACAAAACTAAGGTGGCAAATTGCTTGGCAGAATGAGTGGGCTACTGTATATCTGCAGGCAAAATATCTCGTAGCCCGCACAATGGTTGAAATATCCAGTTACATCTCAAAGATAATTACCTGCATCAGCTTTTTCAAATTGAACGGAAACATACAAATCAAGTATCACCCAGCCATTTGTCCCTCACAGTGTCACACCATGAATGGTTATTGGACAAAATGGTAAGTGCAAGAGACCCTGTTTGATAATAGATCAAATTGTTTTGGTAACAGAGGAACCATTTTTCAATTGCCTGTATTGTAGGACAGACAGGGGACTGATAAAAAAAACCTCTGCCATCAGCTCCTCCACAGATGGAGCCCTGTGTGATTTTCTTTTGATATATATCAGGAGTTTGAACAAGGATCAAGATTTATTCAAGAAGGGCTTTAATGCTGGAGTGTCAAAGAACTGTTAAGTCTCCTGCATTTTACATGAACGCTAGGCAGTGATACCCCTCATGAAAATATATCGTAATACCCTTAGGCAGTTCTGCATCAGGTTAGGTGATTAATAGGGAGCAAAAAGATCAGTGGTTGATTGTTTACTTCTCAAGTTCCCTCTGCACAAATATTTCAGCAATGCCTTCAAAGGTCTCTACCCAGAAAAGCTGTATAAATCATTTCATAAGCTCTTGTGACAAAACTCCAATGTAATATACTTGACTGACCCAGCTCCATGTTTAATTCTTCCTTGAAGTTTGGTTATGAAGTTAAACTCTGTTGGAGAACTAGAAGGAGAACTACCTGAGTCTGCTACTACAGAATCCTTCAAAGTATTTCAATATTTTGGCTCACAGTATGCTACTGATAAAATCCGAGGAAGATTATGGAGGCTCAGACATAGAGATCATTAAAACGTCATGGATAAATAAAGAAGATAGTGAAAATGGTTGAGGAAAATCGCTGGGACTCAACACCCCTCTCTGTAATTGGATCCAGGGCTTCCTAATGGAACGAACAGTCTGTCTGGGGTCGGTGGCAGAATATCGAGCACCGTCACACTGAGCATTAGGGCTCTTCAGGGCTGTGTGCTCAGCCCGCTCCTGTTCCCGCTACTGACCCACGACTGCATGGCCAGATCCAGCTCCAACAGTGTCATCAAATTTCCAGATGACACAACAGTCGTTGGCCTCATCAGCAATAATGGAGTCGCACTACAGAGAAGAGGTGGGAAAATCTCGTGAAATGGTGCAAGACTAACATCCTGAGTCTCAACGTGGACAAGACGAAGGAGATGATCATGGACTTCAGGAGGACCAGGATCGACCAGCCTCCACTACACATCAACTCTGTAGTAGAGAGAGTGGAGAGCACCAGGTTTAGATTTCATTAACTAATGATCTACTGTGGACACACAGCATCTCCTCCCTTGTCAGGAAGGTGCAACAGTGACTGCACTTCTTGGGAAGACGGAACTGGGCAAGGCTACCGAACATCATTAGCGTATCCTTCCATAGGCACTCAATTGAGAGCGTCCTGGCCAGCTACATCAGAGTGTGGCACGGTTGCTGCAGAGAAATAGGCTGGTGAACCTGACGTCAGTAGGAGATAAATTATTGAAATTATTATCCAGTCTAAAAGATTATTTGGATAGGCAGAAACAGATTAGGGATAGTCAACATGCATCATAGATCGTGATGAACCAATTTAATAGAGTTGTTTGCAGTGGTTACCAGGGAAGTTGACAAAGGAAAGGCTGTGGATGTTGACTCCATGGACTTTAGTAAGGCCACATGGGAGGTTAGCCAGGAAGGTTCAGATGCTAAGTATTCATGTTGAAGTAGTGAACCGGATTTGACAAGGGCTGGAAGGAAGAAGCCAGAGAGTAGTGGCGGATGATTGCTTCTCAGACCGGAGGCCTGAGACTTGTGGTGCGACTCAGGGATCAGTGGTGGGACCATTGCTGTCTGTCATCTATATCAGTCATCTGGCTGATAATGTGGTAAATTGGATCAGAAAGTTTGCGGATGACACTAAGATGGGAGGGGTTGTGGACGGCAAAGAAGGTTTTCAAAGGTTGCAGAGGGATCTGGACCTGCTGGAAACATGGACTGCAAAATGGCTGATGGAATTTAATGTAGAGAAGTGTGAGCATTTTGGAAGGACAAACCAAGAAAGGGCATTCTCGGTAAATGGTAGGCTACTGAGGGTGAGTTTGAGCAGGCTAGGGCTTTATTCCTTGGGCCCCAAGAGGGCTGATCTCAAACAGGTGTGCAAAATCACGAGAGGAACAGATTAGGTGAAAATACACAGTGTTTTTCCCAGAGTGGGGGCTGAGGGTTGGGTGGGGGGGGAATTTGATAACTAGAAGAGATAGGTGACAGAACAGAGATTTAATAGGAAACTGAGGAGTAACATTTTTATAAAGAGGGTAGAGGGTATATGGAATAGGATGTGGGTGAAGGTGGTTAAGGCAGGTACTATTGCAATGTTTTAGAAATATTTAGATGGATGCATGGATATGGGCCAAGCACAGGCAGATGGGACCAGTGTAGGGGGGGATAAGTTGGTTGGTGTGGGGAAGTTGAGGTGAAGGGTTTGTTTCCATGTTGTGTGACTCCATGGTCGGCCAACCAAGTAACCTATAATTGCTTCAGACCAGGGGAGTGCAGTGGGCGGATGGAAAAGAACTTACCTCACCTCTCACTTTTACTGTGGCAATGCCAAGTTTAGCGGTAGGGGAAGCAGGTCACTGTTGGTGACCTTCAACCTCTGCCTAGGGATAGGATTTGGGTTAGGGTTAGGGAGAGGGTTGGAGTTAGAGAGGGTGAGGGTTAGGGTAAGGGATAGGGTTAGAGAGGGTGATGGTTAGGTTGTCCATATGCGGGCAGTGGGATAATCATCCCCGTTGTGTTCACTTGTTTCCCCTCTCTGGAGTTCTGCATCACTCTGACCTGCCATTTTGTGCTGGCCCATGTTTTCATTACACTGTGTCTGTTTCTAGCCCCTGCTGGCCTTGTTTCTTCTCCGGTGGATTTCTGCATCCATTAACTGGCTGGGTCTGCCATGGGATTCTTGTTTGGGTTAATTGGGGAGCCAGGGTAAGGTTGGGCCTGTGTTTAGGCGTCCCTGTGTCCCTGTGGTTCGTCATAGGTGTGCTGGCCCAGGGAGTGTGTTGTGGGGATTGGCGTTGTTGTGGGGCTTCTATTTGGGTTGTTTGGATAGGGTTGAGTCTAGGTAAGAATGCCTTTATGCTCTCTGGTTGTGTCCTGGCCTGGAGAGTCTACCTTAAGCAGTGCCTGGTGAGGCTTGCTTGCTGCAAGGCTTTAGTGCCCTTGTGGGATTAATTTTTGGTTATTTGGGGGGGTTTGTTTTAAGGTTAAGTCTAGGTAAGGGTGCCTATATGGCCTCTGGTTGTGTCCTGGCCTAGGGACTCTGCCTCAAGCAGTGCCTGGTGGAATTTGCTGTCAGGCCTTGAGGCCAAAGTTAGATTAATTTTGGATTGTTGGGGGTTTAGGATAAGGTTAAGTCTGATTAAGAGTGCCTCTGTGATTCCTGATTGTGTCCTGGCCTAGAGAGTCTGTCTTAAGCAGTGCCTGGTGAAGCTGGTTGTCGGGCTATAGGGTCCATGTGAGATTCATTTTGGGTTATTTGGGAGGTTATTTTAAGGTTAAGTTTGTGTTTGGGTGCCTTTCAGCTCTCTGGTTGTGTCCTGGGCTGGGGAGTCTGTATTGCCCAGTGACTGGTTCTGCTTTAGGGTATGAGGGCATGTGTGGGTCATTTGGGGGTTTCAGGTGTGATGGTTCTGGGTTGGGGTGCACTTGTCCTCCCTCCTGTTCCCTGTTCTGGGAGTTCTGTGGAGGTGGGGGGTTTGGAGTGGGGGTCTGGGTTAGTTGGGGAGTAATGGTAAGGGTGTTCATGGGGTGAATATGGTGGGATTCAGGCTTGGTGGGGAAACTCAGGTTAGGCTCCTTCTGTTTATGGTTAGTGGGGTATTTGATCCTGGGTTATCTGGTTTTTTTTTTAACCCTGGGTAGGTGGGGGAGTCAGGGTTGGGAGTTATGTGGTGGATGTTGTGGTGTGTTTGGTGTTGGTGACTGCAGGTTAAGGTCTGGGTTGGGGTGTCCCTGTGGTGTTAGGGGTTGTGTAGGGAGGGTGTTGTGGTAGGGTTTGAGTTTATTGGGGTATTCAGTTGGGGTGCAGCTAGGTGGGGGGTGTGGTGGATGTGGGTTTGGGTTTTGGGGGGAGTTTGTTGGGGGAGGTGGGAGTGGGATTGGATGGTGGCGAATTTTCGGAGGGTCCACCAGATGGCTTGGTTGGTGAATCCCTTCACAGGTGATCCTCGGCTCTGCCCGTTCAATTGCCTCACACCCCAGGACGCATCCTAGTCATGTAATTGTCATCTAGTGGGTTGGTACTTGGGTAGTGGGCCTTTAGACTGGATTGGGTTGGGGTGGTTGGGGTCATGGATTGGGGTGGTGATGGAGGGGGAGGGGGAGGAAGGAGAAGAAGAGGAAGGGGTGAAAAAAGGCAGAGAGAAGAGGGGGATTTGATTATATTTTGTTGGGTATTGGTTGTGTGTCTCGGGCCGGATTCCATTGGGTCTTTCCTATGGATCTGTGGGGCTCCCTCTTCCGGTGATTGCTGGTGTGTGGTGTTTGGTTCCCCGGCTTTGGATGAGGGCTTCGCCAGGGTGTATGCTGGATGCGGTGTGTGGGGTTTGGTGTCCGGGGCCATAGTGGAGTGGATGGGGTAGTGTCAGAGGGTCCCTATGCATGAACCATTGTGGTTCGTTTGGTGTTGGTGTCTGCAAGTTGGGACTATGTTTTTTAACCCTTTAGAGTGGGCTCTATTGTACCTGTGGCTAAGCTCAGTTAATTTGATGCCCTCGACTCGTCTGCCTAAACTTTGTTTAATCCATTTGGTTTTGTGGTTCCTAGTAGTTCTATCCATCTCAGTTCTGCTAGCTTTCTTTGTGGGGTTGTCCAGTTCATGTCTGTCTGTAAGCCTAGGATTCCTAGTGACTCCACTCCATGTTGTAGGAAGTGTCTGCTCACTGGCCTGTGTTAATCCTTGGCTTAGATGTTGCTCAGGTGTCCATTATGGTGGGTTCGTAGACTGTTCCTTGTTTCCTCTATGTATAGGATGTGGTATCTCCTGCATCTGATTGCATAGACTAGGTCTTTTGTTCACAAGTGATCCTTTGTCCTATCTGGGCCCATTTGTTGGTCTTTTTATTCTGTATGTTTCTGCGTGTCCTCAAATGTTTGCAGGCCCCACAGTGGCTCTGACCGCAGTTTGGGGTAGTGTGTAGTTTTGTGCTGACCAGGAGGTCTTTCAAATTTCTGGCCCTCTTGAAGGCTGATACAATTTTGAATTGGCTGAGGGTGTTTAAATTTTGTTTGAGTGGCTCAAATTTAGTTTTCACTGCTGTGTGCACCCTGAGGGCTGTCTGACTGTAGCCTGTTATGAGGGGGACTTTGGGGGTTGTCTCATCCCTACGCCTGAGGTCCCTGAGTTCCTTCAAGAAGTCTGCTTTGATGTGTTTGAGTCTGCACCTGGTGTACCCCCTCTGTCTCAGTGCAGTGAAGATGATGGTTGTGGCCTGGTTAAAGTCCTCCTCTCTTGTGCAGATGCGGTGGAAGTGGGTTAGCTATGACTTGACAATCCCTCTGATGGTGTGTTTCGGGGTGGTGGTTGGCCATGTGTAGGAGTGTGTGTGTGTGTGTGTGTGTGTGTGTGTGTGTGTGTGTGTGTGTGTGTGTGTGTGTGTGTGTGTGTGTGTGTGTGTCTGTAGTCTTGAAATAGACTTTGGTGGCCAGTTTATGTCCATCATGCTCCAGTGGTTGTTTGAAGACTGTGGTGTCTAGGAAATCAACTTAGGGTTAGGGTAAGTGTGAAGGTTAGGTTAAGGGTTAGGTTGAGAGTGAAGGTTAGAGAGGGTGAGGGTTAGGGTAAGGGTTAGGGTGAGGGTGAAGTTTAGAGATGGTTAGGGTAAGGGTGAAGGTTAGAGAGGGTGAGGGTTTGGGTAAAGATCAGAGGGGGTGAGGGTTCGGGTAAGGGTTAGAGGGGGTGAGGGTTAGGGTAAGGCTTAGGGTACAGTTTAGGGTTAGGGTGAGGGTGAAGGTTCGAGAATGTGATAGTTCGGTTAAGGTTTAGGGTTAGGGTAAGGGTGAGGTTTAGAGAGGGTGAGGGTTAGTGTCAGGGTGGATCTTGGGGTGAAGGTAAGGGTGATTGTTTGAGTGAGAGTTAGGATTAGGGTTTGGTCTCTGGAAAAACCCATCAGGTAGGAACTGTCATTTGTTTATCTTAATTTCAATGCTGGCTGCTTGACCTTTGAAAATTTCTTGAGCTGTTTCTTGATGTTTGGAATGAAAGCTCCAGGAATTTTATCATGGATCAATAAGATACATGACCACCATGTATAATCTGCCATGTTGAGAGAATGATGGGAGAATTAACATTTGGTGTGTGGTGTCTAAAGACGTGGATTGTCATTGGATGATTCCACAGGGAGACAGGATCTTCAGCGCAATGTGTCCATCATACCATTTTGCCCGTTTGTCTGAACTTCACCCATATCCATGCAGCCATTAGTTTTCCATGTCCTATCCAAACTTCCTCCACATCAGTTGGTGTATCAATTAACCCAACACCTTTGTGGCGCCAGCAATCGAGTTCGAATCCCGCGCTGCCTGTTACGAGTTTGTATGCTTCCCCTGTGTCAGTGTGGGTTTTGCCCAGGGCTCTGGTTTCCACCCACTGTTCAAAACATACTGGGGGTGCTGGTCAATTGGGTGTAAATTGGGCAGCATGGACTCATCGGCCGAAATGGCCTGTAACTGTCCAAATTAAAAATTTTAAATTCATTGTTTGGTAATGATAATCATGAATTTATTATACCCCTTGCACAATGTGTAGACACACCAAAGTTATGGGCAGCACGGTATTCATCACATCCAGTGCGATCCTATGGTAGCGCCCATGTCACTGCAGTCCGTAAAGATTTGTACATTCTCCCCATGACGGCGTGTGCTCCTATTTCCCCCCACATTCCAAAGATGCACAGCATTAGTAGATTAATTGGTCACATGGATGTATTTGAACGGCGAAGCTTGAGGACGGGAAGGTGCCATTACCACCTGCATCTCTCACCAATTAGAAGGGCATTCAGAATGTGCGTCGCTACAGTATCCCAATGCACCGATCAGCCTCCATTAAGTCTCCATTTCCTGCCTCCCATGACAAGCTCCCATTAGCGTTTCCAAATTTTTCCTCAGCTTCCCATCCCCCTCGAAGATGACTTCAATCCTCCCCCGGGTTTTCGCAATCCTCCTCAAATTCTTCTTTCTGTTTTTAAAGCTGTTCTTAATCAGGTTTGTAATTTATCATTAATTACTCTGAATTAAGTGACCATCTTTCAAAGACAGTGTACGATCAGCTCGCCTTTAATCAAACAAGTTATTTCCCACAGTCTGTAATCACTGGTAAATTGCCCAATTATGGAGTAGGCATTAAATACTTCAAAATAATAATCTACCAAATGTCAAATATTTAAGGCTGTTCTTTATTAATAGTTGCTTAATGATAAAAAAATCTATTAACTATTATTTTAATCAGGGTTAAAAAGTCAAATTGACGCTGATACTTTGATAGAGCTTTCTTAATCAGAATTCATTGTTTTGTGGCAGAATCTCAGTGCTAACATTTATATAAATTACCTGATAGGTGAAAGAAAAAGTCGGGCCGTGTCTGTGGTTCATTGTTCGTTTAGGAATCCGATGGCAGCGGGGAAGAAGCTGTCCTTGTGCCGCTGAGTGCTCGTCTTTAGACTCCTGTACCTTTTCCCTGATGGTAGCAGAGTGAAGAGGGCGCAGCCTGGATGGTGGGGGTCCTTGAGGGTAGAGGCTGCTTTCTTAAGACAATGCCTCATGTAGATGTTCTCAATAAAGTTTGGTGCTCGCAATATTGCAGGCCGAGTTGGCAGCACTTTGGAAATATTTTCCCTCCCCCCGAGCATCTGTGCCAGATAGTGATGCAACCAGCCAGACTGCTCTCCATGGTGCACCCGTAGTTTTTGAGTGTCTTCGGTAACAAAGAGTCTCCTCAAACTCCTCACAAAGTATATCCGCTGGCGAGCCTTCTTCATGACTGCATTGACATGGAGACTCCAGAACAGATCCGTGGGGATGTTGACACCCAGGAATATGAGATTCTTGACCCTCTCTACTGCTGAGCCCTCATTGAGGACTAGTTCATGTTTTGATGAGATTCCCACTTTGTTAATGTGTGAGGTAATTCAATGTGGATTTTGAATGAATCTTTTGTCTCATGGGTGGTATGCAAATGATGGGCTGATGGATTCCCTTGAAGACTACTTGGGAGGTACAGCTCATCATGCCATATCCTCACGGCTCCAGAGACCTGGAATAAATCGAGGTGCTGTCTAAAGTGGAGATTGTAGGTCCTCCCATGACAGCGTGTGTTTATTTTGGATGCTCTGTTTTCCTCCCATATTCCAAAGAATGCAGTTTGGCCTGTTAATTGGCTTCTGTTAATTGTCCCCAGTGGATGGATGAGTGATAGGACACAGGTGTTGATGGGAATATAGGGAGAATAAAATAGGCTCAATGTCGGGTTAGTGTACATAGAACATTACAGCACAGTACAGACCCTTGAGTCCACAATGTTTTGTAGATGTAAGCATGATGGCCAGGAAGCGGTTTTCAAACTTTTTCTTTCCACTCACGTACCACCTTAAATAATCCCTTACTAATCACATATCACCTATGGCATAGGGAATGCTTAAAGTGGTATGTGAGTGGAAGGAAAAAGTTCCACATTAACCATGACTCTAACTGTGTCCCCTCAACACTAACCAAGTCTTCCCCTACACTAACCGTGACACCCTCTACACTATCCGTGCCTCCCTCTAGGCTAACCGTGCCATCCTAACTTTGTCTCCCTCTAAGCTAACTGAGCTACACTTACCATTGCCACCCTTCACACCAGTGGTTTTCAGACTTTTTCTTTCCACTTGCATATCACCTTAAGTAGGCCATAGGTGCTCTGTGATCAGTAAAGGGTTACTTCAGGTATTATGTGAGTGGAAAGAAAAAGTTTGAAAACCACTGAGTGGGTAGGTCAAAGGGCCTGTTTCGATTCTGTATGACTCTATCGTTCTGTTATTACGGTGCTGAGCTTGTCAAAGTAACTTCTTGATTATTTCAGTTTCCTGGATTTGAATTCTCGTGTGTTGTGGCCTTGTTTGAAGTTGTCCCTCATCAAAGCCAAAGTTTAAATCAATAATAGCCTGGAATTTACTGTCACACCAATGAAACTGAAACCTTTGTCAAATGGTATCATGTGAAGGTTTGAACATCTGTGCTTTTGGAACTCTTTTGGTTATTTCCTTTAACCTATATTTAATTTCTTTATCACTTCAGCAATTTTCTGTTCAAAAGGGACACACAAAGACATCTTCCTTAGCTCCAGTTAATAGCCCCCATTATGCTGCTGACATTTGGTGGCTAGAGGAACATTTCACAGGGCTGTCGCTGGTTCTAGTTGTTCAGAGGCACACCATCGGGAAGCGTCCTTTGAAGTAAATGGGAATCCACATCTCTATTTTCCTCCGGGCTGCGGCCAAAATACCAACAGAGAGCTGCACCTGTCTTTCATTTTGGACATTTAAAGATCTTCATCTCTCTGTTGGTGTCTTTCTGACCATCTCTCTCTCTCTCTCCCTCTCCTGCATTCTCTTTCTTCCTCAAAAAAAATAAAGGTGTAATCATCGGTTCTGTGAATCTTCATTCACATCAAGGTGATGGCAGAACTGAATTCATTTAGAGGAGCTGCCTATTGAATGCCCCAGTCGCTGCCTGGCAGAGTATAAATTCCGGAGATTATACCATTGGCGTATTCCCCTCCTGCCTGGGAGTGGGTGGTAACATCTTTCTTCTCCCCGCCAGTTTGTTTCTGACGGTAGCGATCCCTGATTCGTGACCCTGCCAATCACTTATTTTGTTTTGATCTTCTCAAGACGTTGTAGCTCGCTTCCCCTTCACACCTCTAAACTCCTGTGAAGATGTCATTGCATTTGCTGACAGAGCTAAATGTGGGTGCCCTCGCTGTAGGATGCCGGATCTCTGACGCCGATTGTAATTGATGTCATTCACATCTTCACTTGGAGCTGCTGGTGGATTATGTGCTCAAGCTTTCAGGTTGGGTTTAAAGCCTATACCAGGAGCCAAGGAATGCACCTTCTGAACTAAATTTCAGATGTCAAGATGCCTTGGTGCTATTTCGGATTTTGAAGAATAACTTGCACTAACAGGCCATGTTCAGAAAACCTTGACTCGTCCAAGGTAACTAAGCATGGTTGCTCGGCAAACGGAAAGTGAGAAAGTAACTAAAAAAAATCATGAGAATGTCATTGATAGACTAAATTGGATGATCAGAGGCAGTTATGATACTGGCGCACAGTGACGAGTGCAGCGCCGGAATCAAGGCCGGCACTGTCTGTAAGGCATTTGCACATTCTGCATGGGTGTCTTCTGAATGCTTACATCCCACCCTTCACAACGTAGTGATACAACCACCACACCCTTATCGGCCTACTGCGGCGGGGGGGGGGGGGGGGGGGGGGCAACCACTGTACCTGCAGGTTGGCAACCTGGGAGGCTGGCGCCACCTGCCCGCTGTCTATCACCGGCCTGTATAAAGGCTCGAGCCGGCCCCTTCGGGGACAGTTAGACACGTGGACCCAGTAAGATGCTGGGGTGTACAAGCAAATTAAAACCTGTCATACCATCTGTGGACTTTGCGTCAGAATTCAATTGGGGCAGCACGGGCTGGTGGTATATTTTCCACCGTAGGGCTTCATGTCTAAAACATTTAAAGAGGGACTGTGATGAGCAACCTGAGGTTTAGTTGTGCTAACATAATGTGACTGTGGTTGAATTTTGCTCGTTTTATTCCTATTGATCCATTGTTGAGTATTTTACACAGTTGCACAAGTTCACAATTACCTTCCCCCCAAATGGAAATATCCATGAATTCTTACTGTGTAGCTGAATCTATTCTTCTTTTACAGTGAGATTGGTCACTGACTGTGAAGACACACACAGCTGAATCAGAATGAGGATTTACGGTCATGAACATGTCATTATTTTGCATCAGCTAAAAGAAGATAAAGTGGTGTCTGTGGCTCGCTATCCATTCAGAAATCTGATGGCGGAGGGGAACAAGCTGCTTTTCTACCGTTGTGTGCTCATCTTCAGTCTCCTCTCCCTCCCTGTGAAGAGGGTATGGCCTGGATGGTGGTGAGGCTGCTTTCTTAAGACACCGCCTCTTGTAGATGTTTTTGATAGAGTGAAGGCTGGTGCCCATAATGGCACAGGCAGAGTTCACAGCTCTCTGTTGCCTGTTTCTGTCCTGTGCATTGGCCCCTCCATACCAGACAGTGATGTAACCAGTCAGAATGCTGTAGAAATTTGCACGAGTCTTTGGTGACATGCCAGATCTCCTCAAACACCTCATAAGGTATAGCTGCTGGCGAGCCTTCTTCATGATTGGCAGCGTCATGGAGTTCCCAGGACAGACCTTCAGAGATGTTGACACCCAGGAACTTGAAGGTCTTAATCCTTTCCACCGCTGACCCCTCGATGAGTACTGGTCCACGTTCTCCTGAATTTGTGCTGCAGAGAACAGAATAATTTGGGCCACTTCTGTATGATCATCTAACAGTTATCAATCAGAAAAAAACTCTGCCAATATTATTAACTAGCAGGATACCTGGCATTTAACAAGAACTAAAACACTCAGTTGTTGACTACATGGTAATTCTGCATAAATATATTTTTTCTGTTTCCTGCTACCTGCTTCTTGTTTGCCTGGAGGCCTGAGCTCTGAGACGGGCGTATCGCTGCTGTTGTTTCCTGCTGCCTGCTCCTTGCATGTCTGGAGGGAGCAACAGTGAGGGGCGAGACTGATGTTCCTCTGCATTTCTTGCTTTCTCCTTTGTCTTACTCTACGGGCTTGTGAGGAGCTTCTGCGCCAATGTAGCTTCACTTTTTTGGGCCCATATTGAACTGGGGATTCATACGATTGGAGCCCAGCGAGATACAGTGTGGTTTACATCAAAGAAGAGAGTATCTTGTCCAGCTCCAGGAGCCCTTGAAGGTTCAAGTTAATGTCCATGGTACACAAACACGACCGTGCACACACACACACACACACACACACACACACACACACACACACACACACACACACACACACACACACACACACACACTCCTTTATTGAGCCTCAACATGGAAGGAGATACATAGAAACATAGAAGATAAGAGCAGGAGTAGGTCATTCGACCCTTCGAGCCTGCTCCGCCATTCAACGAGATCATGGCTGATCTTAAAGTTCAGTACCCCGTCCCTGCCTTCTCGCCGTAACCTTTAATACCCTTATACTGAAGAAATAGATCTAATTCCCTCTTAAATAGATTTAATGAACCTGCCTCTACTGCCCTCTGTGGCAATGAATTCCACAGATTCACCACCCTCTGGGTCAAGAAATTCCTCCTCATCTCGGTCCTAAATGGTTTGCCTATTATCCTCAAACCATGGCCCCGGGTTCTGGATTTTCCCATCCTTGGAAACATCCCATCTGCATCCATTCTGTCCAGTCCTGCCAGAATTTTATAGGTCTCTATGAGATCCCCTCTCAATCTTCTAAACTCCAGCGAGTACAATCCCAATTTGCGCAATCTTTCCTCATAAGTCATTCCTGCCATTCCAGGTATCAGCCTGGTGAATCGCCTCTGCACTCCCTCCATTGCAAGAACATCCTTCCTTAGATAAAGTGACCAAAACTGTACACAATACTCCAGGTGGGGTCTCACCAAGGCCCTGTACAGCTGCAGTAAGGTATCCTTGTTCCTATACTCAATCCCTCTTGATATGAAGGCCAACATACCATTTGCCTTTTTAACTGCCTGCTGTACCTGCATGCTCGCCTTCAGAGACCAGTGTACAAGTACCCCTAGGTCTCTCTGCACTTCCCCATCTCTTAATCTATTGCCATTCAAATAGTAATCTGCCCTACGGTTTGTATTACCAAAGTGGATAACACATTTATCTACATTGTAGTGCATTTGCCATGTAACTGCCCAGTCCCTCAATTTATCCAAATCACACTGGAGCTTCCTGAGCCCCTCTTCCGTGCACACAACCCCTCCTAGCTTAGTGTCATCTGCAAATTTGGAGATATTACATCCAATCCCCTCATCCAGATCATTAATGTAAATTGTGAACAGCTGGGGTCCCAATACAGATCCCTGTGGCACCCCACTGGTCACCGCCTGCCACTCAGAAAATGAGCCATTTATCCCAACTCTCTGTCTTCTACCTGCCAGCCAGTTCTCAATCCACATCAATACTTTGCCCCCAATCCCATGAGCCTTGATTTTGGAAGCCAGTCGTTTATGCAGGACCTTATCGAAGGCCTTTTGAAAGTCCAGGTACACCACATCCACTGGCTCTCTCCCATCTATTTTACCTGTCACCATCTCAAAGAATTCCAATAGATTTGTCAAGCACGATTTACCTTTTGTAAATCCATGTTGACTCCATCCGATCCCTTCTCTGCTAGTCGTATGCTCCACTATTACATCCTTAATAATGGATTCCATCATTTTGCCCACTACTAATGTAAGGCTCACCGGCCTATAATTCCCCACTTTTTCTCTACCCCCCTTTTTAAATAGAGGGGTAACATTAGCTACCCTCCAATCCATGGGTACTGATCCTGAGTCTATCGACTTCTGGAAAATAATTCTTAAAGCATCTGCTATCTAAATGGCCACTTCCTTAAGTACCCTAGGATGTAGATTATCATGCCCTTGAGATTTATCTGCCTTCAATCCCATCAATTTCCCCAAGACCATGTCCTTAGAGATACTGATTTCTTTCAGTTCCTCTCTTGCATTAGTCTCTATGTTTCCCAACATCCTTGGGAGGTTATTTGTATCCTCTCTTGTAAAAACAGAACTAAAGTAAGAATTTAATTGGTCTGCCATTTCCTTATTCCCCATTATATATTCCCCTGATTCTGTCTGCAAGGGACCTACTCTGGATTTCACCAATCTTTTCCTCTTGACATATTTATAAAAGCTTTTGCAGTCGGTTTTTATATTTGCCGCAAGCTTACTTTCGTAATTTATTTTTGCTCTCTTGATTAATCCCATTGTCCTCCTTTGGTGCATCTTGAACTGCTCCCAGTCTTCGGTTGTGGTACTTTGTTTGGCCAATTGATATGCTCTCTCTTTGGACCTAATGCTGTCTCTAATTTCCCTTGTTATCCACGGTTGAGTCACCTTTTTTGGTTTATTTTTATGCCAAACCGGTATAAATTATTTTTGCAATTTCTCCATTAGATCTGTGAATGCTTTCCATTGTCTATCCACAGTCAAATCCCCCATAAACACCACCCAATCAATCTTACTCAACTCCCGTCTCATACCATCATAATTCCCTTTATTTCAATTCAGGACCTTAGTCTCAGTTTTAATTTCATCACTCTCCATGTCGAGTGAGAATTCGATCATATTGTGATCGCTCCTACCCAAAGGGCCTCGTACAACAAGATTGTTGATTAGCCCCTTATCATTGCATAATACCCAATCTAAAATGGCCTGCTCCCGAGTTGGTTCCTTGACATATTGGTCGAGATAACCATCCCGTAAACATTCAAGGAATTCCTCCTCCTCAGTATTTTTACCAATTTGACTAGTCCAATCTATGTGCAAATTAAAGTCTCCCATGATGACAGCTGTTCCCTTATTGCACGCTTTTCTAATTTCTCTTTTAATGCCTTCCCTCACCTCTACACTACTATTTGGAGGCCTATATACCACACCCACTAACGTTTTCCGCCCCTTGCTATTCCTCAGTTCTACCCATATAGATTCCGCATCTTCCGAGTTGATATCCTTTCTGTCAATCGTGTCGGTCCCTTCTCTCACCATCAATACTACCCCACCCAATTTTCTTTCTTGCCGATCCCTCCTAAATATCGTATACCCCGGGATGTTAATTTCCCAGGCTTTCCCACCCTGCAGCCATGTTTCTGTAATCCCAATCAAATCATATTTGTTTATCTCAATTTCCACAGCTAATTCATCTACCTTGTTCCGAATGCTTCTTGCATTAATATATAAAGCCTTCAGATTTGCTTTTTTCACCCTCCTTGCTCTTTCTGATTTTTTACTTTCGCTGCCTGTGGACTTCCCAGGAACTACACTACACATCAACAATTCTGAAGTGGAGAGATTAGAGGACCAAGTTCCTTAGAGACAATTTAACTAGTGACTCGCGAACATACAACAGCTTCTCATTTGTCAGGAAGGGTTAACAGAAACTGCACTTATTGAGAAGACTGGTGGGCAAGGCTACTGGTCATAATTATGCCAAAATTCTACAGGAACTCGCTTGAGAGCATCCTGGCTGGCTACATCACAGTGCAGTATGGTTGCAAGAGAGTACTGAATCCACAGGACCATAAGAGTGACGGAAACGATCCACAAGGTCTCATTCCCCTCACCCCCTCTCCAGTATCGATGTGATCTACCGCGGATCACTGTTGAAGAGGGCACCCAAAATCATTGAGGACAACTTCCATGACAGAAGGGTCAGAGCCATGGATATAAAGGAATCAGTGCATCAGAAAACAGTTTTGGAAATATTTCTCGAGGTGGTGTGGTTCAGGAGTTTGCAGAGGTTGGAGATGTCATCGCAAAACCTTGTGAATCTCTATGGATGTGTGGTGGAAAGTGGGCTGAATCACTGTCTGGGATGAAGACACCAATGCCCCTGGGTGTAAAGATCTGGAACAGGTAGGGAACATCACAGGCGCAGCCTTCCCTACCATCGAGAACATCTACAGGGAACACAGCCATTGGAGAGCAGCCTATGGAAGGAAACATGACTTTAATCAAGTAGACCCCAAGACATAAGGGGGTGAGGGAGTAACTCACGTGAAGTTGTTGGAATGAGATTAGGATGCGTCCTTATCTGTTTCCTGCTTTTCGATCTGTCTTACAACCATAATGTGTGAGAGGGAGTACATATCCTGTAGCAATTGATTGAAGACTTGTTTGTTTCGGGTTATAAAAACTTGTTATCTGCCTGATATGGGTAGAGACTCTGTTGTGGACTCTCCAAAGTTAACCTTGTCAATAAACTCTTCTGAAACGATCTCCCGGGCTGTGTTTTCTATTTAAATAATTAGAGACCCGAAGAAATCGACGACAGAATCTGGCACTGTGAGCAGGGTCCTCGTTTGCAGGATCACGGACAGAAGTGAGTGGGCGACAGCCCTGACCAAGAACCTAGCTGAAAGGGGGTGAGGCAGGCTCACACACCAAGACGGGTGAGGTGAATGTCGAGACCTCCGCAAGGATGAAATGAGACACACGTCGAGACCTCTGTAAGGATGGAGAGAGACGTTGATAAGACTTGGGTAAATTGAACTCTAAAGCAGCCTGGGGCAACTACATGGATGGAAGAGACACCGGTGACACGCATAAAGGTAGAAGAAAACTGTTGTTGCTTTGCTATTTTGTGTATCCTAATTCTGTTAAGTCCGCAGACAGATGGGAAATTGTCAGACTAAAGAGACAGAGCCAAGTCGAGCGGCTGGTTCCGTTCCCGGGATAAAGCCTAAGCCTGCCATGGGAAGATCTACAAAGGCGAGATCGAAACAACATCGCAAACAAAAGGAACTGGTAGGAGACCCGCTGCAGCCACCGGGCTCGCCAGCAGACATCATAATGAACGAGATGGGTAACTGGGACTATGCCATACCATTCAGTAACGATCTCTACAGATGGTACCAGGGAGACTGGCCATATGGGGGAACACTTGATTTAAAAGTAATATCCTACTTTAAAGAAGACATTCAGTCAGGAGGAGGGGATCCGACATGGGATGTTAATTATTTTAGAGACTGTTTTATAGCCTGGACCAAGGTGGCAGGGCACCACCAACCGTGGCCTAAACCGCTGCCGATTAAATCGCCTTCAAGCCCCACGAGCCAACCGCCTCCATATCCCTACCTGAATGCTAGGCCCCCCCAACCTGTCCCACTGAAACCACCATTGCCCACAAACTATGACAGGAAAGGATGGGATGATCTAATTCAGACCGTTGCCGCCTATGGCCACCAACAAGTGTCGGGAGCTGCATTGCCATTGGCAGCTGGTCCAATATCTCCACCCGTACCCGCTCCTGCAAGTGTCCCGCCCGCACCCCTGGATGAGGCCACACTGCCCAGGGATCCCCCAGTGAGAGGGCACCTCCCAAGGATGGAGGAGGGCACTGAGGAAGAGGAAGGGGATCCCCGGAGTCAGACCAAAGCTGGTCTACCTGATTCTACTACTCAATACCCTAGAGTTATGGACGTCAGCTGACGCGTGGGATATGATCACTAATACCCATGACCCTGTTAAGGCCCCCACTAGATTTCACCACTGGCTGGACCCAACCTGCCACCTTTACCATCCCCTACCAGGAGCCATCTGATCATTACATCAGACCGCTTACAGCTCTCATTGGCAGGTGGTGAAAGAATCATTCACTGTACCGCCTGGAGAGAACGGGGATTGGAGAACAGATGACACTATGGCAGATAATGGGAATGGTTGCAAAACAGGGGAAGAGAAGCTATTATGCGGAGTGCCAAAAGACACAGGGATATTGGAGAGGTTACCCGCTGTCTCCAGAAAACGGGAGACGAAATGATGGAATTCATAATTCGATTTAAAAATGCCCCTACATGATAACCAGACCTTGGCGGTACAAACCTTGCTGAATTGCATGCTACCCCAAAATGCAAAAATGTATAAGATGAAGCAATTGGATTGGCAAGGAAAGAACTGGGTGGATACTATCACGGTATTGGCTAATATGGATAGGGAAGGACTGTTTACGCAAAAGGAAAAGCGAGCAAGTCAGTTTTATATGCACATGAAGGGAGAAGAGAGAGGATGAGGTAGATCCTGAGATAAAGGTAACACCCCAGTCAGGTTTATACTCTAACCTGAGCCAGAACTGTGACGCCTATAGCCAGCAACCCCAATTCTCTTTTCAACCACCAAACCCATAGGGGTGCCCAGAGGAACCGGTGGTGCAGGCTCCCCTCATCCAATTGTCCATCAGCGGAGAGACCCAACCCATGATCAGTGTAAAATTGGGAGAGAGGGAGAGTTTAATGTTGGTTGATACCAGAGCCATCATGCCCTCTGTACCGCCATCCTTGGGAGTGCCCCTTAGTTATAAGAAAATTGGCAGCATCGGGGTATCCAGTAGTCCCATGATAGATCCGTTTTCAGAACCAATGACCCTAATGGTTGGAGTCACCAAGATGCAAGAAGATGCATATTAGGGAGACAGGGTCTGTGCAAAATGAATGCGAGATTGTACTGCACAGAGGAGGGAATATTTATGGATTTGCCCACCTCTCATGCTTATCAGCTCATCCACACAACGGCGGATGATGAACTCAATATGAACAGAAATCTAACTCACTTTGGCTGGTGGATTCTCGAATAATTGGAAGAAGTAATGAGGTTATTACAAAGGCCACAGGAATTTTCAGCCCTGCAGCAACTGGGTGCTGTCCTGCAAATTGTTGCTGAGGTAAAGAACCTCCATGTGACATCTGGGAATTTTGCACCCAGAGAGGAGGTCCCACATATAATGGGACAAGGGGACTTTGAGGAGGTAACTGTGGGACCGCAACTGTTTTTCAGACCAGAGGGGATAGGGCACATTAAGTCTGGACCAAACTTAAGCCTGGACCAGACATCTCATTTCCAACAGCCACACACACATCCCCACACGTCACCTTGGTGGTGCGTCGGCCTCATAAGCCGAAAGACGTGGGACAAATGGTCACGACTTTGCAGAAACACGATCACTGGCTGAGAGAACCCCAACACTGGGGCATATGCTGACTTAGAGTTGAAAGAAGGAGTTTTTAGAGTAGACATCCTCTTTCACTCCCCTGACACCGGTAGCATTCAGATGGGAAGAAAAATAGTGCCGGCGTCCTTTTGCTGAACCTGTCAACCTGAGTCAATCCACTGTAGATGGCCGGCTGCCCTAGTGCAGGTCTCATGAAAGTGTGGGCACAGTCAAATATGCATGTGGGGTTTGTACATACTGCCCTGCCGCATAAGGTTACAGTGAGGGAGAGAGCACCCCTGCCAGCGGTAAAACAATATCGCCTTTCTCCGGATGCTGTTGAAGGCGTATGAGGTATCACAGAGGACCTGGAACGACAGGGAGTGCTTGTTCAAACACAAAACCCCTGCAATATGCCAATCTTGCCCATACCAAAGAAGGACAAGAACGTCTGGAGATTTGTCTGGGACTTCAGGGCCATAAACGACATTGTGGTGCCAACTGCACCAGTGGTCCCACACACCAACATCATCCTGTGTGCCATACCTGCCACTGCCACAACTTTCTCTGTCATTGATCTGTATTCCACCTTCTTCTCCATACCACTAGCAAAAGAGAGTCAATACCTCTTCGCTTTTACCTATGAGGGCCAACAGTATACATGAACATGCCTTCCCCAGGGCTATACCGAAAGCCCAACCATATACGCAGCCGCTGTGCAAAGAGACCTGATGGAGCTCGCCCTACCCAGGGGCTTCGACCCTTTCGCAATATGCGGAAGACCTCCCCCGATGATGTTGCATGCATTGAAGATACCGTCGCTTTGCTACAACTCCTCGCCTGCAGAAAATGCAATTCTGCCAGAAGGAAATAAAATATTTGGGATATATTTTACAGGAGGGAGAGTGAAGAGTGGGCCCAGAAAGGATAGCAGCTGTATGCCAGATAAGCAAACCAACCACATCAAAAGGAATCCTGGCTTTCCTGGGTGGCATACTGCAGACAGTGGATACCAGAATATCGAGAAATGGACGCAACACTAAGAGCAACTACTGTGAAGGGAGAACCGGAGGAAGTGCAGTGGACGAAGGAAAGAGAGCAAGCCTTTCTGAATCTTAAACAGGCTCTGACTCAAGCCCCTGCTCTGAGCCTCCCTAATTATGAAAAACCCTTCACGCTATATGTAGCGGAGAAAAATGGATTTACTTGTGGAGTACTGGTGCAACGGCACGGAGGAGGGAAGAGGACTATAGTCTACTACTCCACCAAACTCCCGTTAACGATAATAGGGATTCCCCCGTGTCTGCAGGCAGTGGCAGAGATAGTAGAAAAATCGGTATCGCTGGTGCAGCATTGGCCATGCACAGTGGTCACAGATCATGCTGTCCTACTGCTGCTCAACTCGACGACGACACACCATTTCACCACAGCCCGAAGGACAGGACATGAGGTGGTACTGTTATCCCCACCCAACTACACTTACAAAAGATCGAGCTCTTACCACCCTGCCCATCTATTGCCTGAAACAGAAGAGGAAGACCATGAAGGACACGACTGCGTGGCACTGACCGAGCTTGTGACCAGCCCAAGACCTGACCTAAAGACTGACCCAATAGAAGCAGACATCACCTTATATGCTGAAGGGTCTTCACACCGGCCCCGGGATGAGGCGCTATATGCGGAGTACGCCATAGTGAATGATGACAAAACTATCGAAGCATATGCCCTACCAGAAGGCACTACCACACAAATGTCGGAAATGTTCGCTTTAACTAGAGTGTATGTATTGGCAGATGGAAAAAGTGCAAATATCTATACTGACTCTCAGTACGCTTTTGGGGTGACCCACAATTTCAGCCAGATATGGAAAAATAGAGGGTTCATAATAGCTAGTAGGAAGGGGATAAGACATGCAGAAATGATAGAGGAGCTATTTGAAGCCATCCAACACCCGGCAGAGTTGGCCATTGTTAAATGTCAGGCTCACACCAATCAGAACGATACTGTGCAAAGGGGAACTGAGCGGGCCGACATGGCAGCCAAATTAGTCACCAGCCAACAGAACCCCATGCTACCCATGACCCTCAAGCGAGAGGTCAAAACTCCCAAGCAATACCAAATGATACAGGAATTAGAATTGAAAACCTCACAGGAGGGGGTTTCTGCCCAAGAACAGCGTATGTGGGAAACCCACGGATGCCACATGGTCAAAGGCATATGGAAAAGCAACGATGGTCGAGTGGTGTATCCAAGAAGCCTGTACCGGCTTTTAGTGCAGTTAGTACACGGACGAGCCCATTTGGGAATGGCAGGAATGCTCTATAACATAAAGCTAATTTTGTTTGCCCATGGAATCCCTACCAACATAGAACGGCAGGTGAGAAACTATCTGATCTGTCAGCAAAACAATCGGGGGTGATCGCCTGCCAAATTTGATAAACTTCTCCTTGCTCGCGCCCCTTTCGAGAATTTGCAGATTGACTTTGCCCACATGCCAGCTTGTAGAGGGTTTAAATATCTATTAGTGATCGTTGACATGTTCACACGATGGATAGAAGTGTACCTGACAAAAAGGGATGACGCTCGGACAGTAGCTAAGATGCTGATGAAAGAATTGATTCCCTGGTATGGGATCCCGCGGGGAATAAATAGCGACCGAGGCTCCCACTTCTTGGGGAAGAGAGTGACTGCAGTAAGCGAAATAATGGGCATAGACTGGAAAATCCACATACCGTATCAGCCTCAATCTTCTGGAATGTTAGAGAGATTAATTGGAGAAGTAAAAAGGGGATTGGAAAGAACGTGTGGCAAGACAGGACTACCCTGGCCAGAAGCCTTGCCTATAGTATTATACGCCCTACGCGATCAGGTAAATCGGAATACAAAATTGACACCACACGAGGCTCTGATGGGGCGCCCTATGAGCACGGGAATAAGACCCCCTATGATGCCGGAAGAGGTTACCAAGGTTTGGATACAGGAAAGCACCCTAGTATATGCCCAGGGGTTGTATGAGGCTGCCCTTCAAATGTATGATGAGATGAAAGCCGCCCAGGGACCATGGCTGGAGGGAAACACCCACCCATTTTTACCGGGAGATCAGGTAATGGTCAAAGCGCTTACGACTGTCCTTTCTACCCTAGGTGGAAAGGACCCTACCAAGTCCTGCTAGTCACAAGAACCACCTTAAAGTTAGATGTACTGGATGGCTAGATCCACGCAGCCCGGAGTAAGCCATTCCGGGAGGATGATTCAGACAAAGGCGATGCTTGCATGGACACAATCAAGATACTGGGGCTAATAATGGGGGGATTGATTGAAGTAACCACAGAGGAGACAGTCGAAATCTTTTCCAAGGAGAACCCTGATGCTAAGGGGTGCTGGGACAACTCCACTATGCATTGTAGAATCATCTGGAATGGGGGTCAGTCAGGGTTCCTGGAGTGCGGGGCGTCACCAGAACTAACAATAAGACCTCTCCAATACAAAACCGGGAACCTTACAATGACCTTTAGACCCTTGAACCCCCCCCGGAGCTGAATGAATGGTGGCATCAACAGTGCCCTATTGGCACAAAGCGTGGCGAGGGGGAAATGCTTTCCCCAACCTATTCCGATGGATTGGGGAATGCAAAAAGGGAGCGCTCGACGCGAATTATGCTTATGCCTTTTACCGAGAAGATGAGGACTTAGCCCCAGTACCAACAATGACAAGCCCCACAGCAATAACCATAAACCTCCTATCCACAAGGACAGCCACTAGCCCCCCCTGCAGACACACCAACACTCCCCGCGCCCATAGATATCCAGGGCGGACACTTACATCGCCCCTTTGAGACTTGCCAAAAGGTGCTGCAGTCGTCCCCGCTTATAAGCCTCACCCTCCATATAAGGTGATACCTCAGACAATACTAAAGCCTGCTAGAATATCTACCCTGGACTAAAGGTGGCTAAATTCCGTGGTAAATGGGGACTAGTAGTATGAGTCCTGGGAGGCATAGGGACTGGAATGGGAATATTGAAAGCTGCAGATATTGAGACACTACAGAATAAGATTCAGAAAGTAGGGACTACGGTTGGGGGAAGGAATCAGAATCAGAAATGCATGAGGAAACATGGTGCAGGAGGAGATAGAATTGAGATATCGAGCCCAAATGTGAACTTGGACCCATACCGCGCGACTGATGGCTGAGATAGTAAATGTCTTTGGGGAAATCAGGGTGGGGCACAACTATCAAGATGTGTGCTCTCAGAGATCTTGATTCAGTTACTACGGGTAGAACTAGAAAGAAAGTTACTACGGAAACTTGGAAAATTATGTTTAACCTGACGCAGTATTGGCTCCACCCAGACCCGCAGTATGGGGATGCAATGTCACCATGCAGCTGGTGAGGGGACAGAACGCATCCACCTGGGGCCAGTTTGTGCCAACCCCCCAACTGTTTGGAGCCCAATTTTTGGAGCCGATATTCCGAGGAACCTGGGTAGATGAGGATGATCGCACGCACACCGAACAGTCTTGTACCCAATGATCTGATGGGATGCTATGTCTGCTACATTCTGCTCTGCATGACCCATGCACTATGAGACAGACAGAGGGCACATGCACTTGGCTGCTAGTGGCCGTAAACCGGACCACTGTAGTGGAGGTGCGATCCCGTGAAGTTTGTATGTACGGGCATTCTGAGATAATCGTGAACGGCCAAATTACACTCTTTTCGTGGTTTTTTAGAAAAGGTCTACACAATCCATATCCCTAGGGAGAATCATCTTTTTCACATAGATTCTATGACACAGGTTAGTGAAGACAGAACGCCCATCTCAACCCCTTACTCGGGCCGACAGCGAATTATAGCTAAGTTGCAGCAGTTGCTAAAAGAAAATGAACAAGGAGGGACAACTGGTGCGAATAGCCGACCAGGTCATGCAACTTAGTGTCCATCACTGGTGGGGCATTTTTAAGGGATGGTCACCCAGAGCCTCGTCCACCCTACACCTTGCATAGCACCCTGTTGTGATTACGTTTGTGGCCCTAGTGGCCTTACTCATGGTGATAATTTGCATGTGGGTTAGAGTGCGCACACTCGTGGGACAGGTTAACGAGACAATAAAAAGGGAACAGCGGCGAGTGTATCAAGAGGACATATCCAACCATCAGGACAAAGAGGATGCTCTCTTAGTGGTGTGGATCTTTGATCTACAAGGAGGGAACTATGGAAGGAAACATGACTTTAATCAAGTAGACGCCAAGACAGAAGGGGGAGTAACTCACACGAAGTTGTTGGAATGTGATAAGGATGCATCCTTATCTGTTTCCTGCTTTTCAATCTGTCTTGTAACCATACTGTGTGAGAGGGAGTACATATCCTGTAGCAATTGATTGAAGACTTGTTTGTTTCGGGTTATAAAAGCTTGTTATCTGCCTGATACGGGCAGAGTCTCTGTTGTGGACTCTCCAAGGTTAACCTTGTCAATAAACTCTTCTGAAACGATCTCCCGGGTTGTGTTTCCTATTTAAATAATTATAGAGTCCCGAAGAAATTGGCGACACAGCCGCAATCGCTATTGATCCAAAATACGTAGCGCTACCATCAGGGAAGAGGTAGAGGTGGGGGGGAGGGGGGGGGGGATGTTGTACCACCAGGCTCAGGAACAGCTCCCCCTCAGAACCCTCAACAACAAACTCAATCAGAGTCTCATTTAATGACTCTTACTTTTGCATTTCATTGATTTTTTTTTCCTCTCTGCATTGCACAGCTTTTTGGCATTTCTTTATTTGTTTTCATGCATATATTGAGTACTGTTTACACCTCCAATAAGTGGTAATTCTGCCTCGCCCACAGGGAGAAAAACCTCAGGGTTGTATGTGATGTCATGTATTGTATGTCCAAAGATCTGGAAGCCAGAAATCAGGACCACCCAAGAATCTGGACCTCAAAACCTCTCGTGTGTGCACGTATCAGCTCCACAGGTGCACAATGGCAACAAGCGACCACGTAGAAGTTGCAGAAATGTAAGGAGAAACATTTATTTCATTTTTGTACTTTGCATTTTATATGAAAAAAAGGTGTTGTAAATAAACTATCAAAATTTTGCTTAAAAGTGAATTTTAAAAGTACTGCCGACCCAATCACCAAGCAGTCCAGATTTTTAGGAAGTTTACTGTATGTACCCTGACAATAAATCTGTTTTGCAAACTCTGTGACAGTGAGGGCGGCAGTAGGGTTGAAGTGTCCATGGGACAACTGCTGAAAAGTGGGTCGCGTTTCAATTGTCAAGCTCCTCCTTGAACATCCAGTGGATCACAACACCATGGCAAATCAGATCCAGAGTGGAGGCAGAGGGTAATGGCGGACAGTTGTTTCTGTGATTGGAAGCCTGTGGTCAGACTGTGATCCCAGTACTGGGATCCTGACAAAGTGTTATATATGTATTGAATCTTGATGTGAATGTTGGAGGTATCACAGCTGAAGGTTCAAATGGAAGTTCCTTTATTGTCAAGCACATAATACACAAAATGTATTTACATTTGTTTGACACAAAGAAGTGGCACTGGTCAATGCCCCCATCAAGAAGAGAAAGAGAAGCAAAAAAGAAGTCCCTTTAGAGACATCGAGTGCCCATGATCCCACTGCCTTCTCTGATGCTGCCGCCTTCCTGTGCCCCCAAACCTCCATAGCCACATGGTCTCCTTCTGGTCCAGCGGTGACCTTGATCTCCAGCCATCGAGTCTCGTTCCTTGGTCTCTGGTTCCCAACCCCCAACATAATCAGGAAGCTGTCAGCACCTGAGGCCCTTTGAGTCGCCATCTGCACCCTCATGAATCCTGGTCCCCATATCGGGTTACCACGGGCCTTTCACTGGTCCGCCCCCTTCCCTGTAGGGTCATCTCCCAGGCTTCTTTGGGGAGGGTCTGTTCTCCTGCTTTGGTGGCCTGCGCTCCCCTCAGGTCCACCACCCTTCATGGTCCTCTGCCAAGCAAGGGCAGCACTGCTGGTCCCATTCGGTAGAGTTTAAACCTTTATGGGGTCATTGTCATCATCATGACCAGGAGGTAGGACCCTGTGCTGTAAGAGTTGTCTCTACTCCTTTGTCTCCTGAGAGCAGCAACTCTGCTGTACCAACAGCATCACATCGGAACATGTGCAAATGACTGGAAATGGTGATAGTAAAGGTTTAGCCCCTTCTTGGTCAATGGCCAGATGGGCAGAGCAGTGGCAGACAGCGTTTAATGCTGATGTACATTTCGGGAAGTCTAATAAGGGCAGATTGTGTACAATAATCTTATTTTAATTTAAAATTTTATGATAGAAGGCCCTTCTGAATTACACCATTAACCTACCAAGCCCATATGTTTTTGGAGGGTGGAAGGAATGGAACACCCAGGAAAAACCCTCAAAGGTCTTGGGGAGAACATACAAACTCCTCACAGACAGCACCAGATTTGAACATGGGTCAATGACGTTGTAATAGCGCTATGTTAAATGGAATTAATTGTGGTAACTCTGGGGAGATCTGCGGCAATGTTGTCACTTCAAGTACAGAGAGACCTTCTGTTTGTTTGAGAACTTTCTGTGTCTATCCATTCACAGCACCAATTGTGTGCTGGGACTCCCCAAGCTGGCTTTTCAATACAGGAAAACCTCTGTTATCTGGAATTCAATCAACTGGTGCAATGGTTAACGCAACACCTTTACAGCCCCAGTGATTGGGACTGGTGTTCGAATCCCACCCTTTCTGTAAGGGGTTTCTACATTCTCCCCGCGTCTGCGTGGGTTTTCCCCAAGGGTTCTGGTTTCCTTCCATTGTTCAAACTGTACCAGCAGTGTGGGTTAATGGGGTGTAAATTTGGCTGCATGGACCTGTGGGCAAAGTGCCGTGTTACCATGCTGTTTGTCTAAATTATACATTTTAAAAATAAACTAAATTAAATGAACCAGCAAAAGAAATCAGGATAAATAAATAGGTTAAAAAATATGGCAGTTTAAAATTGGCATGCCACGCCATTAGTTTGCCAAGCACGTGATCTCAAGCAACTGCAAAATTCACTTATGCAGCATCTACCAATCCCTATAGTCAGGATAATGTGAACTATTTTGTAACTGCGTAAGAATACACCCTTCTCACTAGAGTAACTGCAGTGAACCACTGTGGGCATATGTATATGTGAGTGAGTGTGAACAGTTTCTTGAGATGATGGAGGGCACTAGTGAGTAAACTCTTTTGTTGTTTGAATCTTGCATCTCTAAGTTATTTAAGAAGCCTCCCACATAACACAGAGACATAATACATATGAGGTGCTGTTCCTCCAATTTGTGTGTGGCAGTTCAGTAGGTCGTGGATGGACATACCTGTTTGGGAATAGGAAGTGGAATGAAAGCTGGCCGCTGGACAGAGAGGAAACATAGAGCCAGGTGCTAACAATGTACTACTCTGGAAGCATATTGTGTCCAGTGACCCCAATGTGTGTTGCTACCGATGCCCTGTGGATAAAATGCTTTGAGTGGGGTGCAGAATGCAATGTCACCAGTGGATGGAATGTGTGCGGTAAATACAGATGGGCAGTGGATGCCAGCTGTTTGAAACATACACCGTGTTCAGCAAGCACAGTGTAAGTGACTAGTGAAGTGTGGACAATAATTGCAACATGTCCAGTGATCACAATATATTTTAAGGATACATAAAATAATGTTTTTTGTATTGACAGCTGGTTCATCTACATAAGGTTCTGATTGCCACAACAGTCTAGTGGTATTTCTTTAAATGGATAAAGCTTTAAAACAGCTTTATCTAAAACAGTTTGAAAATTTTCTTCGACAATCAGGTTTTAATGAGTCACTCCTCTGTTACATTGTGAGTGCGTGTTTGCTAGTTCAGACAAAGTTAGAGTCCACCGAGAGATTTAAACCTCCTTCACCACAGCAGCTGTGCTGTGCACCGGTTACTGACATCCAAATTAATTGAAGAGGGCTTGGTGAGATTTATGTGATGTTTTATGTGAGAAGGACTTATTTCATCATGATGGGTGCTAATGGATACTCAGTGGAAATGCAGTCAACAAGTTTTGAAATTGGCATTGACTGGAGATGCAGATATTCCGAACTCAGAGACGTCGAACTTGCTGTGATTTTGAAGAGGAAATTATAATTGGTTCCAAACTGGGATTGCTTCATGTTCTGAAAACTCAATTCCAACGCAAAGTTTAGAGCAAACGCAGAGTGAAATGTATTAAACGCCCAGCCCCAGTGCCATTTTCTGAAGGAGGCATATTTGCCCTTGAGGGCAATCCCATCAAATGTAGTACATGTTCTACTGGCTAGTTCCTCCACAATATTTCCAAGCACCTGGGAGGGGGAAATTCAAAATCTCAGCCATCATTCACCTTCAAGCTGAACGATGGTCTGTGAGATAGAGAGAGAGAGGGAGAGAGATGAAAGAGAGCTGTTTAACCAGGTGTGTTTGAGAGTGAGCGGCGGCTCTTGAATGTTGCTCATGGCAGTGGTCTCATTCTCCCTCACTATTGACCTTTAGGAATTCATTTGAGCCGATCAATAGTTCACCCTTGCTTGCTAACATGGTGCAGGATGGAGGGTCATGTGACCTTTCTGGCGAGAGCCTGGTCGAAAGCTACCACATGCACCAATCAAGGTCAAGGCCAGCCACACCTTGCCATTGGTCCCTTTGAAAGAATATAAACCTCTGCACTAGCTTCATTTGCCCTATCTTGGCCCCACTGGCTGGCTGGTAAATAAAGCCCAACACGAAGCGCTTCTGGATCTCTTCTTCCCCCTGGGAATGAACCCTAGCTCCATTCCAGGTCACAAGCCAAACAATGCTGGAGAATCAATTACAAGGTGCCTGCCAGTGAAGCATTGGGGGGCTCCTTGTGGTGCATGCTCACAAACCAACCATTGTAAATTATTTCTTTCTTTCCTAACTAACCAGGATGCCACACCTGTACCAGATCGAGGGATGGCGGGTACTGTTGCTGTGTGTATTTGTAGCGATTTGTTGCTAGTTGCGGGTATATAGCATGTGCTTTGTCTGAGCGTGTGCACGATTTCTGTGGCAACTTTCCCTCGCGGGCATATAAAGCTCTTCTGTTGCAATCAACTTGTGTTCCACATCGGTGCTTCGTGGGCCCGATGAACTCGTTCCTCACATCATACACGGTTCATCTATGAGTCTTCTTCCCAAATCTCTGCTTGTGACCTCTGCTGGTATTAGTTCCTCCGCAATGGTATGGCCATTTGTTGTTACCGTAACATAGTTTGCCATCTGAAAAGGTTTCAGAGGCCTTTTGAAGAGGGTGAATCCTTCTTTCTCATTTTAACTCTCCCCAAGCCTGTTTGAAAACCATCAGCACTTTCTTATGATCTTTGAATCTTCATTGCAAGTTCAAATGTGTTTGATGTTAATCATTCACTTCACATATTGAGTCTACCTGGTGTCTCACCAAAGACTTCAACAAGGGTGTTTCCACTGGCAACTGCTTCAGTTCGGTTCAATGATGCTTCACACTACTTGCAGCCATTTGTCCATCTTCCACTTTTGGATCCAGGCAGGTTGAATCAAATGTGCATAGCATGAAAGTCCAAGCTTAGTTCAATCGGAATGGTTGATGGTGATGTTTAATGGCTGCAGAAGGATCCGTACATCATCACCTCTGCTTTATGATTGGTGCACTTCAGAGTAAATTCAATAATTCACACGTCAGTCTTTATCGATTCATTTGTGTAGCCTCGATGTTGAAAAATGTGAAATAACTAGTGACAACATCTAGCAAAACTATGAAAGGAATAGATCAAGTGATGGGAGAGAGTCTTTTGCCCAGAGTAAAGGAATTGGTAACCAGAGGACACAGAATTAAGGTGAGAGAGGAGAGATTGAACAGGACATGAGGGGTAACATTTTCACATGGAGGGTGTTGGCTGCATGACATGGGCTGACAGAGGAGGTGGTTGAGGAAGATACGATTGCAAAGTTTAATAAATATTAGGATATATAAATTGGAGGGTATGGGCCAAATGGAGGCAGGTGGGACATATTGGTTGGCAGGGGCACGTTAGGCCAAAAGGCATGTTTCCACGCTGTATGACACCATTGAGGAATAGAGAAGGAGTGATGGAGTACTTAAGAAAGAAATTTGGACAGCTAAAAGGCACATACATAGATGTTGGATTAAACAATAGACAAACACACTTTCCATTTGCATGTCATCACTTCTTTGGAGCTCAGGGGGATGAGGGATAATCTCCGAGAGGGCCATAAAGTCATGAGGGGAATAGATCTGGTGAATATGGAGAGTCTTTTGCCCAGAGTAGGGAAATCGGTACCTGAGGTTAAGTATGAAGTATGAAGGTTGGGGGGCGGGGTGGGGGAGTTTTAACAGGAACCTGAGGGGTTAACCTTTTTCACTCAGAGGCTGGTGGGTGTATGGATTTGGTTGCCAGTTGATAGGGGGGTACTATTGAAGTTTTGAGATAAAATTGGACAGATACATGGATGGGATGTGTTTAAAGGCGATTTGGGCAAGCACAGGCAGTCGAACTAATGTGGATGAGACACTTTGGTTGGCGTGAGCAAGTTAGATTGAAGGATCTCTGTCCATGCTGTGTGTATCTCCAACTTGCACATGGCCACAGACTGGCAGTCCAGGCCAGCATGGCAATGGTGTGTGGAATTAAAATGGTTGGCCACTGGGAGGTCCTTGCTGTTGCAGTGAACGTGCTCAATGAAACGATCTCCCCGATGTAGAGGAGGCTGAATCAGGAGTCCCTGGTGCAGTAATTCCCTTCCTTTCTCCTAATAGACAACATCAATCTCTGCCCTCTGCTCCCTCCCCCATTACCTCTCAGCTCCTTCTTCTCCCAACTTGCCAACCTGTGCTCCTCTCCCTTTCCCTTCTCGCCCGTCATCTTATTTGGGCGTTCGCCTCCTTATCAGCATACTTGCAGAAGGGCTCAGGCCTCAAATGTCGACTGCCTTTTGCTTGCCATGGGTGTTGTATGACCTACTGAGTTCCTTCAGCACTCTTGTGCATTATAGATTGTGTTTGATCTTATCCCTCAATAATATTTTATCTGGGCAATGCACAAACTTGCTGGAGAAACTCAGCAGGTCACGCAACATCTATAGGATGCAATGGGTAACCAATGTTTCAGGCCTGGGCCCTTTGCCAGGTATGAAAGGAGGAGAACTTCTTCAGGGTAGGAATTCCTCAAAGATACACAAATGTGTGAAAGAGGCTCAATGAGTCAAAGGGTTAGTCTTTACTTCCTAGGGCGCTCTGTGATCTGTTGAGTTCCTCTGCTGCGTCTGTGTTATGCACTCGACCCCAGCGTCTTTTAAGTCTCTTCTTTAACTCCAATATTTGGTACATGTCCCCCTGACCCCTTCAATTTCCAGAATTCCATTGACCTTTGTTCTGAAGACAATCAAGGACTGAACCTCCACAGCTCTTCATGATACAGAATTCCTTGGATTCACGATCTGGAAAACTCCCAATGATTGCTAATAACTTGGATTTAATGAAAATAACTAATCATTATTATTGCTGGATAATCATAAAATCTCTTCTGGTCCAATGTCCTTTAGGAACAAATATTTGTGGTCCCAACTTGGTATGATCCAGTGTGGTTGACCTTGAAGTGTTCCAGTAAAGCACTCAGTTCAAGGTCAATCAGGGATGGGCAATAAATGCTAGCTTTGCAAGCAATGGCCAGATCATGAATAAATTAATTAATAAAGCTTAAACTTGATCATCCTCTAAATGAAAACTTGTACCGAAGTTGGCAACGTTCTGGTGTGGGAATCCTTCAAATGATTAAACAAATCATGTATCATTCCAATGGAGTTTCGATACCTGGCCAAAGTAAGTTTTCTTCAGTGTAGCATGTGACGGCCTTAATTGAAATTTCATGTTCATTTTTAAGTTTCCGATTTGAAACATTGCTTTCTGTGACTGACATCTGCTGAGATTGACTGAAACTTGCATATGATGAAAGCAGCAGAGACCACAAAGAGACACAAACAACGAGCACTAACAAAACTCAATAACCTTGCAATGTACTCCATTCTGGACTGAGCGATTGCAAGTTCATAGCCTTTAAAAAGTCCAGGTATTTTGGCTGCTTGAGCTTGTCCTAATGAGAGAGCACAAAGCTACCGTACATACTCGTAGAATTTTTGGGACTAATTTTCAGAGTATAATTTAGGGGGTCGACTCTTACATGGATCCTACTTTAGACCGTGGTAAGTAGCTGTGTCGTTCGAGGCATCGACTGTTCATCCAGGCAGCCATCCAGGACTGGGTGATAAGTCCACACTCGTGGCGTCGGGGGAGGGTGACTTGGGCCTAGGAGAGTCCACACTTGGGGCATCGGGAGCTTGGATGAGCGGGTGGCAGGAGCTTAGGCAAAAGTGTGTGGTCAGGGTGTCAGGAGTTCAGATGGGTGGGTGGCCATAGTCGAGGCGAGAGTTTTTAATTTATAGATTTGTCTACTAGCTACTGAGGTGTAGAGCAGATTGTTGATTTAAGAGGATAACCATTTGCCACAGTCACACTTCATTACAATTGTCCATTAAAATTATTTCCCAAATAGCAGAGAGGCATGAGAAGTGACCCTGGCCACTTGTGTGCAATTATGGAATAAATAAATGAATAGTCAGTAAATTATCGCCACTGGCTGACAACATCGATCTTTATCAGTGTCAGGTGATAAAGTCTCAGATCTGTGACACTGAGGGTAGAAATCTACCACATTAAAAGCATGTCACAGGGTCAGGTGATGGATCTATAAATTACTTTGTTACAAAATGAGCAATGTCTTTTCCAGTATTTGCCACAAACTCATTTTAAGGCTGGCCCACACATGCCCTAAAGTGATCGTTTCCTGCTAACCCTTCCAGCAGTCTCTCACACCTTTAAAGGGAGAGACACTTCAAGCTTTCCAACAGACTTATTGTTGTGAGCAGATAAATCACGGAGGAACTCGGCCAGGCTCGCAATGTCCATAGGAGGTAAAATGTCTAATTGCTGATGTTTCGGGCCTGAGCCCCTCTGGAAATGTTAGTTATATATTTTTTGCCTCCTATGGACACTGAGCAACCTGCTGAGTTTCTCTTTTTGTGAATACGCAATGTTTGGTAGAATAATACAAGATAAGAATGAATGACATTTTCATTCACACTATTGTTTTTAATCATCTAGTTACATTCTCTGTAAAACTCTTTTACATGCAACTTCCCCTTCAAAACAAGCGTCGCATCACCCTCATCAGTGTCTATGCTCCAACCCTCCAGGCGGAACCAGCAGAAAAGGACAAGTTCTACACTGATCTGCGCAACCTCATTCAACGCACCCCTACAGCCGACAAGGTTGTCATCCTTGGCGACTTCAACGCTCGCGTTGGCAAAGATTCAGAAACCTGGCCAGGAATCCTGGGCAAGCATGGTGTCGGCAAGTGGAACGACAATGGGCGCCTCCTGTTGGAGCTCTGCGCAGAACAGCGGCTTGTCATTACAAACACCCTTTTTCAGCAGAGGGACAGCCTGAAGACTACCTGGATGCATCCCCGATCCAAACACTGGCACCTCCTGGACTACGTCCTGGTGCGAGAAAGAGACAAGCAAGATGTGCTCCACACCAAGGTCATGCCCAGCGCGGAATGCCACACTGACCACCGGCTGGTTCGCTGCAAGCTCAACCTTCACTTCAAGCCAAAGTTCAGGAATAGTAAAGCCCCCAGAAAGAGGTTCAATGTTGGAAACTTGCAGTCAGACGAAGTGAGAGGAAACTTCCAGGCAAACCTCAGCAAAGCTCGAGGATGCAATCTGCCTCAAGGACTTGTCCCCTGAAACCCTCTGGAATCAGCTGAAGACTGCCATACTGCAATCCACTGAAGAGGTACTGGGCTTCTCATCCAGGAAAAATGACTGGTTTGACGAAAACAACCAGGAAATCCAGGAGCTGCTGGCAAAGAAGCGAGCTGCCCACCAGGCTCACCTTGCAAAGCCGTCCTGGCCAGAGAAGAAACGAGCCTTCCATCGCATATGCAGCCATCTTCAGCGCAAACTCCAGGAGATCCAAAATGAGTGGTGGACTAGCCTCGCCAAACGAACCCAGCTCAGCGCGGACATTGTCGACTTTAGGGGTTTTTACGATGCTCTAAAGGCTGTGTAAGGCCCATCACCCCAAGTCCAAAGCCCGCTGCGCAGCTCAGATGGCAAAGTCCTCCTCAGCGACAAGATCTCCATCCTCAACCGATGGTCAGAACACTTCCAATCTCTTTTCAGTGCCAACCGCTCAGTCCAAGAATCCGCCCTGCTCCAGCTCCCTCAACAGCCCTTAAGACTAGAGCTGGATGAGGTCCTCACCCGGGAAGAGACATATAAGGCAATTGAACAACTGAAAAGTGGCAAAGCAGCAGGTATGGATGGAATCCCCCCAGAGGTCTGGAAGGCTGGCGGCAAAACTCTGCATGCCAAACTGCATGAGTTTTTCAAGCTCTGCTGGGACCAAGGAAAGCTGCCTCAGGACCTTCATGATACCTTGACGATAGAGGCTGGTTATTGTCAGTGAGGCGGAGATGCCTTTATCAATCCACACTGACCGTGGTCTTCTGATGAGGAAGTCAGGGATCAAGTTGCAGAGGCTCAGGTGAAGCAAGGCTGCATTCTCGCACCAACCCTCTTTTCATTCTTCTTCAGCATGATGCTGAAACAAGCCATGAAAGACCTCAACAATGAAGAAGCTGTTTACATCCGGTACCGCACGGATGGCAGTCTCTTCAATCTGAGGCGCCTGCAAGCTCACACCAAGACACAAGAGCAACTTATCCGTGAACTACTCTTTGCAGACGATGCTGCTTTAGTTGCCCATTCAGAGCCAGCTCTTCAGCGCTTGACGTCCTGTTTTGCGGAAACTGCCAAAATGTTTGGCCTGGAAGTCAGCCTGAAGAAAACTGAGATCCTCCATCAGCCAGCTCCCCACCATGACTACCAGCCCCCCAACATCTCCATCGGGCACACAAAACTCAAAACGGTCAACCAGTTTACCTATCTCGGCTGCACCATTTCATCGGATGCAAGGATCGACAACGAGATAGACAACAGACTCGCCAAGGCAAATAGCACCTTTGGAAGACTACACAAAAGAGTCTGGAAAAACAACCAATTGAAAAACCTCACAAAGATTAGCGTATACAGAGCTGTTGTCATACCCACACTCCTGTTCGGCTCCGAATCATGGGTCCTCTACCGGCATCATTTACGGCTCCTAGAATGCTTCCACCAGCGTTGTCTCTGCTCCATCCTCAACATTCATTGGAGCAACTTCATCTCCAACATCGAAGTACTCGAGATGGCAGAGGCTGACAGCATCGAATCCACGCTGCTGAAGATCAAACTGCGCTGGGTAGGTCACGTCTCCAGAATGGAGGACCATCGCCTTCCCAAGATTGTGTTATATGGCGAGCTCTCCACTAGCCAACGAGACAAAGGTGCACCAAAGAAGAGGTATAAGGACTGCCTAAAGAAATCTCTTGGTGCCTGCCACATTGACCACCGCCAGTGGGTTGATCTCGCCTCAAACCGTGCATCTTGGCGCCTCACAGTTCGGCGGGCAGCAACCTCCTTTGAAGAAGACTGCAGAGCCCACCTCACTGACAAAAGACGAAGGAGGAAAAACCCAACACCCAACCCCAACCCACCAATTTTCCCTTGCAACCGCTGCAACCGTGTCTGCCTGTCCCGCATCGGACTTGTCAGCCACAAACGAGCCTGCGGCTGACGTGGACATTACCCCTCCATAAATCTTCGTCCACGAAGCCAAGCCAAAGAAAGACATTCTCTGTTAAACTCTTTATTGCCCAGTGAGATTAGGTAGGTCACACATTTGCCTTTGCATGTGCAAATCTAGTTTCACTATGAAAACTCCACTCTGATAGCAATTAAAACTAACATATCAACCACAATGCAATCATCCCGTCAGGATAGGCAAGGAAAGAAGTGCCTCCCATGACCGCTTTTAACCCAAATTCTGCCCTTTCTATTTCTTCAGAAACCTGTCTGCTTTTTACTAATACCTTGAAGAAGACCCGAAACGTCGGTAATATATTTACACCTCCTGTGGATGCTGCAAAATCCTCCAACATTTCTGTGCTTTTTAATACAGTCAGAGCAGACTTGGGTGTTTCACTCCACCATTGTGAGCCCTCCCTAATGCCCCAGTTCTGCTGTGGCCTGACCTCCCTACTTCAGCAAAGATTGCGTCCTTCCCCTCTTGCTGCCCATTGTCGGCCCTGATAGCGAACGCCGTTTGAAAGTACAGTGACTCCAGAATTCGGGGAAGCAAAAAGATTGTGGATGCTGCAGTCTTCAGCAAGCTGGAGGGATTCAGCAGGTCAGGTAGAAATGGTCAGGAAAAGTTCCGGTCTCGATTAAATTGTCCCATGAACATTTCTCTCTGTGGATACTGCCTGGCCTACTCAGTCCCTACAGCAGCTCATTGTTTACACTCGGGGCTCTGCAGTTGCTACTTTCCTGGAATCCCAAGGCACTAGACAATGCGGGATTTATAACCCTGGTACATTTTGGAGGGTGGGAGGATACCGGAGCCCCTGGAGAAAACCCACGCAGACACGGGAAGAAAGTACAAACTCCTTACAGACAGCGCAGGATTCGAACCCTGGTCCCAATTGCTGGCACTTTAACAGCACTGTACTTTCCACTATGCCAACTGTCCCGCATGCAACGATTCATCTGGGAATGCTGCCGTCAGAGAGCACTGGCAATCACCCAAGGATTTGCATCATCCAGCGTATGCTCTGTTCCCCGTTGCTACCATCAAGAATCAGAATTTATTATCACGAACAAGTCACGAAATTCATTGTTTTGTGGTGGCATCATGGCGCAAATATTGATATTATAACCTCTTACAACAATAAATAAAAGGAGTGCATGAAAAGTCAAAGTAAGGCTGTGCCTTTGGTTCATTGATCATTCAAGAATCCGATGGGAGAGGGAAAGAAGCCGTCCTTGTACTGCTGAGTGCTCGTCTTCTTGGGTTCTTACCTTTATCCCAATGGTGACAGAGAGAAGAGAGCAAGGCCTGGGTGATGGGGTTCCTTGAGAATACAGGCTGCTTTCTTAAGACACCGCCTCATGTAGATGTCCTTGATGGAGTGGAGTCTGGTGCCCGTGATGTCGGGGGCCGAGTTAACCACCCTCTGAATTTTTTTCTTATTCTGAATGTTAGCATCTCCATACCAGTTATACAGAATGCTCTCCGCGGTAGAGGTTTTCGAGAGTCTTCAGTGACATACCGAGCCTTCTTCGCAATTGCATTGACATGGAGGCTCCGGAACAGATCCTCAGAGAAGTTGACACCCAGGAACGTGAAGATCTTGACCCTCTCCACTACTGAGCCCTCGATGAGGACTGGTTCGTGCTCTCCTGACTTCCTCCTGAAGTCCACAATCTAGTTGGTGGCGTGACACCACTTAACAAGCTGATCGATCTCCCTCCTGTACGCTTCCTCAATTACGTTTGTGGTTCTGCCGACCACTGTGGGGTCATCCACATATTTGTAGATAGCATTGGAGATAGCAAGGAGATGTAGGTGCTACAAGACTCGCACCGCCAGGTTCAGGATCAGCTGCTACCCTTCTGCCATCAGCCTCCTCAACAACAATCTCAATCAGGGACTCATTTAAGGACTTCACATTTTCAATTTATTGATTTTTTTTATCTCTGTATTGTACAGTCATTTTATTTACATTTCTTTGTTTGCATGTTCAAGATTCAAGACTCAATCTTTAAGTTATTGTCATGTAATAAGCACAGTGCAATATTACACAAAATACGTTTTCGTCTGACGTAAGGCAGAGAGATGCGCTATCGGCAGAAATTGCCAGAAGCGCCTCTTACTGTCAGAGAAGAAGTCCTCCCAGAGTTATCGTATGCCAAGGGTTCACCTCTAGCACTCCTACAGTCACACACAGTCCAATCCAAACCATCAGCAGCCTGAGGTCCAGATTTGAACCTCCAACACGGTCAGGAACCCTTCAGTGTCCTCGGCCCCCTCCCGCATCCAGGTTTCAATACTTGATAGCCCTTTAGCCAGACTCGAGCCAGTCTCCAGCCTGATGGGAATCCCACAGCCTGCATTGGTTCCTCACCTCGACTCGCCAAAAGCCCCACCGCCTGTGTGTTCTTCAACCTCTGAACCCCTCACTGGTGTGCTGCCATGGTCACTGTCCCGTGGGGTGTCTCCTCTGCTTCTTCTTCTCAAACCTGGTGGGGGAGGGGGGTGGTTGGTGGTCTCCTCGTTTTCTGGTGCCCTGTGCCAGTCCTCTGCTACTCCAGGGACTGTAACCCATCATGGCTGCTGCCAAACACAGGGACCGCCATCTTTGGCACAGACCCCGCGATTGCAATATTTTTAAATAAAACCACCATAGACTCCATTTACAGACTGTTTAAGGCCTCCATGGAGCTGATGGCAGTTGGACTGGGTGGTTGGACCCCAGGCAGAGTACTGAGACTCTGCTCCCCACTCCCCACGGGTCTGCACCAGTGGCAGCACTGCCAGTTCAGCAGAACGTCACCAGAGTATATGTTGAGTCAGGGTTTTGGAACTACCACCGGTGGTCCACAGGGCAAAAAGGAATCTCAGGGCTGTATGCCCTGTCATGTATGTACAGTGAACTGGGAGCGATGGTTAAATCCGTCATGGTCGTGTTGGATGGCGGGGGAAAGAACTTGTCCAGTTCCGTGGGAGGAAGTGATTCTGTCCGCACTTGATAATGCAGTCCACTTCTCTGCCTGCAACTTTGCGTCACCGAGGATGTATTCAAAAGCTCACTCAAAACTGGCAAAAAGTTCAAATGTCTAAAAACAGCAAACAGCTTGCCTTTCTATGGTGCCTTTAATGCACTTCACAGGAACATTATCAAGCATCTTGGCACCAAGCCATTTAGAGAGATTTGGACAGATGGTAAATACTTAATTAAAGAACAAGATTTTAAGAACTTTTTTAAAGAAGTATTTTCAAAGCGAAAAAATGAGTGGCGTGATTAGGTTGTGGCTATTAACTAATGAGTCCTTAAATGAATTCCTAAGTGAGTCTGTTGTTTTGGTTATGGGAGATTAACTATTCCTGAACCTGGAGGTATGGCTACTGTGGAACCGCTTTCCTGATGGCAGTAACAAGAACAGAGCATGTCCTGGGTGCTGTGAGTTCTTGATCACTGTTGCTGCTCCAGAGATCAGGAGGTTAATTGGGAACATGGCTATATTTGGGCGGTGTGTGATCACGGGCCTGTTACCATGATATATCTCCAAAATAAAATATCTAAGTTAAAAGTCAAGAAGTGGAGAGTTCTGATGGAAGCAAGGAGCTGCCGGTTATGGGAGTTCCGGGGATAAGAGGTTTGCCAACTAAAAGCCATTCATGGTGAAGTAATTAAACTTGGGTTTATTCAAAAGTCTGGAAGTGGAGAAGTGTGAACATTTTGGAAGGATGAGGTTTCAGAGGTAGGGAGTTAAAAAAATTTGAACAAAAAAAAAGATATGCCAATTCCTTTCCAGGGACCCAATTATGCTGGCAACAGATTTTCTAAGTTCAAAGTTCAAATTTATTGTCAGGATCACAGTCAACCCTGAGATTCTTTTTCCTGCGGACCATGCAGAATTTCTAATTACCGGTAACGATAAGCCATTTAAATCATGAGAATGGAAACCACTTAAGTAGAAAGGGATCAGCTGCCTTTGTGTGTAAATTACCGAAAGATAACATGCAGATGCAGCAGACAATTACAAAGGCAAATCTCTTTTTGGGTCTTAATTGAGTATCAGAGTGAAGATGTCCTCAGATTTCAGAATCAGATTTATTGTCAGAGTACATGCATGACATCACATACAACCCTGAGATTCTTTTTCCTGTGGGCAAGGCAGAATGACCACTTATTGGCAGTGCAAAAATAAAATGATTCAACATACACACTTCAACAAATAAAGAAATGTAAACAAACTGACTGTGCAATACAGAGAGAGAGAAAAAGATCAATAAAGTGCAAAAGTAAGAGTTAAATAAGTCCCTGATTGAGTTTGTTATTGATAGTGGAGGGGTTGTAGGTGTTCCTGATCCTGGTGATGCAAGTCTTGTAGTACCTATATCTCCTTCCTGATGGTAGTAGCAAGATCAGAGCGTGTGCTGGGTGGCGTAGATAATTGATGATTGCTGCAGCTCTCTGATGGCAGCGTTCTCAGTAGATATTTTCAATGGTGAGGAGGGTTTTTAACAAGGATGTCCTGGGCTGTGTCCACTATCTTTTTCAGGGCTTTACACTTAGGGGTATTTGTGTCCCCAGAGCACCCTGTGAGGCAGCCAGTCAGCACACTGTCCACCATACATCTGTAGAAATTTGTTAGGGTTCCCGATGTCATACCAAACCTCTGCAAACTCCTGAAGAAGTAGAGGCGCTGACGTGCTGTCTTCACAATGCCATTAGTGTGTTGGGTTCAGGAAAGGACCTCCGCAATAGTGACTCCCAAGAACTTAAATTTACTCACCCTCTCTACCTCTGATTCCCCAATGATCACTGGATCATGCACCTCTGGTTTTCCCTTCCTGAAGTCAACAATCAGCTCCTTGGTTTTGGTGACACTGAGGACAAGGTTGTTGATGGTGCACCGTTCGGCCAACTGTTCAACCTCCTTCCTGCATATTGGCTCCTCACCCCTTCTGTACAACCCACTACTGTGGTATCATCAGCAGACTTGTAAACAGTGTTGATGTCGTATCAACCCACGCAGAGATAGGTGTATAGCGAGTAGGCCACTGCAATTATATTAATTATGTAGAACACAGGTGAGATCAAACCTGGGATATATTGTACAATGACTTCTCCTTGAAGAAGGACAAACATGATAGATTTTAGATAAAGGATACCAAAGTTCACCAGTAATTTAAAAAGTGCTGAAATTGATACAGAGCCAACGATGTTGTGCTGACCTATGTAAACTTATCAGACAATCAATCCCACCCTTCCCTCCTTCACAGCCCATAACCTTCTTACACCCATGTGCCTATTTAAGAGTTTTTTAAACTGTCTGTTATTCCAGCCTCCACTACCTCCTCGACAATACATTCCAGACTTCCTCTAGAGTCTCCTCTAAACTTTCTATCACTCACCTTAAATAAATTCTTAAATACTACATTTTTTTTATTTGTCATTTATACAGGCTTTTAATAGCTCAGCATGAGCATTGAATCTATTGGCCACCCTCCATCATCAGTAAAATTGCATGATTAGTCCTACAAATTATAGGAAGGATATCAATAGGTTAGAGAGGGTGCAGAGAAGATTTACGAAAATGTTACCCGGATTTTAGCATCTAGATTACAAAGAAAGATTGAGCAAATTAGGTCTTTATTCTTTTGAGTATAGAAGGATGAGGGAGGATTTGATATTTAAGATTATGAGGGGGATAGGTAGAGTTGATGTGGAGAGGCTTTTGCCATTGAGAGTAGGAGAGAGTGAAACAAGAGGTCATGAGTTTAGGGGTAAAAGTGTAAAGTAACATGAGGGGGAACTTCTTTACTCAGAGAGTGGGTGCTGTGTGGAATGAGCTTCTGGGAGGAGTAGTGGCAGCAGGGTCAATTTTGCCATTTAAGGAAAAATTGGATGGGTACATGGATGGGAGGGGAATGGAGGGTTATGCGCAAGGCGAGGGTAGGTGGGGCTAAAGGAGAGCACTTACTTCGGTGCGGACTAAAAGGTCCAAAATGGCCTGTTTCCGCGCTGTAATTGTTATATGGGTTACTCTCCTTTTACTGCTTTTTCACAGATTCTGATACCTCACCACTGAATGTACTGAACTAATAGAATTATTATTCATCAAATTAATTGTAAAAATCCAGATACAAGAAATTGATTTCATAAAATCATGTAAACTCTGCTTAATGATGCAGTGATTTACATAGTGAAAATAACAACAGATGGTTGAAATCTGAAATTTTTAAAAAATGCTTGAAAAATCTCCCACCAGGATCCAAGGAGCTGATTGTTGATTTTAGAAAGGAGAAGACAAGGGACCACATGCCTGTCTGCATCGATGAAGGTGGGGAGGGTCAGTACCATCAAGTTCCTGGGAATCCACATGTCAGAAAACCTCTCCTGGAACCACTGCTCTGAGGCTACTGTAAATGCACTTCAATGCCTCTATCTTCTAAGGATCCTGAGGAGATCCTGCTCCATCCATCAAACTTCTATAGGTCAATCGTTGGGAGAATACTGACTGGTTACATCACACCCTGGTTTGGGAATTCAACTGTCTTGGCACAAAGAAGGATACGAAGACAGGGGAAAAAGTAGCCAGGTCCTTCATAGGCTTTTGACCTTCTATCCACTACAAACATCTATGTGAGACACTGCCTCCAAAAGGCAGTCAACATCAGAAAGGACCCCATCACCCCACCTAGCCACAGCCTCACTGCTACCTTCAGGCAGAAGGTAAAGAATATGCGTGATTGTAGGGTGGAACAGTTGGCGTAGAGCAGTGGTTCTCAACCTTTTTCTTTTCACTTACATAAGCAATCCCTATGCCCTCAGTGCTCTGTGATTAGTAAGGGATTGCTTAAGGTGGTATGTGAGTGGGAAGGGAAGGTTGAGAATCCCTGCTCTAGACCCAATTGTTACTGAACTATTTTGCTTGAGAAAAATGGTCATTGGCCCATTTCTTTTGGAGATCTGAAACCGTGCACATAAAGAGTCAATTAGGTACAATTTAAAACAGTGATTTTCAAACTTTTTCTTTCCACCCACATCCCACCTTAAGCGATCCCTTTCTAATCACAGAACACCTGTGGCATAGGGAATACTTAAAGTGGTATGTGAGTTGAAAGAAAAATGTTGAGAACCACTGGCATAGCAGTTTGTGCAACGTCTTTATAGCGCTAGCTATCGGCATTCTGTCTGTAAGGAGTTTGTACATTCTCCCTGATTCTGCATGGGTTTCCTCTAGGGGCTCCAGTTTCCTCCCACCATTTTCCCACAGGTTAAGAAGTAAATCACAAAACTCTGTAGACTCTGTGGTTGAAGTAAAAAGACAAAATGCTTGAGAAACTCAGCAGGTCAAACCGCGTTCTTTATGTAGCAAAGGTAAAGATACAGAACCGACGTTTTGGGCTATAGCCCTTCATCAAGGGATGAGAAAATGCGAGCAAGCATCCGAACAGGTTAATTGGGCGGCATGGACACATGGGTCAAAATGGCCTGTAACTATGCTGTATGTCTAAATATGAAAGTTAAATTAAAAGTTAAAATTAATTAGGTATAATGGGACAGCATGGGTCTCAATGGCCATGTTGTAAATAAAATGTTAAAAAGTGTGAAAAAACATCACAGATAGCAGAGTCGTGAACCTCCCCTTGATACACTAATCATGGACTGTCTGCACTACTGCGTCACTTTTCTTTTGCACAGGGATTACTGTGAACATTTATATCAATCTTGTGTAGCTATCGTGTCTTCTAATTTAATTCAATTAATTTACGATTAGTTTCTCTTTACAAGTACTTCGTTGGCTGCAGTATGCAAGAATTTCAACATATATGTACATTGTACAATGTGCATGTCATTAAACTTATCATCTTCACTTTCACCTCAATGGGCCCCACCACAGGAAACAGACACTGGTTGCCTCACTTAATCTTAAATACATCTCTCAGTCCCCTTATCTCCTCTGAAAACACGACATTTGATTGTTACCTGCGAGAGGTCCCGAGTTCATATCCCAGATGAGACCCCATAAAATGTTACGGATCCAAGAGGACCCCAAAATCCAGCAGCAATAGATATGCACCACAACACTGGGTTACTTAAACTAAAGTAGTTTTTAATTATATTTGAACAAGAAAATAGAGTTGAACTTTAACTTATTACCTAACTACTTAACTACCTAACTACTTAATCCCACCCCCCCCCCCACCTCCACCCAATACTAAGCACAGGTGTGTGTAATGTATATTTAAAATTAGAAAAGTTCTTTGGATCACAGTCCAATCTCACTGGTTCGAGGAAATTCTTGTACTGTGCACAGAAGTTAGCATTAACAAAGTTCACCAGGCTTTGGTGCTTAACAGGCAAATAGTTACCACTCAGGAGGGTTCTTGCTGGTTTTCAGAGAGAGATTCCTTTTCCAGGACATCCACAACTGATTCCTTCTCAATCAGTCTTGCTGACGAAACTTGCCCCCTTTGGGGTTCTCCAGATGATCCTTTTTTCTCTCAGGTCACCTTTCAGATCGCCAGTCTTCTCCTTTGACCAGACAGCCTTGCAAAGTTTGCCAGCTTGTCCCTCTCTGGAACAGATTTCTGTCTCTCTCCTCTCTGTTTCACACCCTCCCTCTCTGAGAGCAAAACTCTTCTCCTCTGCCTGCAAAGATCACATGCTCTCCCAGGCAAGCTGTTGTCCATACTTCGTTGCCTTCTGCAAAAAGACACTCTGCAAAAGTCTTGCAAATATTCTGTTTTAAAAGGTGTGTGTGTGTGTGCAAGCTGCTCTAACAATTCCTCCCAAACCACCTCTAAATACTCTGTCACATACCCCAAAAAAGTCCAAACTTATTTTTCCCTTGTGTCGATTTCCGTATGGCTCTTAACCTTGCTTCCTGTTGCTGAGGAACACGGCTGCTCTGAGAGGACAGTTTGATGAAAACACAAGAAATTTCCTATCAGAAATTTTTGAACAATGTAATCTTAATAGAGTAATTTTAAAAACCCCTGGTATCTTGCACCTATGGGGATTGGTAGATGCCGGGTAAGGGAATTTTCTGGTTGCTTGAGATTGTGTGTTGTATGATTGGCGAACTGACCACTAAGGGAACTAATTTTAAACTTTTGCAATTTTACCTATACATTTTCTGTGATTTTTTTTTTGCCAGTTGCTTGAGGCACCCAGTGGCTTGAATTCTGGATGATGGGAATTTTACTATATTTCGTTTAAAATTTTGTGCGACACTTATTGGTGTTTTCCTTCGTTTTTACGCAGATCAGATCCAACGCAGGGAAGAGGGCCACAGGGGAGTGAATTGCTCTGTTTCTTAGCTGGTGGTAGACAGGCCTGCTCGTCTTGTAGCTGCCTAATTGGCTGGAAAGTAATTCAGCTTAATGGATGCTTTTCTCTTGCTACTTTAGCTCACAGATGCTCAAGCGGAAGGTGCCGTGTTATGTGTTGCCTGCAAAGGCCAACAAAAATCAAAACGTCACTTTGAATCATGCGCTAACTGGCACCGTGGGGCTACAGAGACAGTATGTCCTGCCTCCAGTGACGGGCAGGGATGGTGAGCAATGGTTTAGTTGCATGCGCTCATGGCTACATCTGTTTAAAGGACATTTATTTGGCAGGCTATGCAGGAGCCCAAGGGTGGACTGAATTATCAGGCAAATGCTGTCTGATGCAGTGATTGCCTGTCAAAGCAGATCGCGACTGCATAGCTGGAGTCAGTGCACCGGTTAGATACCATCATATTTGCAAAAAGCATGAGCCAGCCCATTGACTCCAGAACCTCCTCTATGGATTTAATAATGGATATGTCTCTCCTGTGTTTTGTGTTACCAGCTACGATGGTGATTTAATTATCAATGATTTTTCTTTAATGAGAATTGATTGTGGTGCCTTTTGCAAATGTAGAACGTTGTCACAAGAAGCAGAAAGGCATTATGGTAGGACAAAGGAAAGAAGACAAGGAAAAAGTACAGGAAAGAAATTGCATCTTTTAAAAAAATTATTTTAATTAAATTTTGGAGATATAGCATGGTTTACAGGCATTTCCAGCCACGAACCCATGCCGCCCAATATGCCAGTTAACCCACAAACCCTGTATATGTTGAAGGGTGGGAGGAAGGGTACAGGGTCGATCTTGAATTTTAAGAATAGATGCATGGATGGGAGAGGTCTGGAGGGTTATGGAATAGGAGTAGGTCAACAGGACTAGCGGAGTGGTGGTAAGCACAGACTGGAAAGGGACAAATGGCCTGTTTTCTATGCTGCAGCATTCTGTGGTTCTAAACCGGAGCACCCGGAGGAATCCTACACTGACACAGGGAGAATGTACAAACTCCGTACAGACAGTGATGAATTAGAACCCAGGTCGCTGCCACAATAATAGCATTGCGCTAAACCGTGCCGTATAGGTGACCAAAACTGAACACTGTCATGATAATGAATATGCATGAGATGTATGCAGATAGAGGTTGAGCTATTAACCTGACGGGAGGTTAGAGGGCATGCGCGCGATGTATGCAGGTGCGGAATGGTGGAATAATGGAAGCAGGAAAATAAATACACGCCGATGTTCAATGGGTAAATCATGTGTTGATGGTGCTATCAATTTTACATTTCGGGCCACAAATGTGACATTGGCGACAAGGATGAGCTGGACCCAGAATCCAGGGATGTGACAACATTTGTGACTCACTGTGGATTGTACTGGTACAAGAGGCTATCGTTCGGCATCAATGCAGCTCCTGAGATCTACCAGTACGAAATCCATCGAGTGATTCAAGGCATTCCTGGAGTCGCCAACATTTCTGATGACATCATAGTCCATGCGGCTACACAGGAAGAGCATGACAGACGGTTGATGCTTGTGCTATCCAGACTACAGGGGGAAGGCCTTACTGTGAATGGAGACAAGTGCCAGTTCGGTGTCTCAGAGATGGACTTCATGGGACACAGGCTTACACGGGAAAGACTGAACCCAGCTGATGCCAAGGTGAAAGCTGTTGCCGATGCACGACAACCCCAGAATGCAACGGAGATGAGGAGTTTCTTGGGATTGGTCAATTATTGCGCAAAGTTCATCCATAACTTTGCTACACTGGCAGAACCACTGAGGAAACTAACCAGGAAAGGTGTACCATTCCATTTTGGCCCTGAGCAGAAGGAAGCATTCATAGCTCTGAAACAAAGTCTGACGAATGCCGATACTCTTGGGTATTATGATCCGGATGCACCAACCAAAGTCATAGCGGATCCTAGCCCTGTTGGTTTAGGAGCCATGTTGGTCCAGACACATGATGAGGGACCAAGAATCATTACCTATGCCAGCAGATCTTTGACAGACGTTGAAAGGAGATATTCTCAGACAGAGAAAGAAGCACTCGGACTTGTATGGGCCTGCGAGAGATTCCATGCATATTTGTATGGCATTGAATTTGAACTCATCACGGACCATAAACCACTGAAGGTGATCTACGCCGCCAGGTCCAAACCGTGTGCCAGGATAGAATGATGGGTATTCAGACTCCAACCGTACAAGTACAAAGTAGTCCACATTGCTGGGAAAGCAAACAATTCTGATCCGCTGTCCAGATTGTTGAAAGATGGATGCACACAATCCAAGTCAGAACTGGGGACTGAAACAGAGAGCTTTGTATGCTTCGTAGCTATCCAGTCGACACCAGGAGCTGTGACAATGAGGGAAGTCGAGAGAGAGTCCGAACATGACCCAGAACTCATGGAAGTTAGAAAATGTATCCAAAGTAGACAATGGGACAAGTGCACTCACAAGGCATATATTCCCATTAGAGATGAACTTTGTGGCATCGGGCAGTGTGTGTTGAGGGGCTGTAGATTGGTGATACCACAGAGGTTGAGACCGAAGATCATATTATTAGCTCATGAAGGACACCTAGGTATTGTTGGTACCAAGCAAAACCTCAGGAGTAAAGTATGGTGGCCAGGTTGTGATAAAGACGCAGAGAAATTCGTCAAAACCTGCCATGGGTGTTAACTCACAAGTAGGAGTAATCACCCAGAGCCGATCCGGAGTACGCAACTCCCGACAGGACCGTGGATCGATGTAGCTGTTGACTTTCTCGGACCTTTACCAACTGGCGAGTCAATCATGGTAGTGGTGGACTACTACAGCAGATACTATGAGCACTCTGTGATGAGGTCAACAACCACTGAAAAAACGATACAAGCATTGGCAGAGATCTTCGCGAGACATGGATTGCCTGTTAAGCTATACTCTGACAATGGTCCACAGTTCATCTCAGAGACATTTGCTGAATATATGAGGACCACAGGCATCCACCATCACAAAGTAACTCCTAAATGGCTGCAAGCCAACGGAGAAGTAGAGAGACAAAATCAGTCCATCGAAAAATGACTATGGATCGCTCATACAGAAGGACAGAACTGGAGAGAAGCATTGCTATCCTATGTAGCTGTCTATCGAGCAACTGCTCTTGCAACCACAGGAAAAAGTCCAGCAGAAGTACTCTTCGGGAGGAAAATCCGCACAAAAATGCCCGAACTGAAGGAAATCAGGGATGACCAGGAGATGAGGGACCACGATGCTGAAAAGAAGGGGGCAGCAAAGCTGGATGCAGACTCGAGGTGTGGGGCCAAGTACTCAGACATCATGCCTGGAGATAATGTTCTTGTGAGGCAAGAGAGTGGTGGTAAGCTAGACACACCTTATTACCATCAACCCTACACTGTTGTATCCAGAAGCGGCAGTATGGTGACAGTCAAGTCTCCAGCTGGAGTCCTCTACAAAAGAAACATGTCTGGTGTCAAAAAGTACCAATCCAGAGCGGCACCGAGTGAAGTGGTTGGAAATCCAGTACGAGTTGCTCAACCTGAGGGACCAGATGACGTTCCAGAGGTAGTTACCAGTTTTCTCGATGAAGTGGCCAGAGTACCAGAAACACCAGAGGCCATAGCGAGCAGTGTTTCCGGTGCTGAAGGTGAGCAACCAAGACGCGACAGTAGCATTGCAGGAAGGCTGAGACGGGACAGGAAACCACCTAAGCGATATGAAGATTTAGTGCCATATTTCTAATCATGCCCGCATTATCATGAAAATGAAAGTTTGTGATAGTTGGAATGAGTTTCAATGAAGAAAAAAAAAAGTGCATTGATTCGGTGGAAGCGCAGTAATGATACACGCCAAGGAAAAGTGGAAATGTGTGGTGATTGTGAAAAAAAAAGAGAAATAATGTAAAGGGTGTACGCCGAACGCTGCCCTTGTGAAACATGCAGTGAATGCGTAAATGTGGATGTCAGGAAGGAAACCATCGCGAACTCCGAGAAAGAGACCTTTGCGAAGTTGTGCTATGATTACCTGGATCGTCACTGTTTTGTTGTGTTTAGCATTGTTAGAAAAAGAAACCTGTGCGCCGAACATTTATTTTATACTTGACGTGGTTTGACTTTGGAACATCAGTAGCAGTAACCAACAATCAGAAGTATTTTGATGCAGGAAGAGGAATGATAATGGGAACATTTGGACAGTGATTTTGATAAATAGATCATAAAGTACATGTATGAGTGCTGTAAAAATTGCATTTTTGTTTTGGTCGACTATTTGGTATTAAATTTAAAAAAATGTATAATTTTAAACGTTTACATTTTGCATATGAGGTGACCATTGTATTAGTATAACTACAGGAGAAATGTTGAGCCATTATATTACATTTGGTTATAACATGGTTACGTTACATTTTGTGAAGAGGGAATTAGATGTTGCTTTTGTTGTCTTGAAGGCAGAAAAATGCTATTGATAGTGTTAAAGTGTTTGCATTTAAACAGAAAGAAACACAGTAATGTATTATGTTCGGTGATATTCATATGAGATATACACTTAGATTGAAAGGTTAAGACACATAAAGATATAAAGTTTATTTCCAGTGAAAGGAGGGATGTCATGATAATGAATATGCATGAGATGTATGCAGATAGAGGTTGAGCTATTAACCTGACGGGAGGTCAGAGGGTATGCGCGCAATGTATGCAGGCGCGGAATGGTGGAATAATGGAAGCAGAAAAATAAATACATGGCGATGTTCAACAGGTAAATCATGTGTTGATGGTGCTATCAATTTCACATTTCGGGCCACAAATGTGACAAACACAGTACTCCAAATTTGGCCTCACCAATATCTTTTACAACTATACCAAAACAGACAAACTTGCATACTCAGTACTTTGAGTTATGAAGGTCAATATGCCAAAAAGTTCTCTTTACAACCCTATCCACCTGTGACACCACTTTTGGGGAATTATGTATCTGTATTCTCAGATCCCTCTGTTAAAATGCACTCCTCTGTGCCCTACCATTTACCTTGTATGTCCCTTCTTGTTTTGTCCTTCCAAAATGCATCACCTCACACTTTGTCTGCATTAAATGCCATCCATCATTTTTCATCACATTTTTTCCAGCTGGTCCAGATTCCTCTGAAAGCTTTGAAAATCATCCTCGCTGACATGAAGACCTTCAATCTTAGTGTCATTTGCAAACTTGCTGATCTAATTTACCACATTACCATCCAGATCTTTGATACAGATGACAAGCAATAATGATCCCAGCACTGATCCCGGAGGAACACAACTAGTCACAGGCTTCCAATCTGCGAAGCAGTCATCCACCACCAGTCTGTGACTTGTCCCGTCCAGCTAATGTCAAATCCAGTTTACTACCTCACCATGAATTCCAAGCGTCTGAACCTTCCTGGCTAATCTCGTTGTCAAAGTTCTTACTAAAGTCCTCAGCCTTTCCTTCATCAAATTTCCTCGAAAAACGGTAACATTGGTTAAACGTGGCCTACTACGCACAAAGACATATTGACCATCCCTAATCAATCCATGGCTATCCAAATCTAATCTCTTAGAACAACTACCAATAATTTACCTCCCGCTAATGTTAGGCTATATATATTATATATTAATGATTTGGAAGATTGGAAGGGCGGCACGGTTAGTGCAACACTCTTACAGCGCCAGCGACCCGGGTTTGAATCTGGCCCTGTCTGCATGAAGTTGTACGTTCTCCCTGTGACTGTGTGGGTTTTCTCCAGGTTCTCTGGTTTCCTTCAAACATTCAAAACATATCAGATTGTCGGTCAGTTGGGCAGCATGGGCTTTTGGGCGGGAAGTGTTTGTTACCATGCCATATGCATGTCTAAATATAATGTGGGTTTTTTGTATGAAATAAGATTGTAAGTTTGAGATTATATCAAAATATTGGTATTGTGTATAGTGAAGAAGGTTATCTAAGGTTACAATATGATTTCGGCTGACAAGGAAAGTGGACAGGGAAATGGTTGAAGGATTTTCAATTAGACAATTGAAAAATGAAGCTGCCAGGTGCCGTTTACTCAGTAAATGTCAGGAATGTGTTACCTAAGGGTAAAGCAGTGACACAGAGGAACAGAAGGCACATAATTCACCTCTATCAGCTGAGGTAATAGAGGATTTAGGACGTCATGTCACAGTTGAACAAACTATCGACAAAGAGTATTATGCTCAGTTCTGGTCACCAGATAATAGGAAGCCTATGATTAAGTTAGCTAGGGTGTACTTTCACAGGAATGTTGCCAGAACCAGAAGGCTTGAGATCAGATGGTCTGGGACTATCTTCACTTGAATGAAGGAAGCTGAGCAGTGACCTTGTGCAATAGAGATGGTCACAGACTTTTTCCCATGGTAATAAGTGTCTAAACCTTCCCCTTGGAAGCTTAGGAAAACGAGGTTTTAAGTTGGGGGGGTAGATTTGAGGGCATCTGTGGTACAACTTTTCACAAAAATGGGGTGAACAAGCTGCCAGAGCAGTTCAATTCCAAAAGACATGTCGCAGCAGAATGCCCACATGCATTTTGCATAGAGAGGTGACTCTCCTGAGGAGACTCTCAGGAGTCCAAACGCGCCTGCGCAGGCCAACAAAGCGAGTTTAGGGACAGTATCGCAGGAAGCAGCAAATTGGGAGAGGGGCATCGGGTGGGGTTGAGATTGAAGGTTGAATGGAGTCGTGTTGAATAAAGAAGACACAACAAGGCTTGCTGAGCTTAATAGTGTTCGACTCTATTAATTCGGTGAGATTTCTACAGACATTTGGACAGGTACGTGGATAGGAAAGATTTGGGACAAATGCAGAGAAATGGGTGTAGCATAGATTCCCATTTTGGTCTGCATAGACAATCTGGGCTGAAGGGCTTGGTTGCGTGTTGCATAACTCTATGAAGCCGTGAACTGCATAAACTGTTTATGTCTGTATTGAGATGAGAAAATTTATCTTCAGCTGCTTCGTCATTAAGGACTGTGTGGATTTGGTTGCATCCATGTCTGTCCGTGTTGCACGTCTACTGGAATGGGCAGTATAAGTGCACTGATACTAGGTCTGAGATACTGGGCACAACACCTGTCAATTCGAGTCCGGGTCAGTGTGAGCGAGGAACACGAGGGATGCTGTCCATCTCTTGCTAATAAAAGCTTTCAGTTCCGATTATTTCAGTCTTTGAGCAATTGATCATGCATTGTGCAATTTTATTAGCATGAGATGGACAGCATCCCTCATGTTCCTCGCTCACACTGATCCTGACTCGAAATGGGGGCAGGCTTGTGGCACGGCAGCCTTTATGGGGAAGAAAGGGGAGGAGTCACAAGCCAGCCAGTGAGAGCAGGGTCAACCAGGAAAGGTCATGTCATTTACATATACAAAAAAGTACAATAGTGGTTTCACCACACCCTGAACATTTCCACCAAACTTTACCCCCTTCACACATGACGCATGCCCTCCAGTGTGTATCATTTGAACACTGGGGAGGAAAAGGTTCTGATTGCCAGGGTAGAACCATGGAGCACTCCAAACTGAAAAAGACCCTTCAACCCATCTGGTCTGTGCCAAACTGGTCAGTCCGACCGACCTGCACCCAGACCATAGCCCACCAATTCCCTCTTATCCATGTACTTTTCATCTTGTCAAAATCAAACCAACGTCCACCACCTTCCCTAGCAATTCGATCCATGCTCTCACCATCTTCTGAGTGAAGAAGTTTCCCTAATGTTCCTCCTAAATATTTCCCCTTTCACCCATAACCCATGTCTTCTTATTCTTGTCTTACCAAACCTCACTGATAAAAGCCTGTTTGCATTAACCCTATTTATACCCCTTATAATTCAATATACCACTGTCAGATGTCAGTGGTAATCTTTCAGGAAATTTGTCTTTCCATAGCTAATAGCAGCAGGATGTACTTACAGGTTGACACATTTACAAAAGCTGCTTCCATTATAATTTTTTAAATCAATTTATAAGAAAAATGAGTTACTTCTGAAAAGGACTAGTTATTGCTCAACCTCTGACTTGCCCAGCGTCAATTCCAGAATGAATGATAGTGGGAGGGAGGCATTAGCGTGTTGAGGGGGACAAAGCTCTGGGGAGTGCAGTTACCATCATCCACCCACCTCCGATGCAGCTGCCGAGAGAGCTGATATTACAATGTCAAGCATCATTAGCCGCTAGTGACGCTGGTGGGGGAGAGCAGGTCTGATGCCGAGCGATGGCTGAGGGGGGGCATAGCACCTCACTGGGGGGGGCAATGCCCATGGATGCCCCCTCTTGGTGCCAACCATGGGCTTGCCTTCATCTGAAATCTACACATGGTGTGTAGACTCTGGAGTACTTCCAATGGTGTAGTCTCTCAACTTCCATGGTAAATGAGATTGCCTCCACTTTCTGTGTCCAAGGGGATAATAGTAATTTCTTGTGGATGTGAAGTCATGAAACATTTTTAAAATGGATCTGATAAATGATTGAAGTAAAATAAATTCTGCATTTTGAATCTACTGAATCAATTGTTTGGTTAAACATCATGAAAGCAAAAACCTAGCAATGGCTGAGGCTTGGGTGGGTATGATGACTGTACTGTGTTGGGAACTTTGAGAGAAATAAAGGCACTTTTGCATTTTAGACAGCCTGTGGATCTCAAACCTCAAGAGAAGTTGAGGACCACAACTTGGGTGTGGTGTAACTACTTCCCATCTTCACCATGTGTGTACTTCCCAATTATGACATGTCACCTGGCCTCAGCAGCTCGAGTTCATGAGGCGTTACTTGTGTCCATCAAGATATTCAAAGACTTTCTCAACCAGTCTAGTCAGACCCAAGTTTATGATAACTTGAAAGCATAAACATTTGATGTTAAATATGAAAGAAAAACATTTGATTACACTTTTGTGGAATGTTTTCTTCATGTAAAAGCCAAATCAAAACTGCTTTTGAACTCCAGATATTACTTGACATTGCTTTATTCAGATGTCTAGCAATGAAGATGTGGATTGTTCTCTTGAAAAGAATTTGGAAAGGTTCCAAATTGTACATGGGCTGGCCAGCAGCTGTGAACTGTATGGGCCTCAGGGATTGTAGCCCCATTCCATCATGTTGCCTTCTGTGTGGCTAACCTGAGTCCGGACAATGATTAGGACCTTTTAGTGGACCATTTCACAGGAAGCTGCCAAGCAAATCTAATGCCCATGCAGACCTCACTGATGAGGTGCTGTCTGTCTGTCATTGTATCTGTAATAGGTGCCTGAAACTCATGGAAAGAATTCAATATTTGCAACATTTTTTTCCTGATTGAGTTGTAAGATTACTTTGGAATGTCGATTTTACTCCTCTAACCCAACTAAGGGCCCCAGTGGAATTCTGCCCACCTACACTGGGACACTGTGGATTGTCACCTTTTCATGGTGGAAATGCTGGTGTAGTCCTGAGATCCCGAGAGATGCCATCTGGAGCTAAGCACCACATGGCGGTAAGGTCGAGGGTGAGGTCCCTGACAAAGATCAATCCAACCCAGGCCTCAATGGTGGAACAGGCAGATACTTGAGTTATTCTGAACTCAAATGCTGAGAAGGCGGATGAAGGCTGCAACAAATCCATCATCTCCAATCACCGTGGAATGAGTTGGTTGATTTGTGAAGTATCATGTGCTTCTTAGAGTGCAACATGAAGTACACAGGTGTCTTTGCTCTGTGAAAAATGGAACGAAGCCTATCAACCTCGACCTCAAGGGATAGCCTCGACTGTCTGAGGACAGTGCAGGCTCTGCTCAGTGAGAACAAGAGCACTCTACCACCTGTGGACTGATCAAAAACATAAGAGCATAAGAAATGGGAGCAGGAGTCGGCCATCCGGGCCATCGAGCCCGGATGATCTGATGATGGGCTCATCTCCACCTACCTGCCTTTTCCCCGTATCCCTTAATTCCCCTACTAGGTAAAAATATACCCAATCTTGTCTTAAATATATTTAATGAGGCCGGCTCCACTGCTTCAATGGCCGGCAAATTCTATAGATTGACCACGCTCTGGGAAAAGTAATTTCTCCTCATCTCCATTGTAAATCTCCTACCCTGAATCTTGAGGGTATATCCCGTAGTTCTCATCTCACCTACCAATTGAAACTTACCTACCTCTTTCGTATCTATAATTTTGATAAATTCCAGTGAGTACAGTCTTAATTAACTCAATCTCTCATTGATAGTTTGGCCTGGAGCTCATCAAGATGTCCTACAGCTGAACAACAAAACAGTAAGGTGGGTTATGACTCAAAATGTGTTGTCCCACTAGAACCTCAAGATGAATGGATTTAGCTCCTCCACGTCCAATCATCTTCAACAGGTCTCATTCAGAAAGGCCAAACATTTCCAGAAATATTTAAGTTTAGTGCACAGAAGTGCTAGAGAAACCCAGCAGGTCATCAGCCTCTTCAGGAGGTAAAAGAACATTGACTACCTTTTATTTCCTGCGGATGCTGCATGACCTGCTGAGTTTCTCCAGCACTTTGTGTACTTACATCTGCTTTACTTCTCTTAAAATACTTTGTGTAATGAGAAATGTTCTTCTGTGAATGCCGTCACAGGTTGTTTTTATCATTTTAAATTAGACAGGCCTTTTCGGCCCAAGAGACTGTGCTGCCCAATCGCAACCAATCGACCTACAGCACCCAGTATGTTTTGGAGGGTGGGAGGAAACCGGAGACCCACGTGGACACGGGGAGAATGTAAAAACTCCTTACAGACAGCTGGGGGTTTAAAACTCAGTCCCGATAGCTAATGCTGTAAAGGCGTTGAGCTAACGGCTCCACCAACTCCATTTGGACAAGGATTCATCTTAAAACTCTTATCCTTCCAAGCCCTGCATAGGCTTGTTCCTTTAAAGCTGCACCTATAATTCTTGTCTTTTGTCTCCAATCCTGCCCTCACGTCCAAACTCTCAGTCTCCAATCTCTCATCCTCCACAAGCTTAGATAGCAGCTTTCCAGACTTTAGGAATCTTAGAGGTTTGGAATTCCTTCTGGACACCTCTCAGCCTCTCCATTTCTCTTGTCCTCATGAGAATATACCTTAAGCTTGAGCCCTGGGTTGTGTTGAGAGCTCAATATTAATACAAGGGATTCCCATTGTTAACATCTTTCATTCACTCCCTCCGATGCAATGCAACATCAAAGAATTTGTTGTTATCTTTGGAATAAATTTACTTCATGGCATTCACAATTTAACAAGTGGTCAGAAGAAGATGATCAAGGACAAGGTCACAGAGGATTTTATTTTAAATTCAGTGCCTATGTAATAATTTGGAAGAATTTAGTACATTCCTTTGTAATTTCCAAGAATTCAAATCGATGATATGAAATCTAGATTTACTCTATCGGTTAATGCTAGAGGGTTTCATTTTTTATATTGTTCCATGAAATTATTGTAGTTAAAGAATGACGAGAACTCTGATGGAGGTCGGTTTCTGCTGTCAATCTGGCAGAGATACTGAACAATTGATTTAAACAGCAACAAAAGAAGGACTTTGCATTTACATCTCATCTCCTGACCTGGTACATTCCCTTCTCACCGCATTTCCCCTCGTACCCCCATTGTGATGTCCTGCTTGGTGCCTCATTGCTCGCGATGGGGCCACAGAATACGAGATTCGTTGGTTGCTCTGGCTGTAATGAAGTGAGTGCTTGGACCCCGACGTGTTTTCCTGTTCTGGCGGCATTGCTGGATTGTGCTTCTGCATAGCCGCTGCTATAAAGTATCACCGTGACAGACGCGTGCATGGAGTCGGGAGTCCAAAGGGTTCTGCTGTCTCAAAAACTGAGCGGAGCAGGAAGAAGGCACAGTAACAGGCCATTTCAGCTAACAAGTCCATGCAATCCAATTATACCCAAATGACCGACAACCTGGCAGGTTTTGAACAATGGGACAAAACCAGGGCAGCTGGAGGAAACCTATGCAGACATGGGGAGAATGCACAAACTCCTTATGGACAGCACAGGATTCGAACTCCCGGTCCTGTTTGCTGGCACTGCAGCAGCGTTGGGCTGACTGCTATGCCAACCATGCTTTCTCTTTATGAGTGCCAGCGTGGTCCCCCACTTCCACAAATTTTGTAGTCCCACATTTGGGGACATTGCAGGGGTCAGCCCACCTGAAATGCAATCGGGTAGCCTCTTCTTTGGAGAACTGCCTTTTTTGATCATGGTCTCTCCTCTGCCATCTTCTGGCTGCTTCTGCTGTCGAACTGTCCCTGCTTCTCTCAAGAATTCTGACCCAGTGGGTCTCAACCTTTTCCTTTCCACTCACATTCCACCTTAAGTAATCTCTATGCCATCAGTGCTCTGTAATTAAGGTGGTACGTGGGTGGAAAGAAAAAGTTTGAAAACCACTGTTTTAATTGGCTTGTTATGTGCATGGTTTCATAACTCCAAAGAAAATGGGCCAATGACAATTTTTCTCAAGCAAAATATTTCAGTAACAATTGGGTCTAGAGCAGTGGTTCTTAACCTTCCCTTCCCACTCACATACCACCTTAAGCAATCCCTCACTAATTACAGAGCACTGATGGCATAGGGATTACTTAAGATGATATGTGTGTGGAAAGAGAAAGGTTGAGAACCACTGAGACTGACCTGTCAGTCACAGAGTTATTGTTTGCCAATGCGTGTATTGCCCTACCCCAGTGCAGCTGTTCTCTCACTGTTTTTATGTTTGTTTGCAAGGAAAATGTTGCTTCTAAAATGCTTTCATGCCACAGAAACTTGAATTCATACTTGCCAACAGCTTATCATCCTGGGAAAATTCTTTCCAAGCCTGTCCATGGTTTTGATGTTTCTTTAATGTTGTCATTTTGAGGTGAGTACGACTGAGCTCAGGGTATCCTGATGGTCAAAAAGTCCTGGTACTCCATGGGACAGATGTCGTCTCCTCGGCCAAATTCCTAAATATCCCAATTAACTTACAACCGAACGTTTTGAAGGGTGGGAGGAAACCGAAGCGGCCGGAAGAAACCCACACAGACATGGGAAGAAAATACAAGCTCCTTCCAGAGAGCGCTTGTTTCAAACCCAGGTCGCTGACGCTGTAGTGCGTTGTGCAAACCTCTGTGCTAACCATTCAAAATTATTAAAATTCCTCTGTGTAAGAGGAAGTAAGAACAGTACACAGAGCTGTTCACTGATGAGGACACTCTCAGGAGTGCAGGACTGCTCATCTCTCTCCACTTCTGGGAGTTTCCTGCTTTATTCATTCCCACTTGTCTTCCGGCTCTGGCATCACAACCAACAATGAAGCGGAGTTTATGGGAAAGAGATCATTTTGTACCTCTTTCAGCCAGTGCCATGGCAATGTTCAGCTCCATAAATCTCTGCAAAGTTATTGAGCAATATTTGTCATTTACTTTTAGGCACAACATACAAATGCATCAACATCCTGACGTCTACAGCCATAAAATGCATCAACCATAATGGTAGTAAATTACCACAGCATACTGAGGCAGAAAAAAGAAATTTGGACATCCTGCATGGTAACAGGCCATTTCACCTCACGAGCCCCCGTGCTCCCCAATTAACTTACAGACCCCTTTACATTTCGAAGGGTGGGAGGAAACTGGAGCTTCCGGAAGAAACGCACACAAACACAGGGAGAATGTACAAACTCCTTACAGTCAATTCAGGATTTGAACCCTCCAGTCCCGAACGCTGGTGCTGTAGCAGAGTTGCCCCAACCGCTACTCCAACCGTGCTGCCCGAATAATAAATAATAGTATAAAAGGATATACATATGAATATTTATAGTTGCTGCTAACACAGGATAAAAATGACATTACAATAGTACGGACAGATAATTTGGTTGTCTTGTAATTTATGGTTTGAGTTTAGTACAGGGAGGTTCAAGTCTGATAGCTGTTGGAAAATATTTATTCTTGAACCTCAATAGCAATGGATAAAGATGTATTTTTTTAAATTCTCCACGTCATTGAGAGGAAGCAGGAGGTAATAGCCTTAATCACTCTTAAAACATACTTTATTCCCGGTATCATTCCCACCAATGGGAATTTCCTTGACTGCATTCTATGTGGCCTCACAGTGACACCTATCAGTGAGACCTTTGAAAGTGCAGCCACGCACAGGAGGAGATTTAGTGGCTTAGTACATTGAACAAGACCACACACAGTCTGGAACTATGTTATAGACATCTTTGAAAAGCCAGTGCTGTAGGTCTGAGAGAAAGCAAGTAAACACTGGCACTGTTCAAAATGTCAGGCTGTATCAAAGTGTAGGCCTCTTCGGTATTGTAGCTTCCTGTATTCACTAGCGATAAAGAGTTAATGCGCTGCAGATTCTTCTGTTACATCTTCTCCCAAGTAGAATGGATGCTGTAAAGCCTTAAATGTAAACTAAGTGCATCTTAACTAACCCCAACCAACACCAAGGAATGTGCTTTGTCATTTGCTTTATATCAACAGGATTCCAGCATGTGAAGTCATTCACATTAATGGATTATCCTTTAATTACAACCTGCATTTTCTTTTCCAATCCATCATTAACTTCAGGATGTAACTGGAGAGAGCGTATTTTGAAAACAACCTGCTATTACAAAACACACTGCATCAAATGAAGATACTTCTGATTTTCTTTTTGTATCCAATGACTTTCATTCGGACTGCTTTTTTCCTCGGTTGTCTTGCACCTCTGTTGAATGTAATTGCACAGTTCTGTAACCCCACACAGCATAATCTATTTTATTGGTATGGAAATTCCATACTTATAATGCTGTGAAAACACAGAAATGCTGGAGGAGCTCAGCAGTTCACGCAGTATCCATGGGAGGCAAAGATAACATGCAGTATATTCTAATGCTGAAGGAAAGGAGATTGAGAGCAAAGGGAAGAGAGAGAGATAGCAAGGAGAAATAAGGCTAAATGAAGGAGGGAGAGGGGTGCTAATGGACACCAGAGAAGTGTCGATGTTAATGCCATCTGGTTGGAGGGCGCCCGGGTGGAATACGAGGTTCTTTCCTCCTTTTTGCAGGTGTTCTCAGGCTGGCAGTGGATGAGAACAGGCACAGATATGCCAGCTTGGGAATAAGGTAGGGAATTGAAATGTGTGGCCACTGGGGGAGTTGAGCGATACCACTATTGTGGTGGACAGAGTTGCAATGCTCAACAAAGTGATCTCCCAGTCTCCATCCAGTTTCTCCGATGAAGAGGACAACAGCGGCACTAGGATGCAGTAGATGACGGCTGCAGATGACGGCTCAGATCCATGACTGTTGCCTCACTTGAAAGAACTGATTTAGGCACTGGACGGTATTTCCTGACTCCTTTGTATATCTGTAGGCTGGAGAGGGAAGAATGGGCAGGGGAAAGAGTATAGACCAACAGACAAAAGGTGTTTCCTCCCAACTGGATGACGCTAACATCAACTTCTCCGGCTTCTGTAAGACTCTAACATCCCACCCCCATCTTTTCCTTATGTCTCATTTCCTCAAGCTCTTTCTCTCTCTCTCTCTCCTCCCTTTTCCTTCTTCTCCTTTCCCCGAGTTCTGCTTCCACAGAGCCAAAAACCCTCCCCCAGGTAAATCTCGCCTTTCCTCCCTCCTGTATCCCATCCATATCCAAATTAACACCTTTTGTCTGTTGGTCTGCACTCCTTCCCCTACCATTCTTCCCCCACCCCCACCCCCCCCCACCCCAACCTTTTAATTCAGGTGTCGACCTGAATACCTTGAAGAAGGGCTCAGGGCAACAGAAACAACTGTATATCTTTACAATCTAATGTACGGATGCAGTGAGGCCTGCTGAGTTCGCCCAGCCTTTCTGTCTCTGCACTTTCACTGTGATGGTTGACTGAGTCACGTGCTGCAGCAGGACATGGGCAGGCAGCACAGCGCAGAAAGCCACTTCACAAGACCTGCTGCTGTAGCCCGTTCTTGCTTCACTGTAACCTCCAGCAGAGCGGTACAGCAACGAGGTCCATGAGAATTGTCAAAGAAGCTCTCGAGAAATCAATGTCAAGAAGAAACTCTTGTTAAATTATAGCACTCACAGAAGCTCAGATCTCAATTCAAACATCAAAGGGAGACCAAGCTGAGTTCGAAATGAACTTGAGTCAATGGAGAGGAAGAATTCATCCAACATGACAAAATTTGTGGGCTCATCTTCCTGACCTCCAAAGGATCGGTATGGTTAGTTCACACATGCAGAAGAAAAAAAAAAGATCATTGTTAGAAAACTAGATGTAAATCATTTCACTCCCCTGTGAGGTTTTTAAAATCATGAGGGGAATAGATTGGACGTCAGTTAATTCCCCATGGTAAAAGATGATGGGAGGGAAGATCAAAAAGGAACCTGAGGTGCAACTTCTTCATACATTTGGACAGGTACTTGGATTGGAGAAGTCAGAAGACTGGCAGATAGAACCTGCTCAGAGGGACATCTTGGTTGGCCTGGAGCAGATGGGCCAAAAGGCCTGTTTCCAAACTCTGTGACTCTTTGGCACCATGTCTTCCAACGGTTACTGGTGTTTCTCTCTATTCCACAGTAAGCGTAAGGAATGGATTGCTCATGCTTTGTGCTTGACACTAAGAAAGGGGATGTGTTGGAGCTTTTGAAAAACTGGAAGTTAGAGAAGTCACCAGGACCAGATGATAATTACTCAAGACTACTCTGGGAAGTGAGGAAGGAGATTGCTGAGTCACTGGCAATGATAACGTCACTATCTGCGGCCGTGATCAGCAGGACCATGATGCTAACCTGGAAAAATTCCTCCAGACGGCCGCAGAGCTGAACCTCACTTACAATAAGGAGAAGTGTGTGTTCAGTACCACCCGCCTCGCCATCCTGGGGTACATTGTGGCCCATGGAGTCGTTGGCCCAGATCCAGGAAGGATGCACCCATTAATGGAGTTACCCCTCCCCCAACGCTAAAGGCCCTCCGCAGGTTAGTTCTCTTATTACTTGCAGTGGGTCCCTCACTTCTCGGACAAGGTCTACCCACTGGCCCAAGCCACAACTTTTTCCCTCCTACCTGAGGCGCAGGCAGCCTTCGCCCGCATCAGGCAAAACATCAAGGATACCACGATGCAGGCTGTGGATGAGGACTCCCCCTTCCAGGTGGAGAGCGATGCCTCCGAAGTGGCCCTCACTGCTACCCTCAAACAAGTTGAGGTGCCCTGTCGCCTTCTTTTCCAGGACCCTTCATGGCTCCGAGCTAGGGCACTCCGCCATTGAAAAGGAGGCCCAGGCGATTGTGGAAGCGGTCCACCACTGGCACCACTACCTGGCCGGCAGGAGATTCATGCTTCTCACGGACCAGTGGGCCATGACGTTTATATTTAACACTACCCACAAGGCCAAGATAAAGAATAACAAGATCCTGTGCTTGAGAGTTGAGCTAGCAACCTACAGCTACGACATCCAGTACCGCACTGGGAAGTTTAACGACTCCCCTGATTCTCTCTCACACACCTGCGCATCTATGCATGACGACAGGTTGCAGGCATTGCATGAGTCCCTCCTCCATCTGGGTGTCACCCGATTGTACCATTTCGTTAAGTTCCAAAATCTGCCATACACCATCAGGGACATCAGGGACATGACCGAGGCCTGTTGGGTCTGTGCGGCGTGTAAACCTCCTTCTTCTGCCCCCCTCCCCCAGGCTCACGTTGGAAAGGCTACTCGGCCTTTCGAGCGTCTTGGCATGGACTTCAAAGGGCCCCTGCCTTCCACGAACCGAAACGTCTACTTCCTCACAGTAGTGGACAAGTACTCACGCTTCCCTTTTGCCAACCCTTGTCTGGATACTTCCACGGCCACCGTCATCAGGACCTTGGGGCAGATCTTCACCATGTTTGGCTATCCCATCTTCGTCTACAGCGACCAGGGGTCTAGTTTCATGAGCGACAAGCTGCACCAGTACCTGATGGTAAGGGATATCGTGACCATTCGCACGACAAGCTATAACCCAAGAATCAACGGGAAAGTGGAACACGAGAATGGGGTGGTCTGAAATGCAGTCCTCCTGGCTCTCAGGTCAAAAGGGTGGGCCATTGAATTCTGGCAGGACTCCCTGCCCGAGGCGCTCCATGCCATTCGGTCACTGCTGTGCACAGCTACCAATGAGACCCCTCACGAACGTCTGTTCTCATTCCCAAGAGGTCGGCCACTGGAATGTCACTCCCAGCATGGCTCACATCCCCGGGATCGGTGCTTCTGTGTAAGGCCGAAGCTTCTGTGTAAGGCCACTGGAATGTCACTCCCAGCATGGCTCACATCCCCGGGATCGGTCCTTCTGTGTAAGGCCGAAGCCCTGGTGGAGCAGGTTTTCCTCCTTCATGCAAACCATAACTACGCTTATATTAGGTTCGGCAATGGCAGGGCGGACACCGTCTCAACCAGGGACCTGGCACTAGCAGGAGCACCCACCACACCACACCACCTTCCAACCCAGGACGATGCTGACCAAGCATACATCCCCGTCCCCAGGCAGCTATGGGGCACACAGGGCCTCCTTGACCACCAGGGGCCCACTTCAGCCTTAGGAGATGAACCCGCACCCGCACCCATCCAATATGACCCGCATGATCTCTGGGGACAGAAGGTGTACTGAAGGATTGGAGGGTTGCAAATGTTGTTCCTGTGTTCAAGAACAAGAGTAGAGATGACTCTTATTTCAGTGCTGTTGGAAAAAATCCTGAGGGAATAGATTTACAAGCAGTTAGAGTGGCATAATCTGATTATAGAGACTCAGTAAGGCTTCATCAGGTGAAGATCATGTCTCATGAATTATTTGAGGATGTAGCAGAGCACATTGGTGATGTCGTGTAGATGGATTTTGGTGAGGCATTTGATAGGCTTCCCCATGCAAGAAAGGAGGTGGATACAGGATTGGCTTGCTCAGAGAAGGCAGAGAGAGGATGGATGTAGACAGCTCAAGTGTGTAGAGTGCGTCAAAAGAGCCAAAGACTTGTTGATCCAAACCAAGGCTTTTAATAACTAAAAGACTGGAGCATATCACAAGTAGGTCGACCAGTCCAGAATGACCTGGTCTGGCTAGGAGCAATCCTTTAAGACTTGCCAGTAGGCGTGGCTACACTCTCAGCCAATCACAGTCATCCTACACTACACATTGGTGATAGAATCTGTACTAAGTGCCAAGTGGGTTATTGTATTAACAACGAGGCATTGATCAACAAGCACCTTGTTAAATTCAGCATGCGCAGAGGCTTAAGTCTCAATTCAAGCTTCCAAGGGGAGAGCGGGAGGCGGGCGGTTGAGTCAGAAATGATCTTGAGTCAATGGACAGGACCAATTCAACCAACATGACAGAGCTTGTGGGCTCATCTTCCAGATCGGAGTTGTATAGTGGTTCGCACATGTGGTAGAAAAGAAGAAATACACAAATGTACAAGCCAGAGTTAGAAGACTAGATGTAAATCACTTCATTCCTGTGAGAATTGCACCACAGCATTTTAACGAATTGTGTAATCTTGACTATAATTATGAGCGTTATCCAATGGAGACTGTGGTGGAAACGACAGAGGATCCTAGTTAACTGCACCAAGAAGAGGCAGCACAATCCATAGAACCGTAGAGCTCTACATCACAGTGAAAGGTCCTCCAGTTCATCTGGTCTATGCCAAAATATTATTCTGTCTCATCCCACTGATCCAGACCATATCCCTCCATGCCTCTCCCATCCATCTACCTCTCCAAATGTCAAAATCGAGCCCACATTCACCATTTCATTTTGCCACTTGTTCCACACTCTCACCACTCTCAGTGTGGTTTCCCCTTCATTTTCCCCCTTATACATCCTCCTGAAAGTCAAAGTGATTCCCAAAAATCTCTGGAGTTCAACAGGTAACTTTGAACAGATTAATTTCTCTCTGTTGTAAAGGAAAGTGTAATGCCATGAATGTATAAAAATGGATGATGTAATATATGCATGTGGTACATGTATTACATGCTCCCATTTTTCAGTCCATTTTCATTTGTTTTGGACTATCTCTTTAAGAGAATAATTTCACAAGCCCTGCAGGCTTTGGAGCGTCTGTGAAGCTGACTGCAGGCTGAAGACATCATGTTCCTGAATTGGATATGTTTAAAGAGAAGCAAGGCAGTGTCCCTAAAACCACAGGTGCAGAGACAATGTGACCTACAGATTAAGACTGAGTACATTTTAAGGAGACAGCACAGGAGCAAACAGCTCTTGGAAGAAATACTGTGCTGGATTGGCCTCATGTGTGGTTATAGACAATATGTCTGATTTCCTCCTGTCTGTGTTAGAGGAATGAGAAGACCACTCTGTGACCAAATGAGTGAAGGTCACTTCTGTTCAACTGACCCACGGAAAGGGTTTTGAAAACAGAAGAAATTCCACATTTGGAATGTGACCAGAGTAAGGGTCACAAATTCGGCTGACCCATGGAAAGGGTTCTGGAAGCTTTGGGAGCATCTCTTGCTTCGTGTCTCTACACCGAAGAAGAAGGGAGTTTTGGTTGGCACTTAACTAAAGAGGACATTTTGCTGGAAGCACCTCAACAAGGGTTTCAAGATTAATAAATATTCGGTCAACCCCCACTTCGTCTCTTTCACTAACTTCATGAACTGTTAATTTTATCTAAAAGCCTGTGTCAATTTCAAGCCTATGTGTCAACACTGAATTTCTGAAACTGAACTTTGGACTGCCTTCCAAGAATTGTGCCTTGTGTTGTAGTGGCTTGGGGTAGTCCACACACACACCCACCCACACACACCAGTATATTTGCATATAGATGGGGGTTAAGTTAAATAAGTGTAGATAAGTTAGTATTGTTTATTCTTAATTTAAAATATTATTTTAAATATAACACCATCTGGACTAATTGTTATTACTGTTGTCTGGTACTTAACACATGTATCATATACATCCACATGCAAGTGTAGTTCATTTGTTGACTATACTTGCTACAGTTAGGTTGGTTGAATCAATTCACGGGGAGATGCCAGAAAACTGGAGGGTGACTAATTTTGTGTCTTCATTCAAGAACGTTCACAAGGAAAAACAGTCCAGTGAGGCTGACGTTTGTAGTGGATAAGTCACTGAAGGGGATTCATCAGTCAGGACAACGAGTACAGAAGTGGGAATATCAATGGTGGCATGGTTAACATACCAGTTTGCACAATTTTATTACAGCGCCAGTGTCCTGGGTTCCAATATGGCACTGTCTATAAGGAGTTTGTGCATTCTACCAATGACCTGTGTGGGTTTCCTCCAGGTGCTCTGGTTTCCTCCCATGTTCCAGATGAACAGGGTTAGTAGTTTAACTTGACACATGGGTGTATTTGGGTGGCACGGCCTTGTGGATCAGAAGATCCTGTTACTGTGCTGTATCTCTAAATCAAAATTTAAAATCAACACGTTGTATAGATGTACACATTTAATCATGTAACCTTTGTACATGATGTTGGTAACAACCCTCTGGAGTTCTATCCCAAGTATTGGGACCTCCATACCAGACAATGATGCAACCAGTAAAATGCTCTCCATGTAAAGGTTTTCAAGAGTCTTCAGTGATGTACCGAATCTCCAAATACCTCACAAAGTACAAATGCCTGTGAGCCTTCTTCATGATCGCATTGACATGGAGGCTCCAGGACAGCTCCTTAGAGATCTTGACACCCAGGAGTTTGAAGTTCTTGACCCTCACCACTGCTGACCACTTGGTGAGAACTGGTTCATGTTCTGACTTCCTCCTGAAGTTCACAATCATCTCCTTGGATTTGTTAACGCTGAGTACAAAATTGTTGTCGAATAATCATTCAAGCTGATCCCATCCATTGGATGACGCTCATAATTATAGTCATAATTACACAACTCGTCAAGATGCTGTGGTACATTTCTCACAGGAATGAAGTGATTTCTCTCCCTCCTGTACACTTCCTCATTGCGATCTGTGATTCTACCAACAACCGAGGTTGAATTGTGCCTAGTCACATGGTCATGAGGGGCAGAGATCAAGTGAATGGTCACTGTCTATTCCCCAGGGTAAGGGAGACAAAAGATCACGGAAGGGAAGATCGAAAAGGGACTTGAGGTGGAACTGTTTCATACAAAGGCCAATGGGTTTATGGAATAAGCTGCCAGAGGAAGTGGTAGAGGCAGATATAATCATGAAAAGGCAGCATAATTGGTTCGAATCCCGCACTGTCTGTAAGGAGTTTGTGTGTCCTCCCTGTGTCTGTGAGGGTTTTCCCCGGGGCTCTGGTTTCCTCCCACTGTTTGAAACGTACCGAGGGTGTAGATTAATTGGGTGTGAATTGGGCGGCACGAACTTGTGGATTGAAATGTCCTGTTATTGTGACATATGTCTAAATTTAAATTTTAAATTAAAAAAAATAAATGAAATTTCAAAACCAGATGGGCATGTTGGTTAGCCTGGAAGAAAGAGCAGCTTCCGTGCTCTTCGACTCTCAGGCAGCGTGTCTTCCAATAGTTTCAGGTGTTTCACTCTTCTCCACAGTTAGAATGAGGAATGGATTGCCAATGGTTTCAGCTTGACATTAAGAAAGTGGATGTGTTGGAGCTTTGGAAAAGCAGAAAGTTAGGTAACTTGCCAGGACCAGATGAGATTTACCCAAGGCTACTGTGGAATGCAAGGGAAGGGATGGCTGGGTCACTGGCAATGATCATTGCATTCTCACTGGGGATAGACAAGGTTACTGAGGTTGCATGTGTTCCCATGTTCAAGACAGAGAGTGGAGAAAACACAGGAAATTATAGACCAGTGAGTCTTACTTCAGTGGTGGGCAAGCTGTGGGAGAAGATCCTGGAAGACAGAATTTAGAGAGGCATAATCTGATTATGGATAGTCAGCAAGGCTCCGTCAGGGGAAGGCATGTCTCAAAACTCTGATTGAATTCTTTGAGAATGTAATAAAGCACATTGATGAAGGTAGAGTGGTGGATGTACTGCACAAAGACTTCAGTAAGGCACTTAATAGAGTGACCAATGCAAGTTTTATTCAAAAAGTAAGGAAGCATGGAATCCAAGGAGGCTGTAGAACCATTGATTTATTACCACTTCAAAAGAATACACTCACTCATTTCTTCCAGCACATCATGAAGTTGACTTTCTTTACTAGACACTAGGCACAACAATGCATTCTATTCCTTTCCAAACACCACCCGGCCAAACCCCTCTGTCCTCATTGGATCACCACCACGTGATTGATCCTGATGTTATCACTTGGCTCCTCCTGCAACTGCTCCCTCCTCAGCCTCCAAGCCATGCAAGACGGTGACTGATTGGAACTGCCCTGCTGCATAACGGTCCAGAGGGCTGACAGTTTGGCCCGACCCCATGCGATAGTGCAAGGCAGGTGGCGCACAGCCCGACTGGCAAGGGTGTGAGCGATCCGCCGATTCTGACTCCAGATCGGGAGGCCGCGTGTTCGAATCACGTTGGGGTCACCATTGATCAGTGCTCCTGGCTGTCCAGGTGTTCAAACCAAAGATGGATATAAATGAACATTGCTTTCATAATGGAGCAGATAGATCACAATGTATACCCGCCCCCCTCCAAAAAAATTGAAAGTCCTGAATATTTCTGGACAGAGCCCCCTCTTGCAGTCAACAAAGTATTTTGAAGTATGATGTTTTAACAGAATTGAAAAAAATCGGATGAAAAAAATTCAGATTCAAAGGAAGGAAAAGGAGCAGTGTTCTCACCCTGCAGAGCAAGTGATTGCGTTCACTTCGGCCTGATTTTCATCCTCTTTGAACCTAATGTCATCCAGGGAAATGGCTGTGGAACACTCCATACTCACTCTAGACCAACCAGATGAAATAAATATCAGCTTGGTTTAACAAAAAAATTACCATGCTTGTATTTCAATAAGATTGAGCTTCCCAAACTCAGCATTTTTCATTATCTTTTCAGCCTCCCTCTTCCCTATGCTTGGTCTTCTGTCACACCCTTCGAATGGGTTGGCCAAGCTCTCTCCAAGAATCTCTTCACATTGCCCGAAATGTTGCTTTCTCTTTGCTTCCTGTGGTGTTATGTAACCTTCAGCACATTTACACTTGACCTGCGCACGTTCTTGCTTTAAAATTAAAAAAAAACTGCCTCTTTGACCAAGCCTCCAATCCAATGCTCTTTTTGTTATTCACTGTTTTATTCTGTATGAAAACCCTCCTGTGAAGAACTGTGCAGTGTTTCCTTGTTAAAACTGCCATGTAAATGTAATTTGATGCTGTTGAAGCCAATTCTTTCATCACCCGAGGGCCAGAGTAAATGAAAATCAACTGAAAAATATGGACTGAAGTATAGAATCTGATCTTAAAAATGAATAAAGATCTCAAAATTTATTACAAATTCATTATATAGAAAGGATTCAGTTGCCTGAGGGAGTGTTTGCAAACTTTGCTTTAACCAGGGATGTTTCTAGTTGTTGGTTTGATTTTAACTGCCAGCTGATTTGAAGTTACTCATCTCCCTTATGATCCTTTCTCATTTTGCATCAATGTTTATGAAAGATAAATAGAGGGAAGAAGGTAATTCTCTTCATGAGAGAGAGGGTGTGTCAAAGTCCATGGCAGAGATGTGTATGTCTAAAGAGTGAACATTTACTGTCAGGTTAAGGGGGCTTGGAGGGAATCAGAAGAAGGATTTGTACATCTACTACATGGGCAAGATGGATTCAGAGAGATATGGGCCAGGCAAGTGTAGGTGGGACTCGTGTAGCTGGGACAATTTGGTTGCCGTGGGTTGAAGGATCTGTTTCCGTGCTTGGGGGCTGATTCTGGCATCTGCTGCCTGAGTGGACTATGGAACACGGTGCTCTCACAGCTTTTAAGAAATATCGCATGAGCACATGCATCTTTAAGGCATAGAAAATTGTGGACCCCAAAATATAAAAATAAGGCACGATCGTGGAAATCAATTCTTCATTTCATGGCTGCCACAGTCAACGTAGCGGATAGTGCAACACTATTTCAGCGCCAGCGACCCGGGTTCAGATGTGGTCTGTCAGGAGTTTGTATGATCTCCTCATGACCTATGTGGGTTTCCACCAGGTGCTCTGCTCTCCTCTCGTGTTCCAAAGATGAACGAGATTAGTAGATTAATTGGTCAGTTGGGTAGATGGTTGGTGCAACCTCATGGGCCAGAAGAGCCTGTTACCGCGTTGCATGTCTAAACTAAGCAAAAGTAAAACATCAGCAAAGTCAAACAATGAGAATCTGGAGGAACCCAGCACATCACATGACATTCTTCCTTTGCTCAATGTTTCAACATTTAATGAAATACACTGACAGCAATTAGTTATCTCTTATATCCATGGTCAGTGTGAACCCATCTGGATAAGGTAAGATTAGCCAAGGGTCATAGTGCAGCAAGCCAGAACAGGTTTATGTTTAGCAAAACTGATCAAATGTCACAGTTAAACTAATATAAATACAACACACAAAAATGCTGGACAAACTCAGCAGGTCATGTAGCATCTTTAGGAAGTAAAGGGTAACCAATGTTTAGGGACTGAACCTTTCGCCAAGGAATAAGCAAAAAGCAGGCAGGCATCTGAGTAAAATGGTGGGGTGAGGGGGAAGGAGAGAGAATATATAGACAATAGGGGCAGGAGTAGGCCCTTCGAGCCAGTACCGCCATTCACTGTGATCATGATTGATCATTCAGAATCAGTACCCAGTTCCTGCCTTCTCCCCATATCCCTTGACTCCACTATCTTTAAGAGCTATGTAACTCTTTCTTGAAAGCATTCAGAGTATTGGCCTCCACTGCTCTCTGAGGCAGAGCATTGCACAGATCTACCGCTCTCAGGGTAAAAAGGTTTTTTCCTCAACTCTGCACTAAAAGGTCTACCCCTTATTCTTAAACTGTGGCCTGGATGCCCCCAACATTGGGATCATGTTTCGTGCCTCTAACATGTCCAATCATTGCATGTTTCAATCAGATTCCCCTCCCATCCTTCTTAATTCCAGTGTGTACTAGCCCAGTCGCTCCAATCTTTCAACATGTGACGGTCCCGCTGTCCTGGGAACTAATCTTGTGAGCCTACACTGCATTCGCTCATTAGTAAGAATATCCTTCCTCAAACTTGGAGACCAAAACTTCACACAGTACTCCAGATAAGGCCTCACCATGGCCCTGTACAACTACAGTACCTTCCCCTCAGCTATCAGGCTCTTAAATGAATAACACAAAACTGGCACCAGGCTGCCCTTGCAATGCACTAATTGATCTGTTCACTACAACACAAAGCATTGTAATATGCACTTGCATTTCTACTTTGTATTCCTATATCCAGGTTAGAGTTGACTTGCTGGACTGCTCGTGAAATGAGCCATTCTCATTGTACCAGGTACCATGTGACAAAAAGCTGGAAAATGTCTTGTTGAAGTTGGTGAGGGGGGACCTGACTAACTCAGAACATGCTTGGATAGAAAAAAATAGGATAATGTTGAGTCCATGTTGGTTGTCCATAAGTAAAGAGTTTGACAGAGGGTTACAATGGTCTTGTATGTGGGAACATGCAAATTGTGGTCCGTAATTATAAATAGTTACACAGTTAATTTATAAACAGTTAATTTCTGAAAGTACATGGGACTCTATCTTGAAGTAAGTTCATTCATCCTCTCTTTGTCCTAGACTTGCTTTATTACAGTTTAAGGGCCCATTGTTCCAAAGTCCAGTTGGCTAAATTCTATTCTAATCTTTCTTCTAAATGCGATAATGTACAGCTGAAGAAGGTTCACTGTATCATATGTTCTGGTTATGTCCTTTCAAATTTTTGGGAAGGGATATTTCGTACCTTGTCTTTAGTTCATAACGTAACTTTGACTCCAAACCCTTTTCTCACTCTCTTTGGAATAAACGGGCCAACAGGACTGATATTGATGGTTCACAAATCCCTTGATTGTTGCCCTCACCACCCCTATCACAACAAGGGCCATATTAATGAGGTGGAAAGATTCAAGATTCAATTTATTATCATAGTAATAAAATGGTCTCCAGGAAATGGCATTAACATCGACTTCTCTGCTTTCTGCTAACCTGTTCCTTTCCAGTTTTTCCAGTTCTCCCCCTTCCTTCCCTCTGCACCCACCCAGCCATCCCTCCTCCCCCTGATCACTGCTGTCCCCTCCCTCTCTCCTCCACCTTTGCTCCCCCCACCTTTTGTTTGGACGCCTGCCGAATTCTTCCAGACCTTGACGAAGGCCTCAACCCCATAACGTCGGTTATCTATTTTTTTACCTTTGCTACATAAAGGACACTGTTTGACCAGCTGAGTTTCTCCAGCATTTTGCATTTTTAAAATTATGATCAGGTTAATATTAGAGGTTGCTCAGTGAAATCCTGGAATCTGTGTTCAGCGGAAGGACTGAGTGAAATCACTCTAATTATGACCAGGTCACGCCACTTCTTCTCTAACCATTTGACTGGAACTAGCTCTTCATTTAATGATGCCAATTTTCCCCCTTGTTTTGTTTCAGCAGGAGCTTGCCAGCCCTGGAGAGCGGCCAGAGTTCATCAAGTGCTCAGTGAGGTAGATCAGGGCAGGAACACCTGACACAGTAATAGGATCAGACAGGCTTGAATTATTTATTTGTCAGCCTGTTTTAAGGTAAGGTTTGAAATGAAGTGGGACCTTTGTGTGTAAAATGCAAAAAAAAATCTCTGGTTTGGTTGGAAATGTCCTGCTAACTCAAGCTCAGAGACATTCGTGAACTCATGAGGGCGGCTAGTTAATTCTCTGGCTTAGGTTCGTCAAGGATCTCTTTCTGAAAATGTGGTATGATAAAGGGCGCCGAGTTTGGTATTCAGCTCCATCTTGCACATCAGAGTACAAGAGGTTCACCCCGAGGTACATGAGTGGAAAGGATGGGGAAATGATTGGTCAGACGGCACTTGGAGCATTGTGAACAATTTGGGGTGCATTTGCATTATTGACAGCAATTATAATAACCACAATCTCTCACTCAACATCACCAAAATTGATGTTGACTGTAGCTAAATGTAGACTTTAGAAAGGCAAAACCAGAGGTTTTCCAGAGATCCAATGATCATCAGAGGTGGAGTGGATGAGAAAATTTAAATTCCTGGGAGTCACTATCTCGGAGGACCTTTCCTGGACCCAACACACTAACGTCATCGTGAAGAAAGTCCGTCAGCACCTCTACTTCCTTAGGAGTTTGTAGAGGTTTGGCATGATATCGGAAACCTTGGCAAACTCCAACAGACGTCAAGTGCAATATGTGCTGACTGACTATATCATAGCCTGGTATGGTGGGAGGGGCACCAATACCTCTGAGCAGAAAGACCTGCAAAAAGTTACGGACACAGTCCAGTACATGACAGGCAAAAGTCTCCCAACCATCGAGTAAATTTATATGGTACTCTACTATCCGAGAGCAGCAGCAATCATCACGGATTTATACCACCCAGCACACCTTCTCTACTTGCTGCTTACCAATAGGAATGAGGTATAGTTGCCACAAGACTAGTACTACCAGGCTCTGGAATGGTCTCAACTTGTCCACCATCAGACTCATTAACAACACGCTCTATCAGGAGTGAAAGTACAATGCTGGAGAAACTCATCCAGTCAAACATTGCACTTTAGTGAGCAAAGATAAGGACACGTAACCAATGTTTTGGGCTTGAGCCCCCTTCATCAAGGCCTGAGGAAAATGTAGACAGGCACCCAAGCAAAATGGTGTAGGAGAGGAGCACAGACCCACAGACAGGAGGTAATAGTTGGATAAGGGAGGGAGGGCACATCAGCAAGCGGGGGAAGGGGAAGGTTCTGTGAATGGAGAGGGAAGGGGCTAGAGAGCTGGTGGGATGGGAAAGAGGGGGAGAATGGGGAGTCAAGTGTTGTTCCTCCAAGTTATGGGTGGTCTTGTACCTGGATAAATTACAACAAAAAAAAGTATCATCACACTATTAAATAGTGTTAAACTGATGTTACTCTTAAGCAGTTAATGAATTATACCGTTTAACCTGCTGAGTTTCTCCTGCATTTTTACTTCAACCACGGTGTCTGCAGACTTCCGTGCTTTTACTCCCGACTCAATCAGAGCCTCATTTAAAGACACAAGATATGTAAAAGCAGAAGTTGGCCAATCAGCCCATCGGATTTGCTCTCACTTTACACATTATTTTATTGCTGCATATTTTTTTTTCTCTGTATTTCAGTCAGTTTGTTTAGATTTCTTTCTTTGTTTACATTTCTCTCTTTGGTATATGTTCTCTTTCTTCTTTCAATTAATGCTAAGAAGAAATTCTGCCCAGCCTGGCCTGCAGGAAAAAGAACCTCAGGGTTGTATGTGATTTCATGTCTTGACTCCGACAATAAATTTGAATTTGAACTTTGATTAGAGGAGGTTCATGAGGTGAGCCCTGGTTATCAAAGGAGGAGGGCTTGATAGCCCTGGGACTATCGAATACTGAAAGGCCTAGATAGGGTGGATGTGAACAGGGTGTTTCCTATGGTGGGGGTCCGAGACAAGAGGGCACAAAAAAAACATACCTTTAAAAGAGAGACGAGGCAGAATTTCTTTACCCAGAGGCCAAGTCATTAAGGAAATTTAAGCCACAGGTAGTTAGGTTCTTGATTAGGAAGGGAATCCACATTTATGGGGAGAATGGAATCAAAAAGGATAGTAAATCAGTGGCAGAGCAAACTGGCCTAATTCCAGTCCTATGTCACATGATCACAGGGCAAATATGTAAAGTCCATCCCGACAGCCCTGGAGGTGAAGAGTGAACTCCTCCTGTCGCTGGAGCTGGGAGGCAGCTGATCTCTTTCTTTGGCTTGGCTTCGCGGACGAAGATTTATGGAGGGGGTAAAAAGTCCACGTCAGCTGCAGGCTCGTTTGTGGCTGACCAGTCCGATGTGGGACAGGCAGACACGATTGCAGCGGTTGCAAGGGAAAATTGGTTGGTTGGGGTTGGGTGTTGGGTTTTTCCTCCTTTGCCTTTTGTCAGTGAGGTGGGCTCTGCGGTCTTCTTCAAAGGAGGCTGCTGCCCGCCAAACTGTGAGGCGCCAAGATGCACGGTTTGAGGCGTTATCAGCCCACTGGCGGTGGTCAATGTGGCAGGCACCAAGAGATTTCTTTAGGCAGTCCTTGTACCTTTTCTTTGGTGCACCTTTTCTCTTTTCTAACGGCTGCTCTACTGTACCTTCCAGGTGTTGATGCCTGGGTTGTTGCCACCATGAGAATTGAGTGAGTGAACAGACTTTAGATTAAACTTTATTCTTCACTTGTAGTAACAGGTCGTGTTATTTTAGTCTGAGTCAATATTTATCGAGCTGCCAGCCATAGCAGTTAACAGTTAATTAGTCAGTCGTAAGTGGTTACCAGGGAATAGATAATTACTGTCAGCAGGAGGTGGGTTGGTCCTTGGATAAACTGGGGATGACTTAAAGAACCATGAAGTTAAACAGACATTATTTGTCATCTTGAACAGAACAAAGCATGACGGTCTAGAGTTAGGTGAACATGAGAATTCGGTGCAGAAGGGGAAAGGCATCACTGGTGTTTCTCTGGTCCTTGTGGTAAGCTTCCACTGTGAAAATGTATGGGCAATTCTTCCACGACCACACAGTGGTCGAGGTGTTCCTTCCACTCTGTGTGTGTGTGTGTGTGTGTGTGTGTGTGTGTGTGTGTGTGTGTGTGTGTGTGTGTGTGTGTGTGTGTGTGTGTGTGTGTGTGTGTGTGTGTGTGTGTGTGTGTGTGTGTGTGTGCGCGCGTGTGTTAAAAGGTTCCCATAATAATACATAAAAATTTAATAGGCATGATTATCTTCAACTTTTATCTGCCATAAAGCAAATTAAGAATGATCATGAACATTGCCTGTCACTGCAAACAGCCAGTAAATCATCTCTGCGCTCTTTCAATTTTAATATCTTTTCTGTAGTTAGGTCACCAAAGCTGTACACAATACTCCAAATATGGCCTTATCAATGCCTTATACAACTTTACCATAACATCCTGACATCTATACTCAATACTTTGATTTATAAAGGTCAATATGTCAAAAGCTCCCTTTACAACCCTCTCTACTTATGATGCCACTTTTAGGGAACTATGTATCTGTATTCCCAGATTCCTCTGTTCTGCTGCACTCCTTAGTGCCCGACCATTTACTGTATATCTCCTACCTTCTTTTTTCCTTCCAAAATGCAACACCTCACACTTGTCTCCAATAAATTCCATCTGCCACTTTACAGCCCAGATTTCCAGCTGGTCCAGATTCTTCTTCAAACTTTGAAAACCTTCCTCGCCATCCACAACCCCTCCAATCTTTGTGTCTTGGACAGTGGTTCTCATTTTATATTCTTTCACTCACATACCTCCCTAAATAATCTCTTACTAACCACAGAGTACCTATGCCATAGATTATTTGGGAATCCACTTACTAGTCTGGGGTCATTGCATGCAAAAAAAAATTTAAATATTTGGTATAATTGTGATTAAAAAGGGTAAAAGATTTTTTGTTTTCTTTTCTTGGTCTTTTAACCAATTGAAAGATAAATATAATATACCAAATAATACTAATTTTTCTGTTTAAAAAGAAAGTTAGGATCGAATTTGAGAAATTACAGAACAAAGTCAATGTGAATATTTAATAACAGGCAACATTTATTAAAAGATTTATTCATAATACTTCTTTAAAATTGCAAGAGACTATGTAGAAAAAAAAGATTTATTTATTTATTTCTAAATTAAGATGGGAAACCTGAACATATGTTCAAGAAGAAGTATGGTCAAAATTATGCTATGAGAGTGTAACAAATACAATTAATGTCAGATATCGAATAGTTCAATTTAATTTTTTACATTCATTATACTCCACATAAATTACATGGGTTTAATTCCAATTGCTCTGGTCAATGTTTTAGATGTAATAAAGAGGTAGGAACCATTTTACATGCATTCTGGCAATGTGAAAAATTCTGGAAGGATATGAGGTCCTTATTGGGACAAATTTTGAAGAAACAAGTTCTGAAAGATCTGAGAATATTTTTGCTTGGCGATATTCATAATATGAAATTAGATATTTATCAGAGGAATTTTTTTAAATGTAGCAATAGCGAAGAAATGTATGGCAGTGGAAAGTAGACAATGACGTGGGGTTGAATAGATGGAAAGTGGAACTACAAAATTTGTGTAGCAGTGAACACTATTACAGCACCAGGTGAGATTCAAATCTGTCGCTGTCTGTAAAGGAGTTGGTACTCCCTTCCAGGGTCTTCGTTGGATTTCCTGTTTCCTTCCACCCACCAAAAGCATTCAGGTTGGTAAGTTAATTGGTCACATTGCTGTATTTGGACAGCATTGGGCTTTAGGCCGGAGGGGCCTGTATCTCTAAATTTTTTTTTAAAAATTTTAAATATAAATTAATGGCATTGATTCCAATTGCACAAAGGATTCAAAACAAAATAAGTAAATCAAAGGTGCAAACAGGGCCTACAGTGGCATGAGAGATGTAACTTTGCAGGGACTGAACATCGCCAAGGATGTGCTTATTCATCCACTGTAACAGAATTAAGGAAAAAAAAGAATAAATAAATAAATATCATTAAATTAAGATAATGATAAAAGATAATGTTAATTTTCATCTTGATAGGGTAAGTTAGGAGTTTCAACCTCAGAGGATGGTGTTGCTCAGTTGCCAGGTATATTGAAGGAAGAAGGGAACGTGGGGATCCCCTGTGAAAGTGAATGAGATGCAAGATCAGCCAAAATGTTAGTGAATGCTGAAGAAGACAAAAAAAATGTCTCTTCACTTCTCTTTCTTTGTTACCAGATTGCCTTGTGTTCACGGATGCAACAGCAGGCTCTCGATTCATCCAGCAAACAGGAGGGAGATTGAAAACTTGGCTGAATGCTGCACCAAAGACACCCTTGTCCTCAACATCACCAAAACCAAGGAGCTGATTGTTGACTGCAGGAAGAGAAAACCAGAGATGTAAAATCCAGTGATCATTTGGGGATCAGGAGGTGGCAAATTGAAGTTCTTGGGAGTCACTCTCTCGGAGGATCTTTCCTGGACCCAACAGCATCATGAGGAAAGCATGCCAGCACCTCTACTTCCTCAGGAGTTTGCGGAGGTTTGGTATGACATCGGAACACCTGGCAAATTTCTACAGGTGGGTGTCATACCAGACCATGATGTAGCCCGTCAGCACACATAGTGTAAAATCCTAAGAAAGGTAGTGGGCACATCACAGGCAAAACCTTTCCTACCATCATGGACATTTGCGAGGAACACTACCGTCAGAGGATCCACACCACCCAGCACATGCTCTGATCTTGCTGCTACCATCATAAAAGAGGTTATGTGTACCACAAGACTTGCCGCACCAGGTTCAGGAACAGCTGGTACCCCTCGTCCATCAGACTCCTCAACAACAAACTCAATGGGACTCATTTAAGGACTCTTCCTTGATTTTTTTTCCTCTCAGTTTGTTTACATTTATTTGTTTACATATGTACGTTGTGTACAGTTTTATTTTCACTAGAAATAAGTGGTAATTCTGCCTCACCCGCATGAAAAAGAATCTCAGTTGTATATGATACTCTGACAATAAATCTGAAGTCTTGTTCTAAACGGCATCGCTCCATTGAAGGAAGGTAAGGGTGGCTCGTGACCTGCTCATGCATGTCAGAGTATGTGTGCCACAAGAGTATATTTAATGATTCCATTCTGCAGTGTTCAAGTTCAGCACTGCTCAATGAAGGAGCAAATCGGTTGGACATTTAGTGCCTTGGAGATTGTGTGCAAGAGAGTCCTGCTTAAATGCATTGTCGAGGGCAAAGGACTGCAGACATCATGTCTGATTTCCCTTTCTGCGCACCAAGGAGTCACCTGGACAAAACAGAGCTCCACCTGACCAAGGATTGAGTCAAATGCTTGGACTTATTTGTATTTTGATATGCAATAAAATCACTGATATCTGGAATTCAAATAACCAGAAAGCAATCACACAAAAAATCAAGAAAAATAAATTTTAAAAATTGAAAATAATTTCATCAGTTAAAAAATGAAAGTTTACAATTGTAAAAGTAAATGTTCTCTGAAGTAATATTTGGTGAGGATTGGAGCAAATATTCAGCCAGTGGAGTGCCTGTGTTTTGATCGTAGCAGTTTTGTGAAACAGCGAGTCTATACAGGGACCCGGGGATGCTTGCGCTGCTTTCAGGTCTGTTCCTTAGGAAGGATAGGTTCTCAGTCTGGCCGTGGTGTCGTGTCAGTGGACTGATTCCTCTCCATGTAAAGGGGGTGGGTGGCACAGCGGTGCGGCAATGAGCGCAGCTGCACCTCCAGAGGCCCAGGTCCGATGCTGACCTGCAGTTTCCTACCAAGTCCCGAACACCTGATCAGAGATGGAATGACCACTGTAAATTGTCTGTAGTGAGGGCAGATGGGAGAAGAATCAGATGGGATAATAGGCAAGTGAGAGACACAAAGGTGCAGGGAAATGCAGACTGCTTGGATTTGGTCTAGTGCCTAGAAAAGATGTGATAGGCCAAATTGCCTCCTTCTCTGCCATAAAGATATATGAGAACAAACCTATTAGATTTTGGTTGCCCTTGAAACAAGTAAGATTTTGTATTTTTCTCTTGTTAAAAAGTCAAAGACTAGAAAGTGTATTTCCTTTGAGTAAATTGGACCGAGGCGAGTTGGAATGTCTTCAAAGAGAGTGCTGCAAATTGTGAAACTCTCTCCCTCAGATATAGATATCTAGTCAGTGTATATATTTATGGCTGGGGTTTTATGATTTTTTTTTGCTTTAAGCCTCAAACGGCATAATTTTTCCTTCTTTTTCTTGGATTCTTAGTGCGACAAATTAGCAGTGCTTGAGGTAAGAAATTCTGTAAAACATTTCTTCAGTAGTGAAATCCCTTGAGGTTATTTGCAAAGCTAACTATGCCAAGTGTAGCTCTGTTAAAAGCACTCAGAACCTGCAAACTCGTATCCTGTTCTAGTCTTGAATGCAAATATTCAAAGACTCATCAAAATTCCAGCAAGTGCGTCATGGAGAGAATTCTGACAGTCTGGCATGGAGGTGCCAATGCACAGGACAAAAAAAAAAGGCTACAGTGGGTTGTGAACTCGGCCAGTGCCATTGTGGACTTCAGTCTTCACTCCTTCAAGGACATGTTCAAGAAAGCAGCCTATATCTGCAAGGACCCTCACCACCCAGGCCACTCTGCTGCCATCAGGAAGGAGGTACAGAGGTCTTGAGGATGAACCTATCCAGCTTTTGCCCCTCTGCCATCAGATTTTTGAATGGTCAATGAACCACAGACACTACCTCACCTTCCCTTATTTTTGCACAAATTTATTTAATTTTAAATGTAATTTTGTAGCACTGGTAATGCTGCCAAAAGACAACAAATTCTGATTCTTCTGAAAATTCAAATACTCTCAGGTGTGTCTTATTTTAGAGGTCAAACTTATATTTCTTATCCTGATTCAAATAGGTTTTAGTTGTCCTGGTCTATGTGGTCAAGGGAACTTTCCTTTAATCATTATGAATCTGGATTCTTAACAGTGTGGAGGAATTGAGAGAACTTGGGGACTAGATCAAAGATCTCTCAAGGATCCTGAGTAAGTTGAGAAAGCATTATGATTTGTTGGTCTTTATTAGGCAGGGGATTGAGTTGAAGAACGATGAGGTCATGTTGCAGCTCTATAAAACTCTGGGGAGCCACACTTAGGGTTTTGGGTTCAGTTCTGATGACCTCATTACAGAAAGAGTGCACATGCTTTGGTGAGGAGGTAGAGGAGATTTAACAGGATGCTGCACGTCACATGAAGCAAGGCGGACAGAGCTAGGACTCTCCTCTTTGGAGCAACAAAGGATATACAAGGACAAGAGGGGCTCAGGTAGGGTGAACAGCCAGCACCCTTTCACGAGGGCAACTATAGCAAATTTTAGACGCTATTAAACATCTGTATAAGGCGAGTGAAGGGAAGTTAAGGGAAGATGTCGAAGGTAAGTACTTTTTTAAAACTCAGACTGTGATGGGTGCCAGGTATAGATCGCTGGGAGTGCTGGTGGAGGCTGGCACAACAGGAACATTTTTGTTTCATAAGCATGGGGTTGTAGAAAAATCAAGGCTTGTGAGTGTAAGGCAGGCAAAAATTAGATTTTTGTGGAGTAGGTTTACAAAAGTCCGCCCCACATCATGGGATATTCTATGTTCTAATATCACAAATAAATCAACTTACCACTGAGCTGTTTGTGGGGGCCGGCTGTGGCTGAATTGGCACCTAATATTTTGAGTGCTACATTATTGATTGCATTTCAAAGGTGTTTTTTGATAATTTGCAGCAATGTCTCCAATTAAATTCAATTAATTTCACAGATGTAATTGACTGCACACAAGTCATTATTTAGCCACTTTTAACCATATAACCATATACAGCACAGAACAGGCCAGTTTGGCCCTACTAGTCCATGCTGGAACAAATTCCCACCCTCCTAGTCCCACTGACCAGCACCTGGTCCATACCCCGCAAATCCTCTCCCCTCCATGTAATTATCCAGTCTTTCCTTAAATGTAAATATCGTCCTTGCTTCAACCACCTCTGCCGGAAGCTTATTCCACATCCCAACCACCCTTTGCGTGAAGAAATTTCCCCTTATGATTTTCCCCCTGCAATCTCAAACCATGGCCTCTGGTTTGAATATCCCCCACTCTTAATTGAAAAAGCCTATCCACGTTGACTCTCTCTGTCCCTTTTAAAATCTTGAACACCTCCATCAAATCCCCCCTCAATCTTCTACGCTCCAGAGAAAAAAGCCACAGGTTGCTCAACCTTTCTCTGTAACTCAAACGCTGTCATCCTGTCAACATTCTTGTGAAACATCCTGTCAACATTCTCGTGAAGACTATGCCAAGACTATGGTATCTGCAATGTTCTTCTCAGTTCGCAAACACTGCATCTCTGTTTTGTGGACTGAGGAACTTGTTTGTGTGGTCTCCAGTTACAACATCACTTTATTGCCCTAACCGCCAACCTGAATATTCATCTATTTTATATTTATTATCCTTTTTATTCTCTCATGCGGTTACTCAGTGGTTTGAGCACTGGTCTTGTAAACCAAGGGTCATGAATTTGTTCCTTCCTGGGGCCTCATCTCTGTGAGGGGGTGCTGGACAAAGAGGCAACACTGTCTTCCAAATTTAAAGTATTTCATGTATTTTATCTTCTAAATATGTGACAATAATGGAACCTTTATATTTTGGATTTATTGTCAGAGAGTACATGCATGTCATCACATACAACCCTTTCTTCTGCAGGTGAGGCAGAATTATTTCTAAAAAACTGTATTCAACATACATATGTAAAGAAATGAACACAAAATGTCTGTGCAAAACAGAGAGAAGAAAACTAATAAAGTGCACAAGTAAGAGTCCCTGATTGAGTTTGTTGTTGAGGGGTCTGATGGCTGAAGGGTAGCAGCTGTTCCTGAACCTGGTGGTGCGTGTTTTGCGGTGCGTCTTTCCTGCTGGTAGCAGCGAGAACAGAGCATGTGCTGGGTGGGTGGTGCAGATTCTTGACGATTGCTGCTGCTCTCTGACGTCACCGTTCCTTGCAGATGTTCTTGATAGTGGGGTGGGCTGCGTCCACTATCTTTTGGAGGGCTTTACGATCAGGGGTATTGGCGTCCCCCATACCAGACCATGATGCAGCCTGTCAGCCCACTTTCCACTGCACAGCTGCAGAAATTTGCCAGACCACCGCAAGCTCCCGAGCAAGACGAGGCACCGACACATCGACAGCACGTGTGTACTGAGCTGCTGAACAGATTATTTGGATTCATGTTCTTTTCCCGTTTGCTTCTTGCTGTTGGATCTGACATTGATTTTTCTAATCAGGAATGATAAGGTGATTAGTGCGGTGTTCAGCAAAGATGGATGGTCCACTCTGATTTGAGTTAAGCTGAAGGACACGTGAAATGGACATCCATCAAGTATACCCTGTACAGAGGTGAAGGCAGGTAAAATTCACATCTCACTAGCTCTTTTCCAGGTCAGTCTGTCAGGGCTTGGTATTACTTGGGGAAGACATTGTAGATCAAGGAGAAGCTTAACGATGACTAATGGCCAGAAATGGTTAGCAGCTTAAAATGATCAGTAGATAGGTCACTTAATGAAGGCCTCTTCTACATTAGTTCCAATGGCCAAAGTACCCATAGTATTATGGTACATAGATTCCGGTAAGGTCGTGGAGGACTGGAAAATCGCACATCAGAAGTTAGGGAAGCAGCAGAAAGGAAATTATAGATCAGTTCGCCTGATGAGGTTCCAGTGCACTTGGAGGCTAAATCCAGCATGGGTACCTTGCTTGACCAACCTATTGGAAATCTTTGAAGATGTGAGAAGCAGGCCAGATAAGGGAGATGCAGTGGATGCTGTGTACTTGGAATTTCAGAAGGCCTTTGACAAGGTATCACACATGAGGCTACTTAAGAAAGAGCCCATGTATTAACAGGAAATATAGAAGCCCGGGTAGGCATTGGCTGATTGGTAGGAAGCGGAGAGTCGGAATACAGGGATCACATTCTGGATGGCTGCCAGTTGCTAGTGGTGTTCCACAGGGCCACCAGTGATAATCGATCATTATTAATGATTTAGATTTTGGAATGAATGGCTTTATGGCCAGGTTTGCAGATGAGATGAATGTAGCAGGTAGTGCTGAGGAAACAGGGAGGCTGCAGTAAACAGATGAGGAGAATCGGCGGAGAAGTGGCAAATGAAATACAATATCAGAAAGTATCCCGTCATGCACTTTGGTAGAGTTCCCAAGAATGATTCTGGGAATGAAAGGGTTATCATATAAGAGCATTTGACAGCTCTTGGCCTGTACTCATTGGAATTTAGAAGAATGAGGGGGATCTCATTGAAAGGCTTTGACATAGTTGATGTGGAGAGGTCGTTTCCCATGCTTGGATAGTTTTGGATAAGAGCGCACAATTTCAGGATTGAAGGGCATCAACTTAGAACAGAGGAGATGAAGAGGAATTTATTTTGCCAGAGGGTGATGAATCTGTGGAATTTATTGCCATAGGCATTTGTGGAGGCCAAGTCATTGTATTTAAGGGGGAGATTGATAGGTTCTTGTTAGCCAAGGCATCAAAGATTATAGGGAAAAGTCTGGGCAGTGGGGCAGAATAGGAGAATGAATCAGCTCATGATAGAATGGCAGGGCAGACTCGGTGGGATGAATGGCCTATTTCTGCTCCTGTCTTGTGGTCTTCATATTTCAGATTTATCGGCAGAGTGCATTCATGACACCACATGCAACCCCGAGATTTCTTTTTCCTGCGGGCGCGGCAGAATTAATTGGTAGTGCAAAAAGTAAATTGTACACAGCTTAATCATAAAAATAATCAAAATAACTGTTAACAGGTAACCCAAGTAAACAGCTGACTGTGGAATACAGAGCAAAGAAAAATTAATAAAGTGCACAGGTAAGAGTCCTTAAACGGGTTTCTATTTGACTTTATCGTTGAGGAGTCTGATGGCGGAGGGGTAGAAGCTGGTGGTGCGAGTCTTGTGGCACCTCGACCTCTTTCCTGATGGCAGCAGGGAGAACAGAGTGTGTGCTGGGTGGTGTGGTATGTGCTTGATGATGGCTGCTGCCCTCCAAAGCCAGCGTTTCCTATAGATGTACTCAATAGTGGGGATGGTTTTGCCTGTGATGTCCTGGGCTACCTTTCGGAGGGCCTTACACTCAGGGGTATTGGTATTCCCATATCAAACCATCATGCAGCCGGTCAGCCCACTTTCCACCATCTGTAGAAATTTGCCAGGGATTCTGGAGTCATACCAAACCTCCACCAACTCCTGAGGAAGTAGAGGTGCTGACATGCTTCCTTCCCGATGCCATTAAGTTTGATGGGTCCTGGAAAACTCCTCCAAGATAGTGACTCTGAAGAACATAGATTTGTTCACCCTCTCCACCTCTGATCCCCCAGTGATCATTGGATTGTATACCTGACCTTTTTTTTTAATTTTTAAAAAAATTTTCACACTATGAACCATTCTGACCAAAATACACACAGACATTTCCCTCTTGAATATACACAGTGTCATTTTCTCCCCTTTTTCCCCCTCCCTTCCTCCCTCCCTCACTCTGGCTCCCCACTCACTCAACATTCAACCTATATGATACATTAAACCCATTAAACAACGTCGTCACACAATGAAAATAAACAAGAAATTTGTGACATCTACTTTTACACACTGGGTCAGTTCATTTCGTCTTCTTCTCATTCTGTCATTTTAGGCGGTGGAGGTCCGCGGTAGGACTTCTCTGTTGTGTTCCATGTACGGTTCCCAAATTTGTTTGAATACTGTGATGTTATTTCTTAAATTATATGTTATTTTTTTACAATGGAATACATTTATTCATTTCTATGTACCATTGCTGTATTCTCAGGCTGTCTTCTAATTTCCAGGTTGACATAATACATTTTTTTGCTACAGCTAAGGCTATCATAATAAATCTTTTTTGTGCTCCATCCAAATCGAAGCCAAGTTCTTTACTTCTTATATTACTTAGAAGAAAGATCTCTGGGTTTTTTGGTATGTTACTTTTTGTGATTTTATTTAATAACTGGTTTAGATCTTCCCAAATCTTTTCCACTTTCTCACATGCTCAAATTGTATGTACTGTTGTTCCCGTTTCCTTCTTACAGCGAAAACATCTGTCTGATACTGCTGGGTCCCATTTATTTAACTTTTGGGGTGTGATGTATAGCCTGTGTAACCAATTATATTGTATCATGCTTAACCTCGTGTTTATTGTATTTCTCATAGTTCCGGAGCATAGCTTTTCCCATGTTTCATTCTTTATCTTTATGTTTAGATCTTGTTCCCATTTTTGTTTAGGTTTACAGCTTGTTTCCTCGTTCTCTTTTTCTTGCAGTTTAATGTACATGTTTGTTATAAATCTTTTAATTACCATTGTGTCTGTATTCACATATTCAAAACTGCTTCCTTGTGGTAACCTCAGCCTGCTTCCCAATTTGTCCTTCAAGTAGGTTTTCAGTTGGTGGTATGCAAACATTGTACCATGAGTTATACCATATTTGTCCTTCATTTGTTCAAAAGATAATAATTTATTTCCTGAAAAACAATTTTCTATTCTTTTCATCCCTTTTCTCTCCCATTCTTTAAAGGAGAGGTTATCTACTGTGAAAGGGATTAGTTGATTTTGCGTCAATATTAATTTTGCTAGTTGATAATTTGTCTTATTCCTTTCTACGTGAATCTTCTTTCAAATGTTGAGCAGATGATGCAATACCGGTGAATTCCTATGTTGCACCAGCTTTTCATCCCACTTATATAGTATATGTTCAGGTACCTTCTCCCCTATTTTATCTAGCATTAATCTGGTCCAATCTGGTTTTTCCCTTGTTTGATAAAAATCTGATAGATATCTTAATTGTGCTGCTCTATAATAATTCTTAAAGTTTGGTAGCTGTAAGCCCCCTTGTTTGTACCATTCTATTAATTTACCTATCCTCGGTTTCCCCCCTTTCCATAAGAATTTCCTTATTATTTTCTTTAGCTCCTTGAAGAATTTCTCTGTTAGGTGAATTGGTAATGATTGAAATAGGTATTGTATCCTTGGGAAGATATTCATTTTAATACGATTTACTCTTCCTATCAGTATTAGTGGTAAGTCTTTCCAATGCTCTAAGTCGTCTTGTAATTTCTTCATTAATGGCTGATAATTTAGTTTGTATAGATGGCCTAGATTATTATCTAGTTGTATACCTAGGTATCGAATTGGTTGTGTTTGCCATCTAAATGGTGATTCTTTCTTAAACTTTGTGAAAATTCGCATTATTCATTAGCATTGCTTCACTTTTATTTGCATTGATCTTGTACCCTGATACTTCTCTATATTCCTTCAATTTCTTATGTAATTCTTTTATTGATATTTCTGGTTCTGTTAAGTATACTATGACATCATCTGCAAATAAACTAAATTTATATTCCTTCTCTTTTATTTTTATCCCTCTTATTTTATTTTCTGTTCTTATCAGTTCTGCCACTGGTTCTATAGCTAACGCGAATAGTGAGGGAGATAGTGGACATCCCTGCCTAGTTGATCTGCTTAACTTAAATTGGTTTGATATATATCCATTTACTGTCACCTTCACCAATGGTCCCTTATATAATGCTTTAATCCAATTAATATATTTCTCTGGTAGGTTGAACCTCTGTAGTACTTTGAATATATAATTCCATTCTAGTCTGTCAAAGGCTTTCTCTGCGTCTAAAGCAACCACTACTGTTGGAGTTTTGTTTCCTTGTACTGTATAGATTAAGTTAATGAACTTACAGTTATTGTCCGTTGTTCGTCTTTTCTTAATAAATCCAGTTTGATCTAGTTTTACTATTTTTGATACACAGTCGGCCAATCTGTTTGCTAATAGTTTAGCTATTATCTTATAATCTGTGCTAAGTAGAGATATTGGTCTATACGATGCTGGTGTTAGTGGATCTTTGGTATTACTGTAATTATTGCTGTTTTGTATGAATCTGGCATGTTTTGTGTTTCTTCAGTCTGGTTCATTGCTTCCAGGAGAGGAGGAATTAATAAGTCTTTAAATGTTTTATAGAATTATATTGGGAGTCCATCCTCTCCCGGCATTTTATTGTTCGGTAGGTTTTTTAATATATCCTATATTTCCTCTATTTCAAATGGTTTTATTAATTTATTTTGCTCCTCTTCTTGCAATTTCGGTAGTTCAATTTTAGCTAGAAATTCATCTATTTTGTCTTCTTTCCATTCGTTCTCAGTTTGATATAGTTGCTCGTAGAATTCCCTGAAGTTTTCGTTGATCTCCGTTGGGTTATATGTAATTTGTTTGTCCTTTTTCCTTGATGCCAATACCATTCTTTTAGTTTGTTCTGTCTTAAGCTGCCAAGCTAGTATTTTGTGTGTTTTTTCTCCTAGCTCACAATACTTCTGTTTTGTCTTCATTATGTTCTTCTCCACCTTGTATGTTTGTAGCGTTTCATATTTTATCTTTTTGTCTGCCAATTCTCTTCTTTTTGTTGTATCTTCCTTTATTGCTAATTCTTTTTCTGTACTTGCTATTTCCCTTTCCAACTGTTCTATTTCCCAATTGTAGTCCTTCTTCATCTTAGTTACATAACTTATTATCTGCCCTCTGATGAACGCTTTCATCGCATCCCATAGTATAAACTCATCTTTCATGGATTCCGTATTTATTTCAAAGTACATTTTAATTTGTCGCTCAATGAATTCTCTAAAATCCTGTCTTTTAAGTAGCATGGAGTTTAATCTCCATCTATACGTCCTCGGTGGGATGTCCTCCAGCTCTATTGCTAATAACAGGGGTGAGTGATCCAATAACAATATAGCTTTATATTCCGTTTTCCTAACTCTCCCTTGGATGTGGGCTGACAACAGGAACAGGTCTATCCTTGAGTATGTTTTGTGTCTACCTGAATAATATGAATATTCCTTCTCCTTTGGGTGTTGTCTCCTCCATATATCCAAAAGTTGCATTTTCTGCATCGATTCAACCATAAATTTGGTTACTTTATTCTTTCTGCTAGTCTTTTTTCCAGTTTTATCCATCTTTGAGTCCAAATTAAGGTTAAAGTCCCCTCCTATCAGTATATTCCCCTGCATATCTACAATCTTCAAAAAGATCTCTTGCATAAATTTTTGATCTTCTTCATTAGGTGCATATATATTGAGCAAATTCCAAAATTCTGAATATATCTGACACTTTATCATTACATACCTCCCTGCTGGATCTATTATTTCCTCCTCTATTTTGATTGGTACATTTTTATTGATTAATATAGCTACTCCTCTGGCTTTTGAATTATATGATGTTGCCGTTACGTGCCCTACCCAGTCTCTCCTTAATTTCTTGTGTTCCACTTCAGTTAGATGTGTTTCTTGCACAAATTTTTCTTTCTTCAGTAAATTTAACAGGCTCTTCTTTTTGATTTGGTTATTTATTCCGTTAATATTTAAAGTCATAAAGTTCAACATGGCCATTTCATACTTTGTTTACCTTTCCTTTCCACTTCCTCATCACCACCTTCCCTCTTTATCCATTTCTGATTTCTTTACCTCTGACCTTTTTGAAGTCAACAATCGGCTCCTTGGTTTGGGTGACATTGAGTGCAAGGTGTCGTTCAGCTAAGTTTTCAATCTCCATCCTTTCTCATCCCCTTCCTTTATACTATCCATTACCACTGTATTGTCGGCAAATTTGTAGATGGTGTTCTTGTCATACTGAGCTGCACAGTCATTGTAAAGTAAGTTGAGTAGGAGGCTAAGAACGCAGTCCTTTGGTGCTCTGGTACTGTTTTGTTTAGACAGAACAAATACTGTAAAATTATATGCTGAATTAGGAAGAGTAAATTCAAACAGGGTTTCTCACTGAAGTTAGGTGAGTCAAGAACTTAAGGGTGAAAGGTGAAATGTTTAGGGGGAACATGATTGGGAACTTCTTCAAGCAGACAGTGATGAGAGTGTGAATGAGTTAGAGCTGGAGTGAAGAATGCGAGCTCACTTTTGGCAATGAAGAAAAATTTGGATGGGTACAAGGAGAGGAGGGGTATGGACTAGGTGCATGTCAATGGGTTGTGGCAGAAATACAATTCGGCATAGACTAGATTGGCTGAAGGGTCTGTTTCCATGGTAATAATATTGGCTTCAGAAACTTTGGTGAAGTATACCTTTTGCTCATCACTCTGTGGGCTGGTTATTTTTAGTGATGTGTCAGGTGGGTGGCGGATAGTCACTGATTTCCCTTACTTTGTAAATTGCAGTGCAGTTTGAGAAGGAGTTTGTACAGTTACATTTCTCATGCTGCTCTCATTTTAGGTCTCGTTTGGCAAAGCTCCACGACCTTCACAGCCCAAAGTTATTCCACACTCTCAAGGAACACAGCTGGTGTTTGTTGGAAGCACTGTTCATCATATCCTCTTGAACAGCCTAAAATTTAATGGCTTGAACATTGATCTTCCATTTTAGATCACCCCTTATTCCTATCGGTTCCACTCTTTCCATCTCTTCTTCACCGACTTCTGAACTTTTAACTTTCTAATTTTTCTTCCCCCCCCCCCCCACCCCTCCACCCCACTTCCTGGTGGTGTCTCTACCCCTTGCTTTTTCTGTCCTGCTCCTTCACCTCTCTCTGGCCCTCCCCCATTTTCTTTATCCCTCAATAAACCTGAAACATTGACTACTAGTTCTACCTGGGGATGCTACCTGATGCCCTTAGGTCCTCCAGCAGCTCGATGTTGGCTCAAGATTCCAGCATCTGCAGTCATTGTGTTTCTCAGTACTGAGCCTGTCACCTGTGATCACGGCTTTCCCCCCCCCCCCCCCCCCCCCCCCCCCCCCCCCCCCCCCCCCGTTTCTTTTCCACTGATGTCAGTCAGTGGGTTTGACATGAGGCCGCACATTGGACAACGGGCTAAGGTCAGGCTTAACTCCTCCCAAGCACTATTTACCTGATGCTTCATCCAGTATCTATGGGGATTGGTCAATGCTGGATAAATGAAATTTCCGGTTGCTTGAGATTGCGTGATGCTAACTGCTGGGGGGGGGGGGTGGGGGAGGGGGAATATTTTTTTACCTATTTCCATGATTTTTTTTGTTGATTCCTTGAATTCTAGATAATGGGGATCTTACTGAATTTCCAAGTGTACAATTATGAGAGAAATGATGACAGTTTGGGCAGCCAAGCATTTTTGGGCCTTTTGTAGGTGTGATAGTACAGATCTATCACCAATGTATATAGTGTATATAGTTACAGTATCTAGATTGTGCTTACAGCGATTGGCTGAGAGCTAAGCCACGCCTACTGTCTGGGCCTTAAAGGGTTGTGTCCCTAGCCAGGTCGGATTATTCCGGACTGGTCGGCCACCTGTGAAGAGCTCCTGTCTTTTGCTAATAAAAGCCTTGGCTTGGATCAACAAGTCTTTGGTTCTTTCGACGAGCTCTACAGTAGGCAATTGAGTAATAGTTGGCAAGGTAGAAATAAAGCATCACTTTGGAAGGGTTATAATCTGCTAAAGACCCTCATCTTGTATTTATACTGCACTCTCTAACATAACCATATATTATTCATAGATTCCAAGGTGACCCTAGTGCTGTCAGTGTAGATACAAATTCATCTTTATTGTTAGAGTACAGTAGATACATGATATTACATGTCATAAAAGAAAATGGCGGAGCTGCTGTAACAGAAGCGCGGCCACTGGTTTGGACCCAGGGAGATCGGGGAGTGGAGACACAGCACTCCCATGGGGTCCTACCAGCCAGTCTTCATGATGATGGCTCCAGACAGGTGTTAAGTGGGCTGTTAAAGAAGCTGACAGTCATTGTTTTGAAATCCTGCGACAGCAGTGCTCTGAACCCAAGTTGGCGGCGCCCATTTTCGGAGGCAGCTACGATGGGTTTCAGACTCCAGGGAAGCATGGGGAGAACACCAGCCCCCCCACCCTGAGAAGGGAAGCAGAAGGAGTCCATTCATGGGACGGTGAGGGGCTCTGAAGCTGAAAAACACATGGGCAGTGAGCTGTGGGCAACTCGAAGGGAGGAACCCACGCAGGCTGGGGGCTGCTGGCGACCTGAATTCAAAGGACACGCACTAGGCTGCGGACTGGCTGAAGGGGTCCCAGGGATGTGAGAGAGGGCCAAGGGTGTGGAAGACTTCTCAATCGTGTCAGAGGTTTGGATCTGGAGCTCAGGTTGCCGATGGTTTGAACTGGAGTCTTGCGTGGCTACAGAGGCTGTGTGAGCACTGGAGGCGAATCCGTGGGCACTCAGTGACTCTGGAAGGACTCTCTGTTGCTTCTATTTCTTTGACTATTAGGGGCGCTGGGCAATTTCTGATGATGGTGAATCTTTGGGTTACAGTAGACAATAAGAAATTTTGTGTGATATTACATTTTCTGTCTTATTGCAATAAAAGAATCTTGAATCTTAACCTTCAACCTTGAGATTCTTTTTCCTGTGGGAGAATCAGAATGTTTTTGATGGGAATGGGAGAAAATGGGTTACAGCAAAAATTTCTGGGGGATTTCTTTGAGCACCAACAGAGATGTTGCCAAAGTGTCTCCTTCTTTGTCATAAGAAAACATGGAACCAGGGAGTATATTCAACATTCTTCATTGTCGTGTAATAAAAGCAATGGAATATTACACAGAACTTCCTCGTGTATGCTGTAGACAGTCAGATTCGCCATTGGCAAAAATTGCCTGAAGTTTCTATGGCAGCCAGAGAAAGAGAAGCAAAAGGGAGTTCCCTCAGAGTCCTCGAGTGTCCATGGATTCTCCTCCAGCAAATTATTGGCAAATTATGCTCATCCTTTGTATGTATAAAGGATGCAGTGGCAAACTTGACAGTTGGCTGCAGCTGCCAAAGTTTTAAGCGTTGGACTTAATTCACTAAATCTCTCTTCTTCTCCACATCTCTTTCCATTGCAAAGGTGCCCCTTTAAAATGTCCTTTCCCAAAGCATTTTTAATGACCTGTGATAACGACCCCCTTATCCGAGTTTTGTTTGACATTGATTGTGATGTTCCTTGCATGTTGTTAGAAACAGTGCATTAATATGTAGTGTTCAAACTTTCAAAGTTTCTCAAACTTTCTCACTCCACCTTGGTACAAGCAGTAATTAACTTGAACTCGACTGTTCTATATGTTTAAAGCTTCTGATCTTTGCTCATTTCTTGCAACTGAATTTCAGATAAATTTCTTATTTTATCAGGTTTTGCATAGCTTGGAGTACACAGAAGTTGTCATGAGGTGGGGGATGTATTGGTGACAGCAGACTGAATATAAATGTCTTAACTTTCTTCCTTTTTCAATATTTTTAATTAACATTGTTATTTCTCATCCAAAAATACAGAGCGTATATTGATATATGTTAAAATTCGAAAAGATAAATTACCCCTTACCTATGGTTTTTAGACTGCAGGAATAAATATTTGGGCCTATCTCATCTCTACTTCCAATTTAAGCAATTGAACCAATCAAGGTGCAACAACTCGCCCGTGTCTGCATTTCCCAGCATGAGGTATGTTTGGAAGAAAGTGGCATTGAAGCTGGAAGAGATTTCTGGGGCAGAGTACGACCTCTCATGTCATTGGAGGCGTGAGAATTCTTCTGTTCTTGGCAACTTCACCTGTTCCATTTCCGTGCCTCTCTATTTCCCTTCCAGTCATTAGTAGCTATCATACAACCCAGGACCCCGAGGTATTAAAGGGTTACTAGCTAAGCAGTACTAGCCCCCTCTCTTGCACTCCCTCCAACCTCCAAGCCAGTCTGTCATGCCACTTAGTGTGATGGCACCAAATCGTATAATCCCACCACCCACATGTGGATGGGAGGGCTGGGGTGAGCAGAACTCTGTTACCAGTTTATAACTGCCCATTAAGTTGACATCATTTATCAATACGGGGCTAGAAACATACCTCAAGAGGATCTTCACTGGTATTGATTCAGAGAAACCCACCTTATTCCACAGGAGTTGGAGCCTTTGATTGACATCCCCCAGCATCATTTCCTGAGAAGATTAAAGTGGGCAAGGCCACCATCATATCAACCTTCTATCAAGAGTGCCCTGGCCGACTGCACCACAGTGCTGCAGAGAAATGGATTGGAGGTCAGATCACTTCAGAGATGGTCACTGGAGTCTTCCTCCCCCACCCCTTCTCCCCCCTCCCCCCCCCCCCCCAACATTCGATGTGGTCTACCAGGAACATTGTCTGGAGGGCGCACAAAATCATTGACGATTCCTTCCTGCCTGCACAAAGCATCTTTCAACTCCTCCCGTCAGGAATGAGATACAGGAGTATCGGAGCCAGCAGCATTAGGCTGAGATAAAGCTTCTTCCCACTGGTAATGAGAAAGGAACTGCTCACACTGACCATCCAAGACTCTCATAGTTACAATACAATATTTATTTGTATATATGAATACTGCATATGTATTGTTTGTCTGCACGTACGTTATGTTTGGTTCTGCGCCTGCGTGTTTTACACCGAGTATCGGAGAATGCCGTTTTGTAGAGTTGTATATAGTGGGCTGATAACGCCTCAAACCGTGCATCTTGGCGCCTCACAGTTTGGCGGGCAGCAGCCTCCTTTGAAGAAGACCGCAGAGCCCATCTCACTGACAAAAGGCAAAGGAGGAAAAACCCAACACCCAACCCCAACCAACCAATTTTCCCTTGCAACCGCTGCAATCGTGTCTGCCTGTCCCGCATCGGACTGGTCAGCCACAAACGAGCCTGCAGCTGACGTGGACTTTTTACCCCCTCCATAAATCTTCGTCCGCGAAGCCAAGCCAAAGAAAATATTCAGACTACACTATGGTGTACCAAGTTGAGTGATCATGAAAAATTATGTGCTGAGTCGGTCTTGCCAGATTGTGAAATAAAGCATGAGATCCTGCTGAACATGCTGACTGGCTGATAGTTGACTGAGCCTGGGATGGAGCATCAAGGCCATTCGGGGCCGGGGTTGGACATTTGCGGGCGGAGAGTGCTGTGCACAGTCTCCCCAGCCAGCTGGGGGATGACCACCCACTGGAGAAGTACGCTGAATGTTACACGAGGGAACAAGGTGATCACAGATCAGATTGACTTATTCGTCTGAAACTACATCCTTAATAACAGATTCTGGCATCCCCCTACCAGCTGTTTCCAAGCCAACTGGTCACTCCAGCATGCAAAGGATCAATTTTGGAGAAAGTTTTTAACTTTTAGTTTTCTTCAATTATTTTTCTTCTACCTTTCTCTTGACTAATATTACTTATTTATAAGGGCAATTTTCAAGCTCTTTAATTATTCACAGATCTAAGCAGTTTTTAATGGAATGAACATTTATTAACAATTAGTTATTTCAATGTTTGCCATTGTTTACCAGCTTGCAAAAATTTAAATCCAGTTTCTAATTATCTTCACCAATTTGCATTTCTATTGTTTTAAACGAAATTACAGGCATACCCCGCTTTACGAAACTAGTAAAGTCGAAATGGTTCAAAGCGAAGAAGCGATAACCATTGATTTCTATGGGAAAAATTTTTGAGTGTTCCCAAACCCCAAATCATACCAAATAACACCTAAAATCTAAAATAACGTTAATGTATAGTAAAACCAGGAATTATATGATAAATACACAGCCTATATAAAGTAAAAATAATGCATGTACAGTTTAGTTTCACTTACCAGAATCGGGAAGACATTGAGTTTTGACAGCTCCACTGGCCGCCCAGTGACAGCCCCGCCGACCACCCTATGACCATCCTGCTGGCTGCCCTGTGACCGCCCCATTGCTGCTCTGTGACAACCCTGCCAGCCACTCTGTGGGCATCTCACTGGTCACCCTGTGACAGCCCCGCCGGCCGCCCTGTGACAGCCCCCCTGGCTGCCCTGTGTCAGCCCCGCCAGCTGCCCTTTGTCAACCACTTTTCTGTAGAAATGAAGACCCTTTCTTTTTCTCCATAAAAGCGAATTTGCGTAAAGCGTGTATTCGTAAAGCGGGGTCTACTTGAGTTTGAAATTTCAGTTTCTAACTGTATTGCACCCCTGGCCAACTATACAATGGCAATCTCAAAAAAATTAGAATTACATCTGTCCATGCAATGTCCATCATGGCCCGGGGAAGTCGTATTTCTGATTTAATCTCGGCGATAAATTAAACTGCACATCATTTCTTTTCCTCACCAGCCATTGTCATATTGATGGACGGTTAAATGGATTCTGTCAGGGACAAAAAAAAATTGAGTAAATTTGAGTGTCAGCATTCATGTTTTTAACTGACAGATTTAAAACTTGCAAAATATACTGCATAAAGTATTTTGTGCCTGGTTTTACTCACATGAGAAAAGTCTCCCCAATCTGTGAGCTCCGAGGCATTGGAACCAGCCCATCTCCTAACCCACACCGTGCAGGCAACAGAAGAGTTTCAAAGGGGATTGGGCGGGGGAGGGAGGGGGGGAAAGTTTTTATTTAAATGGAGAGGCGGTTTATATCTGAAACCCACTGCCAGAGGAAGGGGTGGAATCAGATACAATTACGACCTTTAGGAGTCAGGCACTTGAATGGGGAAAAAGCAGAGTGGGATACAAACGGAATTCAGGGTCTGTTTCTGTGGACAGGAATCCGATGACAATTCGATGCAAATGCTCCGGAAGATGTCTTGCCCTCTGACATTGGATATTTCATTTCTTGTTCCTTATTGCAAAGTAGAAGTTGAGGGTTGTAGATTAACCTCTGAAAATCTTTATATTTTCCCAGCTTACCCGTCTCTTGCAGCCCACTGGCTCTGGGATGGAAGAGGAGAGCAAGGAACGGAGGAAATTATGATGAAAGAATCAATTTTTGCTGCCTTTGCCATGTTCCAATCATTGTCCAATCTGCATTGAATCAAACCTAGAGGCTGTAAAGAAATATTATGTTTCTGTGCTGGGAGACAGCTGGGCGAGGGTTTACTTTGCAAAAAAAAATCTGGGATTTCTTGAACACTTTCACATCAAAGGTGAGAATGCTTCCAACTTCCAACTTCTGCTGTGGGCGGTGAGGGGGTGGGGAGGAGGGAGGGTGGGGTGGATACTTTTACATTCATTGAACTCAAAGGGACACCTGAAGTCTTGCACTAGTCAGCCACTTTCGAAGCCCTGGCTGCTGAGAAATTTGATATAACTGAAGGTTCAGCTCAGATGCAGGTGCTTTGAAATTTAATTAACACAGCATTTCTTGCAAAGAAGTTACCCCATTCAGTTGTGCGGATCTTTTTTTCAGTTAAGATATTGCATCTTATTTATTTCCTTAAAAACGACCTGTCATTGTACTAATTCAGTGGCCTTCCTTACAATGTAGCTCTCTAAGGAGTTGTGTTAAACCATTTGAACTTATCCATTGTGCAGAAAATGAGCTGGGTTTGAGAGAAGAGAGTTGGAATGAGGTTTCTTAATCCTTTTATCATTTGCTGGAGCCTCATAATGTCAGACAGGTCATATTCGTGTGAATATTTGGTGCCAGGATCTTGTCAAGTAGACCTTTTAGATGAGGTTCGATGCAAGCTGGAAGAATGACACCTTCTTTCCCTACCCCTCTGTCCACAGCCTTCCCTTCCCTCTCATCATAGAACCGCACTCGGCCCTCTCCCTCAATCCCTTCCCAGCTTTTTACTGTGCTCCTACCCCTGCAATTTCTTCCTCCTACCCCCCCCCACCTCTTTATTCAGGTGCTAGCCTGTTCTTGCTTGTGTCTGTTGAAGGGCCTGGGCCTAAAATGTTGGTTACTCTTCACTTCCTATGGACAGTGCGTGACCTGCTGGGCTTTAAATTAAATTTAAATTTCGACATGTAGCATGGTTGCAGGCCCTTCTGACCCAAAGAGCACATGCCACCCAATTACACGCACATAACCTGCCACTCCAGTAGGTTTTTTTTCAATGATGGGAGGATACCTGGGGAAAACCCACATGGAGGAAGTACAAGCTCCTTAAAGGGAGTGATGGATTCGAACCCCAGTCGCTGGTGCTGCAACAGCATTGCACTAACTGCTACATAACCGTTCTGCACCAACCTCAGTTTCTCCAGCACTTTTTTTCTGCGTTTCATTAAGCATCCCAATTTTTGCAACTCCCACTCTCTCCTGCTTCCTGTTGTCTCTTTCCAAATCACCTCCTCTATCTCACCATTGTAATGGCCAAAAAGGCCTGTACTTCCTCAGGAGCTTCAGAAAATCGAGCATGTCCTGCTGTCCCTCAACAACTCCTCCAGATGTGCCACTGAGAGTATCCTGTCAGGAGGCATCACAGCATGGTACAAGGAGATGGTCTATCGAAGGGCCCATGAAACTGCAAAGGATTGTGAACACAGATCAGTCCATTACGCGCACTTTGCTTCCCTCCCTCGAATTCCTCTACACCCCCTGGAATGCAGCCAACATACTGAAGGATGCATGGTGTGGTGATGTTCACACAGTCTATTCCTCCTGCATAATCTTTTGTTCCTGAAGTGATTGCATTAATATATATCAGCATATTGGTATGGCAAGAAGAATGTAGAACATTGTGGACAATACAAGCTCTTCGGCCCACAAAACACTGAAAAAAAAACTGAACACTCCCTCTTCCTTATTTTTCTTTCATCCATGTGCCTGTCGAAGGGTTTCTTAAATGCCCCTAATATTCCAGCCTCCACTATCATCCCTGGCAAGGCGTTCCAGGCACCCACAACTCTCTATGTTAAAAATGCATCACTGGTGTCTCCCCCTAAACTTTTCTCCTTTCATTTTGTACATATGTCCTCTGGTGTTTGCTACTCCCGCCCTGGGTAAAAAAGGTGTTGGCTGTCAACCTTTATTATGCCACTCATAATCTTGAAGACCTCCATTAAGTCAGCTCTCATCCTTCATCACTCCAAAGAGAAAAGCCCCAGCCTTACTAATCTTACCAATCCAGGCAACAACCTGGTAAATCTCCTCTCCAGAGCTTCCACATCCTTCCTGTAATGAGGTGACCAGAACTGAACATTATATCCCAAGTGTGGTCTCACCAGAGATTTATAGAGTACAAGATTCAGAAGGTTCAGGGAAGTAGCAGTTGGAACTTGAGGGTGTTTCATAGATCTTGTTATGAGCCCAGAGGACCCCAAAACCCATCACAATAGATATTCACCAAAGTTGCTTTTAATTATCTTTAAACATGAAAATAGAATCCAACTTTAACTTATCATTAACCTACACGCACGTGTATGTAATGTGTGTGTAAGTTTAGAAAAGTTCTTTGGTTCACAGTCCAATCTCACTTCTCATTCCTTCAAGCTCACTGATCGCAGGCAATTCTTACACTGTGCACAGAATTTAACATGTATAAAGTTCACCAGGGTTTGGTGCTCGAAAGGGAAATGGTTACCGCTCAGTGAGGTTCTTTTGGTTTTCAGAGAGAGATTTGCTGTTATAGGACATCTACAACTTCAGTGTCTTGCTGACTAAACTTGCCCCATCAGGGTTCTCCAGATGATAACCTCTTTCTTTCTGTTTCATTTATTCCAAGTGAAACATTAAACAGCATGAACCACAAGGGCTTTGACCAGGCTGTCTTCCAGTTGGGCTTGCCAGCTTTTCCTGTTCCAGCCCCAGCTACTTCTGCTGGCTGTAACAGTGTACAAGTGATTTCTGCTTCTCCCTCTCTTTTTCTCTCTCTCTCTCTCTCTCTCACACACACACACACACACACACACACGCACGCACATTGAGAGAAAGCCTGTTTGATACTCTCTGCTTGCAAAACCACATGACCCTCTTACAAGAGCAACTCTCCTTCCAGACAGCAGGAGCTCCAGCCTTCTCTTTCATCTGTGGCCTTTGGTAAACAACAATCCATTAGTGAAGTATTTTGAGCACTCTTCAAAGCTCTTGTAAAAGGTCTGAGGGGCTGATATGTCTAGCATTAGCAGAGCTCCAGTATTTCAAATAAGATCTGTTTTAAAGCGTTTGTATGTGACCTACTCGAACAAACCTTTCCCAATTTATCTCCCAAAAACATTTCTATATACTCTATCACAAAGATCTGGGTTTACCTTTCATATTTGGCTCATTGTTCCTCCAAATGATGAAGATATTCAGAAAGTGCAGCCAGTCCTGGTCATAATTAACATAAAGAACCATCACAACTCAAGCAAGTCCATGGAGTTAAAACATCATGAAATGCCAGGACATTCTGAACAAAGACAAGACCCTTGCTTTGGTGTCATCTGACATAGAGATCTATTTTGTTGAGCCTCGTGTTCAATCTCTGTCAGCGAAGTCCCAAATGCGTCTATTATCTCCAAATGCTATGGATGGAGATCTTTGCTGCTCAAGCCCAGTGATCTCTCCAACGTGCCAGGAGAAAGTCAGAGGGCCTTCGTTTGCTGTAAGACACCAATTGCTAGGCCAGTTCTGGTTCCTCTGCCAAGTGTAGGACAAACGGCATCATCGCATCTGAATTGTTCATTACTTCACTCATTCGTCAAAGTTGATGATGAGCAGAGGGTTTCACAGTGTTGCATTTCAACAGTTGGCTAATGTACAGGCTGCAATCTGACACTGGAGTTTCAGTGACACCCCATTCAGGTCAGATCAGAAACTATTTAAAGACATGTAATAAAACAGAAATGTAATATTACACAAAATTGCCATTGAATTTGATGTACAGCACTGTAACAGGCCAATTCGGCCCTACAAGTCCATGTCATCCCGTTAAACTACACATTTTGAAGGGTGGGAGAAAACCGGAGCCCCCAGAAAAAAAAACGCATGGACATGGGGAGAACGTACAAAGTCCTTACAGACAGCACAGGATTTGAACCCACCTCTGGTCCTATTGCTGGTGCTGTACAGGCATTGCCCTAATCGCTACGCCAACCATCTCCAGAATGGGTTTCCCCACTGACCAAGTGCTGCCCCTACCCAGTATTATTTCTAAACCTTCAATTCATCTCGCTCCTAATGCCGCATTTAGTTTTGTTTCAATCTTCTTCTGTGCTGTTACATTACCTCATGTATTTCGTGTTCCTCACCCCCACCCCACACAATCCTTGTACCCCTTTACAATCTAGATTCTCAGGCTTTTAATTCTCTTTGTCCTGCACATATCCCGAGTAGAGCCTTGACATTACTTGTTGTTCCCTCAAGACCACATGGTCTGTTTTGAAAACAGAATGACTGGAATTGGGGCAGGTTTCAAATTTCTATGAAGTTCACATTGTTTTGCTGAGTCCCCGGTTTCTCAAATTACAACATGGTGAATCTTCAGAGTATTTAATCTCTCACATCTTTAACTGTTGACGGTTTTTTTTCTTCCCGCCACCCCCCCCCCCCCCACCCTTTGACCTCCACATAAATCAGATTTTCAGTTTTTAATATCCACCCTGAGAATTGTTTACACATTTAAGTCCTTAGAATTTAATGAAGTCTCCCTGGTTCTTTAACTGTGAAGTTACTGCTCAGGTTCAATCTGTGTTTTAAAAGTATTCATATTGATGGTTCTGGACATTTCAATTTAGTGAATTTTACCCGGCGGTCAAAAATGTTACGCTTCTTTTGGAGATGTGAGAGCAAGAGCAAGGGTTATGGAATCACTGAATCATATACCATCTGATCCACCATCAAAGGCCAACCATCCGTTTTACTCTGATCTGAAATTAACCTTTTTTATAAACATGTCTTCCTTATTCCCATCAATTGGCCCCACTCACCTACACTTGGGACAATTGTTCTCGTCCCCATCCCCATGCCTTTGGGGGAGAAAACTCACGTGGAGAACGTGCTACCTCCACACAGACTGCACCGGAGGTCCGAACTGAGCCTGTGTCTCTGGCACTGAGAGGCAGAACCTTGGCTACTTTTCACCATTGCTTTGCCCAAGAAATGTGCCGAGCCTTTGATGAGGCCAGGTTCGCTGGCAACTAAAGCATTGAACCCAGTTCAGGTAGATCAAGAGAGGCCTGCAGTACAATTCCTAAAATCCGGACTGCTTGGGGATGGGGTTGGTCCGGATTTTTGGATTTTCTAGATCATTGGGCAGTACTTTTAAAATTCTAATTTAAGGAGAAATAAAAAAGAGATGAACAGATAATTTTGATAGCTTATTCATTAGCTTCAAAACGAACAGTTTAAAAGAAAAATAAAGTGAACACTTGACAAAAGTGTAAACAATTTTCTTCACTACAAGTTGCTTGAAATTATTTTTCAAAATGAACATTGTAAAAGAAAAATACAGTCTACATATGAATTTCTTTGTGATAAGATTTCCTGTATCAAGTGTGGTCGCTTCTTGCTGCAGTAACACTAACGCACATAAAAGCCCCGCTAAATTTAGAAAGTTGTCGGGTGGTCCGGATTTCTGGCATTTGGAATTTTACTGTATTTTGACCCAAAAAAGTTATTTGAGATGTTGTGGGTGCCAGGAATGCCTTGCCAGGGATGGTGGTGGAGGCTAAAACATAAGGGGCATTTAAGAGACTTAAACAGGCACATAGATGAAAGAAAACTAAAGGGTTACGAGGTAGGAAGGGATTTGTATTTTTCTGGTAGGAAAGTATTGGTCGGCAAAACATCAAGAGCCTAAGGGCCTGTTCTGTGCTGTAATGTTCTATGTTCTAACCCATTAAATCCCTTCTGACTCCCAGCTCGACTTTCCACTTTCCTCTTCAATTCTCCTCTTGACTACTTTGCTGCTTACCTTCCCGAGGAAGTAACTTACAGAAGCCAATTAACCTTCCAGCCTGGAAATGTACAGGGGAAACCGGACAGTCACAGGAAGAACAGTCAAGCTCGGCAGAGTCAGCGGCAGAGGTCAGGATTCAACCCGGGGACTGTGAAATGGCAGCATCAGCTGCTGGGTGATACCAACATTTTACAACAATGGCTGCAGTGAGTAGGGGGTGCAAGTTTATAACTGGGAAATCTCGAGTTGTTGGCCTTGGAATGAAGTGAGGAGCAAATTGACAGAGGTGCACAAGATCAGATTTAGATAAGATTGTGAAAGTGGCCCTGAGCTTACTTGACAAACAAATGCAAATATGGTTGCAAATTCCACCAGACTTTATCATTGCTTTGCAAACCACAGGAACTCTGTTACAGAGTGCAGCTGGTCTCCCCACAAGGGAGTCTGCCGCATAGCTCACAAGTTGCATATTTATCCAGTTTTCCAGAACCTTCAAACAGATGTTTCCATATGTATATATCTCTAGGGATGTTTCTTAGGATCTGTTACACCTTACCCAGTGGTTAATAGTTTTTTTTCGCTGTCTTAGCCAAATATGGAGTTGTTGCTGTCCTTCACAATCAGCTTCGGCCTTGCTGAATCATCAACACACATTATGGATTGTTCTTTTCTTTGTTTTTCTGTTTTATTTCACTACTTTAAGATGCACATTCTCAAAATAGCCAAGGAAAATCCATCAACCCATGAGCCAGGGGCCACAGGTTTAAGGGTTTGTCCAGGCGTCACAGGGGTAGGTGGAATTCCTTGATGACAACAGTGGAGGAAGCAGAGATGATCAATGATTTCAATCAAAAGGCCGTTGGCATACCACGGTGGGAAAGGAACTAAAAGGACATACAGGGAGCAGGCATTGACAAAATGGGTTGAATAACCTCATTGCCTGTGATGAACTTATTAATGAAATGATATTTGCTGACCAATATTAACAAAAGAGTTAAAATTTTCAGTGATCGTTCATCTGCTGTTTCACTCTCTGTGGTTACCACCTGACCTGCTGAGTTTTTTAGCATCTATTTTTAAAACATTTTTATTTTAGTGATACAGCATGGTAACAGTCCCTTCTGACCCATGAGCCCAGGCTGCTCAGTTAGCCTACTAACTCTGTATATCTCTGGAACATGGGAGGAAGCCAGGGCACCTGGAGGAAATGCGCGGTGACACGGGAAGAACACTTTACGGACAGAGCCGGATTCAAATCCAGGTCTTTGGCAACATGTTAGTGTTCCCCTAACCGTTATGCTGTCCATGCCATTGGTATCTTCCTTTGGGGATCAGATGCCGGAGGAACACCCAAAAAAATGCGAATCTGTCTTTCTTTGCCCTCAGCTCGTCACCTGAGCCACACAGAACCTCTGTTTCTCCCTGAATTTCTCAGTAATGCCTGACTGAATTTTGGTAAAGCATTTCTGAATTGAGTCCTGAAATCACAACTGTCTGTCAGAGGTATTTTATTCCATTGGCTGAGCTTTGATCAGCAGAGCCTGAGCACACAGTTTAGACGCAGGAGCAGGACCTTCCATTCCAAGCCGGGACCAATTCCAGCCCATCTGTCTGTTCGTGACTGGTTACCTCTGTTAACCAGCATAAACAGATAAATGTCATAAGCTCATTTAACCAGACAACGCTGAATACTGTGTTATAGCATGTCCTTGCATGTTTTACATCAGAAAACCAAAGAATAAATCAATTTTTTATTGGGGAAGTATGGTTAGCGCAATGCCGTTACAGCGCCAGTGACCTGGGCTTGACACCGGCAGCCTGTCAGGAGTTTGTACGTTCTCCTCGTGTCTGCATGGGTTTCCTCCAACCCTCCAAAACGTACAGGGATTGTAGGTTAATTAGTGTATTTGGAGGTGAACGGGCTCGTGGGCTGGAAGGGATTGTTAGCATGCTGAATGTCTAAATTTAAAAAAAACTGTCAAGCTAAGTTTTGTTTTGGTTTTGAGCTTCAATTGTACAAGTGAAGCTGTGTACATTTCCATGTTCAGTGGCCTTGCTGAACCATTTGTCTAGTTCAATTTGCAAAATGACAGCTAGAACTTAATAAACTATTCATGGTTCAATTCAAACTTTAGAAAACACAGAAATTTGTCTCTTGATCAAGGAACCTATTGTATTTGAGAAAAATCCTGCTGTTCTTTGAATTAGAAACATTTTCAATGCAACTGTTTTCTTGGATCCTGAAACATTCACAGTTCTTGGAATAGCAATTATTTTCACATCCTCCAGCTGTGGAGGGGAGACGCCTTGTCCGACAGGAACCTCAGACACGTGAGTTGGAAGCTTGATACATTGCAGGAAGATTTACTTTGCTTGATGTGAAACCCTCTGCTCATCGTTGAGTAAGGGCTGTGAGGGCAATTCCTTCCTTTTGGAACAGATAAAGAAGATGTCACAGTGGTTCCATGCATGACTCTGGATTGTTAAGGGAATTCTGTCAGTCTTTCATATGAAGAGAAATGCCTACATTACCCGCAGGGTATATGAACTTCTCCAGCTAACAATATTTCAGAGACAAAAGCGAAAGCTGGAATAAAATCATATGCCAGCAACGCTTCAGAAAATCGGGCAACATCTCGGAGAACTATAGCTATAATTTCATGTTGGTGATGTGTGGTCAGGACATTTGTGGCGATTGAACTGTGTTCCGGATGTGTTGAGTTCAGAGTTTATTGCCGTTATGCTTAGTACAATGCTCAGATGTACTGAAGCTCTTGCTTGCAGCAGCCATAGCTAATGTAAGATTACATAGGTATGAAAGAGAGTGAAGTGTATCAAATTCCTCAATGTTCACTTAAGAAATGACTTTCCCTGGACTCACAACATCTCCTCCCTTGTCAGGAAGGCAGAGCAACGAATGCGCTGTTTCAGAAGACTGCGGTGGGCAAGGCTGCGGGGCAATATTCTCTCAACTTTCTCCATCTAGAGCATTCTGGCCGGCTGCATCACAGTGTGAAGTAGCATGGTTGAGCATTGGATCAGAGGTCAATCCACAGGATCACTGGGGTCTCCTGCTTGTAAAATTAGTGAGAACCCCTACCACCCCACGTGCAAGCATCTTCCAGCTACTCCTGTCAGGAAAGAGATACAGGGGTATCAGATCCACAACCACTGGGCTGAGGGACAGCTTCCTCCCATAGGCAGAGATACTGCTGAATGACAGAATAAAACAAATCTCCGAGACTCCACTATTCATTAATTTTATTTCATTTTTAGATATTCAGCACAGAAGCCAGCCCTGAGCCCGTGCTGCCCAATGACACCCTATTGACCTAAAACCCCGGTATGTTTTGAAGGGTGGGAGCCCCCAGAAGAAATCTATACAGACATAGGGAGAGCGTATAAACTCCTTGAAGGCAGTGTGGGATTCAAATCTCTGTCCTGATCGCTGCCACTGTAACAGCGTTGTGCTAAACCCTATGTTAACCATGCCACCTATTTATTAATTATATTTATTATAGATTGTGTGTGTGTGTGTGTGTGTGTATGTGTGTGTGTGTGTATGTGTGTGTGTGCTGTACATGTCTGTGTGCTATGTGCTTGCACTATGGACTGAAGAACATTGTTACTGTTATACATTTTTTGCTACTGCTTTTTGTATCATAACTGGAGGAGTCTTGTTTATCAAAATTGGTACTCCCCTTGCCTTTGAATTAAAAGAAGACGCTGAAACACATTCCACCTGGATATGATGTTCTGTTTCAGTGAAATGAAAAAAAAGTTACATCTACATTCATTTTTTTAAAATGTGTGTCAATGTTCTTTTCCTCTTCATAGGTTCATTCAGCCTGTTGACATTAAAACTAAGAAAGCTCAGTGTGTTACTCATTGACGTTTACTTTGGTCCAAATCCTCTCTTCCCGCACCACCTCAGTCATCCGTAAATTCATTTCATACCATGTTGAGGGCCACCCTCCTTGGCAATCCAGGTAGAAAAAGGAAAGAAGAAGAATTATACTTAGGGAATTTTACTTTACAACAGTTAAAATATTCAAAAATAAGAAAAAAACAAAAATCCTCCCTTTAATGTCATTTAAATAATATACAATGTTACCACCCCCTCCATTTTATAGGTTGTTGCATCTGCCACAAGTACACACCTGAATCGATAGTCGTCAGTCAGTTTGTTTACATTTGCTATCTGTTTACAATTATTTGTTTACATTTTATACTTTTTGCGCGATCAATTAGTGGTGATTCTGCGGCACCCACAGGAAAAAGGAATCTCAGGGTGGTGCGTGATGTCATGTATACGTATGGTAGATAAAGTTTTTTTTTGCACTAACAATAAATGGTCAATCTTCCTCACGCACAGGAAAAAAGAATCTCAGGGTTGTATGTATGTGGTGTCCTCTGACAATAAGTCTGAAATCTGTTTTTTTATTGTCCACAATAATGGAGACAAATAAAATAAAAGAATCTGAACAAAATCTCAAGTTTAAATTCCACAGTGTTTCAACTCATTATTCTTTGAAGTTGGGTTTGGACCTTAAAAGCAAAAAGAGAGCAGAGGCATCTGGGATATTAATAACAGACTGTATGAAGGAGGTCAGTGATGCTTCTGGGGCCTGGAGTTAATTACAGTGACTTAATTTTATTATTTTGTTTCATCTTTTTCCTTTAATAACTTCCTCTTGAGCAGAGCTCATAAATGCAGACTTAGCTGATAATGCAACGTCCCACAGGAGTTCCAATTTATATTGTTTTAATTCATCACCTGGGATCTGGTCCTTGCACTACTTTGAAGAAGCCATCCATAAACCTCTTTACAAATTCAAACCTGGGTTTCATTCAGTGAAGACAAATGGGTGGCACGGCTGGTGCAGTGGATAAAGCAATGCCGGTGGCCCGAGTTCATATGTGGTGCTCTCTGTAAGGAATTTTTAATGTTCTCCCTGTGTCTGCATGCATTTCCTCCGGGTGCCCCGGGGTTCCACTCACCTGTCCACACATATGGGGTTTGTAGATTAATTGGGGTTTATGGGCGGCAGTGGCTCGTGGGTGGGAGGAGACTGTTACTGCATTATCTGTCTAAAATTAAAGCAAATTTTTAAAAAGCCCAGTCCAATCAACACAGGTTGTTTGCTGTAGGATGAAGGCCATTCAGTCCACCAAGTCTATCCCAATTATTTTTCAAGCATTCCCATTCTCATGCATGCAATCAAGGTTCCAGGAGAAGGTTGGGCAGTGGGGCTGAATGGGAAAATGGATCAGCTTTTGATTAAATGGTGGGGCAGTCTTGATGGGCTGAATAGCCTATTTCTTCACCTAAGTCTTAAGGTCTTATATCAGTGTCTTGAGGAACCAAAAAGCAAGTAAGCTGGTTAGGTTTGGTGATGTGCAGTAAGGATATACAAATAGGTGCAAGTTCAGGCCTTCAGGATTGTTTCTCCATTCATCAAGGTCATAGCTGATCAACACCTCTTGATTGCCTTAATAATCAAACACGATAGATCTTATTGATAATCTGGTAGATAAGAGGTTTTTAGAGTATAATGATGCAATTTTAGATTTCAGAATCCTCTTAATAGCATGGGCCAGAACTGAGCTGTAGGTCCAAATTTAAAATTTAAACAGCTTACTTCATATTAGGCTTGGGATTGGAACAGCAATTTCTCTCTGTTAGGAATGGCTAAAAGGATAAAGGCAAGTTTTATTGCTTCCTGAATTGTTTAAGTTTATTTAAGTAACTTGTTAAGTGGTTTGTTTAAAGCTTGTTTAGAATTATTGTTAAACCCCAGGTTATCTAGAATTCAAGCAACCGATGCCCTCAACCAAATGGCAAAATAAAATCAAGGAAAATATATAAATTTTTAAAATGAAAATAAATAAATAAATAAATTGAAAGTTTTAACTTGTAAAAGTAAATGTTCTTTGAAGTAAAACATAAACCAGGAGTTGCCAAACTGCGGCTTACGATCCACATGCGGCTCTTTGATGTGTCATGGGCGGCTCGCGGTAATACCATATATGCCGTTGTAGAGGACAATCCTCAAAACTTAAAATTTTCACCTTAAAATCAGAGTCGTCCTTCACGAAGAGTCTACAAGTCTTACCTTGACGACAAAGTCACAACACCACCATTTTGGTCCTTCCGGCTCCGGTGCAATCTCGCGCAGACCCCATTAGTTATTTGGGAGGTCTCAGCGCACCTCCATGGGGTCCATCCAGTGGGTGCTGTCAGCTCTGTACAGGCATTAAACTGACTGTTACAGGAGCTGACAGTGATTTATTTTAAAGTATCTAAGTAAAATGTAAACCTTTAAATTATAATTTGTTATTAAAATATTGTGATTTGCTTTTAACAACATCTACTGGTTGCAGTAAGTCAGTGTTTCTCAACCTTTTTCTTTCCACTCATTTTAAGTATTCCATATGCCATAAGTGCTTTGTGATTAGTAAGGGATGGCTTAAAGTGGTATGTAAGAAAAAGTTTTAAAACCACAGTTTTAATTGTACCTAATTGACTTGTTATCTGCACGGCTTCATAACTCCAAAGAAAACGGGCCATTGACAATTTTTCTCAAGCAAAATATTTCAGTAACAATTGGGTCTAGACCCTCAATAGTGTTATAAAGGAACACCCTAAAATTTCCACCTAAAATGTTTGTTTTGAATGTTACCTTTGAATAAGATTGCCTCCTCAAATCTTGAACTTACTGCAGTGGTTCTCAACCTTCCCTTCCCACTCACATACCACCTTAAGCAATCCCTTACTAATTACAAAGCACCAATGGCATAGGAATTACTTAAAGTGGTATGTGAGTGGAAATAAAAAGGTTGAGAACTACTGCAGTAAGTGCTAGATTTGAGGAGGCAGTCTTATTCAAAGGTAACATTCAAAACTAACATTCTAGATGGAAATTTTGGGGTGGTCCTATACAACGCTATCTCTTCTTTAGTGTGCAAGAATGATATGAACAATAAATAAAGGTGACTTGACTTGACTTGGCATACAGTATGTTGGCAGAGACAGCAGTGCTTCTCACAATGGTGTGGCTTGCAATCGTGTGATTGTTGTGGCTCTCAAGCATCTGAAGTTTATCGTGTGTGGCTCTTCCGTTAAACAAGTTTGGCTACCCCTGACATAAACCTTTGGTGAATATGGGAGCAAATATTCAGCCAGCAGAGGGCCTTGATCATGTTTTGCTTGTAACACCTCTTTGAATAAAGTTGTGTTTGAATAAAATAACATTGCCCAGGATGAAGAGCTGGTTGATGCTGCTTGCCTTTGGGGTGACTGTCTTAAAGTATCTCCTTATTACCCCGGTCAGATGTTTTATCTGTAAACTTGGGGGAAGGAGGGTAAATTATCTGTAATTTTATTAATTGTACCAATCTGTAATTGTTTGTCTTTCGAGTGGTTCCGTGGAGTGGGAGGAACCTGCAGATGCAGCGGCAGTTAAACGTTTTCAACATGACTGAAAATAAAGTAAAATGCTTTAAAGTTTATATATTCATGCAAGTGACGTTTATTCAGTGAAAGTACAGTATTTTTGTCTTTTAATCTATTTATTCTTAATGCAGGTGTATTAGTTAGGCATTGTAAAAGTGAGTGTCAAGCAACCGGAAAACCCACTTATCCAGTATCTACTAATTTCTATAGGTGCCAGATGCCATGGGTTTTACTGTTTAATTTTTTTTAAAATTTCTTGAATATGTTTTAATCTCAGCATAGTTTATATGTTTCGGAATCACGGAAGCATTCAAAATTTTGACATCTTTGTCAACTGGCTCAGCATTAGTGAATGACTTCTGTCTGCAAACTTTGAACTATAAAAACGCGTACAGTCTATGCCTCGGTGTGCATTATAATGCAAAAACTGGAACTCCAAAACTTGGGAGGGAAAGTGCAACTCCTTTAGACCACTAGCGATTGGGTCCGGGGTTTTAATTCTGTGCTGCCTGTAAGGTGTTTGTGCATCCTCCCCGTGTCTGCGTGGGTTTTCTCCTGGGAGGGGGCTCCGATTTCCTCCCACTGTTCGAAACGTACTGGGGGTATGTTTTGGGTGTAAATTAGGCAACGTGAACTGAAATGGCCTGTTGCCGTGCTGTATGTCTAAGTTTTTTAAAAATTAAATATTTTAAACTGTTCATAAAGAATCAACTGGATATAAAATAAAAATGATGTCCAAGATCACAAAGCAAACCAGATCCCAACCCATTCAGTCATGTGGTGCAGGAGACAAATAAAATGGATTCGTTGCTTCATCGTGATCCCTGGAACATCCGCACCTTGGGATGACCCCTTCCTCTGGTCAGATGAATGAGAACGCAAGAGTGCAGGTGCTAACCCGGGCCTGGGATTGGAAGGACCATTTGAAATCCAGTCCCTTCTCTTCGTCGTTTACAGTACTTTGCATTCTAAATACACTTTCTGTTTTTGAGAGAATTTTGCCCAGATTTGTAGAAGATGGAACAGTGTAGAACAGGACAATCCGGTGGTCAATTGAAGCCTTGATCTGCCTTGCAGTTCTAAGTGAGTTGAAGTGCATTAGCTGTGCTAATGTGACACAGATTAAGCATCACCTTGTATTTCTGATTGCCTTGGCATTAAGTCAATTTTTTTTACAGTGGCCAGTAGTGTACAAAAGCCTATAGATGATTGATCAAACCAAATACTGCATAAAGAATGAAGCCATTGATCTCAGGCATGCATATTTAAGTGAAGTATTTGCTACTTTGGCTTGTAATCCATACTCACATCATTTTCCTTTTGTTTATTATTCATTGTGCTTTAAGCCAACATTTATCCTTCAAATTTTTCCATGCAGCTATGTCAACTCCCTGTCACAGTACAGGGAAGGTGATGTTGAATGAAATATGATGTTATGCCAGAACTTATTTTGATCGACATGATCAAGAAAATGCTGGTGCTATTGAAGTTCACACCTCCAACAAAAAGGAACTTGATCCAGAGAAAAGGAATGCGTGTTTGAACTCTAAAAGTGACAGTCTTGGCTTGAATTGATGAAGGAGAAGGCCATTTAGCCTGTCGAGCATGTACCATCATGGTGACTGTAGAGCGTGTCGAAAGAACCAAAGGTTTGTTGATCCAAACCAAGGCTTTTATTAACTAGAAGACTGGAGTGTATCACAAGTAGGTTGATGAGTCCAGAATGACCTGGTCTGGCTAGGAGCGACCCTTTAAGTCCTGCCAGTAGGTGTGGCTACACTCTCATCCAATCACAATCATCCTACACTACCATCTGTACACATGTACATATACATATTGGGGAAAGAATCTGTACTACCACAGTGGTCATGCATACTCTGTCCCTTATTCTTGCTTTCTCTCCATACCCCTTACATAAAACATAATTGTTGAAGTATCCAACAACAGGACAATTTAGATGAGGTCACTTTATGTCAGGTCATTCGACTGAGTTCTACTGGCACCATGTAACCCGTACTAACTGTCGACGACTAAACCGGCTCCCCCACCAGGCTTTCCTGGTGCGGAGGGTGGCTAGACACCCTGCAGGATGAAAAATAAGACCTGTCAAAGGGCGGATGAACCCTCTCGTAGGCCATCTAGCCAGCACGTACCTTGAAGAGTGGAAAGGGCATCCCTTGCATCGAAGCTTGGACTGGCCATTCACTGCAACCGAACTTCCCCCAGCCACCTTGGATCTCACCATGACACTGGATCCGGGAGGGCAGGTCAAGAGGGTGGATCCGGAAATGTGCAATACACAAGCGCTGTTCCTTTCTGAGGAGTTGGGTATCCTCATATCAAATGACTGAAAGGAACCAGAATCATCCTATGGGTTGGATGGCCACAAGATATTTAGCTGAAGGATAAATTATAAACCAGGCAAATGCTTTGTATAAAGCACCTCAAGAGTTGGTATCTAATCCCTCTGATTTTCGTTCATTTCTTGTGGGACAAACTTTGGCTTGAATGTTTTGTTTATCACATTAATGATTTTGTGTTTCAGACGACTAATTTCATTGTTCCATTTCTTTCTAAATGTGACAACAAAGGTATATTCTTTAAGATTTACACATTTGGAAAATTTTTGAGAGGTAAACTGTGGACCATCTATAAAATCTGAGCCATCTTGTTGCATGACTTCCAAACGGAGTTCCCTTAATCTGGTGACTCTCAAAGTAACAAATTTCTGCTGCGTGATGTGGATCTTTGATGATTTCTGCTGCTCTCCAATGGTAGCATTCCCTATAGATATTCTCAATGGAGAGGAAGCTCTCCTGGGCTGTGTCGATTACCTTTTGTAGGGCTTTATGCTTGGGGTATGGTGTCCCCATGCCAGACTGTGATGCAGCTGGTCAGCACACTTTCCACCACACATCTGTAGAAGTTTGTCATATGAAACCTCTGCCAACTTCAGGGAGAAGTGGAGGCTTTCTTCACGATCCCATTAGTGTGTCAAGTCTAGGAACGATCCTCCAAGATAGTGACTCCCAAGAACTTAAATTTGCTCAGCCTCTCCACCACTGATTCCCCAATGAACTCATCTTGTACAATTCAAGTTATACGCTGGGCAAATTATTTTTTCTAATTTCAATTTTTAAGTTAGAGATGCAGCACAGTTACAGGCCCTTCTGACCCATGAGCCCGCACTGCCTAAATAAACACATTATTTGAAAATAGTGACTGTTAAAGGGATAGCAGGAGGCTTACATCAAAAGAGCGGTTAATCTTTCCTTGGTTTGGCAACACTGGTGAACAACAGTTTCTGTGCAATGGGACAATTCAGCCATATTGAATTATCCTAATCCCTGCCTTCAGGATGAAAGCAAGTCCATGTAGTCTGGCGCATGCAATCACTACAAGTGAACTTCATTAGCAATGTTAATGAGCTGACTGCAATGGTTGGTGATTATGTTACATGCTCCAGGATGGTATTGAACTCACCCACCGACCAGTGGCCGCACAGCTGGTTGACAAGAGAAATTACCAATTTACATATTTTTCTGTTTATTGAGGAAGTGAAAGATGAGGTTGAATAGCGAATATTGAGCTGATATATGAGCCCTCTCAAAGCTATGGAGTAGAAGGGTGAGGGAAATGACTGGGACTTGATGCAAGTAGGCAGAGGACTTAAGAAGGCTTATGGTATGTTGGCCTTCATTAGTTGGGGGATTGAGTTCACAAGGTAATGTTGCAGCTGATTAAAACTCCAGTTAGACCACACCTTGAATATTGTGTTCAGTTCTGGTCACCTCTTTACAGGAAGGATGTGGATGCTTTGGAGAGGGTGCAGAGGAGATTTACCAAGATGTTGCCTAGATTGGAATATGTGTCTTATGAAGCAAGGAGCTAGGGCTTTTCTCTTTGGAACAAAGAAGGATGAGAGGAGACAATAAAGGTCAACAAGATTATGAGAGGCACAAATAGGATGGACAGCCAGCACCTTTTAACCAGCACGGGAATAGCAACACCAGAGGACATCCTCACAAGGTGAGGTGAGGAGAGGAAAGTTTAAGGATATGGGTTTTTTTTACATAGAGAGTAGTAGGTGTTTGTAATGCATTGCCAGGAGTGATGGTGGACATTTAAAACTTAAACAGGCACATGGATGTAAGAAAAATAGAGGGCTATGGGAGTGAGGTAGGAAAGGTTTAGATTACTGAGTAGGTTTATGTAGGTTGGCAAAACATCGTGGGCCAAAAGGCCTGTACTCTGCTGTAATGTTCTATGCTCTATAACTCCGTCAGTGGCCATAGCATTTGTCAAGTGAGTCCGCAGGAATGAAACTCCACAAAGCGCAGAGCTAGTAAGAAAGGGAGAAAGGAGCCAAGAAAGTCATGTTAATGAGTGGATGGCAGTTTCAGGATAAATGATGACTTCCTGCAGTGCACTCCACCCTACAAAACACCAGAAAATATTGATTGGACAGAGTGAGAAATATAAGATGATTGTTGCAGATTGGGGTTTGGTACCAAAAAAAGGTAACTAATCCCAGGCACAGATAAAAACCCATGTAAATGTGGATTGCCCATCTGGAAATGGACCTCAGCACACTGAGGAATGATTTAAGAGGGTATTGCTGGAAATAGATAGAAGATCAGAGATTGTCATCTGTTAATAATCTTCAATGGTCCTCAAAGAAATCATAAAGCTGAACTATAAAGGGTTGGAAGAATTTCTAATATCTCTTTGTTCAGTTTACTCTTCTCGATAGCCAGTGAAAATTAATTTGCATCCTTTGAAGCTTAATAACAAACCCAGGTATTCTTAATACACTAGATAGATTATTCTGAGAATGATAAAAATGGCTGAAAGTTGGTGGAACAACAAATTTGCTTTGATAAGTTAAATCATTTGAATTGTTGAAGGGGACTGCTCCAGGAATTACAGACCAGTGAAAGCAGGCGTCACAGAGGTGTCCGGTTGCCAGTCACGCCTCGCGTAACAAAATCGTAGGTGTGAAGGTGAGGCGTTATAGCAGACTTGGATTCCGAAATCCCATAGTGGTGATGGTGGTAGGGAAATGGCTTCAATCTCGCATTCTGGAACTCTCGATGTAGAGTTTGCATGCTCTCCCTGTGACTATGTGGGCAGCCCCTCACCCCTCCGAAAGATATGCAAGTTGGCAAATTTCCCCCAGAGTGTGAGTTTAGAATCTGAGGGAAGTTGATGGAACTGTGAGAACATGTTGATGGTGAATGGCCTTACTTCATGAGCTAGCACAGAGGCGACGGGCCAAAATCATGGATTGTCCCAGGACTAAGTCAGGAGTTAAGTACTGCATCCCTGTTGGATGAGAGTTTAGATAGTTCCTGAATTATATTGTGCATTTCAAATAAATGTGATTGCCAAGTTCTTTCAAATATCCCCAGGCGATGAAGATCAACATATCTCCCTTTGGTTAAAAGTCCATAGGGAAGGGATGTAACTAGATACCACAAAGAATGAAGAAAGGTGGCTTTAGTTACTAATTGAGCCTGCAGCAATGTACATTTAAATTTTAAATTTAGGCATATATTTTGGCCCATGAAACCATGTCGCCCGATTAACCTACAACCCAAGTACATTTTGAACGGTGGGGAAAGAACTGACGCCCTCGGATGAAACCCACCCAGACACAGGGATTTGAACATTGGTCCCAATTGCTGGCGCTGTAACAGCGTTGTCCTAACTTCTACACTCACCGTGCTATACATGGTATTCTGTGTGTGAGAGTGAGAGTGAGAGTGAGAGTGAGAGTGAGAGTGAGAGTGAGAGTGAGAGTGAGAGTGAGAGTGAGAGTGAGAGAGAGAGAGAGAGAGAGAGAGAGAGAGAATATGCGGGTAAACCAAACAAAATGACACATATAGAGGCTGGCTACAATGCTGCTTTCCCCACATCACATTGAACACCAAATGTAAAAAAAATGATATTTATTCAAAAGAGAGTAGAAATAATAAAGATTAAGAGTGAGCAGAGTGAGACGATAATGCCCCCTAAGTTTAGATACCCACCAGGGAAACATTCTTTCAGCATTAAGCCCATCCACTAACATGACTTCTGATTCTTCTAACTTTAAGACCACCAAGTCCCAATACACTTAATCCTTCCTCTCATAATAACCTCTTTATATCTGAAATCAATTGAGTATATCTGGTCTACCATCATAAGTACCGCTGACTTAAAGAAAAGATCCCAACCGTAAACAGCATTGATCTACATTCTACTTGTCTTCCTGTTTACCTTTCACACCTCGAGGTTCACCGGTCTCTGTTTCTCAGATCTCTCAGAATATTAGCATTCATTACTGTCCTCCTGCATGGAGGGACTGTTCTCACTGGCAGGAAAAGGGGCAAAGGTGGACCACTGGCACCTTGAAACCAGTTGCAGATGGGGCTCATTAACCACAGATGGGAATCGAGGAGAGGGAAAAGTCTGACTTCAAGCCTGCACTGTCTTGTGGCTGTACCCACTCAAGGGAAAGGTTTTGGGAGTAAACCCTGAGGAAATATCCAGAGTCGGAGTTCCGACGTGCCCAGCACCGGCCAGGCACTCCTGCGATGCTGCTGGTACCAAACTGTATCGACTTTAGCCATTCCTTTGGGTGTGTCATTAGCATGGAAAGGGGGGGGGGGGAGGGAGTCCCACTGCATGGGCTTCAGATGGATCTCCATACCAACTCTTCCCTGGAGAGGCCACTCCACAGTGACTACCAGAGGCTTGGTACCCATGGATGACCACAACCGATGGAGGCCACACACACACACAGATTGTGGCCTTGTAAATCCACTTCCGATATTCTTCCTTCCAAATTGGATGAGCTCACATTCCTCCACTTTATAGTTTTTTTCTGTTAACTTAAGATTTCTACATCCCTTGGTATGATGCCCTGCAGAGGTTCATGTGATTGACATCTGGGAGAAAAATAGAAATTGAATTTTTGACACAATTTCTTGTTTACTCTTTTGCTTTGTTTTGATTTCCCACTTGATTTCGGCATCATGGTGACCTTTTACCTAGGACTTAATTGACGTATTTTTGGGAACTCCAAGCCCAAAAAAGTTATTTCATTTCTACAGGCAGTATAAGAAGGCAATTCCTCCAGGATGTTGATTGACAGAGGTGTCTATTGAAAGACCTGCTGGCCTTTAGATTATTAACAGAGTTAATCTTGTGTTCTTCCACATAATCGATTGTGTTATTTCATTAGTTGCTGATGTAAAAGTAATGATTCTATTGCTCTCCGGATTATTTTTCAGATTGAGTTTTTTTTTAACCATATTTTCAATCTAAAAAACATTCTATCATTTTCAGTAAAAAAAAAGCCCCTTATGATAATCGTAGGCATTTTACAATCCCTATTTTATCTTTATGTTGAGCATTCTGGGTTTAGAGCCAAAAAAATCCATTTGCCTTCCTTCTTGCAAGGAAGTTTGGTTCTTGTTATTTTCTTATTTCCAATTGTTGTATTGATGTTTTATTATAAAGTCAACACTGCTGATGTTGTCTCTGTGCTTGCCCTATTGACCCCGGCCTACGCCAAATCTCTATCGCTCTCTTATTCTCTCATTCTTCTTTTCTTCCTCCAAAGGAGAGAAAAAGGAACTTAAAGATCGTCACTGGCGTCCCAATCTTTTCAAAATGAGAGCAGATTGATGCTAAACATGTGTCTGTGAGATGAATACATTGATTAAAACATATAAAGGATCAATGAGCAGAACATTGCATAAAGGATTTCAATGTTGCTCCAATGTGGAGAGATGATGCTACACAAAACATTTGTCTTTTGCAATGAACGTGGCGCTGTGAGGTTAATTGATCCATGCCTTCACTGCAGTAATTTCTCCAGCGATTTTGACACAAGTTGATATATCCCCATGTTTGCAGAAGCTAAAGATAGCTTTATACTTTCCTAAGCCCACATTAATGAGAAGCATGACTTATATGGTCCTGTCTTCCCTGCAAAGAAAATCATTGACTTGACTAATTCTTCTAAATTAAGGCGCTGCTGCACCTAATTTGTCTGCAGCTACAAACATTTTAACAGCTACGTAAAGTCAGCATGGAATTTGAGTTTGTTCTACTTTCAACAGTCATGGTGGAAGGAAGTTTTTAAAGGTGCAGTGTGGCTGTACTGGAGATTCTGGAGATGGCCAAAGATGGCCAGATGTTGACTAGAAGTATAGTATTCCCACCAGGGAAACATTCTTTCAGCATCAAGCCCATCCAGTGATATGATTTCTGATTCCGAGAAAAACAGAGAGAGAGAGAGAGAGAGAGAGAGAGAGAGAGAGAGAGAGAGAGAGAGAGAGAGAGAGAGAGAGAGAGAGAGAGAGAGAGAAAGGGAGAAAGAGAGAGAGAGAATGGGTAGATAAGATTTATTAATTTCACCTGTGAGTTTTAATTGTATTTAAAACTATAATATTCTTAAGATTGTTGAAATTAGCTTTATATCTGTCTTCATGTCATTTAGAAATGCTAATACCCGAATCGGTTAAATGCTCTTAGAAAAGTCACCAAATGACTTGATTTGCGTTTGACATTTCATAGAATATTACAACACATGACAGATACTTTGGCCCAAGATGTTGTGCCAATCTATTATAAACCTAACATTATAAACCTAACAATAAACATTATCATAATTAGTTCATTTGGTTTGAATGAAGAACAACTGTTGGGAGATTTTTTAAAGTTTTTCACCTCCATTTATATCATATCCCTTTGTGAAATTATGATTTTACTCCCTCAGTGCTGGTCAACAAGCTCCAAGCCCAGGATCTCTGCACCCTCCTCTGCAAGTGGATCCTTGGAAGATGGCACGAATTGGAAGCAATATCTGCTCCTCACTGATTATCAACACAGGCACATGCCAAGGATCTGTGCTTAGCCCACTGCTCTACTCACCATACACCCATGACTGTGTGACCAGACACAATTCCAATGCCATCTACAAGTATGCCGATGAAACCATGGTTGTTGGCAGAATCACAAAGAGCATTGAGGAAGCATACAGGAGAGAGATAGATCAGCTTGTTGAGTGGTGTCACACCAACAACCTTGCCCTCAACATTAGTAAAACCATGGAGATGATTGGGAACTTCAAGAGGAAGTCAGAACAACATAAACCAGCCCTTATCGAGGGCTTAGTAATGGAGAGGGTCAAGAACTTCAACTTCTTGGGTGTCCTGTCCTGGAGCCTCCATGTCGATACAATCATGAAGAAATCTCGCCAGCAGCTATAGTTTGTGAGGTGTTTCAGGAGATTTGGTATGACACTGAAGACTCTCAAAAATTTTTACAGGTGTACCATGGAGAGCACTCTGACTGGTTGTGTCACTCAGGTGCAAACGCTCGGGACGAGAAAACAAAGGGTTGTTAACTTGGCCTGCAACATCACAGGCACCAGACTTCACTCCATCAAGGACATCTACAATAGGTAGTGTCTTAAAAAAACAGCTGCTAACTTCAAGGACCCCCACCACCCAGGTATTAAATGTGGATTGTGGAGGAAAAAGTGCCCTTCCAGTCTGAAACTTATTCGGAAGTCACATCACTTACAATCATGGTTGGACTCTGGCACACTTTGACGTTGGGTAATTTAAATCACCAAGGGACATTAGTGGCTAGATACTTAGATCAGAATTGTATAAAATATCGATGCATAGCATATTCTTGCTCTTTGTCTTGTGGGTGGTCCAAGCCCCAGACATCGCTCTATGCCAGATCACTACTGAGGACATTGCTGGCAGTGTCACAGGTAAGGTGTTCACAACACTGTAATAGATCAGAATGTGCAGAGAGCCACACCCCCATTGGTACAGGGAACTGGGTGTGTTGTGTGTGTGAAAGTCCCTGACTGTAGGGTGTGTACTCAAGAGTGTGAGTGTATAGAGTACAGGTTGCCACTGGTATTGGCAACAATCTATATTGTTGTTTACGTAATATAGTAATTGAGTACCATTTGATGTTCTCCCCTGTTTTCTCTCCTGTGTGTTCATTGTTACGTGTGATTGCAACACTTGTGTCCAGACTCACTCCCTATGATCCCACCGAACCCGATACTCTTCCCAACACGACACCAGGCCAAGCCATCTTCACTCTGCGATCATCGGGGAAAAGGTACAGGAGCCTAAAGACAAGCACTCAGCAGCACAAGGACAGCTTTTTCCCCACTGCCACTGAATGATCAATGTGTGGTGATATGTAATTACACCATTAGGTCACCAGGGGTCATCCTGGTGACCTTGTATATAAAGCAGTCCAGAGCTACAGTCTGGCCTTCCAGATATGTCTTGCAGAGAGACAAGACCTCTTAGTGCACATATTAGTTTATTAAAGCTGTCTTATACTTGCACTGCTGGTGTGGTTATTGTCAGTACAATTTAATAAACTAATATGTACACTAAGAGGTCTTGTCTCTCTGCAAGACAAACCTGGAAGGCTAGACTGTAGCTCTGGACTGCTTTATATACAAGGTCATCGAGATAACCCCTGGTGACCTAGTGGTGTAATTATATATCATCACAGAATGAACCAAAGACACTGCCTTACCTTGATTTCTTGCACAGTACTTTAATTTATTTTTTGTAAGGTGGTTTATATGAATGTTTGGATTGTGAAGCTGCAAAATCAATGAATTTTGTGACTTGTTCATGACAATACCTTCTGATTCTGACTGAAACCATCTCCCCACCTGAAATACTGTTGAAGAGTGTGAACCCATTGTAATTTCTGATATTGTGTTTGATCACCTGGAATTTTATTCAGAAATTACAGATTTGCAACATTGAAAATTTGATCAAGCAGCTGACAAAAATAGCAGACAGAGAAGTCAAAATAGTGGAAGCCAACTTACGCATGGTAGAAGAGGAGGGGGAAGTGAAAATTACCATTCGATCAAAAGTGTAATTGTAATTTTAATTGTTTATGTCAGTGGGTTTTTATCTTGAAGTAAATAGTGTGAAAAATGTGTCAATCACAAGGAAATGCTGTGTTGTGGACTTGGGCACAGGGAATACTGTGAATACATACCTTGAAGATGGACTCAGGCATGAAACATCAGTTATACATCATTACCTCCTATGGACATTGCTAAATCTGCTAAGTTACTCCAGCATTTCTGTGTTTTTACTCCAATCACAGCATCTGCAGACTTTTGTGTTTCACACGGAATACAGTGAAAAGAGGGAGAGCGAGAGAGAACATGGTCAGACATCGAACATGGCATCTCATTGCATTACACTGGACAACAAATTTTTTGAAAAAGTTTTCTTCCTGATAAAAAAAATGAAGATTATAGTAGACAGCTTCAAGATGAACACAAAGACAATTTCAGATTTGCTGTATCACAGGAAGTTGGAGAAACATTCAATTAACTTTTATTGAATTTATCATGTTTAATCACAAAATGATGTTGACACATTACGCTAGTTCAACTGACCTAAAAACGTTTTGCTGCTGATTTTCATTTGTACTCAGCATCTGATGCCTCTCATGTCAGTGTCCAACAATAGTCGGCCAGCATTGATAGATTCCAGTTGGCTTGATACCGCTTTCCCATGGTCATGATTTTCTGGTGAAACCTTTCACCACATTTGTCACTGACAGCACCAAGATCGGCAGGGAAGAAGTCCAAGTGTGAATGTAAAAAGTGAATTTTCAAAGACATATTTTGAAGAAGACAGGAAATCACAAAAAATAGTTTGTATCTAACATGATAGGAAAATGTAAAGGCAATTTTCATGAACAGCATCCCAAAATCCATAAAATACACCCAAAAGTGTTCAGGAATCAGTGAATAGAGAAAGAAAAGAATGTCCCAGTGTCTGCTGTTACATCACAAGACAATTTATGCAAAATGAAGCATAATGATAATTTTTGTAATCTGCTGAGAATCCACAGTCAGGACCTCTGCACAACTATTGGTAATGCGATTACCAGCCCGAATAAGATAGGGAAGAGACACGAGTCCTGCAAGCTTTGATGAAGAATACAAGTCCAAAAGAGCACTTGGATGGAGAGAATAAGTAACACAGAAACTCCGTGTTTCTCAACATATTACCATCGCTGCAGCTTTGAAATTTGATATTTTAACCACCAGCATCAAGTGGACACGTCCACTACACAAGTGTTTGCTGGCAATCCATGAAAAATTCAAGTATGAGCTCTCTTTAGTCACCCAGACCTTGGATTGTCCTCAGACACAATTTTCTTTCGACAGGCGAGATGAATCCAGGCTTACAGGTTCATCTTCTCAGGTTTATTTCCTGCGAACTAAAGCCAAATCAGCCCAGCGAATGAGTTCAACTTCAATTGAGAGTCTGAAGGGAAGTCTATCCTTTAAGCGGTGATAACATTTTGTGCATTGATTTAAGATGCTGGGCACTTCTGTTCTGGAAAATATTCCAAGTGTAAATGCAGTGCACAGAAGCGCTGGAGAAACTCAGGTCACACAAGTGTCCAGAGGAAGTGAAAGGTAGTCAATGTTTCAGGTCTGATCTATTGTACTACACCCCAGCATTCTGCAGCTTTTCTTATTTTACCTTCAAAGTGTAAATATTCAGGGTCCCAAAGGTCAGGGGCGTGAACTCTTATTTTTAATCAAATTCCTGATGTGACATTGGGCCACACAGTGTGGAACCAGGCACTTCGGCCCAACTTGCTCATGCCAACTAAAACATCCCACCCACACAAGTCCCACCTGCCTGTGTTTGGCCCATATCCCTCTAATCGCATCTTATCTGTTAATCCATCCAATTTTTTCTTCAACATTGCAATAGTATTCAACTCTGGCAGCCTATTCCACACACCAATCACCTCCTGTGTATAAAAAAAAAAAAAAAGTTAACCCTCGGGTTACTATTAAATCTTTCCTCCCCTCACCATAAACCGATATCCCCTCGTTACCGACTCGCCTACTCTGGGCAAAAGACCCCCTGTTATATAATATTATTTTTTAAAATTAGATTTACCACACTGTAACAGGCCATTTTGGCCCATGAGCCCAATTTGCACTCCATTGACCAACACCCCCCTGTACATTTTGTACGACGGAAGCCCCTGGAGAAACCCCACATAGACACAGAGAGCATGTACAAACTCCTTATAGACAGCATGGGATTCGAGCCCCACAGTCTGGTCCTGAGAGCTTGCGCTGAAAAAGTCTTGCGCTAACCGCTATGCCAAACGTGCCATAATATGATATAAAGATTTCCATTATTTTCACCTAGTCCTGCATTTAGAATGTAACATATATAATCCTTTAACTTTTGTTTACCATAAGGCAGACAGAGAGTTGCCATTTTGTCCAGCGCCTACAGCACCTGGTGTTCCTCGGTGATCTCCCATCCAAGTACTGACCAGTCCTGGGCCCGCTTAGCTTCCGAGATCAGACCATCCCAGCTGTATTCAGGCTGCATGATATGATATGAGATGACATAATATATTATATATGATAAGTTATTGTCATATAAACAAATAGATTCACTGAAATTCTGACTAGTTGTAGCTGCACCAAGTATGTAAGATTTGCCAACAAAAGTATAAATTAAATTGCCACAATCTAAGTACAACTCCACAATAAAGATGTAAATCTGAACTGCTGTAAACGTAGCAACAATAAACTGCATCTTTCGCTTTCCACTCAGAAATATAAAAAAGCAGGGTAACCTTACCTGACTGCACACTTTACGAAGGGAGAGCCTAAGGCGTACGGTTCAATGATCACCATGAATGAAGCATATCAGCACCTCTGTTTCCTTCAGGAGTTTGCAGAGGTTTGGTATGACATTGGAAACTTCCACAGATGTGCAGTAGAAAGGGTGCTGACCGACTGCATCAAGGCATCAATGGCTCTGAGCAGAGAGCCCAACAAAAGATAGGGGACCCAGTTCAGTACACTTCATGCAAAACCTTCCCCACCGTCAAGAGAATCTACATGGGACACTGCCGTTGGAGAGCAGCAGCAATTATGAAGGATCCACATCACCCAGGTCATGCTCTGTTCTTACTGCTGCCATCAGGAAAGAGGTTCAGGTATCACAAGACTCTTAACATCAGTACAGGAACAGTCGCCACCCTCCACAATTAGACTCCTAAACAACAATCAGAGATTCATTTAAGGACTCTTGGCTTGCATATGATATATTACTAAATACTTGCTATATTTTATTTATTGCACTGTCAATTACTCATTTTTTTTTTGTTTGCGCTTCTTTCTTTTGTATACGTACAGGCGGAAATTCTGCCTGGCCCACAGGAAAAATTATCTCAGCGTGGTTTGTGGTATGTATGTACTCTGACAATAAATTTGAACTTGGGCCTGTGTTTCCAGCATAGTAGAGGGTATCCCTGAGGTAGGGATAAAGCTCCAAACCCTGAGGGTCTGTTGTTTTCCGGGGATGCTGCGTGATCTGCTGACTTCCTCCAGCGGGTTAACTTCACTGATACGCAGTTTTCAAGGCTCCTCCTTCCAGCCAAAACCAGTGACAGAATTGGTCCTGTCAACTCTGCCAACTGGGAGCAGGGAGCGTGCCCGTCTCGCACCAAAATTCAGCAGGTCCGGTGCCAGCAGGTGGGAGAAAATCAATGTAGATGTTTCTGAAATGAAGATTTCCTAGTTATGCAGCATCATCTCAATAGAGGATCATTCTCGTTCCAGATTTCTTTCTATTCTTGCTTCCAGATTCTGTCATTTATTTTCTATTTTCATTCTAGCTTTGCATCCTTTTGGTATGTTGTGGCTTTGTACATAGTTGTTTATTTGAAGGCCTCTTCTGATGGTTTTGTTATGCTGCTAGGGGGGAGGGACATTCAGCTCCAGCAACCCCAGGTTGAATGCTGACATCTGGTCATGTCTGTGTGCAGTCGATACCTTCTCCGGTTTTCTCCAGGCGCTCTGATTTCCTCCCACATCCCAAAGTCTGGGCCACTGGAAGTTGCCGGGGGCATGAAGGCGAGGGGTTGAAGGCGTGGAGGGAATGGCTGGAGAAGTGGGCAGAAGAGCGTGGGGTATACCGGAAATCAGCAACAAAAAGTAAAGGAAGCTGACACGTTCTCCACTCCCGGCGGGCAGGGATGGCGGAACCAATCCAGTCGGTCACTGCCTCGCCCATGGACTTGGCCAAAGGGAAGCAAAGGGCAAGCAAGACTGCTGTAAAAGTGTACATCCATCAGTCAAGATGTGCTGCAGGAATTCAGCAGGTCACACAGCATCCAGAACGCCAATGTTTGAAGCCTTAGCTCTGCTTCAGGGACCCCCTCTGTTTACCGTGCTCACGCGGGGTAAGGTTGGATCCACTCCTATTTCTGTGAGGAATTGATGTGGTTTGCCACTTCCTCTACAAAACTCTGGTTGGGCCGCACTAGCAGCATTGCGTTCAGTTCTGGTTGTCTTATTAGAGGAAAGATGTGGCTTTACAGAGGGTGCAGAGGAGATTTTACAGTTGTTGCCTGGATTGGAGAACAAGGTTGACAGAGCAAGGCTTTTATCTTTGGAGCGACGAAGAATGAGAAATGACAATAAGATCATGAGGGGCTGTGATAGGATGGGCATATCCATGTATCTGTCCAATATTTTTTTAAACAATGGAATAACACCTCCTCAACCATTTGGTTCAGAATTTTTTTTCCATCTACCCACCACACTCTTTTCATAAAATAGTTGTGATGCTCTATAGTGACTGTAAACAGACACAAGATTTGAAAGACTGAACAACAGGCTTTATTCTGCTTGAAGTCTTCTGCTGTCGTTAGCTGCAACTCCGTGTGACTGACCTCGAGGGGCTGGATGTGGCTTATATCCCAGAGGATGATTGGCAGCCAACCGGGTGGGGGTTGGTCTATTCAGGTCGGCTAATTGACAGGGGGCCAGGTGTGGTCTGTCCTCCGGTGATCAGGTACACAGGTCGCCCCCTGCAGTAGGCTACTGGTGTATCACCACATTAGTTACCCCTCAGGTTCCTGTTAAATCTCTCCCTCTTCACCGTAAACTATTGTCCTCTAGTTACCAATTACCCTAATCTGGGCAAAAGACTCTGTGATCTCTCCTGATCTATTCCTGTCATGTACCCCCCTATGAGATCACCCCTCAATTCTCCTGCACTCCATGGAGTAAAGCCCCAGCCTGCTCAACCTCTCCCTAGAGCTCAGGCTCCTGAATCCTGGCAATGTCCTTTTGTGTAAATACTCTCCAGCTTGACAACATCCTTCCCTCAGTGCAGTGACCAAAACTGAACACAAGACTTCAAATGGGGCTTCACCAGTCTTCTACAACTGCAGTATGACCTCTCAACTTCTACACTCAATAGTCTGATGAAGGCCAGTGCACCAAAAGCCCTTTTGACCACTCTATCTGCCTGTGACACTACTTTCAAGGTACAGGGATACTTGGTTAATATGTTCCAAAAAAATTCAGTGTTATGGAAAACTGCACAGTTCAAAGCTTTATTACAATGTACTTTAATGTAATACATTCCAATCCTATCTCAAACATGTGCATAAAATATTTAAAAGGATATATAAAACTGAAAAATGATGAAGATCTTTATTGGCAATGTGAACATTGTTTATTTAAGAAAATATTTGTCTAATGTAGTTTGCACCTTCTTTAATCTTCTTTTCAACATGCATATCTTTATAACATCATTGAGAGATGGTTTTTATCCTGGCCACTGGCATCAAAGGGGTGTGGGACGGAAGAACAGAGGGGAGCGGGGTCCTTTGTCTCAGTTAAGGGATCAGTTTTCTGGGGCAGGATTTGGATCAGGGCAGGGAGATAAATCGCCTGGCAGTGTATAAAGACTGCCACCTCTGGCCTTGGGTGCATGACCAGCATGCTGGCTCAGAGATGGTGGCTGGGGGAGGATATCCGAGCAGTGGAGTGCGCCAGGGTGGAGGTACAGGGAAGAGGAGTACCCACGGGGCACCATTGCCACCAGAAGTGAGTGAAGGGATATCGGAGATGGGGATTGTGTCACATTTGGAAATGCAATATTAATAAAATGGAACAAATGTTGGTTATTACTATATTAAAATGATAACCCGCGCTGTTTAAAACTGTGTTATACAAGGTATCCCTGTACTATGTACCCATACTCCAAGATCCCTCTGTTCTGCAATAATCCCCACATCCCTACCATTCACCATGTCGGTCTTACCCATTTTAAACCTCCCAAAACACCTCACATTTCCATCAACCACTTCTCTGTACATCTGCCCAGAGCTCGGAGTTTCATACATGATTAAACAAAAAGCTTATGCTTCACCAAGTAAGTGTAGAGAAATAACAGACACAATGGGAAAAGGGAAAGGGCCAAAATGAGAATAGGGAAAAGATCAAAATTATTCGAGGCAAAAATCATCTTTTACAGCAAGAAAGTCGGGGCAGCTCAAAAATGTCGAATAAGTTGGGGCGGTGAGGCAACAGCACGGTTAGCGTAGAGGTTAGCACAATGCCAGTGACACAGGTTCGAATCCAGCTCTGTCTATAAAGTGTTTGTATGCTCTTCCCATGTCTTTTCCTCGTGTAATCTGTTTTCCTCCCACCATCTAAAATGTAGGTTAAGTTGTTTGTAGTTGGGCAGCAGAGGTTTCCATGCTGTGAATAAAAGTTAAAACTTTCAATTAAGTTCACTCGTGCAAATGGATCAGTTTTGGATTTTTTTCCCTCCTAAATTCCACTGCATTTGTGAACTTGCTTCTCCCCAACATCCAATAAAAGGATATACAAGCCCTTTAGCACACCATCTCTTTCGCACCCATTGGAAGCAGAGCACGTTAGTTCACAGCAGTTGGAGATTGTGAGCGTTGCGGGTGTCCAAGCAAGCCTAACAGTCACACCAACATTTGCATGTCCGGCTTATAAATTGGCAGAGTTGATCGACTTTGATGAAATCTCCGTCCAATGACATGCAGCAGCCACTGTGCTTCTTACAGCTGGCAAACTTGAATTGACACAAGTTGCAGACCTCCCACACACACGATATATTTTGAACATTGGAGCCGCAGTAAGTGTTGGTTTTGTGCGTCGATTCGGCATCGAAGGTGGGTGCCCCTGAGCATTATCTTGACAGTTCACATCCTGAAGAACTGGTTTTCTTTCACCGAACAAAATGGGAAAATCAGAGAACAAAAATGCTTCACATCCGATAGGCTTTTTAACGCAAGTTTGGATCTGATCCAATTATGGCACAGGTCCAAAGTCATAAAGATGAGCAAACATTGTATAGCCATCACATCTCTGTTAAATATTTACAATAAACATTTATCTGTCTAAACACTTCAATTAAAAACAAAGCCAGATAAAACCAAAAAGCTCTGTCACTTTATGAACTGCACTAATCCTTTGAAATATTAAATAACCATGTTGCACTCTGTTCAACACCCCCTTTGCCACCAAAGAATTATTAATTTAACGCTTTACCTTCAAACATTTAGATCACTGATTCTACATAAAATGATCCCATCATCAACAGAGATTGTAAAACTGGAGACACACAAGAGTTCTGGAATCTGGAGTGAAAGCCCAGTCCACCAGGGGTTGAGCAGCATCACTGGGGAAGCACAAATGGTCACCATTTTGGGTCAGGATCTTTCAACCATGATCTCCCACTGCAAGTTACTTCAGCTGCTGAGTTCCTCCTGCTGATTGATTGATTTATTTTCTCTTTTGCTCGAGATCTTAAAACGGTTTGATTGGGACCGAGTCATCTTTAGGCCGTGGGGCTGCATCACTGCTGGGTCCCAGAGTCCAAACGTACAACGGATAGAAAGCAAATAGATTTTTGTTTGATAATGTTCTCTGTGAATCATCTGGGAATGTTTTCCCACGCTTAAATTGGTTTTACATCAGAGCTTCATCTGCGACTCGCTTGAATGAACTTTCTGCCTCGGCAGCAACACTTGCAACTTTTCACAAAATAAGTTCAGGACTAGATTCATAAAGGTAACTGTACCAAAACTGTGCAAGGGATGTTTCAGTTGTGACAGATATTAAAAGTTTAGGAGTACCCCTGCCAATGCCATGGCTCCAATCCTCAAGAACGAATAGCGACACTGCCATCTTGTCCCTCTTCATCGATCCACCCTCTCCTACGGCTTGTGGTCTAAGCCAGTGGTTCTCAACCTTTTTCTTTCCACGCAACCAGGCAGTGCACCTGATAGAGTATCCAAAGACATGCAAATCTCCTCAGACTCTTAGAAGGTCAAGGGGCATAGATGTGCCTCTGAGAACATCCTTCTTTACTCATACTCCAACATATCTTTCATCAAGAATTATATTTCACTCACTAACAAGGTGAGCAGAAGACAGCAAAAAAAAATAGTTGTGGCCCCATCGAGGTGATATATGTCTGCTTTAATTTTAGCATTAAAAGCTTTTATTTGAGGGGGCCAGAGGGGAACCCTCTGCCACATCCCAACTCGAGACAGCTACTGATCCTAAAGTGCTCTGACTCCACAAAAAGGACTGACTGCATTATGGTTTCACCCCTTTATTTCTTGCACGATGGTGTGTTTTTTGAGGTTATTATTATTGTTTAGTATAATGTAATGTCTACTATTGTACTTGTCTTTTCTTTTTAAGAAGCACCTGTTCGTCTGCAGCAAGTACGAATTTCGGATCTTAGGGACAATGTATATGACAATAAACTCGTTGTCATTACACCTGCAGTTCTAGAGTCAGCCTGAAGGGGGTGCTGAAGAGTTAAAAAGTCCCTTGATCCAGGACATTCTTAGCTCATTTGAAAGGAATCTTTGCACAACCGATTTCAAGTGGAAAGTGATGCCTCCGACTTCAACCAGGCAGGCAGGCCAGTGGCATTTTTTACCCCGCACCCTCCATGGCCCAGAGACATGACACTCCTCCATCGAGAAGGAGGCACAAATCATCGTTGAGGCCGTGCGCCACTGGCATCATTACCTGGCCGGGAAAAGACTTACCCTGTTGACGGACCAATGAGCCATGGCCTTTATGTTCAACAGGGTAAAATCAAGAATGATAAATCCTGAGGTGGAGAATTGAGCTCTCCACCTACATCTATATTTTTATTCCCACTGACACCCTTTACTTTTAATGAGTGGGAAATAAAGATTATTTTCTGCACCAAATTTAATGGTTTTTTTTTTAATGTAGACATACAGCACGATAACAGGCCATTTTGGCGCTATGAGTCCGTGCCGCTCAACTTACACCCCATTAACCCACACCCTGGTACGCTTTTGAATGGTGGGAGGAAACTGGAGCCCCTGGAGAAAACCCACGCAGAAGTGGGGAATACGCAGCACAGGATTTGAACCCAGGTCCGGTCCCGATTGCTGGCGCTGTAAAGGCGTTGTGCTAACTGCTACGCCAACCATGCTGCCCAAGGACTTTTAAATAACCCAGGGAAAATTGCTTTGCACTCAATGTGTGTGAGTTGTTGCTTTGCTTCAAACAAAGTGAGACTACTGCAAGCTCAGGGGTAATCACGCAGAGGCAGAAATGCACGGCAGCTGGAGAGAAGGCCGAGCTGAAGCATCTGCTTGTTCTGTCTGCATCTGTGTCTCTACAGCACTGGGGCTAAGCTGTTCACTTCCTGCCCTTCGCTGAGCACCTTCGCTCCACCCGCATCAACAACGGGGATCTCCCAGTGGCCGACCATTTCAATTCTGTGCCCCACACCCACCCCGGCATGTCTGTCCATGGCCTCTTGCACAGCCAAACCAGGGCCAACTCTGGGCCCACTCCAATATTTGACCTCCGATTTCAGCTAGACCACCCATCCCTCTGCCTTCTTTCCTCCAGCTCTCCACTCACTTCCCACCCCATTAACAAACCTATGTCCCTTCTCCCTGTTTTTTTTTTCTTGTGCCCTCCCTCCCTGATCTGCCTATTTTCTCCTGCCTGTGGGACCGAGCTCCTCCTCCACCAGCCATTTTATTCAGACACCTGCCTACATTTTACCTTGCTGAAGGGCTCAGGCCCAAAATATTCGTTATGTATAGTTATCTTTGCTGTATAAAGATTCACCTCTTGCACTATCTAATAGCTGAACATTTTGTTGCTTCTCCAACATTGTGTTTTTGCTACCTCCAGTTCCTGCTGCTCTCCCCTCTCTCTGGGGATGGGAGGTGTCTGTAGATGCCCCAGCAAAGCGAGGCTGCAAGATCACAAGAGAAAATGCCAGAGCTTTTCCAATCCTCCCATGTGACACTTGTGGACACATTACTGACAGTTCCACATCCATGCGAATCAGAGCTGAAACTAATGAGGTTGTGGCCCCTGTCTATTGAATGTTGTCTCCTCCTTCCTCAATCTGTCCCGTGCCTTTGCTCACTGTGGTTGTGCTGTCCCTTCCTGAACATAAGAAGTAGAATGAAACCTCGACCATGAAATTCTGGGGGCCTGCTCCACTATTCAATTAGCTCACAGCCAATTTGATCTTGACCTCAACACCACATGCTTGGCTGTTTCCCAGGGCTCGTAAAGTCTGAAAATTTGCCTTGTACACGACGTCCACAGGTCTCTAAAAATGCACCGGTCCATCTCAACCTTGTCTGGTGTGGATTATCTTCACTAATGGAAACATCTTCATGTAAACTCTGAGAAGATCCCTCTTAGCATTTTTTTTTTGTTTAAACGACCTCATTTTCCTAAACACCAGAAAGCACGGGTCCAAACATAAGAAAATTACCATGAGCTTTTATACTTTGTTCCATCTACATTTGGGTGAAAATTCTGCTTGCAGCAAAACAGGGAATTTGTAAAAAAAACCACGATAAAAACCAATTATAATAGTATGGTAAAACCCCTGGTATCCAGAATTCAAGCAACAGGCAACTTCCAGCAACTGGCAAAAGAAACTTGCGATAAATAAATTTAAAAATGTAAATAAACAAGATTAAAATAATCGATTAAAAATACGTAGGTTTAAAATTGTAAAATTAAGTGTTCTCTGAGGTAACACATAAACCTTTGGCGAAGGTGGGAGCAAATATTCAGCCAGAGGAGTGATTTGGCCGGGCTCTTCTCGTAGCAGCTGTTTGAATAAAGTTGTGTGAAACAGTAATGGCGTCGCCCAGGACGAAGAGCTGGTTGATGCCACTCACCGTTGGGGCGACTTTCTTAGTGTCTCTTTATCCCTGCTTAGTATGAATCACCACATAAACTTAGAGGGGGGGGTTAATTAACTATAACGTTCGTCTTTTGGGCGGCTCCGTGGAGGGGGAGGAACTTGCAGATGCAGCGACATTTAAATGTTTTCAAAGAATGTGACTGAAAATAAAGTAAAATGCTTTAAGGATTATATATTCATGCAAGTGAAGTTTCTTCAGTGTAAGTACAGTGTAGAATTTTTGCCTTTTGTCTTTTAAATGTTATTCTTAATGCAGGTATATTAGTTAGGCATTGTAAGAGAAAAATACACTTATCTGGTCTCTACCAATCCCTATGGGTGCCGGATACCAGAGATTTTACTGTATATTCAACTAAATTAAGGGAATAAATACCCCAAAAAAATACAGCTTTTCTTGTGCACAAAAAAATTGACTTTGCAGTCACAGTCCTTTCGTGATGCTGGAGCAGTCCCTGATTATTGTAACAAGGGAATGTTGAAGAGTGGTTGGGAAGGAACTGTTCCTGGACCTAGAGATGCCTGTCTTCAGGCTTCCGTAAAGGTGTTGCGCTAACCACTACGCCAACTGTGTCACCCTTCACTGACTCTTCTCTAAAGGCATGTTTTTGTTCCCTTAAATCAGTGCTTTTCAAACTGCCCTCCTAGACTCACATTCCACCTTAAGTATTCCCTATGCCATCAGTGCTCTGAGATTAGTAAGGAATTGCTTAAGGTGGTATGTGAGTGAGAAGAGAAGGTTGAGAACCTCTGCTTTAGACTCAATTGTTACTGAAATATTTTGCTTGAGAAAAATTGTCATTTGCCCATTTCCTTTGGAGTTATGAAACTGTGCACATTACGAGTCAATAAGGTACAATTAAAACAGTGGTTTTCAAACCTTTTTCTTCCCACTTACTTACCACCTTAAGTAATTGCTTGCCAATCACAGAGCACCAATGGCATAGGGATTGCTTAAGGTGGAGTGTGAGTTTAGGGGGGCAGTTTGAAAACCACTGCCTTAAATAAAGAAAATAAATTGATATTCTATTCTAACTGAGTTCTAATAGAATTGTGGCAAAATGTTTCCACTTTTTTGCTGTTTTTCCATGTAATGAACAATATCTTTCATTTTGCTTTACTAATCATTTGCTGCTTTCTGTCCGAACACCCATTACTCTCCAAGCACTAACATTTAAGACTCTCAAATCATCAGGTTTCATCTTCTCGAGAAAGCTGTTCCTTTTTATTTTGTTAAGGTGCAATAGCAGTGGGATATCTGATTGACTCCCACCTCTTGTATCGACAAATCCCATGGATTAACTTCCCTTGGAGGTTGATGGGACCGTGATTTTTGGATGACAGTGAAAACCCATTGGCTCAAGAGAAATGGTTGTCTCGTGGAAAGAACAGATGAAAAATAAATCTCTTGCAGTAAAGTACAATTTAGAGAAGTTGAGAACATAGAGTTTTTTTTTAAATCAAGAAGTAATGCTAACCTAGTAACAGCAACAAGTGTTTAATTTGTGATAGAGTGGATATATAAATGATGTGAAACAGGGGAGTAAGGAATCAAATCCATTGTGAAGTCTTCAAGGTTATTGAAGCCTTCATCAACTGTCTCAGGTATATTAAGATGAAAGAAAAATAGGTAAACCGATGGCCAAATTTCCTCCCATTTTGAGTAAAGGATTCATTATCAGGCTGCTGTTGTTTGGAAGCAATTGGGTGAAACAAGGTTGTTAATAAAAGTGAAGATTTGAGTTGGGAAAACAGTAAACTCTCAGCAGGTCAACCGTTTTACACAGAGGGCAGTGGGTGTATGGAACGGGCTGCCGGAGGCGGCGGGTACAATTGCAATGTTGAAGGAACATTTGGACAATGGAGTTAGGAGTGTGGGCCAACGCAGGCAGGTGGAACTAGTGTGGGTAGGGCCTTATGTTCTGTAAGTTGGGCTGAAGGGCCTCAGACTTTAGGACTCCACGCTTCTATCACCTGTGGTAAGAATGAACGGTCAAATACTTGAACCATTAATTCCCCCTGACCTGCTGAGTATTTCCAGGATTTGCTTTTAAAATTTCAAATTTTAAGCCACGGCAATTTTGTGATCCTTGTTTAAGGTTTGTGTCTTCACATCGATGACTTAAAATATCATATTCGGTCATAAATTGTTAAAATGAAACCCATTTCAGGTGAGTGACTGTCGAAAAGCTCATGGAATAACCATGGTGGATCAAGGTGGGGGAAAATGAAATTCTAACTTAGCACAAGTCAGGAAGAGAAAATTAGCTCTCAATTTCAGGTCGGTCAGATGCTAGTCATTGTCATGTAATAGAATAGAAATATAGAATGAAATCACCTGCAATCTGCCATACGGCAGACAAGGATTTGCCATTAACTTTGCTCAGTGCCCCTGAGAGTCAAATAAAGAGAATCCTGCTCTTGCATCTTCTACAGCCGCACAAGACCCCAGTTCCGTTCACACCATCGGCAATCTGAGCACAGATCCAAACCTTCAACACGATAAAAAACGGATTAAACCCCAAGACCCCTGTGGGCTCTCTCCTTGTCACCAGTATCCTCCCGAATCCTGGTTCTTATGAGCCATTCTCTAGGAGATAATCAGTAGGGAAATAAAGAATGAATAAAGGGTCACGTTTGGTTGGAGATGAATAGCAAACAATTCCAGCAGATGTTGGTGATGTTGAGTTTATCTCTTCTACAGCTCATTGGAGATGAAAATTAGTTCAGCCAGGGAAGTTGACATTTGGGATTTTCCCCTAATCCATGATAAAATTGAATATTTATTTATATAGTGCATTTTAAACACAACGGAATGTGGCTCCAAAGTGTGGTACACCAATTAATAAAAGAATACACAAAGCACAAAATCAACAAAGATGAGACGCTGGACAAGAGAGTCATCTCGCAGAATAGTAATGGGTTGGGGAAACACATTGGTGGAGGGGGGGGCGACAAATAAGTGCCCGAATACACTGGCACAGCCGACTCAGCCCCGTGCCCTACGAGCCCAAACTCTCCCTGGGCAAGTGTTGCAGAACCCTTATCAACCATGACAAAAGCGAGGCCAAGACTTTTTTCTGAGGTCAGGGAAATCGATGCAAATTCAAAGCTGAGCAGCAGTGAAAAGAAATGAGATAACTCTCCAGGAGACTGGTGCATCATTAAGGTAAAACACAACAAGACTAACCACAATTTAGACTTACGATTCCAAACATTACATAAAATTACCTAAGTTACAAGCTAAACTAAATTTATTATGTATAAAACACTCAGTTGCAATTATATTTTTAAAAATCTTCGACTAGACACTAGCACATAGAGTTGAAAAACCACAGCAGCCCTGGTAGCTCGAGTAAAGAATCTCTCCGTTCACGTGCTCTGGTGCCTGGGGTTGTAGTATAGGCACCACCTGCATTGCCATCAAGCCACCCACCCACAACGCGGCCCCTCAGGAGCACTCCACCAGCGTGGAGAACTCCACAGTCCAGCTCTGTAACCTCGGTGAGGCAACCCCTTGAGCACATCTTCCAACTTCACCCAACGACAAGCCTTGCGCTCCACCTTGGTTGCCGCAGCTTCACCTCAGTTGCCCCAATCCCAGGCTGGGCCACCCAACCCCCCCCACCTCCGACTTCCACACTGGCTGCCTAGGCCGCACCACTTGTCCTCCACGCCGACATTCCTGTTGTCCACCTCCACTGTCAGGACCTCTGTGACGCCAGAGTCGCTGCCAGCGAATTTTTCAGGCCGCAGTAGATCCCTCAAACACTCCCTGGTGCTCATCCGCCAGTTCTGGTGCCTCAGACGTTGTGCATGGCTACATACTTAAGGTAATGTGCACCCGAATCCAGAGAACTGCTTCGAGCTGCAGTCACATCGCTGCCATCTTGCCAAGAATATCCTTTCATTTTCTCCTGAATGTGTTGAAATAAAATCAGACGTTCTGCTTGCTTAGCTAGTGTGCAGAAATGAACCATTCAATGACATTTCCTTCGGAATAGTAGATATATTTTAACAAAGGCCTTCAGCGATTAATGCCACGGCCTCTATTCATTCTTCCCTCTGTTTTCAGACCAGTGCAGCAATAGGTACTTTTTTTTTCCATCAGCTTCCAGCCACAGCAACGTTTTTCATTTTTAGATCAACAAATAATGGGACAGATTGTATTTCAAGAGCTGCCGCTGGTCCAGTATTATTGATTGTTTTGTGGTTGGTAGGTGTAACTGTTCGCAATGCAATGGGAGCTCTGTGAACTTCACCACATCAAAGACTTGGAGACTTAATGGTTATTTCTTTCAGTAGAAAGCATCAAAGAATAATCTGCCTTTGGGACACAGAAATATATCCACAGGTGTGTTCATGTGGACTGCTCTAAATTTATAGGTTGCATTCTTCAAGATGGTTTTAAGAAAATAAATACCCATCTTATTGATGTACAAAGGCAACATTAAAGGTAAACCCCTGTGGCGATTGATCATACAGGAAAATAAAGGAAGCACACTGATATATTTTGGTAAGAAAATTAGTATAGTTGCTAAATCAGGAAGAGGCCATTAACCTTCAAACCACTAGCAGTGAAAATGTTCCCTTGATAAATTCTATCAATTACATTTCATTGGAAGGAGAGGAGCAAGCACTGTTTAACTGATAAAGAGTTTGTTCTGGTCTGACCTGTCTTTGTCTTGTGTGTCACTCCTGTAACTGCATGCTGTAAACTGAGTGAAATATGGGTGCTGATATTTGAGAGCACTTCAATCTGTCGGCGTTGAAGAAACCTATTCATTTGGCTGGCCAGTTTAATGTCATGTCAGTAGAGAAACATTAAATGACGCATTTCCCCTCTGCAACGTGCACATGTCAGGTTAATGATTCGGCCTGGGGCCACTGCCAAACCCCTTGGGTGTGGCCTTCTCCTGAGTCGTGAGTCCGATTGATGCTCCTGGAGGGTTTTTCCGTGTGACCTCTTGCATCCCATGCCCTCGAAGATAGCTGCAGCAGTGCCGCTACCTGGAATCACCCTGGTACCATCGGGGGGGGGGGGGGTGGTGGGGGAAAGGTGGAGGAACCTGAAGGCAACTACATGGCAGTCCAAGGACAGCTTCTTCCATCAGATTTCTGACTGAACAATGAACCACAGACACTACCTCACTTCGTCTTTTCCTTGTTAATTTATTTTGAAACGTAGTTTTGAGAAATGTTTCCACTGTGTGATGCTGCCACAAAACGATGACAAGTTCGTGACAATAAATTCTAATTCCGTCAGAATAAGCACGAGGTACAGATGCCATGTCTTGATTTTTGCAGCTTCCCAGCTACATCGAACAGACTTTATGACAGCAACTTAACCCACCAAGTGAAAAAAAAATATAAAAGGAAGATAAATAAATAAATAATACCCACTTGTCCACAGTCTGACTGCCACTCTGCTAGCTGCTGGAGTTGAGGTGGGGGGGGGGGGGGTGCCGTGGGGAGATTGGTGTTACGGGAGTTAGTTTCTTGGTATCATCAGGCCTGCCCGCACCTCAGGGATGTGTGTTCAGCCCTGGGGTGCGGCAGTGCCGATGAGCCTTGACAAATGGCTCAAGCCCGAAATGTTGGTTATGTGAGGTTTTTTTTGAATATCTTTGCTGTAGCAAGGACACTGTTTGACCTGCTGAGTTTCTCCAGCATTGTGTTTTTACTTCTAACCACCAGTGTCTGCAGACTTTCACGTTTTGCTTCCGACCACTAGGCTGAGGAACAGCTTCTTCCCACAGGCAGTGGGAGTGCTGAACGTCCAAAGGAACGGTTTTCGCTGGCCATCCGAGGCTCTCATATTCATGAAACAATATATGAATGCTGTATTTGTTCTTCATATGTATTGTTGGTCTGTACTGTTAGGTAAAAACATCATGAGCTGGGAATGAAGAAGGAGTCACCCAGTGCTGGGCCGTAACAAGATGCAGTTGTGACCTTGTACTCTCAAGATAAGAGTGGTAATGACAGAATGATGTGCAGGAGGCTAACAGAGAAGGGTAGCAACAGCTAATTCATTGGACAATGTAATGGTATGATCATTTACTAAGTGCGTGTCCTGGGGTATAAAAAAACACCACTTGCTGATATCGGGAGAATGCGCCTTCTCCAACTAACACTGTTAGTTGCAAGTGTCACAATCCGGTAATAAAGAACCTTGATTTCGACTCAGTCTGGTGTCTGACTCACTCATTCATGAACAAAGCAGACCTAACAGTATGTGTGTTACGTCTAGATGTTTTGCACCGAGGACCAGAGAACGCTGTTTCATCATGTTGTACTTGTGCAATCAGATGGCAATAAACTTGATTTGACCAAAGCTGGTCATAGTCCATAGATTCACAAAGTATATTACCATAGATCTTCTCTTCTTCAAGATGTGTAGAATCTGTCTATGCGAATAAGCTCACTAACAACTGTCCTTAAATCATCAGTAGGCTGTGAGGTCGGGTTCTACCCATCCGCCGCAAAGAGACTTTTGCCCAGAGCCAGGGAATCAGTAGCCAGAGGACATAGTTTGAAGTGAAGGGGGGAGGGGGAGATTTAACAGGAACTTGAGGGCTAATTTTCTTTTTGCACAGCGTTGAGTGGAATGGGTTGCCGGAGGAGGTGGTTGAGGCAGGTGCTAAAGCAATGTTTAAGAAAGAAACTCGACAGACACATGGATAGTATGGGTTTAGAGGGCCAGAAGCAGACAGGTGGGACAAGCTTTGGTCAGCACGAACAAGATGGCCTGAAGGGCTTGTTTCCATGCTGGAAGATTCCATGACCCTAGCCATCCGTGACTCATATATACAAAAAAAATATTTATTTATTTGTGTTGATAAAATTCTTGTCCTGCATGTGAATTGTTTATCTGTATGTGTGTTGTGTCTGGTTGTGTGTCGCTGTTTTTTGTGTGTAATGAGATGGCATCCAATCCTTCCATAAGCATATCTAGGGTGGCAGCCAGGGCAATTGCCCTGGGTGCCACTTGAAAGGGGGTGGCATCCCTGACCTCACCTCACTCACCCAATATCTAACTCCAAGACATGCCTGACATCTAACTCCTGAGCTCATTCCTAGCCCCATTTGCTGCCCCCCAACTCTTGAATCTAACTGCTTCACTCCTAGCCCCTTCCATCGTCCTCTCCTTCTAACTCCCAAATCCGACCACCTCAGCCTTGGCGTCTCTGATCTCTACCTAGCCTGTGTTTCAACAGATTAGTAAAAGATCAGACCTACTGATGATATTTAAATATTAGGGTTTTAATAAATCGCAGCTCACTGTATGAAGGATATGTCGGGTGGCATGGTTGCGTAGCGGTTAGTGCCAGCGATCATAACTTGGGTTCGAATCCCGCACTGTCTGTAAGGAGTTGGTACATTCTCCCCGACTAAATTAAATACTCAGGGAGTAGTGACAAGGATTTTAGAGTGTGCTACACCAGATAAAGTGTGTTTATTCATATAATGATGCGGTCCAATAATCTGGGCTGGGAAGGGCGTTGGCTGTGAATTGTGCTTCTAGCAACTAAGAGAAAGAACTGCTCCTCACAGGAAATCACAGATATTCTTAATTGGTACAGGACTAATGATAGGAAATACTTTTAAAACATATTGGGTTGAATAACATCAGTGGGCATCTAGACAGGGGGAAAAAGAAGATAATGCAGGGAACAGTCTTTTAAACCAGCTCTTTTTCTGTATTGTTGATCAGACTGCAAGGCAGAGGCCTGGACATATAGAAATCCCCATGAATGCCCCTTCTTCAGCTCCTCAAACTGCAAAAAAAAAACACTCCCTGGCAACTGCCTCCACTATAGTGGCCGACAGATAAACGGGATGGCAGCGTTGTTCAGGGGAGTGTTCGCTCCTCATAGAATGGCATCTTATTCCTTTTAGCAGTTTTGGCTGGCATAATAAAAGTTGGCCGATCTTCAAAACTAGCCCAATTCTGCACGGAAATCGTCCAACTGGCAACAATTTCAATGCTTGCCATGGGCTTTATTTTACCTAAATACTCAATGACAATATTAAATTTCACTTTTCCCTCCCCTTGGAAGTCCAGCAGGCTGAGAATTCTGAACCCTTCCCTGTGTAGGAGATGGGGCGAATCACCGTATTCTCACCTTTTCTCAGTTGGGCTTATTCATTCTCACACTCATTCACACTGCACAGATCATAAAATCATACACAGAACAAGCCTTATGGCCCACCTATGAGCTGTTCCCATTTACCTACATCCCTCAAGACGTTCCCTATCTATGTACCTGTCCAAAGGTCTTTTAAACATTGCAATTAACCCACCTCCACCACTTCCTCTGACACCCACTGTGGTGATACACCACTAGCTGACTGCAGGGGGCGACCTGTGTACCTGTAGGAAGAGCACTGGAGGACAAGGCGACACCTGGCTGGCTGTCAATCAGCTGACATGAATGGACCAAGCCCCACCCTGTCGGCTGCCAATCACCTACTGGGCTATAAGCTAGATCCGGCCGCTCAAGGTCAGTCACAGAGCTTGCACAGCCTCTCTCACAGCCCGCTCTGTGGACGTTTATGCAGAATAAAGCCTGTTGAACAGACTTTATGTTTTGTGTCTGCTTTCTGCTCGATAGCGCATCACACCCACCACCGTCTGTGAGAAAGAGTTGTTCCACAGGCCCCCTTTAAATAATTTTCTTCTCACCTCAAATCCATGCCCTCAAGTTGTGGCAATACCCATGATTATTGCCCATGTCTATGCTCCTCATGCTTTGATATAAAGCTGTGGTTTTCAAACTGCCCTCCTCATTCCCCCTTAAGCCATCCCTATGCCAGAGTGCTCTGTGATTAGTTGGGGATGGTTTAAGATGATCACACTGCAGGGATTGCACTACCACACATTCACACTGCAGGGATCACACTCCCACACATTCACACTGCAGGGATCGCACTCCCACACATTCACACTGCAGGGATGACACACCCACACATTCACACTGCAGGGATTGCACTCCCACACATTCACACTGTAGGGATCACAAACCCACACATTCACACTGTAGGGATCACACTCCCACACATTCACACTGTAGGGATCGCACTCCCACACATTCACACTGTAGGGATGACACACCCACACATTCACACTGCAGGGATCGCACTCCCACACATTCACACTGCAGGGATGGCACATCCACACATTCACACTTTAGGGATCACACTCCCACAAATTCACACTGTAGGGATCACACTCCCACACATTCACACTGTAGGGATCACACTCCCACACATTCACACTGCAGGGATGACACACCCACACATTCACACTGTAGGGATCGCACTCCCACACATTCACACTGTAGGGATGACACACCCACACATTCACACTGCAGGGATCGCACTCCCACAGATTCACACTACAGGGCTGACACACCCACACATTCACACTGTAGGGATCACACTCCCACACATTCACACTGCAGGGATCGCACTCCCACACATTCACACTACAGGGATGACACACCCACACATTCACACTGTAGGGATGACACACCCACACATTCACACTGCAGGGATCGCACTCCCATACATTCACACTGCAGGGATGGCACATCCACACATTCACACTTTAGGGATCACACTCCCACACATTCACACTGCAGGGATCGCACTCCCACACATTCACACTGCAGGGATGGCACATCCACACATTCACACTTTAGGGATCACACTCCCACACATTCACACTGTAGGGATCACACTCCCACACATTCACACTGTAGGGATCACACTCCCACACATTCACACTGCAGGGATGACACACCCACACATTCACACTATAGGGATCACACTCCCACACATTCACACTGTAGGGATCGCACTCCCACACATTCACACTGTAGGGATGACACACCCACACATTCACACTGCAGGGATCGCACTCCCACAGATTCACACTACAGGGCTGACACACCCACACATTCACACTGTAGGGATCACACTCCCACACATTCACACTGCAGGGATCGCACTCCCACACATTCACACTACAGGGATGACACACCCACACATTCACACTGTAGGGATGACACACCCACACATTCACACTGCAGGGATCGCACTCCCATACATTCACACTGCAGGGATGGCACATCCACACATTCACACTTTAGGGATCACACTCCCACACATTCACACTGCAGGGATCGCACTCCCACACATTCACACTGCAGGGATGGCACATCCACACATTCACACTTTAGGGATCACACTCCCACACATTCACACTGTAGGGATCACACTCCCACACATTCACACTGTAGGGATCACACTCCCACACATTCACACTGCAGGGATGACACACCCACACATTCACACTATAGGGATCACACTCCCACACATTCACACTGTAGGGATCGCACTCCCACACATTCACACTGTAGGGATGACACACCCACACATTCACACTGCAGGGATCGCACTCCCACACATTCACACTACAGGGATGACACACCCACACATTCACACTGTAGGGATCACACTCCCACACATTCACACTGCAGGGATCGCACTCCCACACATTCACACTACAGGGATGACACACCCACACATTCACACTGTAGGGATCACACTCCCACACATTCACACTGTAGGGATGACACTCCCACACATTCACACTGTAGGGATCACACTCCCACACATTCACACTGCAGGGATGACACACCCACACATTCACACTGTAGGGATCGCACTTACATATTTGCACTCCAAGGGTTGCATTTGTACAAACACTCTGGAGCCCATACTCAGACTTCCCCATGGACTTTTCCCTCTCCCACTGAAGGGGCAGCGCTCCCACAATCAGTATCACCTCCTTGCAAACGGAGTGCTCACATAGTTAAGCTTTCGCAGCTGATAAACAATCCCGCTCCCGCACGTTCCCAGCACCAGAGGTTCCATAAAGTAAAAATCATTCCTCCACAATATGGAAAATCACATATCTTTACAGAAAGCTACTAAATAATTCATAATTTATTCTCAATAATATCTACAACTTCTCGAATTGCTTTAAAGTCCCAACGTTCCTCCCCCACCCAGTCCTGCCCAACTCAATTTCTAACCTCTTAAAACCGACGCAGAGGTGTATTGACATTATCTTATTTTATTGCTTTAATAAAGCTTTAATAGAGTTTTAATGGTCCATTTGCATTATATCTTCCATTAACTACTTAACTCTACAACAAGGAGCACTAAACATAAAATCTAATCATAAATGCTCTTGTGCCTTTGATTTTTTTACCGACACTTTAAAACTGAAAACTTAAAATGCTTTTGCTCTATTTTAAAGATTTTAAAGCAACTCGCCCCTTTCTAGCTTCGCCTCCGAAACTCAGTCAGACAGAGTATCCGAACCTGCAGATTAAGGTGTTCGATCCACCCTTAGGCAAGGGAGAGCTTTTAAAAAGTCTCCACATTGTATCACTCTGATGCTCTTTGGCTGAGTAGATTAAAGTTGAAAGGACATTCTGTTGAAATTTAAAGTGACTTAAAAATTAAAAATCATTGTGGGGATCGAATAAATAAAGTTAATTCAATTTAATATGACGGTCCTGATTACTGTTTCTATTTCTGAACTTCGATTTGGGAAATCCTCAGGACCTGCTCAGTGCAACAGTTTTAAGTTGCATACTGATTCAGCACTCCAATGGCACGCCGAGAAGTTTCTCAGCCCCAACAGATGATTTCCTCCCCATTAATCCTAAAGGATGAAAAATTGAAGTTCATTTACATGGGGAGAAGAAAAGGCAATGTCATTTTTTTTAAGGGTTTTTAGAGATAAACAAGAATGCCTTGAATTGAGATGCAGGGACTCGATTTGAAGCAGCCTCCATCCCTTTGCCTGGAGTGAAACACAAAAGTCTGCAGATCCCGTGATTGTAGTAAAAACACAAAAATGCTGGAGGGACTCAGCAGGTCTCACCATGTCCAAAGGAAGTAAGATACAGAACCATATTCTCCAGATTTGGGATAATCAGCATGGCGACACAGTTGGCGTAGCGGTTAGTGCAACTGTGACAGTATTTAGAGGTGGTTTGGGAGGAATTGTTAGAGCAGCTTGCACACACACATTTTAAAACACAGAATATTTGCAGGACTTTTACAGAGTGCTTTTTGCAGGAGGCAATAAAGTATCGACGACAGCTTCCCTGGGAGAGCATGTGATCTTTGCAGGGAGAGGAGAACAGTTTTGCTCTCAGAGAGGGAGGGTGTGAAACAGAGAGAGGAGTCACAGAAATTATTTCCATGAGGACAAAGCTGGAAAATTTTGGAAGGCTGCCTGGTCAAAGGAGAAGACTGGCGGTTTGAAAGGTGACCTGAAAGAAAGAAGATCATCTGGAGAACCCTGAAGGGGACAAGTTTCGTCAGCAAGACTGATTGAGAAGGAACCAGTTGTGGATGTCCAGGAAAAGGAATCTCTCTCTGAAATCCAGCAAGAACCCTCCTGAGTGGTAACCATTTGCCTGTTAAGCACCAAAGCCTGGTGAATTTTGTTAATGCTAACTTTTGTAAACAGTACAAGAATTGCCTGCAATTGTCTGCAGTGAGTTTGGACTGTGATCCAAAGAACTTTTCTAATCTTAAAAATACATTACACACACCTGCACTTAGTATTAGAGGGGGAATTAAGTAGTTAGGTTAAGTAATAAGTCTTGTTCAAATTTAATTAAAAACTACTTTTGTTTAAGTAACCCTGTGTTGTGGTGCTTATCTATTGCTGCTGGTCTCTGGACTCCGTACACAATGCCTTTACAGCACCAGCGATTGAATCCTGCACTGTCCATAAGGAGTTTGTATGTTCTCCCCGGGTTTTCCCCAGAGGCTCCAGGTTCCTTCCACCATTTGTAATGTATCGGGGGTGTAAGTTAATTAGGTGTAATTTGACGGCATGGGCTTGTGGGCCAAAATGGCCTGTTATCGTGCTGTAGGTCTAAATTTAAAAAAATGTTATTGAGTAGTTTAAGAAGTTGACATAAGTTAATGATGAAAATAGGGCAGTGGATATTGTCTACATTGACTTTAGAAAGGCATTTGACCAGGTCCTTCATGGAAGGTTGATTCAGAACGTAGAGTACAAAAGTTACTAAAATTATGAAAAACATTGACCGAGTAGAAAGTCAGAATCTTTTTCCCGAAGTAAAATTGAGTAATGCGCGGTGGCATGTGTTTAAGATAAAGTGGGTCAAATTATTTTACACAGCGTGCCGTAGGTGCCTCGAATGGGCTGCCAAGGGTTGGTAATGAATGCAGATAAGATAGGAACTCAGGTGATCTCACAGCATCCGTAGGACGTAAAGATATATCACCGACATTTCGGGCCCAAGGGTTGAAAGGAAGAATACACCCATCATGATCTGGACGGTGGAACAGATTCATTGGGCTGAACAGCCTAATTCTGCTTCTGCTCTGCGGATTTATGGCCTATTTTTGTCCTTTTCTGTAATGCTGCTAAACATCACCAAGTTACAATCACTGCCCCTAAAATGCCTTCTCATTGCCATCCTCTCCACTGGTACAGGTTGGTTCCACGAAACTAATCTTAGCTTCACTAGTCTCTTCCTGGAACAATTGCAAACCAATTAAAGAAATTCTCTCAAGTACCTTAATTAGCTTGCAGAAATCTGCTGTTTTGTGCATGTTTTCTGGTTCTGTCCCAGTTCTTGTTTGGGAAACGGAAATACTGTATTTTCTGAGACTTATATAGAACATGGAACAGTACAGCACAAGAACAGGCCCTTTGGCCCACGTGTCTGTGCTGAACATGAGATATCACCCATTAATTCAAGCACCTGCCTGCTTTTTGCTCATACCTTGACAAATGGGTCTGGCCCGAAGTGTTGATTATGTATCTTTAACTTTGCGACATGAAGGACGCCACAAAAACATGCTGAATTTTCCAGCATTGTCATGCAAGCTTAAACACTGCCATTTGCATGATAGATATCCCACCATCCCCTTTGCATTCATGCCTCTCTTAAGAAACTCCTTAAATCCTCCTGCTATATCTGCATCCACCTCTCCTCTTGGCACCCACCACTCCCCGTGTAAAATATTTGCCCCACACATCTCTCTTAAATGTTCTCCCCCTCGCCCTAAGTGTGCATCCTCCAGTGCGCACAGTTTTTATCCATGGGATAAGATTTGGACCATCCACTCTATCAATGCCCCCCCTGATTTTATAAACGTATCAGGTCACTGCTCCAATTGTTTGCTTGCATAATTCTTCTCTAGTTGGAGGCCTGTAGCACACTTTCATTCATGTGTGTCGCAATGGCAGAGCCAGCAGAGAGGCTGCCTCCCAGCTCCAGTACTCTGGCTTTGACCGAGAGCCATAGAACATTACAGCACAGAAACAAGCCCCTTCCCCCCAACCCCTTCTAGTGTGTGCTAGACCATTTTTTGCCATCCCATTGACCTGCATCCAGTCCACAGCCCTCTCCCATCCACGCACCTGTCCAAATTCTTCTGAAATGTTAAAATTCAGCCTATAGTCACCATTTCAGCTGTCAGCCTGTTCAACACTCCCACCGCTCCCTGTGTGAAGAGGTTCCCCTTCATGTTCCCCCTAAACTTTTCCCCTTTCACCCTGAACCCATGTCCTTTAGTTTGTATCTCACCTGCCCTATTCACTCTGTCTACTACCCTCATAATTTTAAATACCTCTATCAAATCTCCCCTCATTCTTCTATGCTCCTGCGAATAAAGTCCTAACCTGTTTAACCTTTCCCTGTAACTCAGTTCCTGAAATCCAGGCAACATCCTAGTAAATTTTCTTTCTATGTATTGATATCTTTCCTGTACACAATACTCCAAATTTGGCCTCACCAATGTCTTGTACAACTTTACCATAACATCCCAACTCCTATACTCAATATATGAAGGCCAATATTCAAAATGTTTTCTTTATGACCCCATTCACTTGCGATGCCACTTTCATGTATCTGTATTCCCACATCCCTTTGTTTTACCCCACACCTCAGAGCCCTACCATTTACTATAAAGGCCCTTTCTTGGTTTCTCCTTCCAAAATGCAGTACCTCCCAGTTGTCTGCAATAAATTTCATCTTCCAATGTCCATCCCTTTCTCTAGCTGGCCCAGATTCCTTTGCAAGCTTTAAAAACTGTCTTTGCTGACCACACTGCCTCCAATCTTCGTGTCATCTGCAAAATTGTTGATTGTCTGGAGACCGCACATTCTCCCTGCAACCACAGAACCATCAAACATAAAAGCAGAAAAACAGCTCATTCATCCTATCCAATCCATGCCAAATTATTATTCTGTCTCATCCCATCGACCTACACTCAGAACACATCCCTCCATACCCTCCCATTCATGTACCAATCCAAATTTTCTTTAATGTCAAAATTGAACCGCATTCACCAATTCGGCCAGCTGCTTGTTCCACTCTCTCAGCATGAAGAAATTCCTCCTCAAGTTCCCTTTAAACACCCTTAACCCATGTCCACTTGTTCTTGCGTCACCTAACCTCAGCAGAAAAAAGCCTGCTTGCATCTACTCTGATCTATACCCCTCATAATTTTGTGTACATCAATCAAATTTCCCCTCATCCTCCAACACTAACTGCGTATGCACCCCTCAGCTGCCTCAGTATCCTTTCACATCTCAAAGATCAGATGAACTGGCCACTGTAAATCGGCTCCTGCGCGGCAGTGAGAGGTACAATCTGGGTGAAGTTGATGGGAAATTGGGGAGAATGAATTTTGGTGTCAAAATGGGTCCTTGGTCGAAGAGCTTGTTCCTTGCTCCATGAGTCGGTGATTGACAACTTCCTGTTAATCAAATCAGACTTGAGGAGGGGAACTGTGCATTTACATCAGTAAGTACTGGTGCACAAATGCCTCTGTTGTAAAGACCTTCTGCTCAACATAGATGGAGACCATTGGTGGTGAAATGCAGACCCTTCTACCTGCCCAGAAAATTCTTGGCCACGGCAATTGCAGCAATCTATGTTTGGCTTCAGTTAATGAGGGTAAAGTAATGAAGAAGCTTTGCAATGCCATCTGCAAAGTTAAAATGTCCCACCCTGATAATTCCATGATTGTAGCTAGTGACTTCAACCACCCCAACCTGAAAATAGTCTTACCTCAGTTCCAACAGTACATTAACCACACCAGAGGAGAGAACACCTTGGATCAGGTGCACATCAATGTCTCTGGCTTCCCGTCACCCCCACTTGGACCACATATCCATCCCCCTAACCCTTGCATACAGATTCCTGGCAAAACAAACTAAGTCAGTTTGCAGGGAGATCAGGACATGGCCAAGGATCGGTGGGGGGGGAGGGGGGCACAGCGGCACTACAGGACAGCTCTGAGACCATGAACTGGAGGGAGGAGGCCACTAACAATGGTCATGTAAAAATCGAGGAGTTCACAAGCTCAGTGACTAACAGCATCAGCAAGTGCATTGAGGATGTCACCGAGATCAAATGCTTCACAGCCAGGGCTAACCAGAAACCATGGTTGGATGCAGAGGTCCGGGCTCTTCTCAGAGCTCGTGATGCAGCCTTCAACACAAGATGGCACTAAGATCAGCCAGGGCTGAACACTCCCGTGCAATCTAGAAGGCCACACATGGATACGCACAGAGGATCCCCAGGCAGCTGTGAGGAACAAGGCGCATGTGGCAATGGATCAAGAGTATAATGGATCACAAGTCAACCTTGCAAGTAAAAGACAATGATGCCTCCTTCCAGAAAGACTGAACATCTTCTATACATGGTTGGATGGAAAGAACATGAAGAATACACATAACCCCCTGGTAAACGGGGCCCCTGCATAACTGCAGCTGAGGTGAGGAGAAACCATTCCAAGGTGAACCCACACAAGGCAGTGGGATTAGACTGAAGGACTGCACAGACCAATTAATAGAAGGTTCTAAAGACACATTCAACACCTCACTGCTTTAGTCCACTGCCCCCATCGATTTCAAGACAGCCATCATCATCCCGATAGCCCAGGATGACAATAACAGGCCTCAATGACTACCTCCCCATGGAAATCCATCCAGCAAATGCATCAAAGCACACCTCCTAGAAGAACAGTTCCACTGATGATGCTATAGCTTTGCTCCTCCACTCTATCCGGACACACCTGGAGAACAATGCCTCATACGTCAGGCGGCTGTTCAGTGACTTCAACTCGGCATTTAATACGATCATTCCCCAGAGGCTGGTGGAGAAGCTATCCTTGCTGGGACACAACAGCCCTCTCTGCAACTGGAACCTGGACTTCCTATCAGAAAGACCACAGTCTGTCCAGGTTGGTAGTGGAACATCGAGCACCGTCAAGCTGAGCACTGGCGCACCACAGGGCTGTGTGCTCAGCCCTCTTCTGTTCACGCGGCTGACCCATGACTGCATCACCAGATTCAGCTTCAACACAGAGTCATCAAGTTTGCAGATGACACAACAGTCAGTGGCCTCATCGGCAATGACGATGAGTCTCACTACTGAGAGGGGGGGGGGGGTGGAAAATGTCATGATATGGTGCAAGAATAACAATCTGAATCTCAACCTGAACGAGGCAAAGGACATTATCGTGGACTTCTGGAGGATCAGGAATGCCCATCTCCCACTCAGTAGTGGAGAGACTACAGAGTGTTAAGTTCTTCAGAGTCCACTTAATCATGGACACGTGTATTCTCATTTATCAGGAACATGTAACAGCAACTGCACTCCCTTTGAAAGCTGAAGTGGGCAAGGCTACTGGCCAACACCATGTCAACCTTGCGCAGGAGCTCCACTGAGAACGTACTGGCTGGTTGCATCACAGTGTAATACGGTTACTGCAGAGCATTGAATGGGATGAATCCACAAGATCTTAAAAGCAGCAGTAAGGATCACTGTAGCCTCCCATCGATGTGATCTACCAAGATCATTGTTGAAAGAAGGCTTGTAAAATCAGTGAAGGCCTCTATCACCCCGCACACAGCATCTTCCAGCTACTTCTGCCCGGAAAGAGATAAAGGAGTATCAGAGCCAGGAACACCAGGTTTCTTCCCATGGGCAGCGAAACTACTAAATGACTGTTGAACTGCGAAATAAAACCCTGAGACTCCACTATTTATTAATGATATTTATTTTAAATATATGTGTGTTATGTCTGCATATATGTTTGCACTGTTTTACACTGTGGACCAAAGAACACTGTTTCAGTGCATTGAACTGGTACAATCAGATGATAAATAAACTTGAACTTGAAGATTAATGAGGATGTTGCCAGGATTCAGAGTCCTGAGTTAAGGAGAGTGGTAAGGGAGCGCAGGAGGTTGAAGGGGTGACCTCATAGAGCTGTACAAATTCAAGCTAGAAATAGATGGGGTGAATGCACAGAGTATTTTGCCAAGATTGGTGGGATTGGTAACCGGGGGGGGGGGGGGGGGTGGGTTAGTTTGAAGAGAAACTTTTTTACACAGGTAATGGGTTCATGGAAAGAGCGGGTTGCTGGAGGAAGTGGCTGAGGCAAGTTTGAGGAACATCTGGACAGATACATGGATAGGATGGGTTTAGAGAAGGCTATAATCCAAATGCAGGCAGACGAGTGTGGGTGAGACATTTGGGTCACCACGGGCAAGTTGGGCTAAGGGCCCTTTTCTATGCTGTATAACTCAATGAGCTTATAAACCCAGGCTCTGTCTCAAATCTGCACCTTTGGCAGCTGAAAATTCTCTCCACACCTGCTTCAGATTTGAAATTGTGGCTGCCAGTCCCACAGATGGAAGTTAAAATGAGTCGAAAATGGCCAGTTTTGCCACGCAACGTGGCAAGATGGCATAGAGTCTAGACGTGTAATCTCGACCTCTCTGGCCAGACTTTTAAGAACCCGTTTTTAACTCTTTGTCTTCAAGTTTAAATTTTTTTAAACTTAGTTTAAAGTATCAAGGAACTGTTATGGCCATTAATGGTAAAAAGATTAAACCTCAAGTGCAGAAGAAACTACATTTCGGAGTGCTGAAGATTTAGGGCCTAAACAGCCTGCTACAGCTTCAGATTTATTTTCTTTCATGCCGAAGCCACAAAGATTGCCTGTGGGAGCTGAAAAAATGACTACTACTCACTAGGAGAAGGACATCGCTGGAATTACCCGTTCTCAGGAGGAAGGTGCATGTGCCCCCGAAGTGGATCCTGATTCTGGCAGCCTGCTGACTTTGACACGCAAGAAGATGACTCCATTGCTTGAAATGCCTCAGGAAGTACTCCAATATGAATATTTTGATCTTTTCCATGAGATTTTGAAACAACAATGGGTTGCGGGGGGGAGACCAGCGTAGGCCCCCTGAGGAAGTCGGGGTGCCGTCGCTGGGAGTCCAGACCCGTAGTAAAACTGTTAAACTGCCTGTTGTTGAGATGCTTGGTTCTGCCACTATGTTAGAGAAAGCAGGGCTGAGCTTTTCTGAATTACAATCTCAACAGCTAAATGCTATCATCCAGCCTATGCTGAATGAAATGACTCAAAGGCTCAGTTTGGAACTGGATACAGTTAAAAAACATGTGGAAGCATCTTGTGAAGATTTTTAAAAATTCAGGCTGCTTTTTTGGAATGTCAACAACAAGTGGCTTCTAATACAGAAAAAGTGTTGGAGGTGGAAAAATCCATTAAAGAATTGTGAGAACGTGAGAGGGAGTTAGAGAGGAAAGTAGATTATTTGGAGAATCAAAGTAGAAGGAATAATGTGAAGATTGTTGGTTTGCCAGAAGGTATGGAAGAATAAAATCCTCTTCGTTTTTTTACCGAATGGATTCCACAAATACTGGGACTGGAATTTTTCTCTGGAGGTCTGGTATTGGAGAGAGCTCATAGAGCCTTAAGAAGAAGACCTCTGCCTGGTCAACCACCGAGACCCATGATAATTCGATGCTTGAATTATTTGGACAGAGAAACGATACTTCGTCTAGCAGTACAAAATGTGAGACAACAACAAGCTCCGTTAATGATTCAAAATAGTAGAGATTTTTTCTATTCTGATTTGAGTCAAGAGGTTATTCAGCATCGGCATCGATTTAATCCAGTTAAAGAAATTTTGTGGCGTAAAGGCTATAAGTCTATGTTTCGCTATCTGGCAGTGTTGAAGGTGTTCTGTGGAGACTTTCAATCTCGGTTTTTTGAGAATGAGCGTGAGGCAATGATTTTTGCTGATTCGTTGCCAGATGTAAGAGGACAAAGACGTAGTCCACCATTGTCTCCTAAAGAAAAATCTGGTTGTTCTGAAAATTGAAGAAATGGTAGAAATGGGAGAAATGGGAATGGAAAGAGTTCAATTCCTCTTGAAATTGAGTCACCGAGTTTGGAATCTCTTGGATGAATAGAAGAACTTTCTTATTACTTTATTTTTATGTCATTATGATATTTTGTTGTCATTCTTTGTTTGGATGGGGAGGGAGAGATTTGCTCTATGTTCTATTAGTCATCAGCCACTGGTGGGTGATCCACACCCAAGTTTTGTTTGGGGATTACTAGCTCTTGGTAGTTTTCTTTTGGGGTATTTTGTTTTTACTTTTTTTTCATTTTATTTTATTTAGTTTCTAATTTATGGTTTCTTTTTCTCCTATTGGAGGGCCTATTTACGTTGATTTGAATCTTTATATATTGATATTATTAGTTTTTAATAATATTAGTGGATATGTCAAAGTTGAGGTTTGCTACTTTTAATGTTCGTGGTTTAAACAGTCCAATTAAGCGTACGTGTATTTTGGCGTATATTAAGAAAATGAAAATTGATGTCGCTTTTTTACAAGAAACACATCGGAATGTCAAAGTAAGTATGAAATTGAAGAGGGACTGGGTAGGGCATGTATATTCTTCTTCATTTAATTCCAGGGCTAAATGTGTAGCAATTTTGATACATAAGAATTTATCTTTTGAATTACAAAATCAATGGAGGAAAAGGCAGGATGTATTCTTAAATTAAACTGTAAGATTTTTTGTGAATTTTGGACTTTACTTAATATTTATGCCCAAATGAAGATGATGAAACATTTATTTCTGATGCATTTTTATATTTGGGTCAGGCTAATGAGAATGTTTTAGTTGGTGGTGATTTTAATTGTGTTTTGAAACCTTTATTGGATAAGTCTCCGAAGAAAGTTAAGAAATCTAAAATGGCGGTTCAGGTTCAAGCGTTGATGAAAGATCTCAATTTATTGGATATTTGGAGATGTCTTAATCCGACAGAGAAGGATTTCTCCTTTTATTCAGCTCGACATGAATCGTTTTGAAGGATTGACTTTTTTTAGTATCGGCACATTTACAAGGGAAAATACAACAAGTGGAATATAAAAGTAGGGTGATTTCCGATCATTCTTTGTTATACTTTACATATATAACTTCTGAGAAAGTTCAAGTGGCTTATCGTTGGAGGTTTAATATAATGCTGTTAAAAAATGTGGAATTTATTGATTTTTAAATTTATTTTTGAAAGAAAATTCTAATTCTGTTCAAAGTAAATTTGTATTATGGGACACTATGAAGGCTTATTTGAGAGGAAAAATAATTAGTTATACTTCTAAAATAAAAAAAGTATCGATTAAATCAGAGTCTTGAGTTAGAGAAATGGATTAGTGAGTTAGAAAAGGAATTTCAGAGAGACGTTACAGAAGATCAGAAAATAGAATTGTCTAGGTTGAAATTGGAATATAATACTTTATAATCTTATCAATTTGAGTGTATGATTAATAGGACTAAACAACGATATTATGAATGGGGAGAGAAAGCACATAAGGTATTGGCATGACAATTAAAGAAAGAACAGGTTTCAAGGACTATTAATGCTGTTAGACAGAATTTGTTTATTACGTATAAACCTCGCGAGATTAATGATGAATTTTGTTCATTTTATTAAAAATTATATACATCTGATGGAAAACAAGAAAATGGATCGATTGATCTTTTTCTATCACAGTTGAACTTACCGACATTAGAGGATGTAGATATAAAGGAGTTGGAAGCACCATTTACTGACTCGGAAATTAAAATGGCTATGATGGAAATGCCAAATGGTAAATCACTTGGTGATGATGGATTCTCGGTCGAATTTTATAAAGTTTTTTATGATGACCTCTATACAGTGTTTGGAGATGTACTACACCAGGTTGGAGAACATTATGTATTGCCTGAGTCCTGTTCTAGTGCTTTAATTACAGTAATTCTAAAGAAAGATAGAGATCCTTTGAAAGTATCTTCATATAGACTGATTTTGTTGTTGAATGTAGATTATAAAATTATAGCTAAAATTTTGGCGAATAGATTAGCTAAGTTTTTACCTAAGTTGATTCATATGGATCAAACAGGTTTCATAAAGAATAGATATGCCTCAGATAATATTTTACGTGTGATTAATCTGATTAATAGATTTTGACAATCTTCAGATCATTCGATGGTGATATGTTTAGATGCCGAAAAAGCATTTTATAGAATTGAGTGGAATTTTTTGTTCAAAGTTTTGGAGAAATTTAAGTTTGGTCCTTTTTTTATTGGTTGGATTAAGGCTTTATATAGTAAACTGGTAGCCAGAGTACTGATGAATGGTTTGATTTCAGAACCGTTTAAACTGACCCGATCTACTCGACAAGGTTGTCCTTTATCAACAGCTTTGTTTGCGTTAGTGATCGAACCTTTAGCACAGTTGATAAGACAGAATACACAGATACAGGGTATGAAAGTTTTAGACAAGGAGTATAAAATTAATTTATTTGCCAAAGACGTATTGGTGTATCTAACAAATCCAGCTCAATCACTTTTGCATTTGAAGGAGTGTTTAATACATTATGGATGTCTTTCTGGATATAAAGTTAATGGGGAAAAAAGCGAAATATTACTGGTGAGTGAAGGAGATTATTCAGCTTATAAGAACATTCTTAACTTGAAATGGACGGATCAAATTAAGTATTTGGGTATAATTATGGATGTCAATTATCAATCTTTATATAAATTTAATTATGTTCCATTAATAAAAAAAATTAAAATTGATTTGATTAAATGGAAAGATTTACCTATTAATTATTGGGTAGAATAAATAAAATTAAGATGAATATTTTCCCCGTATACAATATATATTTCAATCTATTCCGTATTTACTTCATAATATTTTTTTTCGAGATTTGAATAAAATGGTTAGGGAGTTTTTATGGAGAGGTAAATTTTCAAGAGTAGCTTTGAATAAATTAACTTGGAAATATGAACTAGGGGGATTATGTTTACCACATTTTCAAAATTATTATGAAGCAGCCCAACTTAAATTTATTAGTTCATTGATGGATTTGGAACGGCCCCCTAGTTGGGCCAAAATTGAGATGGCAAATATTTTTGAATTTGAAATACATCAATTTTTGTTTAGATGGAATGTAAATTTGTTACAGCAACATAATGTGCCTATACTAAAACATTTAATGAAGTTATGGACAAAGAAAAAGAAAATGATAGGTTCTAGTGGTGAATTGTCAGCCTTGACTCGTTGTATAATAATCAACTTATTTCTTTTTCAATACATAATCGAAGTTTATTACATTGGAGATTTAAAGGTGTGGAAAATTTGGGAGATTTTTTTAAAGAAGGTAAATTTTTATCTTTTGATCAGGTGAGAGACAGTTATGGTATTGATAAGAATTTTTTGTTTCTTTATTATCAAGTTCGATCTTTGGTAAAACATGTGTTTGGTAGAGATATGATTTTACCTGAAATGACTAAATTTGTGACTTTCCTTATGAAGGTACCAGAGAAGGGTTATATTTCATCTATGTATCAAATATTACAGGATGGTATGGATAAAAATGGTTGGGATAAATCCAAAGGTAAATGGGAAGTGGAAATTGGTTTTATTTTTTCTGAGGATGATTGATCAGATATTTGTTATGATAGTGTAACTAGATTGATAAATGCACATTATGCAATGATTAATTATAATTGTTTACATCAATTATAGTTAACACCTGAAAAATTGAAAAAATATGGTTTTCAGGAATCAGATTTGTGTTTTAGATGCGGTAATGCTGTTGGAACATTTTTTCATGCGGTTTCGTCATGTGTGTATATATATAGAGCCCACCTCACTGACAAAAGGCAAAGGAGGAAAAACCCAACACCCAACCCCAACCAACCAATTTTCCCTTGCAACCACTGCAATCGTGTCTGCCTGTCCCGCATCGGACTTGTCAGCCACAAACGAGCCTGCAGCTGACGTGGACTTTTTACCCCCTCCATAAATCTTCGTCCGCGAAGCCAAGCCAAAGAAGATATATATGTGTGTGTGTGTGTGTGTGTGTGTGTGTGTGTGTGTGTGTGTGTGTGTGTGTGTGTGTGTGTGTGTGTGTGTGTGTGTGTGTGTGTGTGTGTGTGTGTGTATACAATATTTTTGGAAGAAAGTATGATTGTTTCTGGAATACCTGTATAAGATTAAAATACCTTTAGATCCGACAGTATTTTTATTGGGTAGTTTGCAACCTCTGAAAGGTCTGGGATTAGATAAATTTCAACTTACTTTTGTATATTTAGTGTTATCTGTAGCAAAAAAATATATTGCTAGTACGTGGAAAGATACAAATATGATTGATATTAATAGATGGCATAATGAGATGAAATATTGTTTAATAATGGAAAAAAATCACATATGTTTTGTGTGATAATTATAGTTTTTTTATTAATAAGTGGTTGTTATATTCAGAATATTTACATTTTGATTTACATTGATTAGATCTTAATATGTATGTTTTACTTTTCGTTATTTTTTCTTTATCGCTCTCCTTAGGAGAGTTGGCTGAAAGGGGGGGGAGGGGTGTTTCCTTTTTTTTTCTCTTTTTTTATATATATATATATCATTCATGCTTTGTTTACCGTTATATATGTTACTTATTATCTGTATTTTGAATGAATAAATAAAGTTTAAAAAAAAAGAAAGTGGCCAGTTTGACTTCCTGAAGGACTGTGGAGTGCCACCCAGATTAGTCAAGTCAAGTCAATGCTGGAGAAACTTAGCAGGTGAAACAATGTTGCAAAGATGAAGATTTCATAACCAACATTTTGGGCTTGAGTTCTTCATCAAGGTATGAGCAGAATGTGGGCAGATGGCTGAACAGAATGGTGGGGGAAGGGGCAGGGGGAGGAGCACAGTCCCACAGGCAGGAGGTAAATGGCGAATAAGGGAGGGAGGGCACACCAGTAAACAAGGGGAGGGGATGGCTCTGTGAATGGAGAGGGAAGGTGATGGTGGAAATAAAACAGAAGGATGGGTAAGAAAGGAAGAATAGGGATGAGGCTAGCAGAAACAGGAGATCATTTGGCTGGAGAGTGCCCAGATAGAAAATTACGTGTTGCTTCTCCAATTTACCAGTGGCCTGGGTTTGACAGTACATGAGACCATGGATAAACATATCAACATGGGAGTGGGCCACAGAATTGAAATGGTTGGCCAATAGGAGATCCCTGTTACTGACAGAGCAAAGGTGTTCGGCGAAGCGATCAGTGCGGTTTTTATTCGCGCCTACTTCAACTCATTGAAATGACTCTGTTCAACCAGCTTCTCGAAGATTTGGCTCATCCATGCCAGTGGACAATGGGATGTCAGACAGGACTGAGAATCCACTGTCAACAGGCACAATGTATTCACTGTGAGTGAAATCATGTGAACTTCGCAATGCAAATGAAGCTGATAGTCAGATGTAGTAAAAGGTTTGGACTTTATAATTTCAAAGCAGAATTTATTACTGTCAGATTTAATAATGTTTTCTCTTAACGGTTTAGTTTGGGAATTTAGAGTGCTTGTCAAGATGTTGACAGTCCAAATTCATTTGTTTGAATCTTTGCAAGCTGCACTGTAGACAAGTGGAAGTATTCACAATGAAAAACACACAGGAAACGCACAGGAAATCCAAGAGGAACTCAGTTGGCCTTGTAGCATCCATGGGAGGTAAAGATATGGTGCCCCCCACATTTTGGCCCTTCAAGGTTGAACCAAAATAAAAAGGAAAGCATCTGAATAATGACTGGAGAGAGAAAGGGGGAGGAATCCACATCAACAGCCCAAAGGTGTTGATTGGATGGGATGAGGAGAGGTGAGAATTGATTTTGGCTCTGTGAAAAGAGACAGAGGGAAAAAGGAAGAGAGAGAGTGAGAGAGAGAGAGAGAGAGAGAGAAACAGGGAGAGAGAGAAACAGAGAAACAGAGAGAGAGAGAGAGAGAGAGAGAGAGAGAGAGAGAGAGAGAGAGAGACACACAGAGCAGGGAGAAAAGATGAAGGGGGAAGAGAAGCTGGAAACGTCAATTTTAATGCCAACTGGTTGGAGGGTGCCCAGATGGAAGAGGTGTTGTTCCTGAAGTTTGCAGGTGCTGCACAGTCACAGGGATTTTTTTAGGACTGCAATTCTGAATTGAAAAGCTTTGGTGAAGAATGATATTGCAGAAGGCAACAGTCTAGCAGTGAAGACATGAATGGAGTTAGATTTCTCATGCCTCTAGATATCAGATCTGCCCAGCATTGCCTCTTCTCTCAACAAACATGCCTTTGGTGACAGAGATTGTCAATTAAATCATCCAGAGGACGACTGGAAAGCCACCGCAGATCTGATAGTACCAGTAGAGATGATCTCTGTTAATATTTTCAGGTTTCTTGCCTGAATGTAAGTTAAAGAAAGGGCAATGGGCGTGAAGTAGGAAAGGATTACATTGTTGTGGAGTAGCTTTACTTAAGGGACTGAAGGGCCTGTACTATGCTGTAATATTCCAGGCTTTTGTTTCAGTATCTCTTTTATTCACCATCTAACAAGACTAGAAATTAGTTGCTTAGAGAGAGAGAGAGAGAGAGAGAGAGTGTAAATTGCAAGGATGCTGGAAAATAAGGACAAAGGCAAAGGAACTGATAGGATGTTGTGAGAGCTGGTATCGAACCAGCGTTCTGGAGCATTGTGTTTAACCTTGGTCAACGTGATGCAGGAAAGATGGTGTCAATCTGGAGAGGGAGCAGAAAAGATTTACTGGGGGGACTGAGCTATAGGGAGAGGTTGAGCAAGATAGGGATTAATTCCTTAGAGAGCAAGAGGAGGAGGAGGAGGGGTGACCTTGTAGACATGGACAAAATAATGAGAGTAATAGATTGGGTAAATGCAGAGAGACTTTTCCCCAGGGTAGGGGAATCGGTAACTAGAAGACTTAGAGGGTAAAGAGATTTAACAGGAACCTGAGGGGTAACATTTTTTTTACACAGAGGGTAGTCAGTGCATGGAATGGGCTGCCAGAGGAGGTGGTTGAGGGAGGTGCTGTTACAATGTTCGAGAATAAAGTGGAGGGATACATGGACTTCAACAGGGAAGTCTGCAGACACTGGGATTGTCGTGCAGTACACAAAGGTGCTGGAGAAACTCGAGCTCACGCAGCTTCTCGAGGAAGTCAAGAGCATCCAAAATTTCAGACCTGAACCCTTCTTCGAGGCATGAGCAAAACAGACAGGTGCCTGAATCAAAAGGTGGGGGCCGGGGGGGCAGGAGAGGGAGGGAGAGAATGGAATGAAGGGGAAAGGGGAGGAGCACAGATTAACATGTAATTCTTTTGTTTGAATCTTTGCAAGCTGCACTGTAGACAGGTGGAAGTATTCACAATGATTTTTATAAAGAAAAACACACAGGAACTCCAGGAGGAACTCAGCTGGCCTTGTAGCATCCATGGGAGGTAAAGATACGGTACCCCCCATGGGTAAGAGGTGAATACAGATGAGAGTGTAGAAGAGAAAAACGCTGAGGAGATGGTGGGGGGGTGGGGTAGGAGGTAGCTCTCTGAGTGGAGAGGGAAGAGAAGGGGTGTAGAGCTGGAAGATAGGAGACAGAAGGAGAAGGAAGGGGTTTAGCAGAGCGGAGGCAAATCCACAGACACTCAGTGACTCTGAAGGGATTCTCCTTCTCTCTTTCTGTAAGGGGTGCCAGACAACAACAATGGAGACTCGGTCTCTGCTTTACAGCAAGCAGAAGGCAGTCTTGTATAATATTACATGTTTTGTAGTATTACATGACATCAAAGGAATCGTGAATCTAATAACCACTTCCAATATTTCAACATTATTCCTTGCAACAGTTAATGTAGTGTCTTTGCGTAGAAGTTAGTCTTAAATTATTTTCTACTGGTACATTTTACACGAGACTGGCTGAAACATTTTATGCATCAAATACCTTGTGTAAATACTCAGAAGGGAGATGACTGGCTGCAGCCTACCCTCAGGTGTAGAACAGAGGAGTGAAATTCTGTCACCCTCGTCATTTTGCGTAACTGTGCAATATTCAAGTGAGCTCTCAGGCATAATTCATGATCAGTTGTGGGGTCCTGTGTCCCTTATATATGTTTGTACTTGTGTAAGGATTCTGCAGGGAGACAGTGGAAGGGATCATTTCAATCTAGGGTTTGGAACTGGTCAGGAGGCAAAAATGGGACTATAGTGACCCCACTGGCAGGATAATGTAACTGCAAGGCAACCAGCTCATACCAGCTGGGTGAAAGATTCATGTCCTGAGACATTCAGAATCAGAATTTATTATCATGAATGAGTCATGAAATTTGGTGATTTGTGGCAGCGTCATGGCCTGGGTGGTGGTGGGTCCTTGAGCATAGAGAGTCCTTTTAAGACTCTTTTAAAAGGCTCTTTTAAGACACCGCCTCATGCCGATGTCCTCGATGGAGTGAAGCCTGGTGCCTGTGATAGCGCAGGCCGAGTCAACAACCCTCTGGAGTTTATTCTTGTCCTGAGAGCTGGCGTCTCTGTACCAGGCAGCGATGCAGCCAGCCAGAATGGTCACCTATAGAAGTTAACGAGAGTCTTTACATGACACTCATCAAATTAATTTTGACTCAGGGCAAACACTGAGATGTTAGAGAAGCAGGTAGAATTTTTAAAAAGCTTGACTTTTATTTGTCATCCTTATGCATACAAATTTGAGAGAAACTGTATTTGTATATTATTTGAGGGGCCTGCTTCAATTCATAGAATTCAATTCATTCAATTCAAAGCACAAAAACAACATACACAAGTTCCCATAGACGGGCATTTTCATTGCCGATGTAGTCTGAGGGACAGATAAAAGGAGAGCAGCGGTGGGGCCTTCTTCCTGATAATGCTCTGGTATGTTTTCGGCTAACTGAGAGAGCAGATGGTTTATTACTTCTGTAAAAAAAATTTAACTTATCGATACAGCACAATAGAAGACCTGTCTGACCCATGAAACCTGTGCTACCCAATTAACCTAACATCCTTGTTCATTTTGTAGGATGGGAGAAAACCACCCTACAATATTTTACTGGGGGGCACAATTGAGAGTGACCTGTCAGGATGGTACCTGCAAAGCATCGAACTGGAAGTTAATACAGAGGATCAGTGGGGTCTCCCTTTCCTCTACTGACAACATTTACTAGGTATGTTGCTTAAATGGGGTTTAAAGAATTAGTGAAAGCCATTTCCATTCATCACTCAATTTCTTTGGTGCACTACTATAAAGAATGAGGTGTAAGAGCACCAAAATCAGGACTGCCAGGCTGGGTAATAGTAGCTTCTCCCCTTAGGCTGTGAGATTAATGCATAGTATCCAGTAACCAAGTAAATCATTCCATAATATTTACAAATATTTATTTTTAATTATTTTTTTATGTATATCGAATATGTGATTATTATGTGTATACATGCTCTCTGTGATCTGGAGAAACAGTTTCATTGGGTTGCATCAGTCAGATGATAATCGAGTTATTTATCATCCAGTTGCACAAGTACAACCTGACTTAACAACGATCTTTGGTCCTCAATGCTAAACACGTAGGCACTCAACCAGACATAACACGCATACAGACAAACAATACATGTACAGTACAAATATACAAATATTAAAACACATTAATATTATCGTTAAATAGTTAAGTCACAGAGGGTTTGTATGAGCAGACCATCAGCAGATCAACAGCCTCACTGTCGGTGGGAATAAGCTGGCGTGACAACTCTGATACTCCTATATCTCGTTTGTTACATCATGGACGAGCAGTAATATAAATTCACCAAGACATATTCAAAACAATAATTTTTATTAATAACTATTAATACTTAACTCTAAACTTAACCCCAACTATGCGCAAATGTAGATATGTGGGTGTATAGATTACCCAAACCATTACAGCTTAGGCACAATTCTGAAAAGTCTCATTGAAAGTTCAGTCTTAGAAGTCTTGTGTTGAAACTGTTGTTCAGAACTAATTATGTGTTGAGAAATAGAGTCATCAGACTTCTCAAAACTCATAAATTCTTGTCAAATTGCTTTTGGAGAAATGTTTCTTCATATGAATGATTTGACACAACTTTCTTGCATAGGGGTTACGATGCTTTCACAGACCCATAGGTGAAATAACCATCAAGATGGTCATGATCCAAATGGAAGAATGATCTTGCTTTCTTTACCGAGATATGGGTAAGTCACAAGTGGCCTATCAGTAGCCAAAACAAATCATTGTTTCCCCCGGCAAGAAGAACACAACAGCAGTGTCCACCTCACAGAATATGACTGCATTTCTTCAGATCAATCTGAATGATGATACTCAAGTTGCTTTTTAAAGTGTCTTAATCACATGGCTGGCTTGAGCCATTTTTTTCCAAAAGCATGAGTCACTGTGGTAAATGGCCTCCTGGTTTGACCAGTGGCAAACATTCCATTGTTTCAGGCTTTCAATGGAACAATAACACTGGTTTTACGACCCTGAACGTAGGGGCCTTTGCATCTGGGTTTCGAAGTGTGTCTTTCCCTGTCCAACCCACAAAGTAACTTTATGAGAAAAAATATAAAATAAAGATATAAACAAACAGAAACCTGTAACACTTCCATGATGAGAGCAACTGGAAAATGCTTATGTACAGGATGGTAGTGGTCCTCAATGATTTTCTGAGCCCCCTTTATATCCCACTAAATCACATTGAGGGGGGAGGGGGTAGGAAGAGCTTAATGATCCTTTCTACCGTTCTTATGGACCTGTGGATTGATCTGAACCGTACCACTCTCGATAGAGCTCCTAAAGAAAATTGACAGGATGGTGGCCGGTAGCCTTGCCAACCTCAGTCTTCTCGGAAAGTGCAGTCGATGTTGCCCCTTGTTGATAAGCGAGGAATATACTTGAATGCCCACAAGATCACAAAAAAAGGTACGAACTCCTTACACACAGCATCCCGGTTGCTGCGCTAGTTACACTGCCCAGTGTTACCTAATGCCATGAACTGCTTGCTCTCTCATGATTAGTTCGAGAAGCAGGTCGTGAAGAAAATTTTTGTCAGGAAATAGACAGATGGAGAGAACTTTGGTGAGAGATAGGCAGATGGAGCACTTTCAGGAATTCCAGGAGTTTGGAAAGAAAGCAGGGATTGGCGGAAATACCCAGCAAGTCGGGCAGTCTCAGTGGGGTGATAAATAGAGCTAATGTCTCAGGTCAAAGACTCATTGGCAAAACTGGGCAATGGAGGGAACACAGTTGGTGGAACACAAGATGCTGGAATCTGGAGTAAGAAGCAAACTGCTGGAAGAACTCTGCATCTGTGGAGAGGAATGAATGGTCCAACATTTTGGATCAAGACCCTGCAGATCAGATCAGATTTTATTGTAAGAACTCAAAAGACTGAACTCAATGTACTCACGTAAACAAATAAAGGACTGAAACAAAGTGATTACGCAATACAGAGAGAACAACATCAACAAAGTGCAAGAGTCCTTAAATGAGTCCTTGATTGAGTTTGTCGTTGAGGAGTCTGATGGTGGAGGGGGAGCAGCAGCTCCTGAAGCTGGTGATGTGTGTCTTCTGGCACCAATACCTCTTTCCTGATGGCAGCAGTGAGAATAGAGCGTGTACTGGGTGGGGTGGGATCATTGATGATTTGATGCTACTCTCGTCTGCACTGAAAGAGTAGAGGGAAGTTTGAGTTAATGAGCCAGGCGCCTCAAAGACAGTGAAAGTTACTTTGATACTTTTAGCCCTTAAATGAACTCCTTAGGAATTCACCACCCATGAAAAGCAGAGTCTTGAAAGATGGGACCTTCTCAAGATGTATAAAAGCCTTGCAGCCTGTACAACGAGAGCACTGAGTTGGTTGAACAGACTCCACAAGTCCCATGGACCTTTCAAGCTGAGGAAGTGAAAGGAAGGACCTGAGTGTCAGGGGTGAGTACTCACCTGGTGGGGGTGGGGGCGTGTGAGAATGGACATGTTTCCTGCCTGAAGCCAATCGTCTCAGGGTTGGGAGAATCTAACTGTTGTGGTCCATGCAGCAACCAATAACTAAGAAGGGGCTTTATTAAAGAGTATGTTGTCAGTAGAGGAAAGGGAGACCCCACTGATCCTCTGTATTAACTTCCAGTTCGATGCTTTGCAGGTACCATCCTGACAGGTCACTCTCAATTGTGCCCCCCAGTAAAATATTGTAGGGTGGTTTTCTCCCATCCTACAAAATGAACAAGGATGTTAGGTTAATTGGGTAGCACAGGTTTCATGGGTCAGACAGGTCTTCTATTGTGCTGTATCGATAAGTTAAATTTTTTTTACAGAAGTAATAAACCATCTGCTCTCTCAGTTAGCCGAAAACATACCAGAGCATTATCAGGAAGAAGGTCTAAATTTAAAACAAAAAAAAACACCATTGAAGCAGTAATCTCTGGATTACACCCAGGGCCATGAGGAATTAGATACAGGGTCGATAAATTTAGAAAGGTGAATATGTTTCACAGATGTTGGCAATGTTTCTTGATGGTGCACTAACATTAAGAATGAGGCAAAAGGGAGTTTTCACGTTAGGATTAGCCTCAGCTAGTCACCTGAGCTGACTTGTCCAAGAGACTCCAACAGCCAAAACTTTCGGCAAAACAAAACAGTGGATTGATCATCTTCAGAGAAGTTTGGAAAGTGAATGAGAAATTACAAGGTGGTAAAATCTGTCAAGAAAAGATAAAGGGTGCAAATATATCCAATTAAAATCAAATTCAGTGAAAGTGGTTAAAAGACAAAGGGGACAATTCTTTTCTGAATATATATAAGAGTTTGCAACAAGATCATTTAATTGATGGCACAAAGATGAATAAGTATAACTGCTATATGTTTCCACTGGCTAATGCGATAGGTACAAAGTGGGGGGGGGGGGGAATAGCCTCAAATTTCAGGTGAGTAGCGTGAAGGCAGAGATGAGGAGGGATTGTTTCTCCCAGGGTGCAGAGAATCTGTGGCATTCTCCATCAGATGAAGCAGTTGAGGATGTCTCATTGAATGTATTTAAGACAAAGCAAGATAGATTTTTGAAGAACAGGGGTATTCAGGGCTGTGGGGAACAGGCACGTGGGTGGAGCTGAATGCATGGCCAGATCAACCACGGTCTTATTGAATGACAGGGCAGGTTCGCCAGGATATAAGGCTGACTCCTACTTCTGTTTCTTACGTTCTTATCGTGATTGCTGTTAAGGAGACATTCAATAACTAATTATGAGGAGAATTTAATTTTCCAGGTTACTTAGGTTTCAGGGAAAGGGAACGGGGCTTGATAATCAGCCTTTCTCGACGCCCAACACCAGCTCAAAAACAGCTCTCAACAGTGGAGTGGCTGGTGCGCCCACTGCCTCGCTACACCAGCATCTACTCTTTCAGTGCAGACGAGAGCAGCAGCAAATCATCAGGTAAAGTGAGGAAGTTCAATAACTGTTCTGCAAAACTTACCAGTGAACAACAATTTTAACATTTTAACTTCTGTTTTCTCCTAAGATTGACTTTTGTACCAATGATTGTGAGCATAAGTTGTTTTTTTTAAAACCAACGAATAAATTCCTTTAGTGACAAAAATAAAAGGATCCCACCCCACCCAGCGCGCGCTCTATTCTCACCGTTGCCATCAGGAAAGAGGTATCGGTGCCAGAAGACACACGCCACCAGCTTTAGGAACAGCTGCTCCCCCTCCACCATCAGACTCCTCAACGACAAACTCAATCAAGGACTCATTTAAGGACTCTTGCACTTTGTTGATGTTGTTCTCTCTGTAAAGCGTAATCAGTTTGTTTCAGTCCTTTATTTGTTTACGTGAGTACATTGAGTTCAGTTTTTTGAGTTCTTACAATAAAATCTGATCTGATCTGCAGGGTCTCGATCCGAAATGTTGGACCGTTCATTCCCCTCCACAGATGCTGAGTTTCTCCTGCAGTTTGCTTCTTACTCCAGATTCCAGCATCTTGTGTTCCTCCAACTGTGTTCCCTCCATTGCCCAGTTTTGCCAATGGCTCCCAGGTGCTGCCCATGTGGAGTGTGTGCCTTTTGCTATGACTCATCTGTTCTGATTACGTTTTGGTTTTTCACTCCCTTTGGTCACCATTTCCTGTCAAGTTTCCCTTCTGTGTGATTACCTACCCTGCCCTAATGTCTTTCACCCGTGCCTAATTGCCCATCTGTGTCTTGTTATCCTTTCCCCCTCCCCACCGTGTGTATATAAGCTGTGTGCCCTCTTCCCTCGTTTCCAGTCTGTTTCAGCCCTTTGTTGCAAGTGGGCCAGCAGTCTTTCCTGGTGTCAGCCTACTTGTGCGTACTTTTGATCTTTGCACTGGTTTTTTGACTGCTTTACCCTACTGATTTATTGGCCTCCGCTAATTGTGGTTCCTAGTAAAGATTCTGATAAATTGCGGAACTGTCTCAGACCCACGCGTTTGGGTCTATGCTCTATGAGCCTAATTCCTTGTTACCTTCCTCCTGTGACTGTGTGGGTTTCTCCCAGGTCCTCTCATTTCCTCATCCATCCCAGAGATGTACTTTCTCCTGCTGATTTGAGGCCAGTGGGTGACACCCAGTGATGCTGCTTCTTGACCCCATCCAAGCACGTTCTACCTTGTTGTGTTCCGAGCCAAGTTCTTTCTTTCTTGTCTATCACCCACTTTTTATTTTCAGGGCCACTCCTCCTTTCCTATTTTGCCTGTCTCTTCCAAAATGTCGGTGTCCTGAAATAGTTAATCAGATCAAATCAAGTTTACTGATATCTGATTGAACAGATACAACCTGATGAAACGGTGTTCTCCGGTCCTTAGTGCAAAACATGCAGGTCAGTGTGAACAGTTCCTTTGGGTGGTCAGCATTCCCACTGCCTGTGGGAAGAAACTGTTTCTCAGCACAGTGATTCTAGCTCTAACACTCCTGTTGGGAAAGATATTGTTGTTGTATGAGGTGGAATGATTTTGCACGCCCTCTTCAGAACAAAGATCCCTGTAGATCACGTCAAGGGCGGGGGAGACACTCTAATCATCCCCTCTACCATTTTTATGGTCCTGTGGATTGACTGCCACTCATTTTTCTGAAGCTACAGTACCACACTGATACAGCTGGCCAGAACACTGTGCTCCTGTAGAAGATTGATATAATTGTAGCCACAAACATTAGAACTTCTGCATTGCAACTCCAGTGTCGCAGGAGACTTATTTCTGTGACACTCTACCTTGTATCCATGTCTCTGTAATGCCAATAAATTCTAATGGTTGGCCTAGTGGTTAGTGCAATGCCTTTACGGCGCCAGTGATCAAGACCAGGGTTTGAATCCTGAAGGAGTTTGTATTGTGGGGCTCTGGTTTTCCCCCTCCACTCAATGTACAGGGGGTGTAGGTTAATTGGTTGTAAATTGGACAGCACAGACTCATGGGCCTAAATTTATACATGCATCATTTTTAGATCTTCATTGTTCCAAATGCTGCCTGTGTCCAGAAAAGGACTTTCAATTTTGTCATTTTTACCATTTTCCCTGCACTGATACTTAAGTGCTGGTAGCAAGATCCCAACCTGAACTGGTGACTCCATTTCTCTCCATGGACCTGCTCTGCTGATACACTCCAACTTCTCTTTGTTTGCTCAAGTGCTCGCATATTTGCTTCTTCCGGACAGTCCCTCGTTGTCAGGACGTGTTTTCTTACACAAACATTATAGCACCGAGCAGGCCCTTTCACCCGTTATGATAAGCCGACCTATTACGGGTGAACTCCAAAACTCCAGATGCCAGAAATTCGGACCAACTGAGAATCCCGACCTATCAAAAACTTTCAAACATTTTAAATTAAGGGGGCTTTTGTGTGAGTGTCCGCTTTAAGTGTCAGATGCACAGGGGCAACAAGTGACTACACTTGTTGACTTTATTTTTCTTTTAAATCTGCTTGTTTTGATGCTGTTTGGAAATCTATTCATTCTTTATTTTTCAAAAGTGCTGCCCAAAAATCCAGACCAACCCAATCCCAGATCGTCGCACTTCTCCTGTAAACATAATCTACCACAGAACCTCCTCCACCACCACCCCCGCCAATGTGTTCCAGGCCCCCACCACTCCCTGTGTATAAAACTTGCTTCTGATGCCTCCACTCACCTTAAAGAGATGACCTCTGGTACTTTTGTCACTCCAGGGAAAATAGACAGGCTGTCCCTTCTATCTCTCACCCTGCACTATTGCTGAGCACTGTTCGACAAATGGATGGGGTTGTAAAGAAGCAAATAGCATGCTATCATCAGTCAGGTCAATGAGTATAAAAGTCATGAATTCATTTTACAGCTGTTTTTTTTTTATAAAACACTTTGGTTTGGCCACATTTGGGGAATTGCATGCATATCTGATCACCAGGGAAGAAGGTGGAGGCTTTAGAGAGAGTGCAGAACTGGTTCACTGGGATATTGGCTGGATTGGAGAACATTATCTATAAAGAAGGATTGGACAAACATGAGTATCAAAGGCTGAAGGTATAAGTTTATAAAGCTATGAGAGGTGTAAATAGGGTAGATAGAGACATTATCCCAGGATGGAAATGTCAAATACTGAAAGAGGTAGGTTTTAGATGACAGGGGTGCATGTAAAGTTGCCAGAATCATACAATGGCAGCATTTCAATGACATTCAGACAAGCTCATGAACAGGCAATATAAGTCATGCAAGCAGATGGAGTTAGGGTTAGACTGGCATCGTGGTCAGCACAGACATAAACCCTTTTAAAAGCCAAGGTGAGAATATTGCACCTCTGCAAAAGGTACGAACATGGAATGTGGGGGGGGGGGGGGGGGGGAGGGTGGGGGCATTGTTGTCCTACCTTTAAGCCAGCAGTAGAATTGACATCTGTGTAAAAAGGGTGAGCCGACAGGGCGGGACCAGGATGGGAAAGGGTGGGTATGTTGTACATCACACTAGATGCTGACACCGACACGTGTTGTATTACACGTCCCGCCTCTTGCTTCTGGGATGCCAGCATGGTTTGTAAAATGACACACTCTGATGGCATTTTTCAGTTCAGTGTGTGTGTGCATTATACAATAGCATTATTTGGAATATCTTGAATGACTGAACTTGAATTTGAGTTCCACGAGATTAACCTCACTTCAGGAGTTATCTGTTAATTTTATCAGTGGAAGACTGCCCTGTGTAAAGCTGCAGAGGGCGCCCTTGAGAAGTTCCTCAGGACTAAGGATGACTTGTTTCCTCTCCAGTTCTGCAGCTTCTGAGGTGATTGATGAGGCCAACGTGGAAGCAAAGACCTTTCTTCAGATGGAGCAGGAAGGGACCGACAGGGCAGACGAGCAGGTCACTTCTGAGTTCGTGCACTCATTCCTCAACTAATCTATTGCTTCCGAGGCAAGGACTCGATGTTCGTAAAACCATCCTCCGTGTTCCTTCTTCACACTGAACAGTCGAGGGACAGAGATTCCCAAGGTCGGGAATCCACCCTAATCGGCAAACGTTATTTCACTAAAAAAAAGTCTGCAGGGACTCGAGAATGGGAATTGAATTAAACCGGGATGGGACTGTTATCATTCAAACCCTAATTAAATGCTATTGGAAGTGGTCGATAATTGGTCAAAGATTTTTTATTGTGAAATTAAGATCTCTCACCTGTTGAATGTTGAAATTATTATTACTAACAGGAATTTAAATGTTGGATTATTTTAGTTCAAATTTTACATTATTAAACAAAGCAGGCACAGAGAAAGGAAAGTCAACTGTAAACAAAATGCTATTGTGCAAATGCTTGCCAAGATGAATGAAAATAATCCACATTTGCTTAATTTGGCATTTTAACTGACTGCAGAGCTTATTGCGTCTCCTGAGGGGAGTGTGCTCTCTCCCACAATGCTATCCAATCCCCACCGATTCAGTCGCAGTATCTGCTTTCCTTTCTTGGCATATTTGCCCTGATTAGAGCGGAGGAGGCGCCTGCTGTGAAGCTGCCTCGGCTTTTCCCTCTGCTCACAGATGCTGCAGGATGCACCATCCAGAGGTACAACACGCACTGGCTTCTCTCTGCGAGGGGGGACTTGCCAATTGTACTGAAATAGAGAGCACATGTATGCTTTGAGCTTAAACTCTTAAGAGCCATTTGAGAGAAGAAATGCTGAACCATCTGGACTGCATTTGGAGTGATGAATGGACAGTATTCTAATGTACAGCATGAAGCAACCTCTTCAGACTCATTTGATTTTAATGGTATCCTATTTCACTGGCTTGTCTGTTGCAATGGAGAAATCTGTATTCACTGGAGAGGAATAGGCCCAGAATATGTGATGTTATGGGTTAATTTCCTTTGTGTTATTGGTGCAGTGCCTGTGTTAATCAGATGTTATGGTTTAATAATTATTTGAAGACTTAACAATGTCATTAATTAAGTAGGTGCACCTGATACAAAGTGTTTCCCGTCAAAAGATGCTACAGCTTTTTTTTTGGCCCATTCCAAGCCCTGAGCCCATTCCACAGCTTCGCATGGAACAGACCAGATGTTTAAGAACTAACTTACAGATGACCATCTTGTTGCAGTCATAACTTAAGAAGTCTTCACTAGTAAATCATCTTGCCACAATCTTGGCCTGAAATGTTGCCTCCATTTCCAGCTCTGTGATCCTGTGTTGGCTCAGAAATTTGGATTTGCAGCAAAAACCAAACTGAACACCCTGCTCCAGGCAACTTTCAGCGTTCTGTGGGTGGAAAAGCTCGCAGAGAAGCAGTTTGATGGGCTCCTACTGAACCCAGGGATGTAACCCTCTCTGTTTCTACCCCAACTGATATTGTTTGTAGCATTGATATGCTACAGAAGCATTGGGCTTCCATGTACAGTAGTGGTATAAAGGTTAAACAAACAGACCAGTACAGATTACATTAGTCATGTAGTATTACATTTAGAATGTAATGGACATGAAATTCTTTAACTTTTGTCTACTGTATGACAAACAGAGAGATACCACTTTGTCCAGAGTCCCTCACAGAAATCTAGGCAGTCTCCCCTCCAAGTACTGACCAAACCTGAGCCTGCTTACCTTCTGAGATCAGTCAACCTCAGACTTATTCACCAGTCATCAAGAGTCCCGGAGTCAAACTCCCATGCCAGCTGTGAAATTAAGATAATAATCTGGAGCTTGGAGTAAATTATTAGGTTTAATAGTGTTCTCTGTGCTGACAGATGACAGTAAAAAAACAACTGATGCCCTTCAGAAAGTCTGCTTCCAGTCCTGGTCTGACCTCTACGTGTGTCCATGCTGTTAATTGTCCTCAGTACCATTTTTGTTTTGACATAAACCACAAAAACAGGCCCTTCTGTCCCTCAAACCTGTGCTGCCCAAATATACCAATCAACCTTTGAAGGGTGGGAGGACCCAGAGGAAACCCTTAGGGACAGGGTCAGTGCCTGAACGCATGTTAGGGGTTGGGGGGGGGGTGCAATGGAACGCTCATAAACCCGCACAGTGATGGTGGGGTTTCTGTTGGATGCTGGGACCTACCTGCCGATGAACGTTAACATCATCCACCCCTCCAACATAAGGGCCCTGCTTTTATTGTGTCAACATCACCAGATGCTAATAATGCGTGATGCACGCAGGGGTGGGTGGAGAGTCACTAGTGTGCATCAAGCTAGACGCCAGTGATGCTTGACACATGCTAGTGACGCGGGAGGGGATGGGGTAGGTCTGACGGTGAGCTATGGCACCACAGTAACTTGCTGGGGGAAATGTCTGTGGATGCCCCCTGCTTGGTGCGAACCATGCATAGGGATACAGACAGATAAGCTCCTTACAGATGGTACTGGGTTCGAACCTGTGTCATGCCACTAATTGCTTTGCACTATTGCTAAGCTAACAGTGCTGCCCAGCTGATCACATTGTTTTACCAATTATGTCGGAGCAGAAAAAGAATAGAACTGGACCAACCACCTGGAATCACATAGGTACTGAATCCAGGTGCGGCGAGATTGGTTCAGGCCAGCCAACCAATCTAGGCATGAGCCCAGCAGCCTCCATTAGTCATGCGCATAGAGTTGTACCTCCCAAACAACTCATTAGACACCTCCACCACAATCCCTGGCTGTGCCCTTTACCACCAGCAACAGGAAAGAGGGAACATGGAAGAGGGAGTGTTCCTGGAAGTCCTCAATTGACACCAAACCCCATGGAATCTCAGGATATTCAGTTACACACAGTGAAAACATCCTGCAGGCCAACAGCTCCTGCGAAGCTTATTGGCAAGAGCCGCTGAAAGGAGCAAGGGCACAAAATGCACCAAGGGGTGGAAATTGTCACCAAGCCCCCCCTTTTCCTTGCACGGCCACTGATGGAACTGGCCAATTTCAGAAGGACATCAGGTTTGTGGTAAGGTGATGTGTCTACCAATGAGAGGGCATAAACCTCTTCGACCCTACCAACTTTCTTGTGGCAGTAAAAGGGAAACAAAGTTTTGGGCCTGGGCCCTTCATCATCTGAGTTTTGCCAGCATGCTTGCGTATTGCAACTGCAGATTGTCTTGTTTAAAAATGCTGACACAATGCCAAATAAAGCCCCCCCGCCCTGCCACCAACCACCCTGGAAAAACAGATATCCTGCATAGCTGTAGTTAAAGTGATGAGGATCCCATCTAGGCTAGAACCACACAAAGCAGTAGGACCAGGTTACATACCAGGTCAGGTGCTGAGGGACTGTGCGGCCCAGCTGACAGGTCCTAACGGACACCTTCAATATCCATTGTCCTTGTAGGATTCAAGATGGCTGCCATCACCCCGGTACCCAAACTACTGCACAAAGATAATAACGAAAATGTTGAAGTTAAACACCCAGCCAATCATTCATAATTCATGGTACGTAAAGTAACCGAGCAAGTCAACAAGCATTTAGCACTACTTTTGCTACAACGTTCATGAATCCGGCCCTGCGTTTACTGATACCCCATGGAATAAGTCAAGATGAGGCGAGTTAAGTTTTTAGAACTTGCATGGGTCAACAATTTTTTTTTTCAAAACGTTTGCTTCCTGAATTTTAAAATTGTGGATCATGATGAACAACTTCAAGCTGAACCCAAAGATAATTTCAGATTTCCTGTATCACATGGGATGTTGGTAGTGGGGTGCACCTTTATTTGGCATTGGACAGCGGCTACGAATGTAGTATCTCCTAGCTGCAAGGTTAGCAATTTTAGACAATTATCACTTTTAATTAGGGTTATTAACACAGAGAGTGGGTGTCTCACAGCCACTGCACAATTTGTCGATTCCCAACTTGTGAAAGAAATGGGGACTGACTGCTATCAGTGTTATATAATGGGTTGGGGGTGGAAAATATGAAAACTTAATGGGGTGGTAGCGAAAATTATAACTTTCAAGGAAGTAATCACTGAATATATAGGATCTGAGAAAGCTAGTGTGTTAAGAATAATTAAGACTATTTCAAACTTTCCAAAATGGAGGACATGCAGGATCAGCATCCAGAAACTCTCTCATGGTGGGGGGGGGGGCGGTGCCATCGCTGGCACACTTTCCCCCCTCACCTCGCATGCACCAGCCGGCACTATTTAGGATGTCTCGTGCGCCAGCTGGCATAATGTATCTTCAGGACCTGCCCTGAGGAAACCGGTGACAAAGGTTCAGCAAAGGCTTTGGTACCAGATCGGAGTATAGACAACACTTTCCAAGTCCTAATATTTCCCAATTTCAAAACGTGTCATCTTCAAGGAAGCGTGAGCGATGATATTCCGAATTGCTATCCTATTGATCCAATAAACCAAACGTCATAGTTGCAGCTGTAAGTAGCTTTAATTCATTGATAAAACAGATAAAAATTTTGCATAACTTTGTATTGAGATTTTCATAATAATGAATAATCAAAGCAGAATGTATAATAATATAACTATATTGCACTTTAAATAGATATGAGCCAAAATTAAGATCAAAATGAATTCAAAGTATCTCGAGCTTGCATCTCCTCCATCATTCTTCGAAGAATGAGATGCAAGCTATCCGTACGTCTGGATAGTATGATGTCCTTAGTAACTATGGTAGCACAACAAACAACAATTTCTTAAAGGGATAGTTTTAACCTTCACAAGGAGTACTTCAGATCTAACTGTCTCTCTCAGGGCAACCCTTGTGGTTACTAGACGGATACCTGCCCAATAATGTGAAAATTTCCTCTGGTACATTCTGCTCCTGGAAACTAAATCACAAAATCTAGTTAATTACTGCTCTGTCTCCTTTCAACTATCAGTGTGTGCGGTCGCTCATGGCGTCCTCAAGTGGCAGCTGTTCTCCGATCACTGAAGCCAAACACGATCTGCAGGAGGAACCCGTCGGGTTGAACAACATTAGTGGGAGAAAAGGGAGGTCACATTTTGAGCCAAAACTCTTCCTTAGTGCTGAAGTGTTTTGGTTCCAGTCAACTTCCCTTTTCTCCCACTGATGCAGATCGACCAGCTGATTTTGGTCAGTAGATTGCACTGGGCTTCAGGTTTTGCAGTCTCCTGTGGGTCTTTATCTAGCTGATCACTGATACTCAGTTCATCGTTCATTCAGCCCTTGCAACACCAGAACTTATCCCAGAATGGGTCCAAAAATGGACTAAGTCAAGTAATATCAGAGCTGATAGCCCTTGACATCCATGCAGTCACTTAAGTTGATAGGGCATCAAGGGGTCCTGGTCATATTGAGGTCATTGAGCTTCAAGGGGAGGGAAACACCAGTGGTTGTTATCATACCCTGTAAAACTGCAGGAGTTTCTCAGGGAACTACTAAACCCAACCATCTTCAACTGCTTCTTCATTGCCCTTCCTCATGTGGCTAGAAGTGGAGACATTCATTGACCATTCGTCATTTAAGAAGTTTTCCTTCCATTCACAATTCCTCAACAAATGTAGAAGCCCGTGCAGGAAAACCTGGCATGGGCTAATTAAAGGGCCAGTAAATCTAGTGCTGGATAATAGCCATCTCCAACAGAAGTGAGTAGAACCACTAGCCTGGAGGCCACCATTGATTCATTCAAGCCACCTACTGCAATACGGGGCTGCAGAAACAGATGGAGGGTCTGGCACAGTTCGTGAGGATTGCTGGTGGTTTCACTTAGCCACATTGATTTGCCGAGAACTGCATCCAGTTTGTTCTGCCTACTTTAATTAAATGTACAGCATTCACAAACAAAAAGCACAGTCCAGTCACAATTAAATTGGCACAAATGAAAACATTTTCAACCAAAGTTTGATGCTTTGTCTCTGACAACACACAATTATTTTCTATTGCAATCTGTGAATGTCTTCACAGCTTGTCACAGTGTTGTTGACTGCATCTGAGGAAGATAATCACCATCCTGATATTTAAGATGCATTTACTAATTCCCATTGTTACTTCAGCTGCCAATTAATTACAGTCTTGATTGACAGAGCAAAAAGGAAGAATTTTTGTGATTTAATTCAAAAGGAAGTAGGCCAAGTTACCTGAAAGGAGGGAATTAGTAGAGCAGTAGGGAGAGGGAAATATAGGCAGCGAGAATGTTCCTGAAGAGAGCCAGGATGAACAGTGGGATGAATGGCCTTTAAAAATAAATTCTCTGACACAGTGAGGAGCATTTGGATAGTACTGAACAATGTGCACAAGGACAGAAAGAAACGGGAGCAGGAGTGGGCCCTTCAGCCTCTGCACCTTCCCCCTGCCTTTGTGTATGATTATGGATGATCAACACCTTGTGTAAAACATGAAAGACTGCGGACGCTGTAAGAAGGTCACCTATCTACTGGTATCTCATCACATTTCCTGGGAAAGGAGCTGCTCTATAAATGGCTCGCTGTTTTCGTAAGTTTGCTTAAAAAAAAGCGAATTTGCGTAAAGCGGGGTATACCTGTACATTGTGCCAAATAAGCTTGACAACAAAGGCTTTTCAAGTGATGGAATTGAGGTAAGCTGCACAAATCAAACATAAATATGAGGAGAGAGGGAGTTGATCTTACCACTAGATAGGAAGATGGAATAGAATTTTGAAAGTTTGAAAGAGTTTCCATTTGGAGAGTGAAGGACACGGGCGTGATTAGCAAAAGTGAAACAAGGACAGTGAGGGAGAGTAAAGGCACAACATTATCGGGAAGATCTGATTAAAGGGCAGATTCAGAAACTTGCAAATGGGAGTGGATAGCGGCTGAAGTGAAGCATAAAAGTCTGCAGACGCCGTGATTGTAGTAAAAACACAAGTCTGCGGCCTTCATCAAGGTGTAAGCAAAATAAAGGCAGGTGCCTGAACAAAATAGAGATAGGTATAGGGCAGGGGATGGAGCATAGGCCAACAGGTAATAAATGGATAAAGGAGAGAGAGCACAACAGCAAACGGGAGGGCTGGTTCTGTGAACGGAGAGGGAAGGGGGTGGAGAGCTGAAGGAAAGGTGACAGAGGGATAAGGGAGAGAGGGAGAATGGGGGATTGCTCCGGCTGAAACTGTAAAATCAATTCTAATGCCATCCGATCGGAGACTACCCATACAAAAATATTAGGGTGTTACTCCACCGATTTACAGGTGTTAGACAGTACATGAAGCCTTGGACAGACATATCGGTGGTGGGGGGAGGGGGTGGAGGTGGGTGCAGAATTGAAACGGTTGGCCACTGGGAAATGCTCGCCATTGATGCAGACAGAGCACAAGTGCTCAGCCAAGCGATCTCCCAGTTGGATGGAAGCTGAATGAATTCGTTGACCTCCATTGACTCAGTTTCTGTATAATGGGTCGCAGGGCCTCCAGCAACCAACAAGATGCTGGAGAATAAGTATGTAAAATATCTTATTTGCATGTTATAAAAAGTTCCTCGACTGTTTTCTCCCCTTTTATTGCACATCGGTAATAGACTCAGATGATTTTCTAACAGTCCGCTTATCATACATCACAGCTTGTATAAAATTGGAACAACACTTACCATTTTCCAACCTTTTGATACACCCTCTCCACTTAATGAACTGTGAAAATTTTGATCCAGTGTTATTCTCATTTCCTTGGGTATTATTGGCTTAATTCCATCAAGCCCTGATGCCTAATGAATATTTAAGCTCTCCAGTTTTTAATGGCCATTTCATTACCTTCATCTGTTTTATTCATGAACCAGCAAACAGGAGCCAACATTGACTCAGGAGGGAATCTCTCTGCTCAATCAACATCCTTGGCTTTGCGGTGGAAGTTGATTTCCAAATGGACTGTTGAACGATGTGGTGTGTAGGTGGGGTTTCCAAAAGGATGCAGATGAAAGACTCCTGGTCAAGATGATTTGCCAGCAGCTATGCTTTGTGAGGAGTTTGAGAAAGGTTGGCGTGTCACTAAAGGCTCGCAAATTTCTACATCTCTGGTACGCAGGTGCCAATGCAGAGGAGAGGAAAAGACTTCAGCACTCGACCAGCGCCATCATGGGCTTTGCTCCATTAAGGACATCCACAAGTGGTGGTGTCTTCAGAATTCTGCCTCTATCCTCAAGAACCCTCGTCTTCTTCAGGAAGGACGTACAGGGGCCTGAAGAATACACAGTGATAGATAAACAGCTTCTTCCCCTCGGCCATCAGATTTCTGAATGGATAATGAGTTTCTGACACCTCACTTTCCCTTCTTTTGCAGTAATTTATCTTTTTTTTAATGTAATTTATAGCAAATTTTGCACCTGTAATGCTATCTCAAAACAATGAATTTCCTGGTATGTTCATGATAATAAATTCTGATTCTGATTTTGAGGTTTAATGCATTGAGTTGGTAAAACTTCAAACTGAAATAAAGAAATGGATCAAGGGAATAGCAATGGCTCGTTTTTGAGAGAATAGATGATCATGTTGATCTGCACAGTACACATGACATATTCAAATCTTAGTCTCTGTCCCAGTCTCTTGCAAGTTAAAGGTAATGCTTTGTGTTGCCTTCTCAAGATTCAGATAATTGTCTGGAAACAGCAAATAGTCATCCAGCGCCATTGTTAAAACGGGAAGGAGAAGCAGAGAGAGTCCCTTTGGAGGCGTGATGTTAAACAAGGAAGTCTGCAGATGCTGGGGTCGAGTGCGATATACAAACATGCTAGAGAAACTCGGCAGGTCTCGCAGCATCCACAGGAAGTAAAATGAAACCAACCTTCAAGCCTGGGTCCTTTGTCAGGCATACTAAGACACAGGTTGCCCTTTGCTTCCCGTGGATGCTGCGTGATCTGCTGAGTTTCTCCAGCACCTTTGTGTATTGCCTTTCAGTGGCATTGAGATGCCGTGACCTCCAGCACTGTCTCTGGCTCCCCCATATTAGGAATTAAATAGGGTGGACAGCCAGCCCCGTTTTTTCTGGAGAAACAGAAGCCAATATCAGAGTACATCTCTTTAAGGTGAGTTCAGGAAAGTTTAGGGGAGATGGCAGAGGTAAGTTTTTATTAAAATGCAGAAAACAGTGGGTGCCTGGAATGCCTTAAAAATAAGGAAGTGTGAGATAGAAGTCCATGGGTGCTGCGATTGCTGTAAAAGCGCCCAGAAGTACTGAAGGGACTCAGCCGGTCTCGCAGCATCTGACATTTCAGGCCAGAGCCCTTCTTCGAGGTATTAAGCAAAAAGCAGGCAGGTGTCTGAACAAAAACTGGGGAGAGAAATGGGGAAGAATGGGAGGGTGAGAAGCCCAGACCAACAGACAAAAGGTGTTAATGGGATATGATGAGAAAATTGATTTTGGCTCCGTGAAAGGATTTAGAGCTAGGGAAAGGAGACAGGAGGAAGAAGATGGCGGGGTGGGGGCACAGGGTAAGGAAACTGGAGGTCTATGTCAATGCCATCCTCTTGGAAGGTGCCCAGATGGAATATGAGGTGTTGTTCCTCCAATTTGCAGGTGGTCTCAGTCTGGCTGTGTACGAGACCATGGTCAGCCATGGCAGCAAGGGGGTGGGACTGAGAATTGAAATGGGTGACCACTGGGAGATCCACACTATTATGGTGGACAGATCCAAGGGACTCCCAGTCTCTCTGATGTAGAGTAGACCGCAACGGGAGCACAGGATGCAGTAGATAACCCCTGCAGATTCACATCTGGACAGCATTGGTGGTGGAGGCTGGTACAATAGGGACATTTAAGTCTTTTAGATAGGCACATCGATCTAAGAAAAATAGAGGGTTATTATTGAGTAGGTTCACACAGGTCAGCACATCAATGTTGTAATGTTCAACAGGTGTGGAAGCAATCAAGAGAATGCAAGATAGATTCGCCAATACATTGCCTAGAATAGAGGAATGTACTTCAAGTTTATTTATCATCTGATTGCTGGAGTACAATCTGATGCAACAGCATTCTCCGGCTGCAAGGGAAATTCTGTTTTGGGTTTGATGCTGCTATATCGTGGTTCTTCCTCCATCTCCTTTTGTCCTCAAGCCCCAGCCCTGCATGCGCTCTCAAAGGATGAGATGGACTGGTGAATAGTGTGTCATCAGACCACACAATCGGAGGCTAGAGCAGACCACTGCCGATGGTCAATGTGACAGGCTCCAAGGGATTTCTTCAGAGACTCTTTGCTTCTCGTTTTCGGAGCCCCTCTATCATGGTAGGCAGTGGAGAGTTCACCATGCAGAACAATCTTGGGCAGGCGATGATCCTCCATCCTGGAGATGTGCCCTGCCCAGCATAGCTGCATCTTTAGCAGCATGGTCTCAATCCTGGTAACCTTTGCCTGTTCAAGAACTTCAGTGTTGGTGACTAAGTTACTCCAGTGGATGTTGGGGGATGGGGCGGAGGCAGCATTGGAAGAAGTGCTCAAGGATTGTAGGTGGTGACGGTAGATGGCCCACGACTCAGAGCCGTACAGGAGGATGGCCAGCACAACGGCTCTGTCCACACTGATCTTTGTGCCTTTCTTCAGATCCTTGTCATTCCAGACTCTTTTGTTCCACCCTGCCAAATGCGCTGTTTGCCTTTGCCAGTCTGTGGTCAACCTCTTCTTCGATCTTGGCATCTGACAAGATGGTACACCCCAGGTAGCTGAACTGGGGGGCTGACATCAGCTCAGTCTCGCTGATGGTAATGCAGGGAGAGTAATAACTCGTCCTGAGGTGCGGGCTTGTGGAGAACTTCTGTCTTCTTCAAGCTGATTTCCAGTCTGAAGAACTTTGCAGCCTTCACAAAGCAGAATGTTATACACTGTAAGGCCTTTCTCTGTATGGGCAAATTAGTCTAAATTAAAACAAAATTCCCAGTGGACTAAAGGGCCAGCTTCCGTCCTGTCTCTCAAATGACTAGGCTAAAATAGGCAGGGAAAATGGATCAAGAGGTTAAACAGTCATAACTCTTGTGACTCCAAAGATAATGGCTTATCGAATTCAGCTAGACCCCTAAGGAGGAAATGGCCAAGTTCGTTCTGGGTGTCAATTAAAAGAAGCAGGTTCTGTCGAGTGTGCGGGAAACTTACCAGAAATGTAATTGTCGTCTGCAAAGATATTAGTTTCCTAGATAATATTTCCAGTAGGTTTGGAAAATTTTTTCTTTGATTCATTTGAGTATGTGTTGCAGGATGATGAAATTATACCAGTGATCAAAGCCTCACCTTTCACCTTCCACATGTTTTATCATCTGAACAAAATGTCATTAGCTTGTGGGAGAGTGTTAGTAGGAACACCACAAACCGTTCCAGTCTCTAATTTGCACAGATAGGGTCACTTTCATCAAAAAAAAAGGAAGTTTGGGCAATTTGTCCCAAGGTGAACAAAATAATGAAATAAAATAAAGGTATGTTGTGGGTGGGGGGGGGGGGGGGGTGGGCAGAATGAGAACCAAAATAAAAATAAATTGCTGGAGAAATTTAAGCCTTGCAGGTGATCCCAAATCAAACGCCAAACGGCCTTTAAAGTGCCAAGTGTGAAAGTAAAATGAGCTCAATGCTGGCGTTAGATGAAATCATCTCATTCCCAAGATTGACAGCCTCTATCCCTAGTACAATCCCTGGTGTCTGCAGATGCCGGCATGGCAATCAGGCCAGTGGGAAGCAGGTAATTGCACCAGTAGAAGGTAGAATAGGCCTGACCCTGTGGATGCCTCCTTGCAAGTGTGAAAGCGTTCGGTGTCCCAGTTAGGAGGGGTAAAGCGTGCAAAGCCAAACCCCCCCCCTTTCCTATCCCAGGACACTGAACGGCTGATTTAGTGGGATGCAAGTGTGAAAGGGGCTTTAGTAGGGGAAACAATGACTGCCAGCATTTTCCATACTTCGATACATCTTCAGTTATGTATCTTTATCTTTGCTACAGAAAGGACACTGACCTGCTGAGTTTCCCCAGCATCCTGTGCTTTTATTCCATACCTTGATGAGGGGCTCAAGCCTGAAGCATTGGTTATGTATCTTTAACTTTGCTATATAAAGTGCACCGTTTGACCTGCTGAGTTTCTCCAGCATTTTGCATTTTTACTTCAACCACGGTGTCTGCAAGACTTTCATGTTTTACTTCCTTCCAACTAAGAACCAGATTGATGACAAAAAGGAAGAGACCATAAAAAGAGAGAGAGTAGAAGCAGAGGGAGAAGGAGTTTGAAAATAGTCCCTCAGAGCCAACAGGTAAGTTGAGCAGAAATGGGGTTGATCAGGGGCTGGCCAGGCAAAATTTCTACTGAATGGCATTGTAAACGGTATTCAAGAAAAATGATATGTATGCAAGAGAGAAATGTAAACAAACTGTTCGAATATATCAATGGAGGGGGAGAGATGCACACACACTTATAAATAATGTTGAAAGTAAGAGTCTCTGAGTTTGTCGATGAGGTGTCTAATGGTGCAGCTGTTCCTGAACCTGGTGGTGTGAATCTTGTGATATCTACACCTCATGTTTTGGGAGATGTGGATCCTTGCTGATTGCTGCTGCTCTCTGATGCCACCGTTCCCTGTAGATGCTCTTGACGGTGAGGAGGGTCTTGCTTGTGATCTACTGGGCTGGGCCCACTCAGAGATATTGGTGCCCCACCTCCCCCAACCCATACCAGACTGTGATGCAGCCAGTCGGCATACTCTCCTCCACACATCTGCAGAAGTTTGCCAAAGCTTTTGATGTCATTATCCCAGAGGAAGTGGAGGTGCTGATGTGCTTTCTTCATGATGCCATTAGTATTTTGCATCCAGGGAAGGTCCTCAGAGATGGTGATTCCCAGAAATGTAATCATACAATCTGGTTTTCCCTTCCTAAAATCTACAATGTGCCTTGGCAACAAGGAATGAGAGGTTGTTGTTAGTACACCATTCAGTCAAGTTTTCAGCCTCCCTTGTATATACTGAATCATTGCCCCTTTTTAGACAACCCACTGCCATTTTATCATCAGTGAATTTGTAAACAGTGTTGTTGTACCAAGCTACGCAGTCATAAGGTGTAAAGCCAGTAGAACAAGGGGCTAAGTGCAAGGGGCCGTGTTGCTCTGGTACTGGTGGAGATTGTGGAGATGTTCTTGCGAATCCAGACAGATTGGGGTCTGGCGGTGAGGAAATCTAGGATCTTATTCCACAGTAGGTTAAGGAGGCCCAGGTCTTGGAGATTGCTAATCAGTTTGGAGCAGATGATCATGTTGAATGCGGGAACGGTAGTCAATAAAGGGCATCCTTGTGCACATATTTTTTGCAGTATAGGTGTTCCAAGATTTTGTGTTGAGCCAGTGAGATGATGTGTCATAGATCAGTTTCTGCAGTAGGCAAGTGGGAGTGGCAAGTAGGTGTCACTCATACAGGTGCTGATGTGTTTCCCCACCAGCCTCTCAAAATACTTCATCGCTGTGGATGTAAGCGCCACTGGGCTGTAGTTATTTAGTCAGGTTACCATACTCTCCTTGGGCACCGGTAAGATTGACGCCTGTTTGAAACAGGTGGGTACTGTACTCAGAGTGAGACATTGAAGATGTCCACGAAAACACTGGACAGTAAAGGTTTTCCACACTCAGCCAGGTACTCCATCTGGACCGGATGCTTTCCTTGCATTCACTCTCCTAACGATAGCCCATATGTCATCATTTGATACTGACAGCAGAGAATCATCAGGGGACATAGGGGGTTCTCCTTTTTCCTGGTGGTCAAATCCAGTGTAGAAGGCATCTGGCAGAAAAGCTTTGGAGTCTCCTATTGCATTGGATTATGCCATCTAAGTCCTGCCACAGCTGTAGGGTATCCTTTGTTGTTCACAATCATATCCAGAATCTCCACTGCGCCCAGGAGATGGCTTTTCACAAGATGTAGTTACTTCTTGTGTGATGTTCTGGATCTCAGACATAAATACCTGTGACCTGGCTCTTAGCAAGGTCTATATTTCTAAGTCGATGAAGTGAGGAGATGCTGCTGTGTTCCAGCAGAGCAAGGTCACTGAGGTAAAATAATGATGAAGGCGAGCTATCAGATGACTATGAATGAAGATTGTGAATGAATCACCTGGCCCAGGTGAGATGCATTAGTCTGGAGAGGGGATCTGAGAGGAAACTGCTGTGGCCTCATCCAAATATCTGTAGATATCAGAGATTTGATGGATTCCAATTGCCCTGATACCACTTTTCCATGGTCGTAATGTCCTGGGGAAACCTTTCACCGTGTTCATCACTGACTGCACCGAGGTCAGCAGGGAAGACGTCCAAGTGCGAATGCAGAAAATGAATTTTCAATGACATGTTGCATCTCATGGTTTTGCATGCTTGTAGTAGACTTGAAATGTGTCAGGAAATCACAACAATGGATATCTTTTTTTTTTAAAAGGTACATAATAGGATAATTTTAAGGTGACTTTTCCTGATCAGGAGCCCAAATCCATAAAATACATCCAAAAGTATTCAGGAAGCAAAATCTTCATTGTGCAGCGTAATAAATCTTAAACAAGGGGATCCAAACTGTGCACAGTACTCCAGGTTTTGCCTGATTAATGAATGACATTATAAAGGAAACTTTGGAAAGAGTAATTATAATGATCGAACTTTGTATTCAGTTTGTTAACGAAAAACGTGAGCTAGAAACTAAAGGATGTTGAAGGCTGGGAAATGTAGAAAACCAAAGTTTTCTTAGAGATGTAAAATGAATTCCTAACTTTGATAACTCAGTCCCCTGACTGATGGAAGCACAACATGCTGTTTGCTTCTTCACAACCCCATCTACTCGTGTAACGAGACAGCGCTCGACAATAGAGCAGTGGAATAGATAGAAGGGTCGGCCAGTACCTTTTCCCCCAGGTGACAGTAGCAAGTACCATCTGTTTAAGGAGGAAAGATTAGTGGGGGCATCCGAAGCATGTTTTATACACCGGGAGCAGTGGGTGCCTGGAGTACATTGGCATACTTTCTCTGTCTATCAGCGGCACCGGGTGATTTCTGCTGAGGGTGAGTCTGTTTGCCTTACTCCTGTCCCGCATCGGACTTGTCAGTCACCAACAAGCCTGCAGCAGACGTGGACATACCCCTCCATAAATCTTCATCCGCGAAGTCAAGCCAAAGAAGAAGAAAGAAAGACACCTGTTTAATGCATGACAATAAAAGAACCTTGAATGTTCTTTATCCATTTTTAAACTATCTAGTTCTCCTTGCAAGCCCTTGATGGATTGGAGAAAAATATAGAGTTGAAAGCATGTCATTTGAACTAATACCGATTAGCTAAATGAGTGACCCGTTCAAATAAGTTTACCAAGTCAGTGAAGTGGGATCACTTCAAAGATTTTTATCTGGTCAACCAGAAATACTTTATTGAGTGTGACTACCAGAGTTTTAATTAGTTTCACAAAGACCTAATTTCCATTGATCTTTGTTCCTCCCTCATGCAAATCAGCCGGAAGGACTGAGGAGATGCTAACGCCCTCCCAAGGCCTCATTAACACCACATCAACTCAAAGACCATGAGCATAAATCTACTTCTGTCTGCTCTGTGTTGACAGACACAAGCTCCCCAGGTACAGGTTGCCAACAACACTAATGTAGATTAAAATTTAGAAGAAAAGTAACCCTTTCATCATTGAGTTAGACCTCACAGAAACAGGCCCATTGCCCCCATGTGCACAGTGACCATCTGGTATAAATCCCATTGACCCACACCTGATTCATCACCTTTGGAATATTGTCTTTCCAACGCCTACTCAGACAGGGTTTCTCCATCCATCCAATCTCTAGAGACAGAAATTAGTCCTCCCGTCTCCTCTACACCTGGGGTAAAGAAGGAGTCTGCAGATGGTTGAACAGCAGTGCTGGAAGAACTCAGCAGGTCTGGCAGCATCCATAGAGAGCAAGAGGATTCTTTACTCAGGGATGCCAAAGGTTGGGTAATATACAAGTAAGAAGGTAAGTGGGTTTGGGAGGGGGCGCTGGAGGAGCACATTGACAGTCAATGGTGGCGAGAGAGGGAAGGAAACCAGGTGCATCAATACCAAGCTCCAATTTCCAGTACCACACTCCTTTTCTGTATCCCTCCGCCACTTCTCTGTCTCCTATTCATCATTTCCCCACCCTCCCCCACCCCCCACCATCAGCCATGACCCTTCTGGTTTCCATTTTTCTCAGCCCTCTGTCCTTTCCACCTATCACCTCTCAGCTCCTTCTACTGATATTAACCAATCACCTGTAAGCCTGCTGCTCCCCCACTTTTCATTCAGCCCCACCCCACACCTCCTTATTTAACCATTTCCCCGATCTCTGGCATCCCTGTTGAAGGGTTCAGGCCCAAAACATTGACTGCCGACTGTTCTCCATGGCTGCTGCTTGACATGTTGTTCCTCTAACACCTTTATATCTTGATCCCCTCCAAGCTTTTTATTCCTAACTTTAAAAGCATTTGCTTGCAATTTTGATCTACATCTCATGGAGGGGAGTGGGGGGGAGGGGGTGGGAATGGTGTAATTTCTTGCTATTGTCCCTCATCGGCTCAGGGTTGACTTCATTATTTGAGAGTATACAAACATCAGGGTCCAGAGTCGAGGGTTAGAGAAGGAAGGGACCTCAATGACTTTCTCACTTGACACTCCCCACTTCTGATTGGCCACAGATATCCCGCACTGACTGGGTGCTGAAGGTGATCAGAAGAGTTGTGTACCTAGCCAATCAGCAAGCCTTTTATCTTAACAGCACTTTACATGGCCTCAATTTCTCAAAGTGCTTTAGAACCAATTAACTCTTTATTTTGTCTAATAATCCTCGGCATGTAGGAAATGCTGGTGCCACAATACTGATCAGGCAAACACACATTGCTGGGGAAACTCGGCTAGTCAAACAGTGCACTTTATGTAACAAAGAAAAAGATGGATGCATGGCCAACATTCATCAAGGCTTCAGCAAAATTTGTCACCTGATTGTACAAGTACATTTTGATCCTCTGTGCAAAGTGTACAGGTACACAACCAGACATAACGCACATACTTGTCCTGTATCTGTATTATTTACCTGTATTTTATCGATAATAGACAAACATTGTTCAGACAAGTCTCGGAGGGTCAGTGTGAGCTGTTCCTTTGGTCGATCAGCATTCTCACTGCCCGTGGGAAGAAGCTGTTCCTCAGCTTGATGGCGCTGGCTCTGATCCTCCTGTACCTCCTACCCAACAGGACCAGCTGGAAGATGCTGTATGCGGGGTGGTAGGGGTCCTTGATGACTTTGCGAACCCTCTTCGGACAACAATCCTGGTAGATCATGTTGATGGGAGGAGGGGGGAGGGATCCTTTCTGCCACTCGTATAGTCCTATGAATTGACCTCCGATGCACTTCTCTGAAGCAACCGCACCACACTGTGATGCAGCCGGCCAGGATGCTCTCGAGAGAGCTCGTGTGGAAGGTTGACATGATGGGAGCCAGTAGCCTTGCCTGGTTCAGCCTTCTCAGGAAGTGCAATCACTGTTGTGCCTTCCTGACAAGTGAGGATATGCTGAGTGTTCACAATAAGTCACTAGTTTTAATTAATTTAGGCATATAGCACTGTAACAGGCCAATTCAACCCTATGAGTCCATGCTGCCCAATTTACACCCCATTAACCTACAACCCAGTATGTTTTTGAAGGGTGGGAGGAAACTGGACACCCCCCCCCCCCACCCCAGAGAAAACCCTGTGGATAAGCATCCTCTCTGCAGATAACTGGCCCATGGATTACTTGAGATATTTATTATTAAGTTAATGGTAACAGTAAGAATCATTTTTACGCATTGCCTTGTGTATTGGAAAAGGAAAATGCCATCTGCCTTTTGATTGTTACAGGAAGCCAATGTAAATGAAGACAGGTTCATCAGCCAATAACACTGGACAACAATTTTTCTCAAAAGGTTTGCTTCCAAAAAATAAATTAACTTCACATTTGCTGTATCATAATTTAGTATGTTTAATCACATATTGATGTTAACACATGGTGATCATGGTTGCAATGCAACTAGCAATGCCTTACTGTTTGATTAGACTTGGCTGACACACAGTAGGCAATATCTGTAATGGAGACTTGCTGCCTCATGGTGCGGTTTACATCAACTTTAAAGAACCTTTTTCCTTCATCCATGTGTTGTCTAAGAACTCACACACACGAAAACAAGATTAAACAATTACTTTTGTTCAGCCACTCTAAATGTTTTGCTGTTGATTTTCATTTATACTCAGCGTCAGATACCACTCGTGTCAGTGTCCAACAATAGTCAGCCGGCACTGACTGATTCCAGTTGACCTGATACTGTTTTCCCTTGGTCACAATGTCCTGGTGAAACCTTTCACCATGTTTGTCGCTGACAGCACCAAGATCAGCAGGGAAGAAGTCCAAGTGCGAATGCAAAAAAAAAATCAATGACATGTTGAACTTCATGGTTTTGTATGCTTGAAGTAGACTTAAAATATCACAAAAATGGGTTATAGCTTTAAAAAAACCAGTGCGTGACAGGAAATTTTTCTGGTGATCAGCTGCCCAAAATTCATTTAAAAAAAACGCCTAAGTGTTCAGGAAGCAAAATCTTCCTGTGTAAATAAAGTTTCTTCAGATGATTGTGAAGATCTTCAGTAGATATCAGCACAGAGGAAAGCTAGATTGGAGAACATGTCTGCAGAGTAAGATCGCTGGAAGCAACACCAAAATGATACCAACAAATTATCAAAAAAAAGTCGAGCTGAATACAGCAGTTGGTGAATAAATAAGCCAAGTCACAAGCTCCAATTGTAAACAGCATTGTTCAACCAATGCATCGTGCTGCTTCACTCCAGATAGTAATTAAGCACACAGAAAAGGCTGACAGATCGCACGGCAGGAGTGCCATCCTCCTTTTCCAACCCAAATTGTTGTGGTCAAAAACTGTCAATGTCAGTATCAGAAAAAGGTAGGAAAAACACACCAAAATGCAGGAGGAAGTCAGCCGGTCTTTTCAACAAAGATACATCGCCGCCATTTCGGGTCTGAGCCCTTCTTCAAGAAACAAGCAGAATTAGCCAGAAGCAGGAAATCTCAAAGATTCAATGCTGGCTGGGGGAGGAATCCAGAACAATAGGTGGTAATTGGATACGGTAAGGACTGAGGCAAGCATTTATCATGCTTGTGCGGAATGGAGAGGCAGAGGGTGTTTTTTTTCTATGGAGACCCTCCACTTCGTGGCCAGCACCATCTGCTGAGAAAAATTTTAACTTGCCATTTTATAGAGAAGACCGAATAGGCTGTTCCAGCGTCACTTTTATGTGGAGCGGCGCCTCTGTGCGTCCTCTGAAGCCGCTGCAGGCAGGACAACTATGGATAACGAAGACAGCCATTGCTCGACTGTCATAAGCACGCAGCGAGCAATAGCTGCCATCATTACCTATAATCCCCCACCTCTGACACAAGCCTACAGAAGGATCGGAGATGGCGCCTTGGAGCTGTTCCCAAAGCATATTTATGAAGGTAGGGTCATCGAAGTGGGGGGCGGAGAATCTCTGCCTTTACAGTTGCATTTTTTTTTACTCTAGAAAAGGGCCTAGAGATGGGGAAAGGCAATTGGAGAGGAAGTGGGGTGGGGCGGATGGGTTTAACGAAAGCCAGAGAAGTTGATGTTAATGCCATCCAGCTGGAGGATTCCCAGTCAGAAGGTGAGGTGTTGTTGGTCTGGATTCTCCAAGCCAGCATTTTCTGAATTCTGAGATTTTTTTCCTTATTTCATGAAGAAGGATTCAGGCCCGAAACGTCGACAATATATCTTTCACTTCTATGGACACTGAAAAAGACAGATGAGTTCCTCCAGCATTTCAATGTGTTTTTACATCAATTACGACCTATTGATGCCATCTGGTTGACTACCTGGAAAGATTGGTTGCTGTTTACCACTGCTAGAAACAAAATGGTGCTGTTGCCAGAACTGCTCCAGTAGCAGCGTTGCCATGGTGCAGACCCGCAGAGAATGGGGAGCAGACGCAGTGTTCCTCAGCAGGGTTCTATCACTCAGACCAATTACTGATGGCTACAGGGCAGGTTATAAACGGATTGTTAAAGGAGCTGACGGTGATTTATTTTAAAATCCTGAAACTGAGGATCTGGCCCAAGTTGCCAGTGCCTGATTTCAGCAGTAGGGTTACAAACTCCGGGGAAGCGGAGGACTGGCACAGGGCACCAGAAAACGGGAAGAACTCCCTCTGTTTAAGGAGGAGCAAAGGAGTTGACCCTCAGGATTGGTGACCACGGCGGCGGTCCAGTGAGGGGCTCTGTGGCTGAAGAAAACACAGACTCGAGACAAAGAACCTTGGTGCCAGCTGCGGGCTGCTGGTGACCGAAGTCAAAGGGCTCACACCTGGCCGCAGACTGCTGAAGACTGGCTGGAGCCTCGATTGAGAGATACCGTGTCAGAGCCAGGATGTGGATTGGTGCCAAGGGTGCCGAAGACTTCAAGATGATGTGGACATTTGGATGTGGAGTTTAAGTTGCCGGTGTTTTGGACTGAAGTCTGTGGCTGTAGCAGGGGTGGAGGTGAATCCATGGACACTCTATGACCCTGAAGGGACTCTCATTTGCTTCTCTTGCTCTGGTCATAAGGGGTGCTGGGCAATTTCTGCTGACAGTGAATCTTTGTTTGCCTTACGGCAGACTAAAGACAATTTTGTGTAATATGGCATGTTTAATATGCTGTCTTAAAATATTTTGAATAATCAGCTTGTTGAAGATTCCTCATTACACTGGACAGGAATAATTTTTTCATAAGGTTTGTTTCCTGGGAAAAAAAGGAATCATGATTGACAATGAGCTGAACACAGAGATAATTTCAGATTTTCTCTATCACATGGGAAGTTGGAGAAATATTAAATAAACAACAATAGGTGGTTGATGCTGAGTCGCAGTGTTAGTTCAACTGAGCCAAACTCTCTGGTTGCCTGCACATGTTGCACAACAAATGTGAGGAGCCCAGGGTTTGTCTTGGTCGCCAATTTTATCAGCCTTCTTAATAAGTGCAGTCATAGCTGCGCCTTTAAGCCTTAAGCATATACTTGCCTCAAATATAACTGAATATATCACAGCTGTTGCGACATGGATGAGACCTTTCTGCTGTATTGAACCTTCCTGAAGACGATAGATGCTATTGTTAAGTAAATTGCCTGAAGAAGATGCATCAACATGTACAGCATCTGTCTAAATGAGTGGCTTTTATAGCCTGCCTACATGACGAAGCAGGCCCAGGACAACATTTGCACTGACCAAATGCCCATGCATGCTTGGACTGGCCAAAACAGCTTGCTTTGTAGGCAATATACTAGTACACCTAAAATATGACTGGAAATCGTTTATTAAAAAAAAGTTATATCTTAAAACAAAGGTAAGTGATAAGAAAATTTTAAGTTGATTTTTTGCAGTCAGCAGCCCAGCATCCATAAAATGGACCTAAAAGTGTTCAGGAAGCCAGATCTTCGTTGTCCATTGTTATTTGCTGAATCTTGATCTGCACTTAGCAAAACCAGCTCATTCTCATTTATTCTTCTCATTGTTCAGCCTCACCTCAGATGTTTAACGCAATGAAGATATTTGAGCAAATTTGAAGACATGCAAATGGCTATTACTCGACAAGGTATCATCTCTACATGCTCAGTTTTCTACGAATACACTGATGGCTTGGTGAATACAAACATGCCAGGATCTTCCAAAGTTAATTGCTTCGTCAAAGTGCTGTCAAAGATTTTGTGAATCCGTACTTCAGCAGAGGAGAAAATTCTTCCAGGTTTAAAGGAGCAGACTCCTGGAACATATGAGGCGTGTCTGTGATGTTTCACAGTTCGTTACACAGAAGCGAACTGCCATGTTACAACGGGAATATAAGATCGTTTCAAAAACAAAGGCAAAAAGACAGATTTCCATTTTGAACACTAATGTGTAAATGTTCCACTCAACACGCTGATTAAAACAGGCAATTTAAGTCCATGGAGTATTTTTTTTTCTTGCTGAAGTAATGGTAAGAAAGTGATTTAAGTTGGATGATTGCTGGATCATACAGAAAATTGCTGCGAAAGATGTTTCAGTGATTCTTTTTAGTGCCATGGAAATGAAATGGAGATGTTTATGTAGAACCTTTCACCTGTTGATTACTTGCCTATTCTCAGTAAGGTCAATTTCTTTTTCTGTTCAGCTTGATTTCAGATAATTAATACAATAAATATATTTGGACATATTGGAAGAAAGGTGAATAGATATTTATTGTATAAGGTCAAACTCATCTGTGCACATTTTTTCTGTGAACGTATGGACAGTGGGATGAATAAATACAAGCCAGATTTTCCCCAAAGTGCCTGTGAATAGAGAAGTTGGATGGTCATGTTTCAGTTGTGTAAGATGTCGGTGAGGCCCCGTAGGAAAGACTTTGTTAAGCTGGAGAGCTGAGATGATTTACGAGGACGATGCCAGGAGTCGAGGTGGGGGGGGGGGGGGGAGGGGGCCTGAGCTACAGGGAGCGGTTGAGCAAGTGAAGGCAATGCTACTTGGAGCGCAGGAGGATGAGGGGTGATCTCATAAAAGAGTACAAAATCCTGAGAGGAACAGGTTGGGTGAACGCAGAGAGTCTTTTGCCCAGAGTAGTCAAGTTTATTGTCATTTGGTTGCACAAGTACAACTTGACGAAACGGTGTCCTTGGGTCCTTGTTACAATAGCATCAGAGAAATAGATTGGGTGAATGAAGAGTGTGTTTTGCCCAGAGTAAGGGAATTAGTAACCAGAGGACATAGGTTTAAGATGAGGGGAAACCAAGTGGTAACTTTTTTTTACACAGAGGGAGGTGGGCAATGGCAGATTAACTGTTAGATTGAGGGCTTAAGCCTAGGGGCCCGGAAGGGAACGTCAGGCTTCCGGCAGGAGTGGGGAACTCGAGATCCTGGCAGGAGCAGGAGCTGTGGGGATCTTGGGCTCCTGGCGGGTCTGGGGACCTTGGGCTTTACACTTCTTTCAACCCCAAGTGTTTAATTGACCCCTAGTAGTTTTTGACCCCTTGGATAGTTTCATCAACCCTACCCCCCATCCCAGGGGTCATTATTAACCACTTTGGAGACCCCTAATATGTTATTTAACAGAACATCACATTATTTAATGAAGGGTAGGGCAGGGGGCTCAACCTAGGGGCCCGGGTAGTAGTTAATCTGCCCCTGGTTGTGTGGAATGGGTGACCAGAGGAGGACATTGAGGCAGGTTCTGCTGCAATGTATAAGGAAGAATTGGATAAATACATGGAGAGAATGGGCTTAGAATTAAGGCACACGCAGAAATATGAGACTAGTGTGGTTGGGATATTATGGTCAGTGTGAGCAAATTGGGTAAAAGGGCCTGGTTCTAACCACTGACGTAAAGGATCTGGAACTCCTGTCTTTCTCTCTCCCTCCTGAGTGGCGTTCAACCTCTTGTATGTTGGTGGAGTTGAATCCAATGGGAAAATATTCCACTGCAATCATTGAAGATTGTAACCTGGTGTCAGGAGGCGAGTCTCTCGCACCACACGATATCTCACCTGTTGTAACCACAGCAACATGTGACGGGTTTAACTTTGAGATTTAACTGAATTTTATATTTGGAAGGGAAGGGTGACACATATTAAACACATCAATTTTGCCATTAATTTACAATAGGCTCTTTCAGGTGGCCAGAATGCCCCAGTGTAAAGCCGCATATTCTACCCCTATGCAGCTCTGAAAGAACAGGATGGTGCACTTTCTAACCCTCCTCTGGGAGGGATATTCGCCGGAGCACTGAAGTCCCCCTGGGCTCCTGAATGCAGCTACCTGAAAGCGGCTGCTAAGGGGCGGGCTGATGACGCCGTTAGCCTGAGACATGGCGCGAATTTGGAAACACAATGTGTAGGCAAGGTATCTCGTTCTGAACGCTGAGAAAGACTGGAACCATCATCAGTATTTGTGTCCTCCAGGTCCGCCATAACCCTGTGTTCCTTATGTCTCTCCTTCGTCGCACTTCTGATGACGTCGCGTCAGTGGGCGGGAGTACAGCTACAGTTGACAGGAGCCGGAGTGCGCTCCGAGGCGCCGCCCGTGCAGCTGTCCCTTTCAGGTGGGCAGCGCAGCGCTTTCAGGGCTGCCACCTGAATGACGATTCCAAAGCTCTGCATCCGTTTCTGTAGGCACATTCTTGACAGAGAATGCACTTGAAAGTGGCATATGATTTTGAGGGGGAACCCCTACCCCGTCTCTACTCCACAGTGACAATAAGACACTGATGGTATGTACTCAATGACAGGAACGCAATTGAACATCAAACAAAGGTGATGTTGACTTTCTCCTTTTGCAAATGGTCAATGCCTGAACTTCTGTGATATTAACATTTTGCAGAATCCAAAACCTTTTCTGTGTGTGTAAAGTCATCGATGTCTATTACTTTAGGATGGTCTGCTAATCACTGGGGACTCATTTGCATGGCATTAAAGCATAAGAAAGAACATTTTTTAAAGATTCAGTCATACATCTACGCCCAAGATGAGGTCTTCTATCCAGAGCCTCTGAAATGCCTGCCTTCTTGCACAAACATGGCTTCCCCTCCACCACTATTAACTCAGTCCCGCCCCCAGAAATAATCACAGGATTCCCCCTTGTCATCACCTACCACCCTACCAGTCTCCGGATCCCACACATTATCCTTTGGAATTTCCTGTACTTACTGAAGGACCCCACCACCAGACACTTTTCCTTCTCTTCCCCTCTCAACTGCTCCCTCCGTGACTCCCCCGGGCACTCTTCCCTCCCCACCCATCGTCTTCCCGTCCCCCAAGCATCTTCCACTGTGGTTGCAGGAGTTGCAGGAGTGTAATACCTGCACCTACACCTCCTGCCTCGCCACAGTCAGAGGTCCAAAACAGACCTTTCAGGTGAAGCAACACTTCACCTGTACCTCCAAAGAACTCATTTACTGCATCCGGTGCATCCTCTGTGGCCTTCTCTACATTCAAGAGACCAATCATAGATTATGAAATAGTTTTGTCCAGCACCTCCTCTCCGTCCACAACAAAAGCAACCTCCCCGTAGCCAACCAAGCTCTCAATCTCCATGGCCTTTCACACTACCCCACCCTGACCACCCGCAGATTGGAGGAACAACATCTCATTTTTCATCTGGGTACCCTCCAATCCAAGGGCATGAACATAGAGTTCACTGCATTCCACTAATCAGCTTGCCTATTCCCCCTTCCACCTTTAACATCATTCCACTTCCTTTCTCTCTCCACCTATCCTAGACCCGCCCTTTTCCTGGCATCCTCCCCTCCCCTTCCACCCCTCCTTCCCCCTTTTGTTCGGACATCTCTCATGATCTCCCATACCTTGATGAAGGGCTCAATCCCCAAATGTTGGAGATGTATAAAGGCCCTATTTGATCTGTTGAGCTTCTCCAGCATTTGTGTGTTCTTTCACCTATCCACGGTGTCAACAGAATCCTGTGTTTTACCCCTAGTCATACAGCTTGGTACAGTCCCAACCGCGCCATGAGCTTATGCTGCTCAGTTAACCTGTATGTCTTTGGAAGAGTGGGAGGAAAACCGGAGAACCAGGAAACCCACGCAGACCATGGGGATAATGTACAAATTCTTACAGACAGCACAACATTCCAATCCAGGTCACTGGCACTGTAACAGCATTGTGCTAACCATGGCTCCCACATGACCCAACGCTTTATCTCATTCACCTTTACACCCATTCCCTGTTAATTCTTTATTAACCTTTCAATGAATAAGACACAAATTTCACTCTTCTCAGCTTGAATTTGTATTGATTAGACATTGCAAGGTCAGCTTTACACCTTCTTCTCATTAATTATCCGGCACGAGTCCAAAAGAGTCCCCTCAGCTTAATGCCCTTCTGCTTATGGCCTTTTAACCCTGTGAAAGCTCACACTCAGCATCTACCTGGGACAAATGATAGGAGACTTTGTGACCCACAAGAGTTGAGATTCAGTGGAATGTGAGATGAAGGAAAGGCCAGCAAGGATGTCCCAGTGGCCAGCCACTTCAATTCTACACCCCATTGCCACTCTGACATGTCTGTCCATGGCCTCATGTACTACCAGGTTGAAGCCATTTGTAAATTGGAGAAACAGCATCTTGTATTCAATCCCGGCAGCCTCCAACCTGATGGCCGCAACGGTGACTTCTCCAACTTCTGTTAACCCCATCCTCTGGTCTCACTCTTTCCCTCATTCCTCCGAGACCTTTCCGCCAGGTCTACAACTCCTTTCCATCTTCTATCAGAGAGCTATCTTTTTTTTACCTCTTTGATCTCTTCCATCCGCCCCACCCCTCACTTTGTGGCTCTTTTCTCTTCTTCCCCATCCCACCAATATCCACCTGTCACCTGCCACCCTATGTTCCTCCGCTTTCCCCTCTCCCCACCCCACTTCCTTATTCGGGTGTCTGCCTGATTTATCAGCATCCTTGAAGAGGGGCTTAGTCTGCAATAGTGTGGATGTCCCAGTGGCCACCCATTTCAATTCCCTTCCCCATTGTCTTGCTAACATGTCTGTCCATGGTCTTCATCTGGACACCCTCCAACCGGATGGCATTAGTGTCAACTTCTCAGGTTTCTGTTTACCCCCCCCATCTTCGTTTTCCCTATCTCCTTTCCTTTCACTTAATTCCCTATCCCCCTCTTCTCCCCAACCCCCCCCCCCCCCCACCTTATAGAGCCAAAATCAATTCTCACCTTTCCTCATCAAATCCCACTAACATCTTTAGTTTGTTGGTCTGGAATCTTCCCCCACCCAATCTTCCCCCTTTTTCTCCCAGTCTTTATTCAGACGCCTGCCTGCTTTTTTGCTCACACCTTGAACCTCAGCCCCGAAACCATCGATAATCATCTATCTTGCCTTGATCGTTTTTATTATAAATGGAGAGAACCGGGTAACACTTCATTTTTTATATATATATTTGTTGACAGCTGGTTTATGACCTTTGAGCATTTGTCTCATAAATTTAATCTCCCTTTTTTTTTAGATATTTACAGATTTGATATTTTTCTGGGTAACTACTAGTTTTCCATTCTCCCATGATACTAATTGTATTGACTTTTTTTTTGGTTAAGTCTTTGTCAAAAGGGTTAAATTGGATTCATTTATGGATTAATTTCTAAAAGCCGTTCCATTTCTATGAATAAAATTAAAAGTTCTTGGGAGAGCGACCTACAAACTATTCATTCCAAGGATATATGGACCAAGTGTTTTAAAATTGGTCCATTCCTCTTCCATTTGTGCACGTCGTTCACTTATCATCCAAAGATAAATGAGCTGAGATTTTTCCTCCTGTATGTGATGGATGTCATAATGGGGTTGCTTCCTTATTTCTGTTCAGCTTTAGAACACTGTTGGAAGGAAATATTTGTTCTCAGTCACTATTCAAACTCATCCCATTGCAGCTTTATTTGGTGTGGTGATAGAGAACAGTCGATGATCGGGTTCAGATCGCCAGTAGCTTTCGCTACTTGAATGGCAAGAAGATGTATTTTGCTAAGATGGAAGGGCTTGATCTTTTCCAGTTATGCTCGGTGGTCGACCCAAACCTTATCGTGCTTGAACCTCGAAGATTAGATGTCATGTTTTGAAAACTGAAGTTTAATAAAATGTAGCACACTTTTAGGGATATTTTAATGATTAATACATTGGCTTATTATTTTGAATATAACATACGAACTATTTGTAGTCTCTTCCTGAACTTAAATATCTGTATATAAGGCAATTCACCAACATACTATTTACTGTTACCCTTTTGGTGGTTTAAGGTTTTTCTCTTTTTTTTAGTTCAGGGGCTATATATTTTGGATGAGTTTTTTTTAATGCAAGAACAAGAGATAGAATATTGAATTCTGTCTGTTTGTTTATCATTACTTACAAAGTTCCTTTTTATTCGAGGATACATTGTAATTACTTTGTACCTGTACAGTATATTTTTCTTACACTTTATGTTATAAAATAAACATTATTTTAAAGAAACCAATAATATATCTTTACCTCCTATGGATACTACAAGACCAGTTGGGTTCCTCCAGCATATATTGTGTGTGTGTGTTTTTTAACCAAGATGTTGACTGCCTCTTACTTCCTCTCCTGTGAATATTGCATGATCTAGAAGTTTCTCCAGAACGTGCATGCGCTGCAGTAGACCCCAGCACCTGCTCATTCTGCTCAGTTTTACCCCCATCTGAGAATGCCTGCAAATTGGAGGAACACCTGGGCACCCTCCAGCTGGATAGCATTATCATCGACTTCTCCACTCCGTATTCTTTCATATTCTCCGTATTCAGCACTATCTTTTCCAACAAGCTTTTATAAAATGGGCACAAAGTTAAAGCCAGCAATGTTAAATCGTGCCACAATTTTATGGAAACTGACTTAGAAAAATGAGCCTCTGTTGGTCACTGTGATAAATGCACCAATAACAGGCTGGTTGGCAAGGTATGAATGGGTGTTTTTCCAAAACAAGAGAGTTGCAATGTTGTATAAATGGACAGAAATGCTGGACGAACTCTGTGTTCATAGGAGGTAAATATATATTACCGATGTTTCGGGACTGAGCCCTTCTTCACCGAACAAGAAGGCTTAGAATACAGACCAACACATGGTGTTAATTGGATACAATAAGAGGAGACGTGAGAATTGATTTTGGCTCTGTGCAAGGAGATGGAGGGAAAATGGAAGAAAGAGATGCAGGCAGAGCTGGTGAAGGGGAAGGGCAGAGGGTGTTTTAATGAAAACCAGAGAAATCGATGTTAATGCCATCCAGTAGGAGGGTGCCCAGATGGAAGATGAGGTGTTGTATCTCCAATTTGTAGGTGATCTCGGTCTGGCAGTGTATGAGGCCATGGACAGGCATGTCAGCAAGGGAATGCGATGGGGAATTGAAATGTGCTGTTCTTTATAGAAGTGGCCTTGCTACAGTTCAACTGTGGGTCTCGGCATTTAACACCAGATAATCAATTTGAATGCCTTTTGCTGGTAACAGTCTGAATCTGAAACAGATTCATTGTGATCTTGGCTGTGTTGAGCTTCAGAACGTGTGTCCATGCCATGATTGGCTCTGCTGCTTTCTGTCCTCGTGCCAACGCCCAATCCTGCCCAGCTCACCAGCTGCTGAAACCCTCACCTCTTGCTTTGTCTCCTCAACAATTGGCTCTTGGATCACCTCCCATATTCCAATCTCTGTGAATTTCAGTCATCCAAAACCACTCAAATCTGGGCAAGTTCATTCAGCAAAATGTTACTAGCTGCATGTAGTCACAGGAGGCGAGAGAATCAGGCACTACAGATTTTACAAATACCACCAGGCACACCAAGTTACTTGGGACCTGTGTCAATTACCTTCTACCATCTGTCAACAGCATGTAAACCCTTAATGCATTGCTGACTTGGCAAATCTGTCAGAGAGCTAATGTCCAATGGTGCCATTTTTGTTCTACAGTTGGCTTTTAATGACAAATATTGCAATGAAATATCAACAGAAAGCAATATTAAGCTTAACAATGAAACATGGTGATATTGCTTTTAACTGCAGTGACTATAACATATATAGGCCATTTTAATTAGCTGGGCCCATGTGTATTTCCAAATCTATATTAGCTGAAACCCATAGCATCTGGCTGAGAGGCCAATCATCATTTTATGGAAATTAGAATTATTGCCATGAAATTTGTTGTTTTGTTGCAGCGTCATGGTGCAAATATTGCAATAAATCATCAATTGCTCCAAGTCTGTGGTTCATTGTCCATTCAGTAATCTAATGGCAGAGGGAAAATAACTTCACTTGGGTGCTCGTCTTCAGGCTCCTGTAACTCCCCACCTCCCGCCCCCGATGGTAGCACTTCACAGTCCTACCATGGCCTGGGCGGTGGGGGTCCTTGAGGATGGAAGCTGCATTCTTGAGACGCCGTCTCTTGTGGGTGTCCTCGATGGAATGAAGACGGGTGTCTGTGATGTTGTTGTGAAAACACAATGCTGGAGCAACTCAGCAGGTCAAACAGTGTCTTCCCTATAGCAGACATCAAAATACATAACCGACATTTCAGGCTTGAGCCTTTCAATAAGGTTTTACTTCCTTATGCACGTGATGGCTCTGTCTGAGTTCTCAACTCTCTCCTAGTTTGTTTTTCCACCCTGTGCATTGGCACCTCTGAACCAGACAGTGATCCAACCAGTCAGAATGCTCTCCACGGTTCACCTGCAGAAATTTGCAAGCATCTTTGGTGATGTACCATATCTCCTCACCAAGTATAGTCGCTGAGGAGGAAAGCTGTTGCTCCTGTCAGGGCTCAGTTGCTCATAACTGTTTGATCGATGGGTCATGAATGGAACTGGTCAAACTGCATTTCACTTCCAGAGGACTCAATCAGTCCGATCTGGAGCACATTTATCTCAATGGTGATTAATTCCATTTGTAATGCCAAGGAGAAATAACTTAAACTGATTATATTCAGCTTAGATATGAACTTGAAAAAATAATTGGAGGTCAGCTGATGATGAATTAGAGTGAAATGTAATCTCCTTGAGTCCATTATTTCATCTCCATTCTTGGTGTTGGAGTTTGATGTATATTTTTTGCTCCTTGGTGTGAGGAATGATTGCTCATTGCTGGAATGCCTCAAGCATTCTTTTCACTTGCTTTCCACAGCCTAGAGAGCGTGGGCACAAAATCAGGTTCAGAGAGTGAACACAGGTGGCTGATGGTACAGGTCTCATTAGACCCTTGTGGCTTGTGTGACAGGCTTGGTGCCATGCGCCAGTCTCAGACACAATGCTGTAGAAACTCAGTAGGCCGCACAGTGTCCACGGGAAGTAAAGGGTAACGAATGATTTAGGCCTGAGCCTGTCATCATATTACTCAGTGTGAACACATATTCTCTCTCTCTCTCTCTCTCTCTCTCTCTCTCTCTCTCTCTCTCTCTCTCTCTCTCTCTCTCTCTCTCTTCCCCCCCACCCCCCCCACCCTAAGGTGTGCCAACACCTGCTGATGTTAGGCTCCCTGTTGCTCTGGGACAGGGGTGTCAGGCAATGCTTGCCCCAGAGTGGATCTCCATCTCTCCCCGATTTTCCCCCATCTCCATGCTGTCCAAGTCTCCATTTTGAATCCCTGTGCATTCGAGACATGATGGTGGCAATGAGGAACAACATCTTGGACATAAAGCTCATCAGCAAGTGGCTAATTTTAATTTAGACATACAGCACGGTAACGGGCCCATTTGACCCACAAGCCCATGCTGTCCCATTACACCCTATTGACCTAGAATCTCAGTACATTTTGAATGGTGGAAGGAAACCGGAGCACCCAGAGCACACAGACAGAATGAGAACATATAAACTACTTATAGACATTACTGGATTCAATCCTGGATCACTGGCACTGTAAATTCAGATTTATGATCACAGTACATACCTGACATCACATACAGCCCTGAGATGCTTTTTCCTGCAGGCGAGGCAGAATTATCACTTATTGGTAGCGCAAAAAGAAACTGCTCAACGCACGCACGTAAACAAATAATGAAATGTAAACAAACTGACTGTGCAATGCAGAGAGGAAAGAAAATCAACAAAGTGCCAAAGTAAGAATCTTTGAATGAGCCCCTGATTGAGTTTGTTGTCGAGGAGTCCGATGGTGAAGGGGGAGCAGCTGTTCCTGAACCTGGTGGGGCGAGTCATACACTGCATATAGGGTGGCTGCTGGAATGATTTATTTGTTACACTCATGTCTTCTAATATTCATCAAATATCTCCGGTAAATTATTTTGAGCTTCAATCTCATATTACACGCCTTAGGTACATAACAGTTACATGTCAAAACAATTAAGTATGATTTAAAATAATCTAATAAGATCCAATTAAAAACTGAACTCCGAACATGCCAATTAATCAAACCGCGCATTTTCATTACATTGATGTGCCAATCACCCACAGAGATCAAGATTTCCAATCTAAAATTACAAAGCCCAGAATTATTTGAAATGCAAATTAAACAATACTAATAAATGCCTTGTTCCAGGGGGTCTTTTCTCTGTTCCTTTCTTTTCATCCATCCTTTCTCACGAGTATCTCTCTAAACCTGTGCCTTCACCTGCCCCATCTGCATCATTCACACAGCAAACTCTATTTTTAAACCAAAACATCAGTATTGCTTTCATTCCTATCTCAGCTTCTTAGTCTAATTTATTTCAAAGGACCTGTGCTTTGCAAAGCTCACTCTCTTTCTCTCTCTGTCCCTCCCACTCTTTCTTTCTCTCTGTCCCCCACACTCTCTCTCATTTTCTCTCCCTCCCACTCTCTTTCTCTCCTCACCTCTGCTTCTTCCTTTCGCCCTCTCTCTTTCAATCTCTCTCCCTCTCACCTGTGCCTCTTCTTCTCTTGCCTTCACCCTTTCTCTCTCCCTCTTCTGACTTTCCCTTACATTCTGTTCCTTCCTCCCTCTCTCTTCCCCCACTCACTAACACTTTTGTCACTTCCCCCATTTCTCTCTCTCAATCTCACACTCAAATAGGCACTGCTCTGTTTGGTAGCACTGCAATCTCTGATCTTTGCTGACATTGCGATGACTATAAATGGAATTAGGCCATTTGACCCATAAAGTCCACCCCTCCATATCATCATGGCTGATTTACTTTCCTTTTCATCCCCATTCCCTGACCTTCTCCCCATAACCATTGATTCCCTTCCTGATTAAGAACCTATCTACCTCCACTTTAAATATATTCAATGATGTGGCCTTCACAACTGTCCATGGCAACAAATTCTACAGTTTCCCTTTGGGTAAACAAATTCCTCCTCATCCCTGTTCTGAAGGGATGTTTTTGCCCCACCAGAGGAAATATCGAGTCCACATCCGTTGTATCCAGGCCTTACAGCATTCAATAGGTTTCAAATTTATCTCACTTCACTCTTCTAAATTTCCAGCCATCAAATGCTCCTCATTTGATATCCCTTTCATTCCAGGGGTCATTCTCATGATCCTCTAATGCCAAAGCATCATCCTTTCCTAAGTAAGGATTCAAAAACTGCTCACAATTCTCCGTGATATCTGACCAATGCTCCATAATGTGTCTTGACCAGGTTTTAACAAGTCGAGCACAATGTTCCTCTATTCTATCAGCTCCTCCTTTCCCAACCATGACTTCCAGCTGCCTTTGGCCAACTCTCAGAATCTTTTCCTCACTTTATCCACTTTGCTGCCGACTTGCACCCTGATCTCAATTTCACTTGGTCCATCTCTAGCAACATATTCCTTTTCTTGATCTCTCTCTCGCTCTCTCTCTGTCTCCATCTTAGGAAACAAACTATCAGAAGACATCTTCTATAAACTAGCCATCTCCCACAGCTACTTTGACTACACCTGTTAACACCCTGCTCCCTGGAAGGATTCGATTCTTTTTTTCTCAATTCCTCCATCTCCAGGTACTGATCAGGCATGATCATTTTGAATGGTGGTGTAGGCTTGAAGGGCCAAATGGCCTATTCATGCACTTATTTTCGATGCTTCTATGTTGCATCTGCCTCCCAAAGGACAATACCTTCCGTGCCAGGCCATCAGAGATGTCGGCCTCCATTCTGCAATCCTCTTCCTATTCTGCTCATCCTTCCCTGTCCTGGCAAAAGGCTCAGGCCCAGAATGTTGGTTACTCTTTACTTCCTATGGAAGCTGCATGACCTGCTGAGTTTCTCCAGCACGTTTCCTTCTTTAAGTTATTTGTTTTGAAACCCAAGCCTTTGTTCTCCATTCCTACCATCTCCTTCCTTCACTCCATGACCAATTCTTAATGGCATCTTTGAGTAGCCTTTATTCTATATAATAAGCCCCTTTCACACCACTGATAACCGGCTAATTTAGCAGGTCCATTCCCGGTAATCATGTGATGTGAAATGTCCCAACCTGGCAGAGCGAGTTAAATTCAATCGGACTCTGACACTTCGTGGGGACAAGTGTCAGAGCCCGGCCGAGTCAACTCACTAATCACCTTCTGACAGAGTGAAAGCACAACCTGCTCTTGCATTGTCACTGCTGGAGGTGGGACCCCCCCCCCTCCATTAAAATGCTGGGTTGCCAATTAACCAGGTAAACCATGGGGCAGTGGGAAAGGCTCCTGAGTGTAGCATGCCCGGGAAGTTTACTCACTTCCAAGGAGGGTTGGCAGTGTGAAAGTACAAGTACTGATCTTGATCCTCTCTCTTTTCCATTTGTAACGTTCCCATCCATTTTACTAGCTTTGATTCACTGTATCAAAGCCCCTTGATTAAACTCCCCTCGTTTGCCATGTTAATTCAGTAGTCTGGGAAATATATTGCCTGTGATTCATACCCTTCATCCTGTTTATTCTGTAGAAATGGGCAAAAGAGAGTTTAACACAAAATAATTCAAAAGCTGTTGGAAAATGTCAATAGCTCTTGGAGATCAAATCAAAGAGAAGAATCATAAAATGTTACTGTGACACAGTTAGTGTTGCAATCAGTGCAATGCTGTTACTGCACCAGCAACCCAGGTTCAAATCCTCAAGGAGTCAGTTCTCCCCATGTTGGCATGGGTTTCTTCCCACCCTTTGAAAACATACCGGGGCCGGAGGTTAATTGGGGTGTTTGGGTGGCACAGCCTCATGGAGCGGAAGGACCCATTACTGCACTGGGTGTCTAAATTAAAATTAAATTAAGAAATTTGGAAGGTAAAGGAACAGTGAGCTCCCTCCGACTTGCAGTGGTTGCACACCTCCAGTCGAAGGTGCTGTTAAAAGTGAGTGCGGGAAAAAAGACCAAAATAACGTCATTTAAACCAGGGCCTCACTTTAAGGTCTAGTCCTTAACTCCACAATGACAGCAAAGGTTGCTTGAATGTATCCTCTGCAGATTTGATAAAAATTACAATGTCTGATGATTAAAATCAGCCCACATGCATTGCCTTGACGAGATAACTGACTTCTAAATCTTTTGCCTCTAATTATTCCCCATGACTTGAATCTCAACTAATAATCAAAGCTTCCCCCCCCCCACTCCCCACCCCCCACCATTTGTACTCAACTTAATGCTTAAATTGTACAACAATTGTACATATTGCTGGAAAAGTACTGGAGATAAAGTTTAACATGGTTGGTGTACACAATAGCAAGAACATTTGTTTAAAGCATTAACACAAGATCCATCGCTGTCACCAATCACTTCCAGATTATGATCATTTCCCTCGCACACATCTTGTGTGGAATTTCAGGCAAAACCCACAACCTTGCTTCCCCACTCTCTCAGTCATTGAGTCATTCAGCATGGGAACAAGCCCGTCTGCCTCACTTGGCCAGGCCGAACAAAATGTTCTGCCTACTCGCATCTACCTGCCTGCGTTTGGCCCACATCCCTCTAAATCTGTCCAACTGTGCTTCCATCCATTTTCTTTTTCTTAAACATTGCAATAGTATCAGTCTCAACCACCTCCTATGGCATCCGGTTCCATCCACCCAACACCCCAAGCCCAAGTCCTTGTGCCGATTATGATGCCCAACTCAAACTAACAGCCTGTTGCTTGCACCTGATAGATATCCCTCCATTCCCCTCTTCATATTCATTTGCCATTCTGGAAGCCTCTTAAACACTACTATTGTACCTGTTTCCACCACTGCCCCTGGCAAGCCATTCCAACCACTCCATAACTCTCTGTGTTTTAAATATTTGCCCCACGTATTTAAGAACATAAGAGATAGGAGCAGGAGTCTGTAAATTATCCTTCTGTATATGACATTTAAAGTCTCATTTCATCTAATGAAAGGATGAGATATTAAGGTGATTTCAATGTTTGTGAACTATCTGCTTAGCAGGTTAACGAGGGGAGTAAAAATTCTGAAATTCAGAACCATTATTCATTCCACTTGTGTTGAGAGTTGAAATGGGGGCCTTGCTTGCTTCTTAGAGTTAAATAGGAAAGTTTGCAGATGCTGGGGTTGTAGAGCAATACTCTAAGGTAGTGGACAAGCTCAGCATCAGTAGGAAGGATAGTGTGATCAACATTTTGGTCCTGAGTCCTTCATCAAGGTATGAGTGAATGTAGACAGCTGCCTGAATATAAAGTAAGGAGAAGAGAAGAGGGGAAGGGAGGCAGAGACCTCTGTTATCACAGAGGACAAAACCAAGATGCCCAACTAAATAATCTCCCCACCTGCATCCACCCTCTCCGATACACAGGAGACCGCAATGGGAGTGCCAGATGCAAATTCTCAAGTCGAGTGTGGCTTGACTTGGAAGAACTGTTTGGGGTCCCAAACAGTGGTGAGGGAGGAGATGCGAGGGCAAGTCTAGCAGTTCTTGGGTTGGCAGGTTTAGGGACTGAGGGGTCAATTAGTGGGAAGGGATAAGTGGAGGAGAGAGTCCCGGATGGGTGTGGTCCCTGTGGAAAGCTGTGTCAGGTGGTGGGATCAGACTCGTGGCTTGCAGGTGTTTCGTGGGAACAGAGGAACGCTATTGACCAGGTGCGATTACTCTGCCAAGGTCAACAGGCTGCTATGGATAAATTGTGCCAAATACAACATTTTCCTTTGACTATTGAGCTCTGGTTAATGGGCTGAAAATCAGCAATGTTTGTTTTGGCTTTCCCGCAAATGATCATAATTGAATCCAGTGTGAAAACGCTGTCAAGTCCATGTAATGGATGTGAACATCTATTAATCTGTAACACCCTGTAACACTGGTGCAACCTTAGCCTTATAGGATGCCAATTCCACTGCTATGGGAATTTGGACCCCATAGAAAGGAAAAGCACGATGTTTGGGGAGGGGAAACATTGAACAGCCTGAGGAACTTTGCTCCAGAAGAGAGAGGACTGAGGAATGAATGGATGGAAGTTTTTAGATTTTGGAGCTGCTTGATCGGCAGAAGGTGAAGACGCTGCGGGGGGAGTCCAGAAACAGCAGCAAGAAAATGTGAGGTGATTGAAAATAGATCAAAGAACACAAGGGAGACTCCACGTGGAGAGGGTGGAAATCGTCGCCACGTAGCCAGAGCTGACTGGCAAAGAGGCATCAAAGGATACTCAGTAATAGAGGGGGAGAGCAATGGAGGAACATGCCAATAATGAGGTGAGGAAGGATCAAACCCGGCTCAAGACCGAATACCATCAGCAACCAACTGGGTCAATGACCGGATTCATAAAATTCATCTCAGGGAAAGTCTCAGGGTTGTATGTGATGGCATGTACAATAAATTGGACCTTTGAACTTGCTTCCCAAACACAGTTGCTGGAACAAAATGTGACTAGCAGTACAGTAAAAAGCCTTGTTATCCAGAACTCAAGCAACCAGCAACCTCAAGCAACTGGCAAAAAAAAAAAATCGTGGAAAATAAATAAATTTAAAAAAATAAGAATAAATAAAAATTTATAATTGTAAAATTAAATGTTCCCAGAAGTAACAGGTAAATCTTTGGTGAAAATGGGAGCAAATATTCAGCCAAGAGAATGCCTTAGTCGTGCTTTGCTCGAAGCAGCTATTGGAATACATTTTAAATAAAGATGTGTTTGAATAAAATGGCGTCACCAGGATGAAGAGCTGGTTGATGCCGCTCACCATTGAGGTGACTCTCTTAGAGTGTCTCCTTATCCCTGTTTAGTTTGTGTCTTTATCTTTATTATTACATTATTAAATATATTAATAAGGATTTATCTGTAAACTTGGGGGAGGGGGAGTTAATTATCCATAATGTTATTATTTATCTTTTCGTCAGCTCCTTAAAGGGGTAGGAACCTGCAGATGAAGCGATGATTAAATGTTTTCAAAAAATGTTATTGAGAATAAAGTAAATTGCTTTAAGAAAGTGGTTTTCAAACATTTTCAGTCCACTCACATTCCACCTTAAGTATTCCATGTGCCATCGGCGCTCTATGATTAGTAAGGAATTCCTCAAGGTGGTATGTGAGTGGGAAGAAAAAGTTTGAAAACCACTGTTTTAATTGTACCTAATTAACTTGTTATGTGTACGGTTTCAGAACTCCAGAGGAAATGGGCCAATGACAGTTTTTCTCAAGCAAAATATTTCAGAAACAATTGGGTCTAGAGCAGTGATTCTCAACCTTCCCTTCCCATCCACATACCACCTTAAGCAATCCCTTACTAATCACAGACCACCGATGGCATAGGGATTACTTAAAATGATATGTGAGTGGAAACGAAAAGGGTGAGAACCACTGCTTTAAAGTTTATATATCCATGGAAGTGAAGTTTGTTCAGTGTAAATACAATATAGTATTTTTTAGTTTTTTTTTAAAGTTTTATTCGTAATGTGGATGTACTAGTTAGGCCTTGTAAGAGTGAGTCTCAAGCAACCAGAAAGCTCGTTTATCCAACATCTGCCAATCCCCACAGTTGCAGGATACAGAGGCTTTTACTGTATTACATTTTTGCTCGTGCTCAGATGAAGAAACAGCGCCACCTCCAAATGACAGAATTGAAAATAAAGGGTTCCATCCATCCACGGGAACCCTCTCATGGCATTAAAATGAATTCAGTAGCTTAGAAATGTGACCACTCAGGACGAGGTCAAGTTCAAGACGATGGTCACCCATGTCCACAATACAGTGATGGAGTTAAACAGGACAGTATTTGTTTATTAAACAATATTTATTTAAATATATTTGTTCTGCATATGTATCCCTTGACTGCATGTGTGTACTCTCTGGCAGTGTGTCTGTGCGTTTTGCGCCAAAGACCCGAGAACGCCGTTTTGGCGGGCTGTACTTGTACAATCGGATGATAAGTAAACTTATACTTGAAGCTGAAAATATGCAGACTCTGTGATTGCAATGGAATACACAATAGTGTTGGAGAAACTCAGCAGGTCACGCAGCATCATTAGGAAGGATAAAATAACCAAGGTTTCGTGCCAGTGTTGGAAGATATTTGCGAACAGGTCAATGAACATCTAAGACGTAGTGCAAGTAAGACACAGTACAAAAGCACAGAGTTACCGAGGGAGATGATGCAGAGCAAAGGCAACATAATTTGATAACTTTAGAGTTCATTCAAGAGTCTGATAACAGTGCAATAGAAACTGTCCCAAAATCTGGTAGTGCGAGATCTCTTTCCTGAGGTGGGATGATTCTTTTAATGTGTTAAGGTAGCAGAATTTTACAGAGTTGAGAGAGGGGGCTGTAGGGGAGGGATTTGTGTGATGGTCTGACTGAAGTTCACGACCCTCCACAGTTTGGGCGGAGCAGTTCCCAATGCATGCTTTCAATGGTGTACCTGTAGGATTTGTTGAGAGTCGCTGCTAACATATCAAATTTCCTCAGACGAATGAAGAAATAGAGGCACGGGTGGGCTTTCTTGGCCAACGCATCGACATGGCTGGGCCAGAAGAGGTCACTGAAGATGCGTAGCCTGAGGGGCTGTCTGCCATCAACACTTCAGCACTGTTCATGGCGTCTAGGAGGGAAAGCTCTGCCCTCTCCTCCTGTGTCTTGCGACGTTGAAGGAGAGGTCGTTGTGAGAATACAAGTTTTAAAGTAGTAAAAACAAATTAGAAAGTAGAGAACATTCCATTTGTATGTGTTGATGATTCAGCAAAGCTAAAGCTGATGGTAAAGGACAACAACAACTCCGTATTTGACAAAGACCATAAACATTGGGTAAAGAATACGACCCGGTATAACAAATGTTAAGAAACATCCTAAGAAATGTACACATGGAAAAGTGTACACAAATGTTCTGAAAAACTGGAAGTTTGTATAAACATACAACTTGTGAGCCACATGGCGGACTCCCTTGCAGTGAGACTAGCTGCAGGTGGCAGTGTTTCTTGCTCTAACAGAGTTCTCATGCTTGGCAAAGCAACAGTAAGGTACGATGGAATTTGTACAGATATACCCCACTTTACGAAACTTTTCGTAAGCCAAAATGACATAAAGCAGAGACCCACTCACTACTCTTGGAGGCTACTTTTGTAATAGCGAAAACTCATTCAAGTATTTTCGTAAAGGCGAACGTGGTTTTCTTCGTAAAAGCAAATTCTTGTAATTCATTAAATAGTAACCGGGCAGTATGGACCGACCTAGGAGGGGAGGCAGGCCCCTCCAGCCCGGGTAAGAAACCTGCATAGGAGAAGGCCACTCCGATATAAAACCTACGACCCAAGGACCTCGCTGCCACGTCCCAGCTTGCTTGGCCACGGCACACGAACCATGGGTGTAAAGGGTGGGGCCAGTACTGCGCGCACTGCACTCCACCTAAAAGCTCCTTTGCGCAGGCCCGAGGACAGGTCCACGTCCTCCCCCTCCACGTCCTCCCCCTCCACGTCCTCCCCCTCCACGTCCTCCCCCTCCACGTCCTCCCCCTCCATGTCCTTCCCCTCCACGTCCTCTCCCTCCACGCCTTCCCCCTCAAAAGATGCTCACAAACTCAAGCTAGCATGCTGGAACATCAGAACCATGCTAGACAAGGCTGACAGCCACCGACCTGAACGTCGGTCTGCCCTCATTGCACATGAACTCCTCAGACTTGACATCGACATAGCCGCTCTCAGTGAAGTCCGCCTGGCAGACGTAGGCAGCCTCCAAGAACGCGGCGCGGGCTACACACTCTACTGGTCTGGCAAGCCTTCGGATGAACGACGCCTATCTGGTGTAGGCTTCATGGTCAAGAGCTTCATTGCCTCCAAACTCGAAAACCTTCCGACAGGCCTCTCGGACCGAATCATGTCCATGCGACTCCCCCTTCAGAACAAGCGTCACATCACCCTCATCAGTGTCTATGCTCCAACCCTCCAGGCGGAACCAGCAGAAAAGGACAAGTTCTACACCGACCTGCGCAACCTCATCCAACGCACCCCTACAGCCGACAAGGTTGTCATCCTGGGCGACTTCAACGCTCGTGTCGGCAAAGACTCAGAAACCTGGCCAGGAATCCTGGGCAAGCATGGCGTCGGCAAGTGCAACGACAATGGGCGCCTCCTGTTGGAGCTCTGCGCAGAACAGCGGCTTGTCATTACAAACACCCTTTTTCAGCAGAGGGACAGCCTTAAGACCACCTGGATGCATCCCCGATCCAAACACTGGCACCTCCTGGACTACATCCTGGTGCGAGAAAGTGACAAACGAGATGTGCTCCACACCAGGGTCATGCCTAGCGCGGAATGCCACACTGACCACCGGCTGGTTCGCTGCAAGCTCAACCTTCACTTCAAACCAAAGCCCAGGAACAATAAAGCCCCCAGAAAGAGGTTCAATGTTGGAAACCTGCAGTCAGACGAAGCGAGAAGAAACTTCCAGGCAAACCTCAAAGCAAAGCTCGACGATGCAATCCGCCTCACGGACCCGTCCCCTGAAACCCTCTGGGATCAGTTGAAGACTACCATACTGCAATCCACTGAAGAGGTACTGGGCTTCTCCTCCAGGAAAAACAAGGACTGGTTTGACGAAAACAGCCAGGAAATCCAGGAGCTGCTGGCAAAGAAGCGAGCTGCCCACCAGGCTCACCTTACAAAGCCGTCCTGTCCAGAGAAGAAACAAGCCTTCCGTCGCGCATGCAGCCATCTTCAGCGCAAACTCCGGGAGATCCAAAATGAGTGGTGGACTAGCCTCGCCAAACGAACCCAGCTCAGCGCGGACATTGGCGACTTCAGGGGTTTCTACGAGGCTCTAAAGGCTGTGTACGGCCCCTCACCCCAAGCCCAAAGCCCGCTGCGCAGCTCAGACGGCAAAGTCCTCCTCAGCGACAAGATCTCCATCCTCAACCGATGGTCAGAACACTTCCAATCTCTTTTCAGTGCCAACTGCTCAGTCCAAGATTCCGCCCTGCTCCAGCTCCCTCAACAGCCCCTAAGGCTAGAGCTGGATGAGGTTCCCACCCTGGATGAGACATATAAGGCAATCGAACAACTGAAAAGTGGCAAAGCAGCAGGTATGGATGGAATCCCCCCAGAAGTCTGGAAGGCTGGCGGCAAAACTCTGCATGCCAAACTGCATGAGTTTTTCAAGCTTTGTTGGGACCAAGGTAAACTGCCTCAGGATCTTCGTGATGCCACCATCATCACCCTGTACAAAAACAAAGGCGAGAAATCAGACTGCTCAAACTACAGGGGAATCACGTTGCTCTCCATTGCAGGCAAAATCTTCGCTAGGATTCTACTAAATAGAATAATACCTAGTGTCGCCGAGAATATTCTCCCAGAATCACAGTGCGGCTTTCGCGCAAACAGAGGAACTACTGACATGGTCTTTGCCCTCAGACAGCTCCAAGAAAAATGCAGAGAACAAAACAAAGGACTCTACATCACCTTTGTTGACCTCACCAAAGCCTTCGACACCGTGAGCAGGAAAGGGCTTTGGCAAATACTAGAGCACATCGGATGTCCCCCAAAGTTCCTCAACATGATTATCCAACTGCACGAAAACCAACAAGGTCGGGTCAGATACAGCAATGAGCTCTCTGAACCCTTCTCCATTAACAATGGCGTGAAGCAAGGCTGTGTTCTGGCACCAACCCTCTTTTCAATCTTCTTCAGCATGATGCTGAACCAAGCCATGAAAGACCCCAACAATGAAGACGCTGTTTACATCCGGTACCGCACGGATGGCAGTCTCTTCAATCTGAGGCGCCTGCAAGCTCACACCAAGACACAAGAGAAACTTGTCCGTGAACTACTCTTTGCAGACGATGCCGCTTTAGTTGCCCATTCAGAGCCAGCTCTTCAGCGCTTGACGTCCTGCTTTGCGGAAACTGCCAAAATGTTTGGCCTGGAAGTCAGCCTGAAGAAAACTGAGGTCCTCCATCAGCCAGCTCCCCACCATGATTACCAGCCCCCCCCACATCTCCATCGGGCACACAAAACTCAAAACGGTCAACCAGTTTACCTATCTCGGCTGCACCATTTCATCAGATGCAAGGATCGACAATGAGATAGACAACAGACTCGCCAAGGCAAATAGCGCCTTTGGAAGACTACACAAAAGAGTCTGGAAAAACAACCAACTGAAAAACCTCACAAAGATAAGCGTATACAGAGCCGTTGTCATACCCACACTCCTGTTCGGCTCCGAATTGTGGGTCCTCTACCGGCACCACCTACGGCTCCTAGAACGCTTCCACCAGCGTTGTCTCCGCTCCATCCTCAACATCCATTGGAGCGCTTACATCCCTAACGTCGAAGTACTCGAGATGGCAGAGGTCGACAGCATCGAGTCCATGCTGCTGAAGATCCAGCTGCGCTGGATGGGTCACGTCTCCAGAATGGAGGACCATCGCCTTCCCAAGATCGTGTTATATGGCGAGCTCTCCACTGGCCACCGTGACAGAGGTGCACCAAAGAAAAGGTACAAGGACTGCCTAAAGAAATCTCTTGGTGCCTGCCACATTGACCACCGCCAGTGGGCTGATATCGCCTCAAACCGTGCATCTTGGCGCCTCACAGTTTGGCGGGCAGCAACCTCCTTTGAAGAAGACCGCAGAGCCTACCTCACTGACAAAAGGCAAAGGAGGAAAAACCCAACACCCAACCCCAACCCACCAATTTTCCCCTGCAACCGCTGCAATCGTGTCTGCCTGTCCCACATCGGACTTGTCAGCCACAAACGAGCCTGCAGCTGACGTGGACTTTTTACCCCCTCCATAAATCTTCGTCCGCGAAGCCAAGCCAAAGAAAGAAAGAAAGAACCGTTTATTATTAGTTTGTCAAGTGCACTCAGGTCCACTTTCTCAATTGTCCTGACGCTAATCCACAAGTCTCTCTTCTCTACTCCATTTTGTCATAACATATTGTTAACCCTTTTATCAAGAATCTCCACCTAGTTTTGTTAGCACACTGTGTATCCTTTTGTTCAAATGGATCAGGCATTTATTGTGGACACATTGTGAATCCAAATGTTTGATCCAAGCCTATGTTCAGACTATGCAAACTCACAATGCTTTCCCAGCACTTGCAAAGGTATTGGAGAGAGTGCAAGGTGGGTTAGAGCATAAATTGTTCTGCAAGTAACTGTGGCAGGCCTGAAACAGGGAGCTTCAGCTTTAGCCAGAAGGAGCCCATTCTCCCCCTTGGTCCCCTGCCTTTGAGCCAGAGCTGTCCACTTTCTTGTGTGGAGCTTCCCCTTCATCTCTGCTTTGTGCTTCACCTTATACCCACCCCTCACTGTACATTTCTTCTGCTCCTCCATACAGCTTGGTTGATCGCAAATAAATCCCTCCAAGTTCAAGTTTATTAACATGTGGACTGAGATGCCATGGCAGAGATTGTTTTGTGAGCAGATCAATTAGTCTTCTCATTACAAGGTACAAGAAGGGCACAGTACATGTGTACAGAGTTGCAGAGAGAGTCCAGCCGATGCAGAGCACAGGCATCGTGAACGCCCAGAGTAGGGGTATAGGTAACCAGAGGACGGAGATTTAAAGTGAGGAGGCAGAGATTTAACAGGAATCTGAGGGGTAATTATTTTTTAAATAGAAGGTGGGTGAGTGCGTGGAATGGGCTGCCGGAGGAGATGGTTGAGGCAGCTACTATTGCATAAAATATCGGAGCAGAAATAGGCTATTCAGCCTATTGACTCTTCCCCACCATTTAATAATGAGCTGATCCACTTCCCCACTCGGCCCCACTACCTGGTCTTCTCCCCATAATCTTTGATTTCCCTGCTAATCAATAACCTATCAATCTCTGTCATATCTACACCCAATGACCTGCCTGAGGCCACAAATCTACCACACTCTGGCTGAAGAAAATCCTTGGCATCTGTATTCTAAGTGGACGCTCTTCAATCGCCTTGTCCTAGACACTCTCTTAGCATGGAAAACAACCTTTCTAAATCTACTCTGCCCACGCCTTTCAACATTCAAAATATTTTAATGTGAGCCCCCTTCATTCTCCTAAATTCCAATGAATATAGGCCAAGAGCTGTCAAAGGCCCCTCATATGATGACCCTTTCATTGCCAGAATCATCGCAGTGAACCTCCTCTGAACCCTGTCTAACATCAGAACATTTTTACTTAAATAAAGAGCTCAAAATTGCTCACAATACTCCAGGTGAGGTCTCACCACTGTCTTATAAAATCTCAACATTTCACCCCTTCTATTCTATTCCTCTTGAAATGAATCCCAGTACTGCATTTGCCTTCTTCACCACCAACTCAACATGCACATTTACCTTCAAGCTTTCCAGCACAAGGACTCACAAACCCTCTCTTTTGCTTTTGATGCTGTCTTTGACCTCCCTTGCCAGCCACGGTTGCCTCATTCTGATTTTAGAATGCTCCATCATACTTGGGAGGTATTTATCTTGGGCCTCCTGAGTTAATTTCGGAAACTCCAGCCAGGTTTAGAGAGGTGCAGGTGAGACGAGCTAGAGTGGGACATTTTGGTCAGAAGGGAGAAACCTCCACATTGTATGACTCCAGGAATCTACAGCGTTATTATGCAATGTTGAAGTTCATTTAGGAGCCTGATAACAGTGAGAAAGAATCAGGTGATGCGGGACCTTCAGACCTTGACTGTCAGAATCCTGCAGGTGAAAAGCCTTTGAGCATATTTCAACATTTAGAATGCTTTTGAGCGGGTTTCAAAGTAGAATATTTTTGAAGCGGAGAAATTTTGAGGGGCCACCTCAAAGGTCATTGCTGTTCATGATGTAGAAGGGAGCATTCAAGTTCAAGTTTTAATTTATTATCATCAGACCATATCTTTCTTTGGCTTGGCAGACAAAACAGCATTTCTCTGGACCACTGTGTGCACCCATAAGCATATATTACATTTCTCGCATAGCACAAATAATCACATACATTCATAAAATATAAAATAAATACTTATAAATATTCTGAATAATTTACTCGTTTCATAAGAGACCCAAGGTTACATACCAATCTCACAACCTGCAGGAAGTAGCTAGTTCCCAGCCCAGCAGTCCTGATTTTCATGATCCTGTACCTCCTTCCTGATGGTAGAGGGTCAAAGATTCTGTGTGATGAATGGTAGGGATCTTCTATAATTCTTTGAGCCCTGTTTAAGCAATACTCGGTTGTCAATAAAGGAAAGGGAGACTCCAGGGATCTTCTCAGCTCTTTTAATGATCCCCTGGATTGACTTCTGGTCTGATGTTTTGCAGCTACCATCTCACACATGATAGTTTGGCTGAATAGTGGGAGGCAGAGAGAAGGGATGTGGGTCTTTTTTCTGATTGGAGAGATGCAGTGAGTGGTGGGATTATTACCAGGGGCTCTTCAATTTATAATAAAACCCTCAAGACTTCAGAGAGACACCCGTCTAACCTGTTTTTCAGTATTATTGGATGTTATTCATGTTAGAACTCCAGCACACTTAAAATGTGGATGTGGCACGGCAGTGTAATGACGTTGAAAGCAAGCGGGCAGATTAGACCCGTTGAGTCCCTCCAACATTTTTATGTACTTTCGGAGAGTAAGTTGTCAAGATTGTAAGTTGTGGCTACAAAGGAGTGGTTAAGCGAATGGGCAAAATCTGGAGAATAGAGTTTAGGGTGGGAGGAATAAATAAAGAACCATTTAATCTTCTCGTGCAGGGGTTCTCAACCTTTCCACTCAAGTATCACCTTAAGTAATCCGTCACAGAGCACCTGTGGTAGAGGATGCCAAAGGTGTTCTGCGGTTAGTAAGATGGCATGAGAGGAAAAAAGGGTGAGAATCCTATTATCACCTTTCTATCAGATGCCAGCCTATGTTCCTTCTGATCACTGTTCACCTTCACCTTCCCTTGGTCCATCTACCCTTTTGTCTCTCCATGAATCTCTCTCTTTGGCTGACCCTTCCATCTCCCTACTCTATCTCTCACTCTCCCCAACCTTGCTCCATTTGTCCATCATCCTTGTCCCCTCCCTGGTTCACCAATGCCCTGCCTTTCCCCTCCCATCTCTCCCTTTTGACCTGGCTATCTCTCCTCCCACACCCCCCCCCCCCACCCTCACTCCTAGCGAGAGTAATGTGGATGTCCAACTGCTTGATTGCAAAATGTTAGAATTCTATGTGAGAATTGAATACATAAGTAAAAACTGATGCTTCAGTTACTCAGAACAGTGGTGAGACTACAGTCGTGGAGATCTTGAGGGGTGAAGGTGAGGGGCTGTTGTATGTGGGAGCATTTAGAATGGGGGGGAGTCACCATTTAAAAATAAGGCCACCTTTTCAAGACAGTAATGATGGATATTTTTTCCTTTGGGAGAGGCTTTGAAGCTCTGTTTCAAATGACATTCTCTGAATATTTTGAAGACAGAGATGAATAGATTTGTGATATGCAAGGGGTACCAAGTGTAGACTGGAATGCAGCCTTGAGGTTAGAATCAAGCCAGCCTATTAAGTAGCACGGCTGGTGCAGGGGGTGAGCGGGCAGCCCCTGTCCCTAGTTTGCATGTGGACACTCCCCTCCCTACCCCCATCAACCCCTGTGTCACTCACTCCTGCTGAACAAAACTTCAGACGTAATACAATTTCCATCTTCCTTAATCTTAAATTATCATGACCTCTGATGGCCCAACACAAGGTGAACAAACAGAACTCGAGAGACAACTTAATTCCACCCGTGAAGACAACTTTAATTTACTGACAGCAGGTTTATTGAGCTTGTTGCTATTAAGCCAATGTTCACTGTTAAAATATAGTAATTATGTGCACTGACTATTCAAATATTCGAATAGGATTTGTTATGCCTTTTGCTCTTGAATTTGTTACTGACAATAGGTTGAGCCATCAATGTTTAAGTACAATTACTGTAATTGTACTGCATCAATTGTGTTCATTAAAGGACGCTGCACCAATGTTTCTTTGTGGGAAGAGAGCAAAGGTCAACATTTGCCCTGTCATAATGACACCGAAGCAAAGTAACAGTGGATTTTAATGAGCTTCACCTCATTGTATTGCTGTTGATATAAACAAAAACCTCATTGCATTGTTCATTCCTTCAGTCATTGTTTTGCTCGTTTGTAACACCTCATTAGGATTTTACAGCATGAAAACAGACCCTTCGGCCAAACTCAGTCATTCCCAAACCGGTGAGCTCGCACCGTTTGCCTGCATTTGGGCCATGTCCCTCCCAGCCTTCCCTCCCCTTGTCCAAATGTCTCTTGCACACTATCATTGTTCCTCACTCACCCACTTCCCTGTCAGCTCGTTCCACCCTCTGTGGGGAAAGGCGACCCTTAGAACCCTTTTAAATCTTTCCCCTCTCACCTATGTCCTCTAATTGTAGATTCTCCGACCCGATAAGACTTTATCAAAACCTTGAGATGCCTTTATAAGATTACACCACTACTGCCCACACTATGGGTAAAAAAGCAACAGCCTACTCAGTCTCTCCTTGTAATTGAAGCACTCCAGTCCTGGTAACATCCTTGGGAATCTTATCTAAACCATTCCACCTCAATTATATCAAATTTCCCTTATCAGTTTTCATCGCCATCTCCTTCTACTCATGCATTTCATCCACTAGAATCCCCTCTCTGGCCCCTTCTGCTCCTGTTCTTATCTGTCCTTCACACCCCCCCCCCCCACTATGTTTCTTTCCCATTATCACCTTCCTATCAGATCCCAGCCTATGTTCCTTCTGATCACTATTCATCTTCACCTTCCCTTGCTCCATCTACCCTTTTGTCCCTCTCTTTGGTTGACTCTTCCATCTCCCTACTCTATCTCTCACTCTCCACAACCTTGCTCCATTTGTCCATCATCTTTCTCCCCTCCCTGGTTCACCAATGCCCTGCCTTTCCCCTCCCACCTCTCCCTTTTGAGCTGGCTATCTCTCCTCCCCCCACCCCCCCACCCTCACTCCCAATGAAGGGTTTTGTCCAGAAATATTCCTCTCCCCTCCCCCAACTCTGCTGAATTCCACCAGCAGATTATATTTGGCTCCAGCTTCCAATATCGGGTGTAACGGTTAGCGCAACGCCTTTACAGCGCCAGCAATCGGGACCGGGATTCGAATCTCGCACTGTCTGTAAGGAGTTTGTATGTTCTCCCCGTGTCTGTGTGGGTTCCCTGGGGGATTCAGTTTCCGCCCACTATTCAAAATGTAGCGGGAGTTGTAGGCTAATTGGGGTAAATTGGGCAGCGAAGGCTCATGGGTCGAAATGGCCTGTTACTGTGCTGCATGTCTAAATTTATGAATAAATTTAAATTTAAAAACAAATTAAAATCTCCAATCTCTCATGTGACCTTCCTGTTGCAGTGGTGGTGTTATTCATTCATTGAATCCTTGTTTCATTGTTCATTCATAAATCCTCAGTGTTGCTCACACCCAGTCCGTGAGTTGCTGGAGAACCATGTACTGGGACCGGGATCCGTGAGGGTGCCAGTGGTGAGCAGGGCCTTGGGCGCTGCCAGCCCCCTGATCGTTTCAGGCACTGGGAACCCGAGGGTGGAGGAAGGTGACTCGGAGCTTGGGCTCACCACTGGATCGGACAAGAGGCCACGCAATTACGGAGATTACGAGGTCTCGAGAGAAGGCGGGACCGGAGGAAGAAGCAGGATCCACAGGCAGTCAATATCTCTGGAGGGACTTTTGTTTCACCTCCTCCTCTTGATGAGGGCACTGAACCAGTGGCATCTCTTTGTGTGTCTTCACGGTGAAACAAAAGTAATGAATATTGTGGATTTATCCACATCAAGTCAAGTCTAGTTAATTGTCATCTGATTGCACAATTACAACCTGATTAAACAGAGTCCTCGGTGTAAAACAGAACCTGCCATAACATTCATACAGACAAACAATACCTATACAGGACAAGTATTCATATATATACAAATACATATTGCTATGAATATGAGAGTCTCATGTGGTTAATGTGAGCAGTTCCTTGGTTTAGCATTCTCACTGCCCTTGGGAAAGAGCTGGTAATGCTGACTCCTGCATCTCTTTCCCGATGGGAGCAGCTGAAAGATGTTCTCAATGATTTTGCACACCCTCTTCAGGCAGCAAGCCCACGAGATCACATCGATGGTGTGGACTCCAGTGATCTTCTCTGCCACTCTTACGGCAGTGACCGCCAATCCATTTCTCTGCAGTGACCGTGAAACCCTGGGATGCAGCCGGCCAGGATGCTCTCCAGTGGTAGATTGAGATAATGGCAGCCAGCAGTTTCAGTCTTCTCAGGAACTTCAGTGACAATAACCATCAGTGTCTCAGTATTGTGCCAAGGGCTTTTCAGACACAGAGCAATGAATCAAACATGCCAGCATGAGTGGCTGTAGAATTGAGCATCATGCAAGAGCCAAGGGCAACTGGGTGAAACTACGGTGCCAAATTCTTGCACCATTCTTCTGTGGACTGACAGGATGGAAGCTGGACCACATTCTTCCTGGGTAGGGCACCAAGCACCAGAGGAAGACAGAAGAGTCCTTCTGTGTGTGTGTGTTGGGGGGGGGTGTGGAAGATATAGGTATAAAAGGATTGGACATCCGTTATGAAGGTGAGGCACTCAGTTCGGGAATCTAAAGTCATTTATGAAGGGATTGGCCATCCATCGTGAAGGAGTTCACGACATCGATCATGGAGATAAATATCTCAGTGTCAAGTCAAATTCACCTTTATCGTTTATGCTATGCTTGCACGGTAAAGACAAAATAGTATTTCTCCAGATCCACGGAGCATATTTACATAAATAGAAGTTAGAATAGAAGTTAAACACATTAAAATATTAGCAGTACAGTCCATGGTACAAATGTTCTGGGAATTTAGGAGTCTGAGGACTTGGGGGATAAAACTGTTGCCCAATATGGACGTAAGGGCCCATCCTACCAGATGGCAGAAGAGAGAACAGTTTTCATGAGGGGTGTGTGGAGTCCTTCACAATGTTTATTGCCTTTTGCCTGCATCAAGTGTTGTCGATGCCCTTCACGGTAGGAAGGGAGCTCCCAGTGATCTTTTCCACTGCCTTCACTATCCTCTGCCGCTTCCAAGCCAAGTGGTGATGCAGTTGCACAGGATCCTCTTGATACATCCTCTGTAGAATGTAGTGAGATGGAGGGTGGGAGATGGACTTTCCCCAGCAATCGCAGGAAGTAGAGCCGCTGCTGGGCTTTCTCGGCTTTGAAGCTGGTGTTATTGGACCAGGTGAGTTTCTCCGCCAAGGAACTTGATGCTCTTGATTACCTCAACGGTGGAGCCGTCAATGGTCAGCAGAACATGGTAATCATCTCTTTTGTATTTTGTAATGTTCAGATACAGGTTGTTGGCTCTGCACCAGTCTGTTAGCAACTGAACTTCATCTCTGTATGCTGGCTCATCATTCTTATTGGTCAAGCCCACTGTGGTCATGTCGTGAGTGAACTTGAAGATATAGTTCGAGTTGTGTTAAACTGCACAGTCGTTGATCGGCAGAGTGAACAGCAATGGACTAAGAACGCAGCTGTGGGCGCCCCCTGTCCTCAGTGTGATGGTCTTGGAGGTACTGTCATTGATCCGGACTGCCTGAGGTCTCCCCAAAAGGAAGTCAAGAATCTAATTGCAGAGGGAGGTGTTTAGACCCAGCATGCTCAGCTATTATCAGTGTTAACCATTCAAGAAACTGTATCACTGGGTGATAACAAATCTTTGGAATTCACTGCGAAAGAGGGTGGTAGCGATGAGAAAGGAGGTTCAGAGCATTGTGAGCAGTTTTGGTCACCTAGGTGCAGGCAAGATTTTAAAAAGATCGAAAGTGTATAGAGAAAATTTACAAGGATGATGCTGGGACTTGAAGAGCTGAGTTATAGGGAAAGGTTGGATAGGTTAGGACTTTATTCACTGGCATTTCGGAGAATGAGGGGAGATTTGATATACAGAATTATGAGGGATATGGATAGGGTTCGGGCTGGAGTCACTGTCAGCCGATATTGTTGCCTTCTCCAAATTCTTCTCACTCCCCCTCCCTGGTCTCTCTCTTTCCCTCATCTCTCCATTTCCCTTCCTCCAATTCACAACTTCCTTCCATTCCTTCTCCCTATCAGAGAGCTACCTTTCTTTGCTATTTGCCCTCTCCCCTGTCACTTCTCAGCTTTTTCTTCTACCTTCCCACCTGTCATATATTTCGGTGTACAAGTCGACTGGCGTATAAGTCGACCCTCATTTTTCAGCCTAGTTTTATGGAATATCTGGTGTATAAGCCAACCCCTATTTTTCTGGCTGTCCGAGCCTCCCAGGAATAACCCAATTTTTAAAAAGGTCACAAGTAACAAAGCTGCACATTAAATAAGTTAAAAAATATATAACCCTGACCTACCAGGCAGCAGCGGCTACAGCCCGCGGAGCTGGAACGGTGACATTCCCAGCAGTAGCAGAAATCCTGGCCTATTAGACAGCAATGGCGGAGCACCAACATCACATTCCTAGCAGGAGCAGGAACCTCAGCCTATCAGGCAGGAGCGGCAACGGCGACCTTGGGTGTCGGGAAGTGTAGTGATACACCACTAGTCTACTGCAGGGGGTGCCATTTGTACCTGCAGGAAGAGCACTGGAGGACAAGACAACACCTGGCTGGCTGTCAATCAGCCGACCTGAATGGATCAAGCCCCACCCACTCGGCTGCCAATCATCCGCCGGGATATAAGCCACATCCGGCCCCTCGAGGTCAGTCAGCTAACCACTGCTAACTGGTTTAAGTGGAATAAAGCCTGTTGATCAGTCTTTAAGTCTTGTGTCTGCTTTCTGTACGACAGAGCATCACAGGGAGCCAGCAATGAGGAGGTGCTTCCCTCATCAACTTATATGCCAAATTGACGTCAATCTTGTTGTTGAATTTAAGGTCTCAAAAGTATATCCAGCATATGTTGACCCCCCCACCATTTTGAGAATTATTTTAGGGTTTCACAACTCGACTTATATGCCGAAATATATGGTATATCCCCTCTTAACTGTTAGCCTGTGCTCCTCCCCCTTCCCCTTCTCCCCCCCACCCCGCCTTTTTATTCACATGTACGTCTAATTTTAAGCACTCCTGAAGAAGGACTCAGGCCCAAAACATCGATAGCCTTTTACATCCTATGGATGTTGCCTGACCTGCTGCACAAGACCCCAGCATCTGCAGATTCTCTATTTTATTCGCAGTGGCAGGAGTGGGTCATGTACTGGAACCACCTGGTTCAAATATTTGGAATAATCATTAAGACTGGAATCAAAAATACAATTTTTGTATTTGTGGATGATGACAAATTGTGGAGCTCTTCAACACTGAGGAGCACTGTAATGAATTACCGGAGAATAATTGATGCAGTGTTCCGATTAGCAGACGAGCCTCAAGGCAGCTAAGTGCAAGGTAGGGGAATTTCAGTCAAAAGCGGAGGGATGTCAGATGTTACTTGAGTTGAGTTGGTGTGGGGGGAATAAGAGATCTTGTAGAACAAATCGACAAACCTATAGGAGTTACAGCAAAAGGCCCTAAAAATAAACGAAGTGCAAATGTTTATTTGCAAAGGGATAGAATTGAAAAGGAGGGAAGTTATGCTAAACCTGTCTTAGAGCTTGTTAAATTCATTTTAAAATGCTGAGTACAGTTATGGAAAGGAAACAGAGTCACTGGAGAGGGCACTAAAAGATCTACAAGGAAAATAGCTTATGTTTCAGGAAACGATGTCTGACTTCGCAAGTTGGCTGCCTAGTTCAACATTCTGTTTGTTGTTTCTGTTCCAGCATTAGCAAAAACCTCAAAAGGTTTTCTGCACTTGAGAAAATAGGGCTAAGAGATGATGCAATAATGAGACTTTTTTAAACAATGGGGGCTTGGATTAGTTGGGTGAAGCTCGAGGAAGTCCATGGGTCAACTAGCATCCACGCAGTTCGATGAAGGATCCCAACCATAGTGCTGACTGCTCATTTCTCTCCATAGATGATGCTGGATTTGCTGAGTCCCTCTCATTGTAGCTCAGAATCTCTCTCTAGAATATGGATAAGTAGCCAGTAATTTACAAAACTGCATTGAATAGATAAAAAATCGACAATGTCAAGGTCATGTTCTTCTCTCTGATGCTTAATCCACAGAGGTAAAGAGACCTTCAAGCAAGTTCCACACCAAATCACGTCATATGTGCAGAGAACCATTAGTTTACGTCAGCTTTCAAAGTAGTACCTGGCAACATATCGAAAGCTAATTTTTTAGGTAATTTTTTGTGAGGCACAAGGAAAGTTCATTCAAAAGGCAAGAGATTTTATTTTCATGTACAATGCGGTAGAAGTCAATTCTGGCCATTCATTCCTGTGCTGTCCTTATATGTATGTTTGGAAGGTGGGAGGAAACCTGGGGAGAATATATACGTTCATTACACAAAGCACCGCATTCAAATCCGGGTCACGGGTGCTGCAATAGCTTTGCGCTAACTCTACTCCCCCCATGGAGAAGTTGAGAAAAGGGATTACAGTGGAGAGGGCTAACGTGGTGCTTCTGTGAAAGATTTTGTCCGCTAAACATAGCAAGGCTCATGTGCACAGAGACAGGAGGTTTTCTTTTTACATTTCTGAGGAAATGTTATCGCACCCTCTCAAGGACACCTGAAAAACGTCCATCCTTGGATAGAAGTTGGAACCCTTCTCCAGCCTTACTGGGCAGTTGCCCAAAACACTTTCTAAGATCCCTTATCTGTACAAAATGAAGGGAAGAAAGTTTAGGGGAGACATTGGGGGCATGTATTTTTTTACACAGAGTTGAGGGTGCCTGGAATGCCTGGATTGTGGTGGAGGCTGAAACATTTAAGGGACTGTTAGACACATGGATGAGAGAAAAATAGAGGGTTACAAAGTTGGAAAGGTTTAGTACATTTTTTTGGTTGGAATATTTAGAACAGCATAGCATCGAGGGCTGAAGGTCCTGTACTGTGCTGTATTATTCTATTTTCAATGTTCTATGCTGGAGCTAATATTTTGAAACCCTTCTGCTAAGTTGCTCTGCACGTGTGTGGGGGGGGGGGGGGGGCGGGGGTGGAGTCATCAAACATATCCTGCACAGGGTTCTGCAGCCAGAGCGAGAGCTGTCCACCAAAGGGAAATGATTTGTCACTGTGTATAATATTGCCCAAATCCCAGCCCCATCTCATTCAATCTTCCTTTGATCAGTGAATGCTTCTCTCCCTTTGTTCTTTATGTTTCTACCCTGCTTTTGTGAAATATATAAGCTTTGCCTTAAAATAATTTCCACAAACATATTACAAGGCATTAGAAGGAGTGAAGAAGCTTCAACACTCAAGGTCCATCATCAGTTTCTTGTTAATTCTCCCTGAGACCTATCTAGCAGCCTTTGATTAAGTACCATCTCAAATTGAATTCATGGGTTCTGTGGAAATTAAATTCCCATGGAAATCAATTTTGCATTCTCCAGCATTGTGTTAAAATTTCACCAAATTGCTTTCTGCCTGCTGTCTGGCAAAGTGTTGCATTAGTGTTGCCCCTGACTGCAAGAGAGAAAAAGAAGCAAAGGAGAATCCCTTCAGAGTCACTGAGGGTCCATGGAGTCACGGCCACCGATCCAACAGCCACTGCTGATGCCAAAGACCCATTCGATCTATCAACCTGAGCTTCAGATCCAAACCACCAACACAACCAGGAAGTCTTCAGCACCCGAGGCCTTTTGGAAGCCCTCTTACCCTCACTACCCTCTAGAATCCTGGCTCCCATGAGCCAGTGGCCAGTAACCCATTCAGGTCCCCTGACCGAGTTTCCCATAGCCTCAGCCGTTGAGATCCTTGTTGGTCCAATGCCATAGTCACCCACCTGTAGGTTCATTTCCTCTACTTCTCCCTCTCAAGGTGGGGGTGTTTTCTCTGTTTCAGATGCCCTGCACCAGTCTACTGCTCCACGGAGTCTGCAACTCCTTGTGTCCACTGCTAATCACCACGGTTACAGGATATTAAAACCGCTAAGTAGGAACAGTTGGCATTAGGATCGGGTGGATGAACCCTTTGGTGTAGCATCGTGTCTCCTCTCATTGCTCTCCCAGGTCCGCACCAGCCACAGCGCTGCAGTTATCACAGCTCTGCCATTGTCTATCAGAAAATAATCAATAGTTATGCCTGTGTATGTAGAGAGCGAGCAGAATGGTTGGCATAGCGGTGAGCGCAATGACTTTATAGCGCCAGTGAATGGGACCGGGGTTCGAATCACATGCTGTTTGTAAGGGTTCGAATCCCACACTGTCTGTAAGGAGTTTGCACGTTCTCCCCGTGTCTGTGTTGGTTTTCCCCGGGGGCTCTGGTTTCCTCCCACCATTCAAAACGTACCAGGGGTGTAAGTTAATTGGATGTAATTGGACGGCACGGACTCATGGTCAGAAATGGCCTGTATGTCTAAATTTAAATTTAAATAAATTCTAAATTTAAAAAGATCAGGCCTGAATTGAATGCACCCAGTTTATTACCCCATCCAGTCATTAGCTTTGATGATATTGCTAACAGCAATTCCCAGCTACTGAACTAAAGTCTACTTCAGAAGACCTTTTATTCAAGACCATTACAAATTGCTGGTCTTTCCTTTGCACTGGCAATGATCATTAATTATTCTACAATATTGGGGAATAGTTGCAAACTTGGCTGAAGTTTTCCTCCCTGGTAGAAATCGTCTTTGCTGCCTGGTTTAATGAACCACATGAGCCAATAACTATCAATCTCACTGACTATAATTCATTAGGACAGTGAACTATTGCTGTCAGACTCAGTAGAAAATAAGGTGTTGAGTTTTTCAGAACCTTGTTATATTTTTTGACAGTGCAAACTCCTCATACAGGGTACACATGTTTTCTTGAGTAGATTTGGAGGGTCTTTTCATGATGGCAACAAGCGTGTATCAGTTACATTTCACGGTACTGGTGTTACTAACACCCATCATCTAATCACAGATGATGTGGAGCTGAGAGATAAAGGTGGCAACATCACTTGTTCCTCCTTTTTGTAGACTTTTGCCTGTCACTGGCTATGCCAGCATTTAATAACCTTTCCTATTTGCCCTTGAGGATGTGATGAAGTCAAGTCAAGTTTGTTGTCATCTGCTTGCACAAGTACAACCCAATGAAACTACGTGCTCTGGCCCTCGGTGCAAGACACACAACCAGACATAACACAAATGGACAAACAATACATATGTAGGACAAGTATTCATATATACAAATAAATAAATACATACTGTTTAGTAAGTATAAGAGGCTCGGGTGGTTAGTGTGAGCAATTCCTTGGTTGTTTAGAGTTCTCACTGCCTGTGGGAAGAAACTGTTCCTCAGCCTGGTGATGCTGGCTCTCATACTCCTGGATCTCCTCCCCGACAGGAGCAGCTGAAAGATGCTGTGTGCAGGGTGGAAGGGGTCCTCAATGATTTTGGGCTCCCTCTTCAGGCAATGAGCCTGGTAGATCACGTCGAAGGGATGGGAGGGAGACCCCAGCGATCCTCTCTCTGCCACTCTTACGGACACTGTGGATTGACCTCCAAAGCATTTCTCTGCAGCAACCACATCACACGGTGATGGAGCCGGCCAGGATGCTCTCGAAAGATCTAAGGTTAACATAATGGTGACCAGAAACCTTGTCCGCTTCAGTCTTCTCAGAAAGTGCAGTCGCTGTAGTACCTTTCAGACAAGTGAGGAGATGTTATGTGAACATGATAGGTCACTAGTTAAGTGGACTCCAGGAACCAGGTGTTCTTTACTCTCTCCACTATAAAGAACTCCCATTTTGCTGGAGTCCTTCCGGTCATGCTGCTGTGGCTGCAGAATTTCAACATGGTAACAGTGAAGGAAAAGTGAAGCATTTCCAAGACAGCTTGGTGTGTGGAGACAGGAGAGATTGGAGATGTTGGAATCTGGGAGCCAAAGACCATCCACTGGAGGAACTCGATGGGTCGGGCAGCGTCCATGGGAGAAAAAGAAAGATCGACATTTCAGGCCATAGCCCTTGACAAGGACGAGCGTGTGACTTGGAGAGCAGTTTGAAAGGTGTGGTGGCTCCCTGTATGTGCTGCCAGCGAGTGCAGATATGGGAATTTTTGCAGAGCACTTTTTAGATGGTATAAACTGTTCCCAGAAAGTTTTGGTAGTGGAGAAAATACTCCTCTGAATTGATGTGTTTCAGAATTAAGGAGGCATAGGAGTCAAATTAGGCCATTCATTTGGCCATGTCTTGTATTTTTCATCCAGTCCCATTCTGCTCATAATCTTTGCTAATCAAGAACCAATTAACCTTGCCGTTTGAATATGCCCAATGACGTGGCCTCCCCAGTCATCTGTGGCAACGAATTCTACAGATTCACTGGAAATTTCTTCTCACCTGAGGGGATGGGTTCTCCATATGAGGCTTGCCAGTTGAGAATTTGTTGGATTTTCTTTAAAGAGAAGCAACATCGAGTACTCTCCAGTACTCGCCTGTTGTCAATACCATGGGGACCAGCATGAGTTGGATCAGTTGAATAACCCCCTACTATGTGCACTATATAATAGTCAGCCCAGTCTCCCACATAGCGCTAGAGTACACTGCCAGACTGAAACTACCCACGAATTGAAGGAACAACACCTCTGGGAGACCTCCAGCTGGATTTCATTAACATTGACTCCACCATCTTTATCCCCTGTCTTCTTTCCCCCAGCTCTGTTTCTGCCTCTCCCTTTTCCCCTCTGTCTCCTTTCACAGAGCCAAAAATCAATTTTCACCTTTCTTCTTCTCATGTCTAATTAACACCTTTTAGCTGTGTGATAGTACAGACCTATCACCAAAGTATATAGTTACAGTATCTAGAGTGTAATGACAGTGCTTACAGCAATTGGCTGAGAGCTTAGCCATGCCTACTGTTTGGGTCTTAAAGGGTTGTGTCCCTAGCCAGGTCAGATCATTCCGGACTGGTCGGCCACCTGTGAAGAGCTCCTGTCTTTTGCTAATAAAAGCCTTGGTTTGGATCACAAGTCTTTGATTCTTTCGACGAGCTCTACAAGCTGTTAGGCCTGGACTCATCCCCCTCCTATTCTCCCCCTTAATCTCTAGTGTTTAAATTGCCTGCCTGCTTATACCTTGAAGAAGGACTTAAGCCTGAAACATTGGTAACACCCTATATCTCTACCTCCTATCGATGCTGCAGGACCGGCTGAGCTCCTCCAGCAATTTTGTGTGTTTTTCCAACGTTAGCATCATTCTCATCTCCTTAAGTACCCCTGATTTTCCCTCTTACTCTCTTATTTTGCTCAAAGTCCCTGCCATTTGTGCATTCAGTTACTATTCTTCCCTCGAAATCTCAAGAAACCCTCTGATCCTATCTGGGAAGATGCACAGCTCTTCAACAAGACCTGTAGCTGTCAATAATATCCCATCCAGTCCTGAATGATCCTCCTTAATGAACCTCCGAATACCCAGTGCACCTTTATTCCTTTATCTCACTGTCCACCATGCCATTCTCCATGGTAAATGCTAATGCCAAGTGCTCATTTAGTACCTCCGACTCCCCCCAGCACCCCCCCCCCACCCTCACAACTTCCCTTCTTTGCCCTAAAGTGGTCCTGTCCTCTCTCTCGTCATCCTCTTATTCTTAATGTAAGTATTAAATGCCTCGGGTGGGGGATCTGTAATCCCTCCTGCCAATGACATTTCATGGTCCCTTTTTGGCTTTCCTCCTGTATACTTGATCTTGTTCCTGCCACCTTTCTCTTCCTCAAAGGCCCTGTCTGATTTTAATTTCCTAATCATTCTCAGCAATTTCACGATCTATCTTTCTCATATCTTGCCATCCCTGTCTTCCTTCTTCCTTGAATGCTCTGGTCCTTAAACAACTCTCATATGTTGGATATGGAGATGCTCTATAACAGCTGCTCCCTATTAACTCCCCCAGTGCCTGTCTAATAATGCCCCAATTTAATACTTTCCCACAAAGTGTAAGCTTATTCATAAATACAGTAAAATGTCTGGAATTCGAGCCTCAAGCAATTGGCAAAAAAACCTGACAATAAAATAATAAGTAAGAATGAAATAACAGGTAAAAATACATTGTAGAAGTAAACATTCTCTGAAGTAACACAAATCTTTGGTGAAGATCTGAGCAAATATGCAGCCAGTGGAGGGCCTTCGTTGTGCTTTGCTCATAGCAGCTGTTTGAATAAAGTTGTGTTTAAATAAAGTAGCGTCGCCTAGGACGAAGAGCCATCACCGTTGGAGTGACTCTCTTAAACTGTCTCCTTCTTAGTGGCTGAGTAGGCTGAACCCTAGGGGGCTGGAAGTTAATGGGGCCCATCACTACCACTGGTACACCAGTGTAGATACTTGCCCATAAAGGCTCGCGTTATTCCTGGGTCCACCCATCACAGTGCTGTTGGAGCAGAATTCTTAACATGGGGCACAGCAAGAGAGATGTCAGCGTTTTTACCCACAATGCAAAGAGGTGCAGAAACCGTTCTGCCTCACCCACCTCAAAAAGAATACATGAACTGCAACTAAACCACATGATTTCTCGTAGTGACATCATCACACACAGCGTCCTCCCACTCATCCCCACTCCCCATCTTCTACTTCGTAAACCTGCCACTCTCTCAGACCCGCCTCCAGGCCACTCGCCACCATGTGTTCCCATTCTCCCTGTCAGATTTGGCAGCAAAAACAGTCAATCATGCTCCCTCGCACCTGCATGCTGAGCCCCATGAGGGGGAGGGGGAAACCGCACTTCTTTTGCAAAGTGAAAAACACGGAAATGCTGGAGGGACTCGGCAGTGTCTACAGGAGGTAAAGACTCTTAACTATCTGTTGATAGGTCTGGGAGCTGAGGTTTACTTTTTTTTAGAAAAGACTCTCTCTTCTCGTGTTATTTTGTATCATATAACCATATACAGCACAGAACAGGCCAGTTTGGCCCTACTAGTTCATGCCAGAACAAATCCCCACCCTCCTAGTCCCACTGACCAGCACCTGGTCCATACCCCTCCAATCCTCTCCCCTCCATGTAATTATCCAGTCTTTCCTTAAATGTAAATAACGTCCTTGATTTTCAGTACTCTTTTCAGTACCAACCGCTCAGTCCAAGATTCCGCCCTGCTCCAGCTCCCTCAACAGCCCCTAAGGCTAGAGCTGGATGAGGTTCCCACCCTGGATGAGACATATAAGGCAATCGAACAACTGAAAAGTGGCAAAGCAGCAGGTATGGATGGAATCCCCCCAGAAGTCTGGAAGGCTGGCGGCAAAACTCTGCATGCCAAACTGCGTGAGTTTTTCAAGCTTTGTTGGGACCAAGGTAAACTGCCTCAGGATCTTCGTGATGCCACCATCATCACCCTGTACAAAAACAAAGGCGAGAAATCAGACTGCTCAAACTACAGGGGAATCACGTTGCTCTCCATTGCAGGCAAAATCTTCGCTAGGATTCTACTAAATAGAATAATACCTAGTGTCGCTGAGAATATTCTCCCAGAATCACAGTGCGGCTTTCGCGCAAACAGAGGAACCACTGACATGGTCTTTGCCCTCAGACAGCTCCAAGAAAAGTGCAGAGAACAAAACAAAGGATTCTACATCACCTTTGTTGACCTCACCAAAGCCTTCGACACCGTGAGCAGGAAAGGGCTTTGGAAAATACTAGAGCGCATCGGATGTCCCCCAAAGTTCCTCAACATGATTATCCAACTGCACGAAAACCAACAAGGTCGGGTCAGATACAGCAATGAGCTCTCTGAACCCTTCTCCATTAACAATGGCGTGAAGCAAGGCTGTGTTCTCGCACCAACCCTCTTTTCAATCTTCTTCAGCATGATGCTGAACCAAGCCATGAAAGACCCCAACAATGAAGACGCTGTTTACATCCGGTACCGCACGGATGGCAGTCTCTTCAATCTGAGGCGCCTGCAAGCTCACACCAAGACACAAGAGAAACTTGTCCGTGAACTACTCTTTGCAGATGATGCCGCTTTAGTTGCCCATTCAGAGCCAGCTCTTCAGCGCTTGACGTCCTGCTTTGCGGAAACTGCCAAAATGTTTGGCCTGGAAGTCAGCCTGAAGAAAACTGAGGTCCTCCATCAGCCAGCTCCCCACCATGACTACCAGTCCCCCCACATCTCCATCGGGCACACAAAACTCAAAACGGTCAACCAGTTTACCTATCTCGGCTGCACCATTTCATCAGATGCAAGGATCGACAATGAGATAGACAACAGACTCGCCAAGGCAAATAGCGCCTTTGGAAGACTACACAAAAGAGTCTGGAAAAACAACCAACTGAAAAACCTCACAAAGATAAGCGTATACAGAGCCGTTGTCATACCCACACTCCTGTTCGGCTCCGAATCATGGGTCCTCTACCGGCACCACCTACGGCTCCTAGAACGCTTCCACCAGCGTTGTCTCCGCTCCATCCTCAACATCCATTGGAGCGCTCACACCCCTAACGTCGAGGTACTCGAGATGGCAGAGGTCGACAGCATCGAGTCCACGCTGCTGAAGATCCAGCTGCGCTGGATGGGTCACGTCTCCAGAATGGAGGACCATCGCCTTCCCAAGATCGTATTATATGGCGAGCTCTCCACTGGCCACCGTGACAGAGGTGCACCAAAGAAAAGGTACAAGGACTGCCTAAAGAAATCTCTTGGTGCCTGCCACATTGACCACCGCCAGTGGGCTGATAACGCCTCAAACCGTGCATCTTGGCGCCTCACAGTTTGGCGGGCAGCAGCCTCCTTTGAAGAAGACCGCAGAGCCCACCTCACTGACAAAAGGCAAAGGAGGAAAAACCCAACACCCAACCCCAACCAACCAATTTTCCCTTGCAACCGCTGCAATCGTGTCTGCCTGTCCCGCATCGGACTGGTCAGCCACAAACGAGCCTGCAGCTGACGTGGACTTTTTTTACCCCCTCCATAAATCTTCGTCCGCGAAGCCAAGCCAAAGAAAAGAAAAAAAAAAATAACGTCCTTGCTTCAACCACCTCTGCCGGAAGCATATTCCACATCCCAACCACCCTTTGCGTGAAGAAATTTCCCGTCATGTTCCCCTTATAATTTTCCCCCTGCAATTTCAAACCATGGCCTCTGGTTTGAATATACTCCACTCTTAATTGAAAAAACCTATCCATCATTTGTAAAAAAGATTTTTTTAAAAGAAACACTTTGGTATCTCAACAGGAAAAATAAAGGTTTGAAACAGAAACTGGTTATTCCCAAGGTAAGTGTCCTCCTTAAATAAATAATTTAAATTTTTAATGAATGTTTCTGATTGACATTCTTGTTAGAATGTGATTTTTTTAAAAAATCCATGAATGAAGATCTACCGGGACCAATGCCTGAAGAGGGCGCACAAAATCAGTGAACCGGTGCGGACTCGAAAGGCCAACATGGCCTGTTTCCGCTCCGTAAATGGTTATATGGTTATATGTTGACTCTCTCTGTCCCTTTTAAAATCTTGAACATCTCCATCAAACCCCCCCTCAATCTTCTACGCTCCAGAGACCATGGTTTGAGATTGCAGGGGGAAAATTATAAGGGGAACGTGAGGGGAAATTTCTTCACGCAAAGGGTGCTTGGGATATGGAATATGCTTCCGGCAGAGGTATCAAGAGTATGTTTTTTAGAATTGATTTTATTTATACTTTTGTAACTAACAGACTTTTCATATTATTCGGGGTTAACCGATGGCTTCTGATTTAACATTACATAACATAACAATTACAGCACGGAAACAGGCCATTAGGCCCTTCTAGTCCGCACCGAACCAAACACCCCTTTCTAGTCCCACCTCCCTGCACAATGCCCATAACCCTCCATCTTCTTCTCATCCATATACCTGTCCAACCTTTTCTTAAATAATACAATTGACTCCGCCGCCACTATTTCTCCCGGAAGCTCATTCCACACGGCTACCACTCTCTGAGTAAAGAAGTTCCCCCTCATGTTACCTCTAAACCTCTGCCCCTTAATTCTTAACTCATGTCCTCTTGTTTTAATCTTTCCTCCTTTTAACGGAAATAGTCTATCCACATCCACTCTGTCTATCCCTTTCATAATCTTAAATACTTCTATCAAATCCCCTCTCAACCTTCTACGCTCCAAAGAATAAATGAAGTTTTTCCACCCCTCTTCGAAGCAAACACAAACTGATGTATTCCCACCACATAACCGGCAGATAAATTGAGAATATGTAGGGGCATTACGGGTAAAGGCTAATAAATGGAGCAATTTCACTTTATTCTATTCAATGAAGGGTGGGGGCGGGGGGAAAGGATGGGGGAGGGAGGTCTTGCTAAAACTCAAGCCGAGGTCCCAGGTGGTAATTAATCTGCCACTGCTCCCTTATTTAGCTTAGTGAGAATCTTTATTGGTATATTATTAAGTATAATAAATATAGCAAGGCTTTATCTGTAAACTTGCGATGGATGGGGGATTTAATTTTCTATAATTTTATTGTTCGTCGTTCGGGCAGCTCAGTGGAGGGGGAGGAGCCTGCAGATACAGCAGCGGTTTAATGTTTTCAAAGAATGTGACTGAAAATAAAGTAAAATGCTTTAAGGTTTATATGCTGATGCAAGCGAAGTTCATTCAGTGTTAGTACAGTAGAGTGTTTTTGTCTTTTAAACTGCTTATTCTTAATGCAAGTGTCTGAGTGTGACCCAAGCAACCAGAAAATACACATCCGGCATCTACCAATCCCCATAGGTGCTAGATCTCAGGGCTTTTACACTGCATATTGAAACCTTAAGGGGTCATGATAACTATTCCCAAAATGGTCTTCCACTGATCAGTCTCATTTCGCAGTTTGAGGCCCTTTTCCCTTGTTGGACGATCTACATGGCGTTGCAAGATGCCTTGGATGCCCCTGTCAAATTCTGCCTCTTCGATGTCCCACTCCCAGATAAGCTTAGAATGTTTCTAGAGATTCAGGAATAAGAATAATAGCCAAATGCTCAAGTTAAATGGAAGGAATTTAAAAACAAAATAAACTTTCTCCCACAGAGAGTTGAGGGTGGAACTAAATCCTGGGGATAACTTGGGAGACAGGAACAATGCTAATGTTAAAGACTAGGTTGCATATTACATATTAGCTCATGACGTAGAATGAGGTCATCCAGCCCATCAGCTGGATATTACCATTAACTCCACTGCCCTTCTTGCTTCTATAAACCCCACTCTGATTTTTCTCTCCATCTGCCTACACATATTTCATATTTGCATCTTTTATATTTTCTATGTAATGTAACGAAGGCTATTCACCCCATCAAATCTATGCTAGGTCTCTGAAACATCCCATTAATCTAAATCTCTCTCAGGTGTCCATTATTTCCTCAGTTCGCCAGCCTCCCAGGAGAACCGCACAGTGGGCATGAACCTAACCACCTCTAGGTCTGTGGGATGAGGTGGTAACCGGGGGCAGGTGAAGCTCAAGTGTTGATTGGTTCTGATTCCCCCACACTACCCCCCAGTTTTCTGCTTGTGATATGATAAGTAAGGCAAAATTCTTCTTCTTTGGCTTGGCTTCGCGGACAAAGATTTATGGAGGGGTAATGTCCACATCAACTGCAGGCTCATTTGTGGCTGACAAGTCCGATGCGGGACAGGTAGACACGGATGCAGCGGTTGCAAGGGAAAATTGGTTGGTTGGGGTTGGGTTTTTCCTCCTTTGTCTTTTGTCAGTGAGGTGGGCTCCGCGGTCTTCTTCAAAGGAGGTTGCTGCCCGCCGAACTGTGAGGCACCAAGATGCACGGTTTGAGGTGATATCAGCCCACTGGCAGTGGTCAATGTGGCAGGCACAAAGAGATTTCTTTAGGCAGTCCTTTTACCTCTTCTTTGGAGCACCTATTTGTAAAAGCTCGGATTTTGCTTTCTTTCAGTGCTGTCGAAAACAGTTTCCAAAAACAATAAAACATACCCTCACCTTCAGGAGAGTGAATTGGTAGAGAGGGTAACAAGCCCATGTAATTTGCTACTCTTGGCTTTTGGTCCCATAGAACTAACCCCTGCCTTTCAGGTCGCCACAGAGCTGAAAGCCATAACATTCTTCTTCAGTAAAGGGGAAATCCCAGACGTATCCCATCTGCTAGAGCAGATTTTGCATTAAAATTGGTTTAATATCAGGTTTCAGTACAGTTATGATCTCATTTAGGAGAAAATGAGCTGAAAGTTGCTGAAAGATCCACTGCATTACAGTTCTATTATAAATCAAAGTATTCTGACCTCTAGAGACCCAAATTCTGATTCAACTCTGGGAGGAAGATGACGGTTACTTTGTAATGGTTGGCAAAGGTTATATGAGAAATGAGTTCCATCAGTCTTCAGCTAGTTCTTCATTAATGTGATATGACTGCATGAAACCCACTCAATATGAGGTTAAATAAATCAATTTTAGTGCAATATTAGTGGGATAATTCCAAGACTTTGGATCAATTAATTTGGCATTTTTAATTGCAAGGTATTTACATGAGAGAGTGTGGAGATTAGGAATGTATTTTTCCCTTTAATTCTTGGAAAATAGAAAGGAATAATATCAAAGAAACTGTCACTGACTCCAATAATTACTTGCAGGGCTGTTTTCTTCTAGAAGGCCATAGGCCGGTGGTCTGCAATCTCATCATTCTGCCCAATAACAAATCTAAAAGCAAATACAATAAACTGGCCAGGTCTCCTCTGCTGGACCCACACCTCCACATCAATCAGGAAGGTGAAGCAGCTCCCACGTTGCCTAAGGAGGTTGAGGAGGGCAAGGTTGCCAGCCTCCATCTTGACAACATGGGGAAAGTAAGTCAACGTGAAATGAGACATTGGTTCCTGTGCTGTTTTTAGTGGGATTCTGTTGTCCGAGGTGAATCTTCATCCCAAATTTGCGGTCATCGCTCTTCCTCGTGAACTTGAACGTGGACAAGACAAAGGAGATGACTGTGGACTTCAGGAGGACGAAGGTCAACATCCATTATGGGGGTAGCTTAGAGGGGTGTGGGGAGAGATGGGTGGGTTAAGGTTGGGGGGTTATTATTTACATTTAAAATATCATGTATTTATTTAGTTTTTCCTTAAGCTGTATTTTTTTATTGTATGTTTTATCGTGATCAATAATTTTTTTTTATTTCATCGTGAAAAGTTCCTTGACGTGCATATAAAGGATAACCTGTCCTACGCCCGCAACACCTCCACATCAGTTAGCAACACCTACCCTTCCTGAAGAGGTTGAGAAGGATAAGGTTACTGGCCTCCATCTTGAAAATGTGTGTCCTGTCTGGCTGATTTATTGTGTGGTATCCTAGCTGCAAAGCATCAGGGAGGAACTCAATTCAGAGGATCATTAAAGCAGCCGAGAAGATCATTGAGATCTACCTTCCCTCTATTGATGACTTTGAGGGGGAGTGTTGCTGAAATTGGGCTCGAAGAGTTAGAGGAGACCCTTCCCATCCAGCACACAGGAGCATCAAAATCAGGACTGTCAGGCTGGGAAATAGCTTCTTCCTGCAGGCCAAGAGATTGTGGAACGGTATCCCATAACCAATTAAATCATACCAAAATATTCATATATATACCCCAGACATAACCTGTTAACTTGATTTTGTATAGGACAGGTTTTGATATAACATGGATTATAACTTTAATACAGTCATAAGCAAAAATTGTTAAATTTTATTAATATTGTGTTATTGATTTAGCAATGCTCGCCAATCTTGGATTTGAAACGTTGGGACAATGTGGAAACTCTCATTGAAATGGATCAACAATGTCTATATGAAGATGAACTGCAAAATGAAGATGTTAATGAAGGGCCAATGGAAGAATTCACCTCAGAGGAATTATCTGCGTTTTATTGGAAAAAAAATCAACGATGCTTCCAATTAGCTTATGGATGTAGAACCAAACATTGGAGTTCGACAAGAAGTGCAAAATGGTATTCAAGATTATAAACATATGCATTAGGAGAAGAAGATTAACAAAGTGCAAACGACATTAGACAATTTTTTTTAAACAAACATTGTTCACTTATTGCCAATAAAGGTCTTTGTCATTGTCCAGCTTTATATATTCCTTTTATATAATTTATTCAAGTTTGCTTAAGAGTTCCAGATAAAAAGAATAAATAATTATAGGATTGGAATGTATTACATTAAAGTGCATTGTAATAATGCTTTGAAAAGTGCAGCTTTCCATAACACTGAACTTGCTTGGAACATTTTAACCATGTTATACAAGGTATCCTTGCATTTATTTCAAAGTAATCTTTATACAGGTACACAATCCTTTATCCGGACATCTAAAATCCAGAAAGCTCCAAACACCGGCATTTTTTTTCCCCTGGAGCTGGTACAGCAGAGGGAGAGAGAGAGAGAGAAAGAGAGATGGCAGCATGACTTGGGTGGGCGGGGGGGGGGGGGTGGGGGGAGAAAGACAGCAGTGCGACTCAGGTGGGCGGGGGGGGTGAGGAGAGAGAAACGGCAGTGCGACTGGAAGGGGCTGGATATGGCAGCACAATTCAGGTGGGCTTAAATCTGGGGCAACTGGGTTTTATTCTGAAATCTGGAAAAATCCAAAATTCGGAACATGCTGTCCCCCAAGGGTCCCAGAGAAAGGATTGTGTACCTGTAGTTATATGTGATTATTATTGTGTGTGTAGCATTGTCCGGAAAAATGCTGTTTGATCTGGTTGTATATGTAGTCAGATGATAATAAACTTGAGGTAATGAGAACGACTCTTTATTTGGCAAGTTACTTTCAGTAATCCAAGACTTGTCCAACACCTACTTCACGTTCACTTGGATACTCTTACAATCTTCATTATGAACTGTCATCGCCAGAGGGAAACAGGTACTGAGAACTGGAGCGAAGACAGTGGTCCAGGAAGAATGAAGATGAGGGTGAGGATTTGATTGAGGTATTTATAGAGTGACAATCTTACATCGATGCCCCCTGACAACATGGTGCGTCTGTAGAGGCTGCGGTGGACATCGATGACAAGCCAAATTCCTTCAGGATTCTGAGGAAGTAAGTTGCTGGTTCACGTCCGAAATCATCATTTTGACGTGCTGGGCCAGGGCAGGTTGCTGGAGATGTGTTTTAAAAGGAACCTAAAGGTGTCCACTATCACCATCTCAGTATCTTTGTTGTGGACAGGGGAGTGATCCCATCCTTCTTCCAGAAGTCCACGACTGGCTCTTGGGTCTTGCTGACAATGAGTTCCATCTCCAGATTAAAAGTGATGTCACGATGAATTTATAGATTGAGTTGAGCAGTATTTGGTCACAAAGTCACGGCTGTTCGGACAGAATAGAACACAAGAGTCTGCCGATGCTGGAAATTGGAGCATAAAAGAAACTACTGGAGAACTCAATGGGCCAGGCAGCATCTGTAGAGTCGACATTTAGTCCTGATACAGGGTCATGGCACATAATGCTGAGCGTTCACAGATAGAACCTGACATGCAAAATTCCTCAGAGTTTGGTTTTTTTTTGGCTCCCTGGTACCTCCCTGAAACAGGATGGGTGAGAAAATCAGCATTAATTGGAGCTCCATCCCAGAATGTGGTGGACACCAGAATAAAATATCAAGTCATCAAATTTATTATCATTCAATTGGTCAAATACAACCTGTTCTCTTGTCCTCAGTGCAAAACACGCAGACACACAACCAGACGTAACCCACGTACAAAAAAATACATGCGCAGGACAAGTATTCATATAAATAAATAAATATTTCATTGTGAATTTATGAAGCATTATTTATACATTTAAAAAAATATGTTCCCATCAGTAAGTTCGGATGGTTAGTGTGAGCAGTTCCTTTGGTCGTTCAGCATTCTCAATGCCCACGGGAAGAAACCTGGTGGTGCTGGCTCTAATACTCCTGTATCTCGTTCACGATGGGAGTTTTCTGAAAGACATCTTTCTAAATGAATGGGCTGTGTGTGTGCATGCACCATTGTCCAGAGTAATGCTGTTTTGACTGGTTGTATATGTACAGTCAGATGATAATAAATGAACTTGAAGGCAGCCAGTCTTAAAATTAATAGCAATGTATCAATGTCAGACTATGTGGTGCAGCCAGTTCCTTAATGCACAATAACATACACAATCGACTTGCAAAGTGACTATGGAAGAAAGCCCATCATCCAAGTCTGTCAATCTATGCTAGTGGTCGATATCCCTGGGGATCGATGGGTTATCCAAGGGGTCGAAACATGTCAAAAGATCGAAAGGGGGTCAATAAACATCAGGGATCGATTGAAATGATAGGGTCGTAAGAATTGTAGAGCCCAAGGTCCCTGCCCCTGTGAGCCCAAGACAACTTTTTCGATGCGGACGGTACCACGCCCGCCCGATGTTGAGAATGGAGTCGGCCATGCTGAAGCCTTGGACCCACCTCATTTGGCATCTTCCTGTTCGGAAGCAAAGGTTTTTTTTAAACTGTTGTAATCACTTGCTTCGATAATTGTCAGATTTGCTGCTTGGTGATTGAGGCGTTGTAACAAAGTTTGGGTTGTTGCTGGGAGGCCTGGACACCATGCAAATGGTATCCAGTTTCCCCCACTAATGCATAGGGAAATCTCAATTTACAACTATTTATTTATTTATTTCTACTTGGTTGAGGGTCTATGAGGTTCAAGGATTCCACGAAGGGGGTCGATGGTCTAAAATGTTTGGGGACCCCTGATCTACGCAGATAACTCACCATGCCTAAGAGCGTGGACAAGAACTTGCAGCCAGATTGAGGTCAGTGATGCTGAGCGATGTCCAGATGAGAAATTAAAGGAATTAACGAGAAGTTCTCCAGACTACTTGTGTGGATCTTCTGAGGTGAACAAGGACTTTTGGATCTTGCTCTTTTGTTAATTCTTTTCATTTTAATTTGAACGATACAGCACACCAGAAGGCCCTTCCAGCCCGTGGTACATGGAGCACCAAAGAAAACCCAGATAGGATATGGGGAGAATGTACAAATTCTTTCAAAGAGCACCGGATTCGAACTGGTTGCTGGCATTGTAATAGTGTTACACTAACTGCTACACTAAACCACCATTGAAGTTATTATGTTTTAGTAGTTCACGAGGTTTTCCTCTTTTGCTTTCAGATAAAGGATGTTTCTACACTGTGGTGAAGTGTTTCTCTATCAATCAATGGCCATGTTCTGTGTGGAATTGTAAGTGTTTTTGTCAACTTCATTTTTTTCAAGAAGCAAGTTGATTATAACTGATGTCGGAAATTTATTATCTGATCTCTCCTCTCCCAAAGCCTGTAATTAGTCAGCCCACATAAAAACAGAAAATCCGGAACTCTCATATTTCCTTTCAGCCATCAAGTTATCACTGTCTTTTGGAGCAACACCATCAGTCCCATTTTCTTCCCCTATTAACTCACACACTCTTATTAACGGCCAGAAGATTCATCCAGCTGCACCATACAGTGGCTAGTTTACCTATCAGCCCGCAACTTTGGGATGGGGATGAAACTGGGGCAAAACTCATGCAGTCATGGAAAGAACATGCAGACTCCACATAGACATCGCCGTAGATCAGTATCGAACCCTGGTCCGCATGAAGTTCTCCTTTATGTTGTTCACAACTTCTCTGTTGGAGCTGCTGCCACCTTGGGCGCAGACCTCCAAGGTTCAGGATTCGAGGAAAAAAAAATCACTGCCCGCTCCTTTAACAGGCCCTTTGAAGCCTGCATGCAGTTATCGACATCAGGACCGGGCCGTATGACCCTGCAGAGTAGCGTTGGGTCTCTGCTCCCAGCTCTCCTGGGTCCGCTCCGAAGGCGCTGCCGTTTTGGAACTTAAGTGATCAAACTTAACAAGTCAGGATGAAAAAATGACCTTGCGGGCTGTGACATTCATAGTCCTTCCCAGAAAGATGGAGCACTGCCCCTATATCCATCTGGAAGGAGTATAGGGGGGTAACAAGTTATTGCCTCCTTCACTGTAAAAGTGCTGAGAAACTTCAACATATTCCACTCCGCCCTCAAAGAACCAGACAAGCCTGCATGGCCCTCCGCATTTTTCACATTTCTTCCACTTCATTAATTTTTAATGATACGTTTCAAAACTCTGTTTGATTTTCCAATGAATCAGATGATTGTAATCATCTCAATCCCAGTCTCAGCATGTGCCAGAAGTTTCCTATCGTCTTGCCGTGGCTTCAAAGCAAATGTAGTCAGTAAATTTAATGGTCTGGCTCATTCCACACTTGTTTTGTTCCATTGTTCGAGCCCATCTTCGGAGCTGCAGCCTTTCATAAATTTTGTCCATTTGATCCATTGAAGTCGTTCTGTTAATTATCTCCCTCATTCCCAAACCTTCCTCCTGACTCTCTGCAACGTGGAATTGGCATTGCGTTCCTTCGACTTTTTTCTAACACAACTCATCAAAGTTGGGGAAAAGTTTAAATTGTGACAGATATATTTTTAGGGGACAAATTGGGAAAGGTTTGTTAGTAAAGGTTTGTTAGTTTGTTAGTAAAACAGATCTTATTTAAAATACTGGCACTCTGCTAATGGATCAGTCCCATTTTCCCAATCAGCTCAGATTGCTGATGGCTTGGACTTGAGGCTGTGCGGCTGCAGGGGAGCACTGGTGGCGAATCCACGGACACTTGGTGACTCTGCTTCTCTTTCTCTGACTGTAAGGGGCACTGGAAAATTTCTGCTGATGGCAAATCTTTGTCTGCCTTATGGCAAACTAAAGGCAATTTTGTGTAAATATTACATCTGTTTTATATTTGACAATAGAAGAATCTTGAATCAAGTGCCCCCAATGCCCTCCTCACAAACCACCATCAAATTTAAATGGGAAAGCTACACATCTCAGTCATGACACTGAACTCTTGGGCCAGCACTCCACATCGAAACATTTTGAAACACATAGCAAGATTGAAAAACATTTGACCAAATCAGCTGTGAAAATAAAAGTAGATATCTGCGGAGACTTTGGGATTAATCACATTCTGCTGAAACAAACCTGAATTAGCAAGAAATGATCCTTTGATCCATCATCCCCGAGATATCTTTACTGACAGAGGTCAGTGAGTGGGTGCCATTCAGTAGAAGAATGTTCCCTCGTTCCCAGTCTATCACTTTCTCAGAAGATTTCCATTTCCTGCAATAGATTTTGAATAAACACTACATGGTGCCATTTCTCGTATCAAAAGAATAATGCTCCCTCCTCTTCCGTTCTGTGCTCTGGCATTTTTCTCATCAGAATTCCTTTCAGTTTGTGCATTTTCAATGGCTTCTGTGAATGAGTAAGGGGTTTGTCAGATTTCTTGATGAATTAAAAAAACAATCTGTATTTTCTTCCTTTCATTGTGATTGCTTCCCATTAAATCTCCCCCCTCCCCCACCCCCCCCCAAATATCCCGGCTCCATCAACTTAGAGACAAGGAAATACTTTAGATATCCGTCAACACCGATCTACCTGTTACAGACATAGAATCAGTAAGAAACTATATAATTCAATGTTTCCCCACAATAAATATTATTCCATGTGGAACCACTAGAAGAATTAGATTCTAAATGTGACCCCAATATAATCACATCCAGGCCTAAATTTCCCCTTCTGGAGCAATTTATTTGTTTGGCCTCATTAGCTTAGGTCAAAGCCAAACAGTAAAATAAATATCTTCAGTCCCCCCTGGGCTCCCTCAGTCAATGCTTTTGAGTCACAAATTACTTTTCTCTGCGCATTTGTTGTGGCTCTCGGCCCTCCGTTCAGATGCCTCACTTTCCCCTTTCCTTCTCCCACCTCGACCTCCCTTCCAGTTCACCTCACTTTTCCCCACTCCTCCTGCTTCTCCCTCTCCCCGATTTCACCTTCAATGTCTCCCCTCTCCTCCCCTCTTCTATCCCCTTCCCCTCACCCTTCTTTCACTTTATTTTTTCTCTCCCCATCCCATCCATCCCGCACCTCCCTTCCTTTCCCCCTCCCTTGCATCATCATGCCTTCCCTCGACCTCTCCGTTCCCCCCCCCCCACCTTTCGCTCTGATGGCAGCCCTTCACTGCAGAATGAACATGTGACCCCAGCACCTAAACCCTGATTGGAGCAGTACTTGCAATGCAATCCCCTCACAGGAAGAATTAGCTCACCATTAAACCATAGACTGCAGTTAACATCACATTGCTTCAGAGAACAACCAGACTTATTAGAATCGAGAGGGAGCAGCAAATCTTAAGATAAAAGTACCGATGAACAATTAGTTGACAGATAGGAATATTAACAACAGCAGGAGATTGTTCTACCCTGGATGGAGTGTTCCATAGCAGAATGTATTTGATGGAAAGTACATTGAGTCTCAAGGCAGATTCCAATGAGTTAGTGTCAGCTCCAGGTCAAATACAATGCACCATGCATTAGAATGTTGAAGATTAGGATCCACACCACCCAGCAAGCGTCCGGTTCTCACTGCTGCCATCAGGAAAGAGGTCTAGGTGCCACAAGACTCACACCACCAGATTCAGGAACAGCTGCTCCCCCTCCACCATCATTCTCCTCAATGACAAACTCAATCAGGGATTCATTTAAGGACTCTCATGTTGCATTTTATTGATTTTTTTTCTTTCTCTCTGCATTGCACATTCAATCTGTTTAACTTTATTTGTTTATATGTGTGCATTACATACAGATTTTTCTCTGCACTACCAATAAGTGGTAATTGTGCTTCGCCCACAGGACAAAGAATCTCAGGGTTGTATGTGATGTCATGCACATACTCTGACAATAAATCTGAAATCTAGTAGTTCCAATTGATTGCAGAGCGACATAGCTAAATATTGCAGAGGATTACTCAGCAATATTTATCTATTTAAGTTAAATATCCATTCGCAATAAACTTTTAATTTTTTTTTAGAAACACGAAGTACAGATGTTGGGTGAACAAAGAGAGGCTGGAGCGACTCAGTGGATCAGGCAGCATCCGTGAAATCCCAAAATCAGCAGATGGGGCAATTGCTGCAAAAAAAAACCCAGAGTAATGCAGAGTAATCTCAGCAGGTCTTGCGGACTCCATAGAAGAAAGATAACCAACATTTCGGGTCTGAACTTTTCAACCAGGATTCCTGGATGAAGGACTCAAGCCTGACACATCAGCCAACACCTGGAGTCGGGACTAAAATAGGAAGCGGAAGCAGCAAAGTGAACAAGGGTAGTGGGAGGGCAGGGGAGGGAGTACTGGACATATGAGGAGTGGTTGGGGGGTAATGCACTTGATCTGGCCTCCTCTATATCAGTGAGACCAAATGCAGATGAGGCACCCGTCCTTGGGCACAAGTTGGGACTCCTGGTTGCCAGCCACTTCAATTCCATCCACCATTCCCACACAGGCTATTGCCAGGGTGAGGCCAAATGTAAACTTGAGGAATAAAATGTTATATTCCTCCTGGTAACCTAGAAACCAATGGTGAATGTTCTATTTTCCAAGTTCAGGTCATTTACCCCAACCCCACCCTGATCCAGTGCCATTTTATTCATTAATTATTTGCCTGTTGCAGTTGTACCTTTCTCCTTGCCCCCCCCCCCCCACCATGTTTAAGTGGTCCTTACCTCGACCTGTCTCTCTTCCTCCCACCTTCATTCTTCCACGATCCAATTACCTGCCCTATAGAAGTTGGGACATCCTGTTGCAGTTGTATAAGATGTTGGTGAGGCCTCCACGTGGGGTATCGTGCTTAGGTTTGGTCACCTTGCTGCAGGAAACACGTTGTCAAGCTGGAGAGGGTGCAGAGAAGGTTTATGAGAAGGTTGCCAAGACTCAAAGGCCTGAGCTATAAGGGGAGGCTATGGCTTTATTCTGTGGAGCACAGGAGAATGAGGGGTGATCTCATAGAGGGGGACTAAATTATGAGAGGAATAGATTGGGTGAACACAGAATCTTTTGCCCAGAGTAGGGAAATCAGTAATGAAGTAAGGTGAGGCAGGAGAGATTTATCAGGAACCTGAGGGATAACTTTTTTTTACAGAGGGTGGTGGATGTATAGAATGGGCTGCCAGAGGAGGTAGGTGAGGCAGGCACTTTTGTATTGTTTAAGAAACACTGGATTGATACATGAATATGACAGGTTTGGAGGGATGTGGGTCGAACACAGACAGATGAGACTTGTGTGGGTGGGGCATTTTGGTCAGTGTGGGCTTTGAGTAGCCTGTTTCCATGCAGTATGAATCTGTAACTCTATGTCTCTATAACAGGCTCAGGATTCTTATCTTGGATTCTAAGCTACAAGCTACTTGTAGAGCGTGTCGAAAGAACCAAAGACTTGTTGATCCAAACCAAGGCTTTTATTAACTAAAAGACTGGAGCATATCACAAGTTGGTCGACCAGTCCAGAATGACCTGGTCTGGCTAGGAGCAATCCTTTAAGACCTGCCAGTAGGTGTGGCTACACTCTCAGCCAATCACAATCATTCTACACTACCATCTGTACATATACACATTAGTGATAGAATCTGTACTATCACACTACTCAAGTGTAGATTTATAATTATTGAGGGAATCAAGGAATGGATGTTCATGAAATAAAGTCAAGTTCAATGTTGCAGCAGACATGAAGGGTCAAATGACCAACTCCAACAGCAAATTCTGATATCCAGTATTCATGCAACTGGAGGCTTCAAACAATCAGCAAAAAAATTAGGAAAATAAATTTTAAAAATTCGAAAGAATAAGAATAAAATAATAGGTTAAAAATACATAAGTTTAAAATTGTAAAAAATAAATGTTCTCTAAAGTAACGCATTAATCTTTGGGGAAGATGGGAGCAAATATTCTGCCAGTGGAGTGGCTTGGTTGTGGTTGAAAATAAAGTAAAATGCTTTAAGGTTTATATATTCATACAAGTAAAGTTTGTTCAGTGTAAGTACGGTGTTGTACTTTTGTCTTTGGCTTTTTTAAACTTTATTCTTAATGCAGGTGCATAAATTAGCAAAAGTTTACAGTGAGCAAACCCTGAATATAAAGTGGAGGAGTTAAACAAACCGGTTCTTATTTTCAGGTTGGAAAAGAGCTGAACAAGACAGGGACCCTGGGAAACTGACTCATAGCCAATTGTGGTGGTAAAGAGCACAATTTTAAATGGATGTTCATTGACTGTAACATGGCAAATTGGCAGTGTGTTTAAATTTATATTGGATATTAAGCTTTATAAAAAGTTTTCTGATGTCTGCATCACATTGATTTGATTGCAGTTGTCTGTTTGGGGTTAATAGCGGATGCCAACAGTTTGTCAAAAACTGAATGGAACCCATTGTGATGCGAAAGAGAATGCAGGAAATGTGACAAATGTCAGAACCTCGTTGGGAATGGTTCAGTGTTATGCCAGAGACTCACCACCCCAGACTGCTCACCAGGAATAAGGAGCCATAAACTTATCTCATTTAAGAAAAAAAAAATGGACAAGTACATGGATAGGATGGACAGTTGGAACTAGTGTGGGTGGGACATTTTGGTTAGTGTGGACAGGTTAGAGCCAAATGGCCTGTTTCCATTGTTATGTGACTCGAGGACTATAATTTCTGCAGAGTGTGTAAGATGGCCTAAGGTGGATGGAGAAGCTTCTGGATAATCACTCAAACTATAGACTGGGCTTTTTTTTTAATCAGTCCTATACTGGGTCAAAATTAGTTGATTCAATATTGAGCTGTAAAAGATGTTCAATACGCTCCAGTAACTCATGGGAGCATTACATTCAGTTCCTCATTACAGGAAGGATGTCATTGATTTCAGTAAGGTGTAGAGAAGAAGTACTGGGATGTTGCCTGGATTGGAGACCATGCCTTACAAAATGAGGTTGAAAGACTTAGGGTTTTCTCTCTGAAGCGATGAAGGATGAGAGATGACTTAATAGAGGTATATACGTTTCTGAGGGGCTTAGATGGAGTGACAGCTAGCAGCTTTTCCCTGGGATGACAGTAGCAAATACTAGAGGACATTTGTTTGAAATGAGTAGAAGAACGTTAAGGGAGAACACCAGGGACATGTTTTTTTTTTAACACACAAATGCATTATCAGAGTGGGGGTGTACAATAGGAACATTCAAAAGACTCTTTAGGCACATGGATGTAAGACAAATAGAGGGTTATGGGGATAGATTAATGTGGAGTAGGTTTATTTGGCCAGCCCAACATTGTGGGTTGTAGGGCCTGTGTTGTGCTGTAATGTTCTATGTTCTAATTTATCTTCCATTTTATGACAGCAAATCTGATTCATAGAGTTCATGCTAAAGTCTCCCATGTTACAGGATTATTGCTGTCACACTCCCCTCTGATGTCCAAATTATGCCATTCCTAACATTTGAACTAATCTCTGGTGGCCATGAAATAACTCCCACCAGTGTTTTCTGCCCTTTACAATTTATTAGCTCAGCCCAAAATGATTCTATTTCTGTATCGTAGTCTGTCAAGTTGAGATCATTCCTCCCCACCACACTGATCTCCTCCTTTATTCTCCCTGTGGCTGCACAAGTTTCTTCCAGTTGTTCCATTTTCACTGCTCATCCCAAAGACGATCATCGTCAGGATCATCGGTGGCTGTAAATTATCACCAGAAGGAGTGAAGTTGAAGGCAATGTGGGAAAGAATCGGTCACAAGCCAAACGAAGGGGAATGTGGAGCGATGCTGGGCCAGCATGAGCACAATGGATTGAATAACCTAATTCCATGTCTTAACGAGGATGTCATGCTCCCAGGTTTGTGTCCAGAGATAATGGGCATTCCACCACACCCTGAACATACCAAGAGCAATATAGTTAGCATAGAGGTTAGCACAGCCCTGTTGCAGGGCCAGCAACTGGTGTTTGAATCCCACGGTGTCTGTAAGGAGTCTGTTGGATCACTCCGTGTCTGCCAGGTGCTCCGGTGTCCTCCTATCATTCAAAATGTACCGGGGTTGTAGGTCAATTGGGTGTAATTTGCACAGACACTTGGGCAGAAAGGGCCAGTTAGCGAGCTGTAGGTCTAAATTTACAATTTTTTTAAATTGGAAAGTCCTCCTTTGCTGCCATGTTGCCAGAGGCTGTGAGGAGCATCAGCAGATGCTCCTTGTTTGAACCTCTTCCCGGCCACAAATATGGTTGTCGGATTTTAGTTGCAACAACTGCCTTTCGCTGTGCACTGTTTCTGGCATCCTGATGTTTGTGTGTTCCCAATGCTACCATGATTATATAAATTGGAACTCCTTTGAGACCAGGTCAGTCAGTGTGATCGATTCAGCTCCAAGTTGTGCTGTAAGACTAGAAATTTCTCCAAAGAAGAAGATTAATTTATAAAAGTACTATCTTCCCAATCTAGTTAAATCCATTTCAATAACTTTTACTGAACCCGGATATGGTATGAACAGAATAATTTCATTTCCAGTAAAATTATGTGCAGTTTTGGTCATTTACCAATGTGAAAGATATCAGTAAGATTGGAAGAGTGCAGAGAAAGTGTACAAGAATGTTGATGGGACTCGAAGAGCTGGGTTATAGGTAAAAGTTGAATGGATATGGACTTTATCACCTGGAATGTCAGAGAATGATGTTTCCAAAATAAAGGGCAGTACATTAGTGTAGCAGTTGAGGGTGACACCTATTACAGCCCCAGCTACCTGGGTTTCAATCTGTCACTGTCTGTAAGGAGTTTATACGTCATCCCCATGTCTGCCCAGGTTTCCTCCAGGTGCTCCGATTTCCACCCTTCAAATATGTACGGGGTTGTGGGTTAATTGGGAAGGCACTGGTTTCAATGGCCGTAATTGGCTTCTACCATGTAGTAAGACTTGATAAAGGGTCCCAGACCTGAAGCATTGACTGTCCGTTCCCACCCATGAATGGAGTCTGACCTGCTGAGTTCGTTCCCCCAGCCATTCTTTGCTAATTTGCATTTGCTCCTGTTTCTGTCTCTCTGATCATTCCTCCAGGCTGGACCAATGCTCAAATGGGTTCAAAGGCCTGATGATGCCTGAACAGCTCTGGTGGGATGCGGGATTATACGGTACTTGAGCAGGAAGTTAGTAGTATAGTGGTTCATGACTAAACCTGATCAACTCCTCTTTACCTGGTGAATGTGTACAAATTATTTGGTTACACGGCACTTTGTAAAGGTAATGGTTAGGAGGGATTCTCCGTCACATTCAGACTGATGTGAACTGTGGTGTCTTACCTGCTGTTAACTCTTCAAGCTTCAATGTCACCTTCAAAAATTGTACAGATTCTGGAACCATTCTTATACATTGGAAGGCCAAAAATGTGACCCCAGTTAGGACAATGGGCAAAGAGGTGGCAATTTTGGAAAGTGTATGGTTATACAATTTGGTAGAATAAATAGATGGGCAGAAATGTTTCCTCTAATTTTTAGTAGCCAGTGTGTGCCAAAATCTTCTGTTGTGCAAATATTTTTCCAGTGACAAAAGTATGTGCACACTGAATGCTTGTGCAAATGTAAACTTGAAAATGTTTCAAGATCATTTTGGCACAGCCTACCTCTCATGTATTGGGATGTTTCAATATAATACAATTATGATTGCATTCTACGAAGTTACTAAGAAACAGTTAGCTAAGAGATTATTGACAATAAGTATAATTATTCATTACTATATTATTTTAGGTAACTAAGCTTTTGTGCGCATGTTCATTTCCTTTGTGCCCTCATTGCAAACGTGTGTGTGCATGCACATGAACAGCTTAGAGGAAACAGTGATGGGCAGGCTATTATTAAGATAGGGAAAAAATTCAAAACTTGGAAGTGCTAAAGGACTTGGGAGTCCTCATGCAGGATATCCTAAAGGTTGACCTCTAGGTTGAGTTGGTGGTGAAGAAGGCAAATGCAATGCCAGCAATCATTTCTCGAGAAATACCATATAAAAGCAGAGATGTAATGTTAAAATTCTATAGGGCGCTGGGGAGACCTCACTTGGAGAATTGTGTACAACAGTGGTTCTCAAACTTTTTCTTTCCACTTACTTTAAGTAATCCCTATGCCAAGGGATTGTTTAAGGTGGTTTGTGAATGGAAAGAAAAAGGTCGAAAACCACTGTTTTAATCGTACTTAATTGACTCGTTATGTGCACAGTTTCGTAACTCCAAAGGAAATGGGCCAATGACAATTTTTCTCAAGCAAAATATTTCAGTAACAATTGGAACAGTGGTTCTCAACCTTCTCTTCCCACTCACATATCACTTTAACCAATCCCTTACTAATCACAGAGCACTGATGACATAGGTATTACTTAAAATTATATGTGAGAGGAAAGAACAAGGTTGAGAACCACTGGTCTACAGTTTTGAGAAAGGATGAGCTGGCATTGGAGAGGGGTTCAGAGATTTCCTGGAATGATAACAGGAATAAAAGTGTTAGCATATGAGGAACGTTTGTCAGCTCTTGGACTGTGCTAGTTGGAGTACAGAAGGAGGACCTCAAAGAAACATTTTGAATTGCTGAAAGGCCTGGACAGAGTCAATGTGACAAGGATGTTTCCCATGGTAAGGGAATTCTAGGACAAGAAGGCGCAACTTCAGGATAAAATGGCGACAATTTAAAACAGAGATACAGTAAGATTTCTTTAGCCAGAGGGGCATGAACTTCTGGAATTTGTTGTCATAGGTAATTGAGGAAGTGAGGTCATTGGGTGTATTTAAGGCAGAGATTGACAGGTATTTGATTAGTCAGGGAATCAAGGGTTATGGAGAAAAAGCCAGAGAGTAAGGCTAGGTAGGAGGATGGATCAGCTCAGGATAGGTGGTGGTATGGGCCTACCTCTGCTCCTATAGTAATCTTACAATTTTGATGACACTTCATGGGCAGATGGTCAGACTAAATTGAGTGGCAAGAGATGGAATGTATTGTTGAAACATGTCAAGGCTTCCACTTTGGTTCACAAATCAGTGGAATTGAGTATTGGTTAAACAGTAAGCAATTAGGTTAGTGGATGTTCAAAGGAATCAGATGAAATAGAATGACTTTCTTGACTCCATTACACACACTAAATCCAGCTATATTTTACCTCGGCATTATTGTAGTCTGCTGTACAATGTGTTACACCAGTGATACCAACACCAGGATCTGTTGATCTTTTTTTTTAAATCAACATTAGGACAGGATGCTTTTTGATTCTCTGCGACTGAAGAATATTCCTGATAGCTATTAGAATATCTAGACACAATCACCCAGAGCCAAAGTCAAGGGTCATTTTTATCCTCACTGCTCGAGCAGTTACCCCACTCCCTCAAATAAAGAAGATTGCGCAGACATTAAAGAGCTGAAGTTCTATGTGCTCAGAATTTTACTGGGGAGTTAAATGCATCTTGCTGTAAGTTAAATTGACAGCTTGGCAGGGCTTGTAGATAAAGATTCACACAGCCCCCATGAACCAGGCTCATTCAAATATTAAAATATAGTTTACCATTGGAATCATTAGTCATACTCATTGTTGATGTAACAAATCAATTCATTTGAAATCAGCAAGATTCATTATCAAGTCGATGAACTTTGCAGCCTAACCTTGCTGCTAAAATATCTCCTACCTGGAATCATTCCAGTCAATCTCTTCTGCAGCTTGTCCATTCTGAAGCATGGTGACTAGAAATGTTCAGATTATCCCAGTGTGATCCAACTAGTGGTTTTAGAGACATTTAACATCTTCCCAATCCCCATCCACTTCCCCTCTAACTCTTGTGTCTCTATGAATCAAAGTATCTCATCTGATTTACTCATTGCTGTCCTGTTACGTCCCAAGATTTAAGTACAGGTATACTCATTCCCTCAGTTCCTGTAACACCTTCAGGATTGCTCTGTTGGCTCCACACTGCCTCTTCCTTATCCCTTCTGACAAAGTGTGCCACTTCATTGAAAAGATACATACAGACAAATGATACATTTGCAGTACACACACAGTCATGTGTCGCCTAAAGTCCGTTTGGGCAACGTCCAAATTCATAAATGTGGTCCTATAAAAGAGTTCAGAAATCCTGATCAGAAAACTGGATGCAGTGAACGCAACAGCTTTCCACACGCAACATATGTATCACATATCTCTTGTATGTGACACATATGTTGCAATGCCAGGCAGTGCAGTACATATATAACCTATAATATATCTTTATATTCATAATAAATGCCTACGTAACTGGTTTATGTACGTACTGTACTTTTTATCATTATTTTAATGTGAACTTTCTCTACTTACAAATAAAAAGTTTACAGTATTGTACAGTATTAACCTACTTAACCATTTGCTGGCATACAGTACTGCATGTGTACAGTATCCTGGCTATTTAGTCGATACAGGTACACTACAGCATTCCATATATATAATATCTTCTTCTTTCTTTGGCTTGGCTTCGCGGACGAAGATTTATGGAGGGGGTAAATGTCCACGTCAGCTGCAGGCTCGTTTGTGGCTGACAAGTCCGATGCGGGACAGGCAGACACGGTTGCAGCGGTTGCAGGGGAAAATTGGTTGGTTGGGGTTGGGTGTTGGGTTTTTCCTCCTTTGCCTTTTGTCAGTGAGGTGGGCTCTGCGGTCTTCTTCAAAGGAGGTTGCTGCCCGCCCAACTGTGAGGCGCCAAGATGCACGGTTTGAGGCGAGATCAGCCCACTGGCAGTGGTCAATGTGGCAGGCACCAAGAGATTTCTTTAGGCAGTCCTTGTACCTTTTCTTTGGTGCACCTCTGTCACGGTGGCCAGTGGAGAGCTCGCCATATAACACGATCTTGGGAAGGCGATGGTCCTCCATTCTGGAGACGTGACCTACCCAGCGCAGTTGGATCTTCAGCAGCGTGCACTCGATGCTGTCGACCTCTGCCATCTCGAGTACTTCGACGTTAGGGATGAAAGCGCTCCAATGGATGTTGAGGATGGAGCGGAGACAACGCTGGTGGAAGCGTTCTAGGAGCCATAGGTGATGCCGGTAGAGGACCCATGATTCGGAGCCGAACAGGAGTGTGGGTATGACAACGGCTCTGTATACGCTTATCTTTGTGTGGTTTTTCAGTTGGTTGTTTTTCCAGACTCTTTTGTGTAGTCTTCCAAAGGCGCTATTTGCCTTGGCGAGTCTGTTGTCTATCTCGTTGTCGATCCTTGCATCTGATGAAATGGTGCAGCCGAGATAGGTAAACTGGTTGACCGTTTTGAGTTTTGTGTGCCCGATGGAGATGTGGGGGGGCTGGTAGTCATGGTGGGGAGCTGGCTGATGGAGAACCTCAGTTTTCTTCAGGCTGACTTCCAGGCCAAACATTTTGGCAGTTTCCGCAAAGCAGGACGTCAAGCGCTGAAGAGCTGGCTCTGAATGGGCAACTAAAGCGGCATCGTCTGCAAAGAGTAGTTCACGGAGGAGTTTCTCTTGTGTCTTGGTGTGAGCTTGCAGGCGCCTCAGATTGAAGAGACTGCCATCCGTGCGGTACCAGATGTAAACAGCGTCTTCATTGTTCACATAATTACCTATTTCACAGAACGAATCATGGACGTTAAGCAATGCATTTCTGTCTACATGCATAAAAATAAATAAACATTATTTGATAAATAATAGAGACTCAGAGGGTTTGTATGAGCAGTTCATTTAGTCTTTCAGGAATGGATCATCATCTCGAAAGATTTCAAAAAACTCCTCCACCACTGGGATTGACCTGCCAGGCTTCAGTTGCCTGATATGTGGTTGCTCCTTTTTTAAATGTGGTGAACTGCTGAACGTTATTGCATTCCTGATTTCCTGGCTCCACTCCGTCCTGTGACTGTACCTGCGGCTTAGCACTTTTTTGACCTTGTACAAAGCCTCCACCATCTTGACCCTTCCCCAGAAAGCCCGGGTCACGATACAGGATGAGGTCCTTGTCCATTGTGAATAAAAGCCTGTGTAGATCAGCCTCTTGAGTTATTTACTGTGCGTCATTGAAGAAGGCTGTTACATTGCTATTTCCCATCTTCCAGACTTGTGACACTTCTTCCTGAATCTAGGCTTGGAAAATTATGGCAAATGGTCCTACAAACGACACCCCCACCACTGGCAGATATGGCTTCAATCTCAATGTGCACATCACCCTTTATTTTCTAGAATTGGCCCCACCCCTATTCCACCCGTCATCCCCCAGCTTTACACTCCCCCTTCCCTCTCCCTTTCCCTTCATTTGAGAGCACTAGATACACAGAAGCAAAGATGTGATGCTGACACGTTATAAGGCATTGTTACATAGAACATAGAACACGACAACCCAGTACAGGCACTTAGATTCGGGATGTTGTGCCTATATATTCCTACCAAGAAAGTAACTAGACCCTTGCTATCTTATAACCCTTTATTTTTCTTTCATCCATGTACCTGTTTAAGATTCTCTTAAATGCCACTAATGTTTCAGCCTCCACCACTGCTGGCAAAACATTCCAGGCACCCACAACTCTCTAAGTGATAAAAGTACTCCTGATATCTCCCCTAAACTTTTCTCCCTTCACTTTGTACAGATGTTCTCTGATGTTTGCTATTCCCACTCGGGGGGGAATGGCACTGGTTGTCCACCCCATCTCTGCTGCTCAGAATCTTGGCGACCTCTGTTAAGCCTCCTCTCATCCTTCTTCACTCCAGAGAGAAAAGTCTCAGTTCTGCTAACCTGGCTTCTGAAGAATTTCTGGAAAATTTCTTTTTCATCTCTCTGCAACTTACACATTTTTCCTATAACACAGTGACCAGAACAGAACACAATATTCTAAGGTGGTTCTCTCCGGAGATTTGCAGAGTTGCAATGTTACCTCTCTATTCCTGAACTCAATTGTGACTAAATCTAAGGAAAGATGTGCCTGTATTAGAGAGGGTCCAGTGGAGGTTTACAAGAATTACCCTAGTGTTAAGTAAGTTAACTAATGAGAAGTGTTTAATGACTCAGGGACTGTACTCCCTGGAGTTTAGAAGCAGGAGGGGGGGAACCTCATTGAAACCCATCAAATCTAGATAGAATGGATAAATAGATTTGTCCAGCAGGGGGAGGATCTAGGACCAGAGGGCACAATTTCAGCATAAAATATTGTCCCTTTAGAACCGAGAAGAGGATGATTTCTTTCAGCCAGAGGGTGGTGAATCTGTGGAATACATTGGCACAAACACTGTGGAGGCTAAGTTATTGGGGATATACCTAAGTTATAGCAGAGGTTAATAGGTTCTTGATTAGTGTAAATGTTTCAGAGAGAAGGCTAGGAGAATAGAGAGGAAAAATGTATCAGTCATGATTCGAATGGCAGAGCAGACTCGATGGCTTAGTTCTAGTCCAACATCTTACAGTGTGACCTAGGATTTGCTGTGCTGCTCCCTCTCCCTGCCAATCTTTCTCTGCTCTCAGAGATCTCAATCCAGAAGTTGAACATCTCTCTGCCTCCACAGATACTGCCTGACCCTCCAGTCACTTGTTTTTTTTTGGTTCCAGATAGGTTAATTGGGTAAATGCTGTGGCATGGATTTGTGGGCCAAAATGGCCTGTTACCATGCTGTATGTCTAAATTTAAAATGCTCACTGAAGCACAAAGGTGTCATTGCATTGCTGAGAGTCCAACCTTCCCAGGTTTCAGAAGACAGGTTGAATAGTTCAGCTATCCTATCAAGGTCAAGGGGCTCCTTTACCATATTGGTTAGTGCAATGTCACTACAGTTCAAATCCACCCTTGTCTTAAGGAGTTGTTATGTTCTCCCCATTCTCCAGATGCTCCTGTTTCCTCCCACCCTCCAAAATATATGTGGTTTGTAGGAGCACCCGGGGTGGGGTGGGGGGGGAATGGGGTTTCAGGCGCGAATCATCCCTGCAATGGCAACCGACCATGCGCTCCGGGGGAGTCTGCGCAAAGGTGGCACTGGACCCCCTCCACCTCGGGCACAAAACCCGTGAACCGAGTAGCGCATCAGGGGGAAGGACGACATGACGCCACTTCTGGTTTTGGGACTACCGGACTGGAAGTGACGTAAAGGTTGGCTGGAAAGAGAGTCAAGCAGTTTATTTTTCCCCGTTCACCTTGACCTGAGCCAGGCGTTTTCTTCCGTAGATCTGCCATCAGTGGTAATACAGGGTGGCCGTTTTGAATTTTTTTTTTTAATTCAGAGATAGTAAACAGGTCCTTCCAGCCCATGAGCCCATGCCATCCAAATACACCCATATGAATAATTTACCTACAAATCCTGTATCTGGAGAATGGGAGGGAACTAGAGTACCTGGAGTGGAGCAAACCCACGTGGGCACAGGAAGACAAACTCCTTAAAGACAGTGGCAGATTTGAACCTGGGTTGCTGGCACTGTAATAGCATTGCGCTAACTGCTACACTTAAACTAACCAGTTTAATTGAGAATAATTGGGTGCACAGGTTTCATGGGCCTTCTACCGAGCCATATCATTATAAATAAAAGTAAGAGATGTCAGCTAGACTGGAGGAGGGGAAATCCCCTCGAATTCAACCCAACCGGCAGTGTTGGCATAGCCCCTAGCACAACGCTGTTACAGCGCCAGCGATTGGAACTGGGGTTCAAATCCCGCGCTTTCCGTAAAGAGTCTGTGCATTCTCTCCATGTCCCCGGGGGATCTGGTTTCCTCCCACCCTTCAAAACTTCTGGGGGTTGTAGGTTTATTGGATGTAATTGGGCAGCGTGGGCTCGTGGACCGAAACGGCCTGTTACCTAAATTTAATTTAAAACATTCATCCTCCACCAATATCATAAAAGCACTTAATTATCCTATTACTGTCAGTGGGATTTCACTTTTCAGCAATTTACTGTCAAGATTCCCACTTCCCCACAGCGAGTAAACTTCCAATGTTTCCATCAGTTTGAACAGCAATTTGACACATGCCGTGGGTGTAAAAGGCACGATATAATACTTGTTCCTCTCTTTCTGTGGTGTGGTTCTGAGAGTTAGAAGCACGCTGCCAAGCAGGCTTCTAACTGGATTCACTCCAGTGTAATATTGGCAGGAAAAATAAGCTGATAAAAGCTCCTCACAATTATGATGGCAGGTGCTTTTGACTGATGGGGGACAGTGAGACCCAAAGTAATACCCATCTGGAAGCTTGCACCACCACCCAGAGGCCAATGTAACAATAGGCAGGATTAGCTTTACATAAAACATGAGAGAAAATTCTATCCTGTCCACCCAAGATGGAAAGGGGATCATTTGTCCAGCTTCCACTCTTTGGGAGAGGGAGAGGTAGGACAAGCTTGGGCTGTTGCTCTGGGATGTAGGAAGCTGATAGAAGTTTACAAGTAGAAAGTTTATTATCATTTGCCCATTACCAGTATAACCCAACAAATTCTGTTCTCTGGTGTCCTCGGTGCAAAAACATACTGTAGTGCGCATCGAAAGAACCAAAGACTTGTTGATCCAAACCAAGGCTTTTATTAACTAAAAGACTGGAGCATATCACAAGTAGGTTAACCAGTCCAGAATGATCTGGTCTGGCTAGGAGCAATCCTTTAAGACCTGCCAGTAGGTGTGGCTACACTCTCAGCCAATCACAGTCATCCTACACTACCATCTGTACATATACACATTAGTGATAGAATCTGTATTATCACACATACAAACACACAGTCAGACAAATGATACATAGGCAGAACAAATAAACATAAAAATAAATAAATATTGTTTCATATATAGTAGCGTCTTGGATACTTACTGTGGGCCGTTTATTCAGTCACTCAACCACCTCGCTGCTCATGGGAGGAATCTATTTCCTGTCAGACATTTCTTCTGCTTTCACCCTTTTCCTTGAGTCAATGACACCTGTTTTTCTGATCGATAGCAAAGAGGCATCAGCATCAATTCAGCCCAGTAACAGCTAAATGAGAAGCGCAGCAGGGCACAGCGGTTAGTCCGGCTGCCTCACATCTCCTCGACCCCCTGCTTTGATCCTTGGCAGGGGCGCTGCCTCCAGGGAGTTTGCAGGATCAGATGTGCATTTAAATTCAAGTTGACGATCATCCAATTGTACAAGTGCAACCTGACAAAACAGTATACCCCAGTCCAAGAACAGTGCCAACACAAGGCAAAAAGATACATATGCAGTATGTATGTACATACATAACATTATGAGTGTCATCCACAAGGTAGACAGAATCTTTCCCCCCAAAGTAACAATGTCAGCTATTAGAGGACATGCATTTAATGTGAGAGGGGGGAAGGTGTGAAGTTTTTTTTTACACAGAGAGAGAGGGGTATCTGGAATAGACTGCCAAGGATAATGGTGGAACCAGTAGCTTCTGGATGTATATGCTGGGAATAGAAGAATATGGTTTGTGTGCAATGATTCAGTTTAACTTGGGCATTATGTTTGGCACAGACATGCGAGCCATTGGGTACAGTTACAGATTTAAGATTACACTGAAAAGGAAGATCAATCAGGAGCCTGATGTCTACAGGGAAGAAACCATGTTTAAGCCTGTTGGTACAAAATATAATGGACAAACACTGCCTTTTATCCAGAGTCGGGGTGTACGTAGCCTGAGGACAGAGGTTTAAGGCGAGGGGGGGAGAAATTCAACCAAGACCCACACCACCCAGCACACGCTCTGTTCTCGCTGCTGCCATCAGTAAAGAGGTAGAGATGCAACAAGACTCGCACCATCATGTTCAGGAATAGCGGCTACCCCTCTACCATCAACTCCTCAACAACAAACTCAATCATTTAAGGACTCTTATTAGTGCATTTTATTGATTTTTTAAAATTCTCTCTGTATTGCACATTTTGTTTACATTCATTATCTGTTTACAGTTCTTTATTTGTTTGCAGGGGTATGTAGGGGTTTTTTTCGCACTACCAATAAGTGGTAATTCTACCTTTCCCACAGAAAAAAGAATCTCAGGGTTGTATGTGATGTCACTAACAATATATCTGAAATTTGAATCTGAACATTTTTTTACACACTGGGTGATGATTGAATAGGACAGGGTGCTGGAGGAGGTGGTTGACCCAGGTACTATTGCAATGTTTAAGAAAAATGTTGAAAGGAGACATGTTTAGAGGGATATGGGCCAAATATAGCCAGATGGGATTAGTGTGGGTGGGACACTTTGATTGGCATAAGCAATTTGGGCCGAAGGGCCTGTTTCCACACTCTGTGACTTTGACTCCTCAGCATTCTCCTGGTTAGGAGGAAGGAGGGGTGAGTGTGTCAGGGGTGTGATGGCTCCTTCGATGTGTAGGCTGCCTTAGGGATGTAGATAGAATCCACGCAGGGGAGGGAAGTTTGCATGATGTCCTGTGCTGCATTCACCACTTTTTGTAGCCTCCTCCAATCTTGCGCAAAGGAGCTCCCATCCCACGCTGTGAGATACATCCAGTAAGTCTGCTTTCAGTGGTGCTCCTGGGCGAAGTTATTGAGGGATATGCTGAACTTTCAGATCCTTCCTATAAAGTAGAAGCATTGCTGCACTTTCTTGGCCTTAGTGTAACATGTCCCTGGTCAGGTTCAGCAGCAGAGAGAGTCGGGAGCTTCAGAGAAGGTCACTGCAGTCACTAACGTGATGTGATGTACGGGTAGAAATTAAAATCTTCCTGCTGGTTTTTTTTAAGCATTTCTCAAGGCTCTTTCAGGGCAGAATACCCCAATGTAAAGCCGCATATTCTACCCCTAAGCAGCTCTCGGGGTACCCACCTGAAAGAGCAGGAGATGCCTCCGAGGCGCACCTTCTAACCCTCTTCCAGGAGGGATCATCTCCAGAGCACTGAAGTCCCCCAGGGCACCTGAATGCAGCTGTTTGAAAGCCTCAGTGGACAGGAGCCAGAGTGTGCTCCAAGGCGCCTCCCGTGCAGCTGGCCCTTTCAGGGCTGCCACCTGAACAACGATTGCATCCGTTTCTGCAGGCGCAGAATGTACCCTGAAAGCGGCTTCAGTCTGATGGAAATATTCATCCTTCAAGATTTTGTGTTGTGCCTCGCTTCTTCCAAATGGGTTGATCCCCTGCAAAGAAGTTGTATCCGTGATCCATGTGCACGGGCACTGAATCTTTGGTGGTTCGGAGGAGATCCCATTGAACAGGCTGACAGGGTGAGGAGTGGTAAATCAGGGGCAGTGCTGAATTCTGTGGAAGCGGGAATCAAGAATTTCAGTACATTTGTACTTATGGGCATGACAGTAAACTCTCATTGTTGACTATTTAGAACTAAGATATGGAGAAATGTCTTCATTCAGGGGATATTCAATGTTTAGATATCTCTATCCTGCAGTGTTGTGAGTTTTAAGCAATTGTATTCATACAAGACAAAGATCAATAGAGTTCTGGGCATTAGAGAACCAAAATGCTGGAGAAACCTGGCAAGGTCTCACAGCATCCATAGGAAGGAAAAGACGGTTGACATTTCTGGCCTGAGCCCTTCTTTAGGAACGCTGAATGTCAGGCAGACGCCCACATAAAAAGATGGAGGAAGGGGGTGAAGGGAGGAGCACAAGCTAACAGGTAAGAGGTGGGTACACGTGGGAGGTTGGAAGCTGAGGTAATGGGGGGAGAAGGCTAAGGGCAGCTCTCTGATCAGAGAAGGAAGGCTATGGGGAGCTGGTGCAAAGGAGACAAGGGGGGTGAGGGAAAGAGAGAGGCCAGGGGAGGGGGTTAACAGAAATCAGAGAAGTCGATATTGATGCCAAAAGGTTTGGAAATTGAGGAAGCAGCCATGTTCGAATGGGTGATTCCTCGGAGTACCTCATTTATTTGGGTACTGACTCCTTCTTCCCATTGCTTTCCCACAGTTGAAATTGTGACTAATCAAAGGAGCTTCACTTAAGAGGCCCTTCCTTATGAAAAATGTCAGGAAGTTTTAAGTGTGCGGTTCTCAGATTCTGTCAAAAAACAAAGTAACTCACAACTCCCGCCTCCTCACCCAGCTGTAAGGTGAGTGGAAGACAATTAAGTCAGCTCAGTCTGAAACCATTCAGTCGCAGAATAAATACACAGAAAATGGGCAAATCCAAAATTGCTTCCTGAGGTTAAAATTTCCATTTGATATTGAGAAAGGCTGAGACTTTTAAAAGATGTTCACGGCAATCAAACTGCATATTAATAACATTATGCTGAAAGGTTTCTGATTTTTTTTTTCCGATCCTATTAGGAATTTCAGTTATTGAAAAAAAAATTACTGCTTTAATTCTTTTGAAAAGCATCTGAGAAGGGTCCTTAATTCAGATGTTGTGGACTTGCCCTAGTTGAGAAAAATACTGGAGAGAGGTTTTCCGCACTTTATCAAAAATTTTCCATATCGATTTAACACCGAATCCTTTGGTGGCGTCTTCGGTACAACGGGAGGAAATGATTCCACACACTACCTCTTTTGCCTCTCTTTTGGTGAGGCGAGCGATGTTACTGAAATGGAAGGACTCTGCCCCACCGACTCTTGATCAGTGGTTGCGAGACATCACATCCTGTTTGAACATGGAAAAGAATCATTATTCAATTAATGATTCAGATATATCATTTCTGATGTTATGGGGGGTCATTTATGACTCACTACCTTACTTTAGAATTTTATTCTAATATAATTAAATTGTTTGACTTCTATCTTTCCCACTTTTTTGAAACCTTCATTTTACTTTTAATACCAGTTCTATATAGTATCTGGCAAAACGGTTAGATAAGGGGTCTACTCCTCTACTATTATCTTCTTTCCTTTTTTTAAATATTATTTTTTTTAATTGTAAATTAAAGTTATATACTATTTAGAATATGAATTATGGATATGATTAAGTTTACATATTTTAGTGATATGTAGAATATCTTATTTAGTTTATGTAACTCTCCATATGATCTTATTCAATTGAACTCTTGTTTTAAAATCAATAAAAATATTTTTTAAAAAGAAAAGCATCTGATTAATTTATCAATGGATGTTAATTTGTAATCAACTAAATCGAAAATCTGCGTTATATGGTTATGTTGATGCTTTTGGTGTTAAATACTGACTGAAAAACATGAGCAAAGATTGTTGACAAGATTTTAACAGCCGATATTTTTAATTAGTAGTGAGAGAAGTTTGTACCTTCTCCCCATTCTGCTTTGGTTTCCCCCGGGGGCTCTGGTTTCCTCCCACCGTTCGAAACATAACGGGGTCTGTGAGTCATTTGGGTGTAATTGGGCGGCACGGGCTTGTGGGCTGAAATGGCCTGTTGATGTGTTGTATGTCTAAAATAAATTAATTTCTAGTGACTGCTCACAGCATTATTCCCCCAGAGTAGGTGAATCTAGAAGTGAGGCACAGGTTTAAGGTGTGTGTGGTTGGGGAGGGGGGGGGGGTTGGGAGAGAGAGATTTAAGAAGGATCTGAGGGGCATCTTCTTTCACTCAGAGGGTGGTCTGCATCGGGAACGAGCTGCCAATGGAAGCTGCAGAAGTGGGTTGAATCACAACAGTCAAGGGCCATTTGGACTGAGGTGGGGGATGGGAAGGGCTATGATGTACTGTATATGGATCAAATGTAGGCAAGTGGAACTAGCCCTGAACACCCATTTGGTAGGCCCTTTGGATCAAAGGGCCTATTCTGTGCTGTTTGACTCCATCTCTCTCTTAATAGAGGTGAGAATGGGAGATTCAGACAAATTCAAATGACGCTCTTCAGATTGAGTAGAGTTTGATGGAAAGAATTAGGATATGCAGGTGCACTTCGGTCAACATTTCAAACTTTTAAAAAAATATTTAATTTAAAAAATGTCCATACATGCAGTAATCAACATTAATATAATTATACAGGTTCAAAAAGAAACAAATTAAAATTACATACGTAATGGTATTCACCACTACTCCAAAACATCCCCCCCTCACTCTCAGAACAGTTAATATAAAAGATAAAATATACCTAAATAAGCATAGAAAAGAAAGGAATTTTTTTTTAGGCTTGCACGGAGAAATGTCATCTAACACACATGAAGTTCTTAATTACAATGCAGAGGAGAATCTCGCAGGTCCAGAGGAATAGAGAGGACATGATTACAAATGGAATCCTAATATTTGGGTGCCAAATTTGCAAAAAAAAACAGAGCATATTTATTTCTCAAGCCATCTGCAATTTCTTTTCCAAAGGAATACAACTTTGAATTTCTGCATACCTAAAGATATATCACATTTCCAAGTGACTGCAGTACATTTCCTCACCACTACTAACGCTAATTTTACAAATTCCAATGGGTATATTGATAGTTTTAATTTAGGATTTGTTCCTTCAATATTTCCTAATAAAAATAAATCCAGACTTTGCAGAAACTTGTACGTGCCTTTATTTTTACACAAATTAAAAACCAGCAGATGCTCTTGGTTAAAAATAGGGTCTCGCAAGAGCTGGGCTTGGTGGTCGCCATGTTGTATTTGGCATTGTATAATTGAGAGCTGGACGGCCAGCCGACTTGCCTTCAAGTGGTGTCTTCCCTTCAAGTGGCACCCCAGGCACATTCTGTGCCTGCCATATGCTAGATAAACCCCTGTGCAGAGCTTTTCACAAGGTTGATGTCAAGAAATAAAGACCATTTTGTTTTCTTTGATGGAGCAACAGGATCGCAACCTGCTGATGTCACCGACACTTCTTAATCAGCTGCTAAACAAGAAAGTCTGCAGATTGTGGGGTCAAGTGCAATACACAAAGATGTTGGAGAATCTCAGCAGGTCAAACAGCATCCATAGAAAGGTAGAGGCAATCCCCAGGTTAAAAATGTCCGATTTAAGAACAACTTGTACTTAAGAACTGGCAAGCTGGCCAGAAGTAGAATGCAGTCAATGTCTGGTTTGACCATGGTTGAGTCAGCCTAACGACCCCCCTCCTGCTGGATGTCCGGCCCCGCTCCTACCAGGAGCCCAACTTCTTTAAGATGTTGCAGTGTATATGGAAATGTTTCATGTTTTACATGAAAAGAATGGTAAAATATATACTATATGTGCTATATACTAAGATAAGCATTTGACTAACTGACACTAAAATAAGGATTGTATGTACTTGTTCTGACTTGAATACAAATTCAAGTTAAAGACAGACATAGGTAACGGAACTTGTTTTTATCGCCGGGGACTTCCTGTAAAGGCAGGCATCTGAATAAAGGAAGTTGGGGGAGGAAAGGAGAGGAGGGAGGAAGGGGGTGGGGGTGGGGGAGGAGAATAGGCTAACGGGTAAGAGGAGGATGCACTTGGGAGAGTAGGAGAGAAAAAGCTGAGGTGACAGCTCTGATAGGAGAGGGATGCGAAAGTGGTGGACGGCTGGAGGAAAGGCAACAGAGGGTTTGTGGGAAAGAGACCCAGGGAGGAAGCTGCCAATTGCTCAGAGGAACTTGTGGAGAGGAAAGATCAGACTGCGCAGGATCAGAGGAGGAAGTTAAAATCTGGCAGAGAAGCAGAAATACTCATGAGGTTGTTCTCTGAGCTCGCAAGAGGGGGGAGTTAAACACCTTGGCTCAGATGTGTGAAGCCCCTCTCCCCACCTGGCAGTCCCCTCACAGCTCCAGCATGGTTTCACATCAGCCAAAAGGTTTCGCTTCAATGGACGTAATCTTCTCCACATCCAAGATTTGTAAATGTGGCTGATATTCTGTGGGGGGCTGACAGGGAGTTTGATGAGGCAGAGTCTGAAAGTAATGTTCAGCAATTCCTCTGCCATTACGCACCCGCAGAGCCAGGTCGTAATTCATGAAAAAAGTTAGTTAGTGCAAACTGAGTCAAAGCCCTAATTAAATGGTGATGGTGTGTGTTTAGTGTTCCATATCTGCTTTAAACAATCAATGTTTGATCAAAGCTGTGAGGGGATGCATTAAGCATTCAGTTAGTTACAGTGATTCCCTTTTATATTTACGTTCCTGATCACATTGGAGGACTGGATCTGGATCTCAGGTTGCCAATCGTTTGAATTGTGTGGCCGCAGAGGCTGCGGGAGCGCTGGAGACAAATCCATGGACACTCAGTGACGCTGGGAGGGACCTCTCTCTTTTGCTTCTCTTTCTCTAGCACTTTCCAGTGGCCAGAATACCCTGATGTAAAGTCACATATTCTACCCCTAAGCAGCTCTTGGGGCACCCACCTGAAAGACCAGGAGGAGCTTCCGAGGCGCACTTTCCAACCCCCCTCCAGGAGGGATAATCGTCGGAGCACTGAAGTCCCCCTAGGTACCTGACTGCAGCTGCCTGAAAGTGGCTACTAAGGGGATGACAATCAGCTGGCGAGTGCCTGACAGCCCCCCTCCCCGGTGCCCCTGACCCCCGGCGCAGGAAGTCAGGGCAGGGGCAGCCAGCGCGGTATGTCAGGGCTGGGGTGGACATCCCACGCTGGCTGTCCCAACCCTGACATCCCGAAGGGACAGGAGCCAGAGTGAGCTCTGGGGCGCCTGCCGTGCAGCTGTCCCTTTCAGGTGGCCAGCCCTACGCTTTTAGCGCTGCCACCTGAACGGCCATTCCACAGGTCTGAATCCACCTCTGCAGGCACATTCTTGGTGGAGAATGCACCTAAAAGTGGCTTCTGACTGCAATGGGGCACCAGGCAATTTCTTCTGATGGTGAATCTTTGTTTGCCTTTACAGCAGATGTAGAGCACATCGAAAGAATCAAAGGCTTGTTGATCCAAACCAAGGCCTTTATTAACTAGAAGACTGGAGCGTATCACATGTAGGTTGACCAGTCCAGAATGACCTGGTCTGGCTAGGAGCAATCCTTTAAGACCTGCCAGTAGGTGTGGCTATGCTCTCAGCCAATCACAGTCATCCTACATTACCATCTATACATATACACATTGGTGATAGAATCTGTACTATCACACAGACTAAATCCAATTAATCTGCATGTTGTTGGCTTTTCCATTTGAGAAACACAAAAACTGCAGATACTGTAATCTTAGCAAACAACGAGAAGCTGGAAGGACTCAAATGGTCAGCAGGATCCATAGAGTCAAGAGGCAGTCAATGTTTCAGGTCAATCCATTGCAACAGTGGTGAAGAAATGTTGGCCTTTATTGTGAGAAACTTTGAGTACTGAAGCAAGGAGGCCTTACTGCATTTATGTCGAATCCGAATCAGATTTATTCTCATGACTGTGAGCCATGAAATTTGTTACTTTGCAGCAGTATCACGCAGAACAAGGTGTAAAATTACTATGAATAACAATTTGGTAAATACAAGATTTAAAATAAATAAAAATGCAAAAGGAAAAAGATTTATATATGGGCACAACAACAACAGGGGCTGAAGGGCTCATACTGATCTGTACATAAAGCTTAATTATGTTACAATTAAGCATGATTAATTTTGTTCAAATATCAGATCATAAATACATTGATCAGGAATTAGGGCAGGTCCACCATCCCTTGATGTATCATAATGCCACCGGTAGAAGGTAGAACAGTCCTAACCCTGGGGATGGCTTCTTGCAAGTGTGAAAATTATCAGTGTTACAGTTGTCAAGTGTAAAAAGCCCAAGTGTGAAAGGAGTTCACACTTATTGAAGCAGCGGAGGTGACCTCAGTAAATATATTGAAGGCAAGGTTGGATAGATTTTTGAGTGAAGTACAATAGGCTGAAGACACTGTGATTGTAGTAAAAACATTGAAATCCTGGAGGAACTCAGCTGGACTCTTCAGCATCTATAGGAGACAAAGATATATTGCCAATGTTTCGGGCCTGAGCCCCTTCTTGAAGGAAAAATTAGAAAAAAGCAGAAGTAGGATGTATCAGAAAGTCTCAGAATTCAAACAAAGGGGGAGGAATCCAGACCAACAAAAGGTAAGGAACTAGGTAGAATTAATCCTGTTTGTGTGAAAGGAGACATGGAGATTTTTCAACAATAGGGGAATTAAGGGATATGGGGAAAAGGCCGGTAACTGGAGATGAGCCGAACATCAGATCAACCATGATCACATTTGACTGGCATTTCAGGCTCAATGGGCTGAATGGCCTCCTCCTGCTCCAATAATCTATGATTCTATAATCAGATGTGGATCTCCACAGAGTTTCAAATTATTAAAGGAAGGGAATTGGAGGTGCTGAGATAAATGTTTATCCATGACTATACTGAACAGCATAGCAGGCAAGAGGGGCTGAATGGCTTCTGCAATGAATGTTCCTACAGCCCTCCCCGTTCACACTCTTCCTTTTACCTTAATGTATACACACCTTTCTGGCCTGAATTCTAAAGTGTGACAAGAATGAAACACAAAAGCCTGCAGATCCTGTGATGGCCATAATAACACGGAGGAACTCACACCGCGACCATAGGTGAGGATAGATAACTGATGTTTCAGGCATGAGCCCTTCTTCAAGGTATATGCAAAATGTAGGCAGGTGCCTGAATTAAAAAGCTGGAGGAGGAGAGAAGATAGGGCAAGGAGAGGAGAAACACAGGTCAACAGACAAAAGGTCTTAATCGGACATGAATGGGGGGTGGGGGGAAGGAGAGGAAAGATGCGAATTGTCAGGGGGGGGGGACAGGGTGGCTCTGTGAATTCCGAGCTGGAGTAAAAGAGACAGAGTGAGAGGAAAGGGGAAGAGAAGAGACTAGGGTGGATGGGTGGGTGGGGTGGCAAAAACCAGAGAAGTTGACATTAATGCCATTTGGATGGAGGGTGCCCAGATCAAGATGCGGCCATCTACTGCAACCAATGCTCCCTCGGTGCTCTCCTCTATATGGGAGATCACTTCGCTGAGCACCTTCAGCAATAGCGGGGATCTTCCAGAGGCTGCCCAATTCAATTTCCTGCCCGATTCTCACACCAAGATCCCTGTGAAGTTTGACTAACATTTTTCCCACTGGTGCATCTCCAATCCCTCTCATAGCTCAGCACCCTGGCCCCTCCAACTTGTTGGCCCGCCTACCCATTTCCACTTCATGACTCCAGCTCCCATTAATCCCATCCACAACTCTTCCCACCCCTAAACCCCCTTCTGCCAATCTCCCTAACGCTGACCTAGATACCTGTCCTGCCATCTCTACCTCTGTGCTACGACCCCTAAAACCCATTCTGCTCACTTTTTGTCTTCCGCACCTTCCCCATCCCACAAAATACACCCTCTTATTTTCATCCCCTTCATTTCGCTCTCACTTTGCGCCCCCCCATTCCCATTGACCCTCTGCCACATTATCTGTAATCTCCTGCCCATTGACTTCCTACTGCTCTCCCCAGCCGCACTCTTTCAGAGAGAAAGACTTGTCCCAAAGATAGATGAATTCTCGCACACCATGCCTCAGGACAGATCTCTTCTTCCCTTTCCTATCATCTACCTCTTCAGAATGAATCAAAAAAGGTTGGTTTGCAAGTGCAGCAGGCTATCAAGAAGACAAATGGACTATGAGAAATACAATAAACACGAGGTTACACATGATACAATATAATTGGTTACACCGGGTATACATCACGCCCCAAAAGTTAAATAAATGGGACCCAACAGTATCAAACAGATGTTTTCGCTGTAAGTAGGAAACGGAAACAACAGTACATCCAATTTGGGCAAGTGAGAAAGTGGAAAAATTATGGGAAGATCTAAATCAGGTATTAAACAAAATCACAAAAAGCAACATAACAAAAAAATCCAGAGATCTTTCTTCTAAGTAATGTAAGAAGTAAAGAACTAGGCCTCGATTTGGATGAAGCACAAAAAAAGATTTATTATGACACCCTTAGCAGTAGCAAAAAAATGTATGTCAACTTGGAAATCGGAAGAGAGCCTGAGAGTACAGCAATGGTACATAGAAATGAATAATTAAAAATAACATATAATTTAAGAAATAACATCACAGTATTCGAAAAAATATTGGGAACTGTACATAGAACACAACAGAGAGGGCCTACCATGGACCTCCACTCCCTAAAATGACAGAATGAGAAGATGAAATGAACTGACCCAGTGTGTAAAAGTAGATGACACAATTTTCTTGTTTATTTTCATTGTGTGATGACATTGTTAATCGGTTTAATGTATCATATATGTTGAATGATGAGTGAGTGGGGAGGGGGGGGTGAAGGAGGGAGGGAAGGGAGGGGCGAAAAAGGGGAGAAAATGACACTGTGTATATTCAAGAGGGAAATGTATGTGTGTATTTTGGTTAATATTGTTCATAGTGTGAAACATTTTAAAAATTTTAAAAAAAGAAGACAAATGGAATGCTGGCCTTCATTGCGAGAGGGATTGAATTTAGGAGCAGGGAGGTTATGCTGCAACTGTACATGGTACTGGTGAGGCCACATCTGGAGCACTGCGTGCAGTTCTGGTCTCCTTCCTTGAGGAAGAATGTACTGGCTTTGGAAGCAGTGAAGAGGTGGTTCACCATGTTGATTCCAGAGAATGAGGGGGTTAGCCTATGAGGAGAGATTGAGTTATTTTGGGCTGTACTTGCATGAATTTAGAAGAATGAGAGGGAATCTTATAGAAACATATAAAATTATGAAAGGCATGGATAAGATACTGGAAGGTGAGGGAGACCAGAACTAGGGGACGTAGCCTCAAGATTCAGGGGAGTAGATTCAGGAGGAGGAGATTGGGAGGAACTGCTGTTCCCAGAGGGTGGTGAATCTTTGGACTTTGCTGCACGTTGAGGTGACCTCAGTAAATATATTTAAGGTGTAGATTTACAAAATAGGGGAATTAAGGGATATGGGGGAAAGTCACGTGGGTGGAGATGAGCCTATCATCAGATCAGCCATGATTTCATTGAATGGGGGAGCAGGCTCGACAAGTCAAATGACCTACTCTTGCTCCTATTTCTTTAGGTTCTTATGCTCTTAACTCCTGGCCTCCCTCCCCCACTCTGCCATAGATAACTTCACCCTGCCTCCAGCCACCCATTGCCCTCTGTGTCTTCCACCCTCTGACCCAGCAGAAGAAGCCAGGGAGCCCAGCTGACAAATGAAGTGGACCTGCAGGGTGGGAGCTATGGCAGGCCAGACCTGCCCCCTTGTGGCAAGAGCGAGGTGCACCTTCCTGCAGTGAGAGTTCAGGCTAAACTGCAAGACTAAATCAGGACCGGGTTAGCTCACATGGGATGTCAATGAACTCTCCTCTCCTCTCGTGCAGATAGTGTGCACCCCACCCCCCCACCACCTCCACCCCCATACAAAGAAATACAAGATTGAGAAAACCAAATATGACATCAGTCATTCGTGGCACATCAAGCCCCTCTACTCTACATTTCCAGTAACTTTTAATATCTCATCCTTTTGAAGTCTACAGCTGTGTTTAGGTTTTTGCAATTTGCGGTCGGTAGTAATTTTCCTGAGATGAGGAAAATTGTTTTGCATTGCTGACCTTTTAATAATTCTGAATTTAATCAAATATGAAACTATAATCATTTTGATCTTGTTCACCCCACTTGACCAAGAGTGCATTTGATTTTTCAATGCAACCTGAAGGGCAATTTAATCTAAAAATCTATCTTTAAACTCTGTATATCTGACCTTCTAATTGAAACTAAATTGTTGACACAGATGATTAACTTTGTCATACTTAAGTCAATTAATAATAAGATTCATGACAAGTACATCAATCATTTTGAAGTTTAGCTCTGATGTGTTTAACTTGTAAGGACACTTCGAAGTTTGATTTATTGTCCATTAAGGGGAACAGTTATGTTTCACAAGTCTTTGTATCCTTTACGTTAGGGCTGAACTAAACCCTGGATTTATCCAGATTCTTCAACAACCTGAAAGCCTTTTAAACCAAGAATGTATCTTATTGTAAAGTCAGTTTTCACATGACATGGTCTCACCAAAAGCATCAGATAATCCATTCGAGTGACGTCTGCAAAAAGGTGACTGATTATCAGGACACCGGAGATGACAGTAGTCAGTGGTGACATGTCCACATGAAAAGCTAACAAAGCAATGAGTCTGCTACCTCAGAAGGAAATTCTGCACGTCCCCATCACCTCTTACTAATTTTCATAGATAATAACATGTCTGGATGCTTGATAAGGGAACTGCTTTGTTGCAAATGTAAAGGTTACATTATTGGGTTGAAATACTACATTTGCAATGTAACTTTGTCTACAAGAGACAAGGGCCCAGCAAGGAACGAACTCATGACCCTTGGTAGTACTCTAACCACTGAGCTAACTCATGTCGCCATGCAGATTAGCCTCCTCTCCATCACTGCCTCTTAAAGCACAATATTTTGAAGGACCTGTCCCACCCAGAATCAGGAAATTGGTCACCAGAATTTTCAATTTTTTAATTTTAAATTTTTACTTTTTTTAATTTAGACCACAGCACAGTAACAGGCCATTTTGACCCACAAACCCGTACCACCTGACTACACCCAATTAACTTACATTTTGAATGATGGAAGGAAATCAGAGTCCCCGGCGAAAGTACTAACTCCTTACAGATTGCGCGGGATTCGAAACCCAATCCTGATCATTGGTGCAGTAATGGCGTTGATACGGTAACTGTGCTGCCAAAGAAGTCATAAGCTTAAGTTGGGGGGAGGGGGTGGGGGGAGGGGGTGGGGGGAGAAATTTAACAGGAATCTGAGGGGTAATGTTTTTACACAGAGTGTGGTGGTTATATGGAACAGACTGCTAGAGAACATGGTTGGGGCAGGCGCTACTGCAATTCATTAAAATGTATTTTAAAAGTACAATAGTTTTGCCCCCAAAACTCTTCAGCGCACTCACTCCAATTCCCACACCCTATGTCCCACATACCCTAACTGATCTCAAGGGTAACATCTCCCTCAATAGCCCAGATCAAGCAAACACAGGCAAATGTTTGGCAGTCGAGTTTGGCCACTAACTGAGATCCTCCCATTTACAGAGCTTTAAATTGCACATGGAGGTTTCAAGTACATACTGTATCTACAGGTTGAAATGCTCAATATTAATGTGAAAGGTGTGCCTGTGTGTGTCAGATTATTCTGTCATCTCCATCTGCCAAAACAGAAAAGATCACTAAGCTCGACACTGGTCGAAGAATTTGCTTCCTGAACATTTTTGGGTGTATTTTATGGATTTTGGGCTGCTGACCACAAAAATAGCCTTAAAATTTCCTGACAATGCTGTTTTTTTTAGATATAACCTAACTGTGATAGTACAGATTCTATCACCAATGTGTATATGTACAGATGGTCGTGTAGGATGACTGTGATTGGCTGAGAGTGCAGCCACACCTACTGGTAGGTCTTAAAGGATTGTTCCTAGCCAGACCAGGACATTCTGGACTGGTCGACCTGCTTGTGATATGCTCCAGTCTTTTAGTTAATAAAAGCCTTGGTTTGGATCAACAAGTCTTTGGCTCTTTCGACGCACTCTACATTATCTTTATGGTTTCTTGTCATATTTTCAGTTGACTTCAAACATACAAATACATGAAATGCAAAGTGTCATTGCAAATTCATTTTCTGCATTCATACTTGGACATCTTCCCCACTGATCTTGGTGCAGTCAGTGATGATCATGGTGAAAGTTTCACCAGGATATTGTGACCATGGAAAAGTGGTCTAAGGGCAACTGGAATCCATCAATGCCGGCCAACTATTGTTGGCCAGTGACATTTTTATTTTTTAATTTCACATGCTGCATGGTAACAGCCTATTTTGGCCCATGAATCCATGGCACCCAATTTGCACCACTTTAACCTGCACCCCCACCCCAGCACATTTTGAATGGTGGGAGGAAACCAGAACCCCCAGAGAAAACATATTCAGAAACGGGAAAAATGTACAAGCTCCTTACAGACTGTGCGGGATTCAAACATCGGTCCAGTTCCAATCGCTGGCGCTGCAAAGGGCCTTGCACCCACTGCTACCATGCTGCTCTGCTACACCAACCGTGTCACATGAGAGGCATTAGATGCAGAGTACAAACGAAAATCAGTGGCAAAACATTTTTAGGTGAGTTGAACTAATGCAAGGTGTCAACATCATCAAGCAATTAAACAAAATAAATTCAATAAATGATAATATAATGTTTCTCCAACTTCCGACGTGATATACAAAATCTGAAATCATATTTGCGTTCATCTTGAATCCCCAATTTGTTTTCAGGAAGTGAACCTTTCGAAAAAAAAATTACTGTCCAGTGTTATGCATATTCTGCGCCTAAGCTCTCTGAGTGTTTCTTTTTAAGCAAATTTCCTGTGTCCCCATCATTCTGATTTTCAATTAGCATCTCCTGCTATGTAATTTGAAAGCTGTACATCCCCCTCCCCCCTCCCCACAGCTGGCAGATGTAAGACCATGCAATCATTCTGGAGTGCATTTCCTTCAGGAAAATATTGCTCTCAACCAGCTCTGAAAGAAGTCAAATGAATCACAATTGTCTCCGCAACACTCGATAGGCTTGATTCGGTTTTAGCGTGGGTGTAGTAAAACCACTGTCTCTCACATACACCCATTACCTGCCAGCCCCGCATGTTCTTCAATGCGGGAGAAAGAACACCTGCAGAGGATGGACGTGCAAACTCCACACAGACAGTAACCGAGGTCAGGATTGAAACCGGGTCTCTAGCACTGCCAGGCAGTGCCTCAATGAGCTTCCCCACTGTACCACCTCTCCTCTTCTCTGATCCTCTCTCTCTCTCTCTCTCTCTCTCTCTGTTTTTCTGCCTTGTCTTTTCTTTTCTTCCTCTCTCTCTCCATTCTACCTCTCTCTTTCCCACTCCTGCAAATGCCTCTCCCCAACTATCACAATGGCAGCAGATCAAAGAGCAGGTCCTAGGGCAATGGTGGAGATAGGTGAATCGTGGGGCCGGGTGGGAGAGGGGGGGGAATGTGAATGGTGTTCTCCCACTCTCACTTTTAAGCCTCAATCAACGTGGATCACTAATTCTACTCATTTTATTCTCCTCATTACCTCCCTGTCCCCCTACCCCCCCCCTCCCCAACCCCCACACACTTATTCTACCACTCATGTATGTGTTAGGGCTGATTTACCCCCCCCCCCCCACCACCCCCCCAACCCAGAAGGTATCAACAGATGTAAACTCTACATGTAACTGAAGGTCAGGATCTTACCCATGTCTCCTGCTGCTGTGATTGTAGTGAAAACACAGAAGTGCTGAAGGTACTCAGCAGAATTCACAGCAGCCTTAGGAGGTAAAGCCATATTACCAATATTTCAGGCCTGAGCCCTTCTTTGAAGTATTGGTAATATATCTTTCCCTCCTATGGATGCTATTAGGCCTGCTGAGTTCCTCCAGCGTTTCTGTGTTTTCTCAGCAATGATTTATTTTTATACGACCTCAGCATGAGGTCCTGTTCCATACATCCACAGCCAATAGAATGGTATCAATCATTACTGATCAGTAAACCTGGTGCCAGGTGTGAGATCCTGTTCTTCAAATGCTCCCTTCCTCAGTCAGTTGAAAGGACGCTGGAAACGATGGTGACTTCACATTGATGCCTGCCTTCACTGAGAGGGGTGGCTGTGGATATATTGCAAGGGACCTGTGCTTGTCTCATCAGGAGTTTGATTGTCAGAGAGTGGCGTTGTTCAGCAGGGTCAAGTTGGTGGAAGACCTTCCCCTTTTGGATGGTGAGAGTAAGGTTCTCATAAGCCTGACTGAAGTAATTAATATTGACAGAGCTTGGATTTTGAATGTGCCCACTCATACTCAATAATTGGAGTTGGGGCACCTCCCCTGGTCTCTCTCTTTCCCTTCCCTCTGAATCCTTTCTTTCCCCCACTCCCTTCTTCGATCATTCATTTTAGCCCTCTACCCTCTCCCCATCCTTTCTACCCTCCCACCTGTACCCACCTATTACCTTTTATCAGTTAGCCTGTGATCCTCTTCTTTCCCCTTCCTCCCTCTCCCTTCTCCTTCTGATCTCTCCACCCACCCTTTTTATCTCCTGGAGTTGCTTCTCCATGGATTGCCACCTTGTCGTGGTGGGGAAGCTTGTGTGATCATGAGATCCCAAGAGCGATGCCGTCTGGAGCTATGCACCTGGTAGGTCCACCCATGGTGGTAAAGTCAAGAGTGAGGTCCATGACAAAGGACAATCCAACTGTGGAACAGGCAAATGAAGGTACTTTTAAGGCTGCAACAAATCCATCAGCTCCAATTGTCATGGTTTCCATGCCCTTAGAATTAGTTTGGTTGCTTTGTGAAGTATTGTGTGCTTCTTGGAGTGCAACATCAGGTACACATTAAACAAATACACTCACAGGTGTCCTTGCTCAGTGGGCCTCTTTCCAAGACTGGACTCATAAGCCACTTGAGAGATCTGGAGTTGAGGAGATAATGCTCCAGTGGTAAAGGTTGAACCATTCATGCAGTGGATCGATTCCACACCTCAAGAAGTTAGTTGGAGAAGCAGAAAGACCCAGGAACAGAAAGTGTTGGTGCCTTGGACCACATCGGCCTCAGCAATTAATGAGCCCTTCGCCCACATCCATTGGATGTTGTCGATCCCATTTATGACCATGAGAGAAAAAAAAACACAGGGCAAGGCATAAAAAAAATGGAGGTTTTACTGCAGGAAAGGAAAAGACATCATAAAAAAGGAAATATCTGCAAGGAGATTGCTCGACCACATTGTTTAGTCAAGCTTAGTGGTTGCTTGGGTCTGCAGTTATTTGGATGATGTAAAATATGAAAATCTGCAGACACCATCGTTGAAATAAAAACACTTTGCTGGAGAAACTCTGCAGGTTAAACTGAATACTTTACATAGCAAAGATAAAGAAATATTTCGGCTTGAGCCTTTCGTCAAGTTTTTTTTAAAACTTGTTATTTAATATATAAATAAAAGTTAGTTAGATGAGCAAGGTTGCCAAATCTGTGAGCTGGGTATGCAATTGTATCAAGGGAGTCCAAAGATAATTTCCTCATGGTATCAATCACCACCTCTCACACCTGTCCTATACATTCAGCACTTGGCCCTCCCACACCTTCTTTCCCCCTTTATAAGCAGCAGGTCATTTTACCTTTTTATCTGTGTCCTAACACAAAGAGGAAAGCCTCATTCAACAGAGGTGGAGGAAAAGGGGTCCACACCTGAAACATTGACTGACCATTTCTATCCACGCACGGTGTCTGGCCTGCTGAGTTCCTCCAGCATTTCGTTGTTAGCCCAAATGATATTAGCTGTCCTCTCATTTCACCTACCGTGCAATAAGTCTGGCATTATTTGTATCGGCCCCTCAAACATTTGATGGATCCTACTTTCCAACAGATGGGAGAGACTTTCTTTGGCTTGGCTTCGCGGACGAAGATTTATGGAGGGGGTAAAAAGTCCACGTCAGCTGCAGGCTCGTTTGTGGCTGACCAGTCCGATGCGGGACAGGCAGACACGATTGCAGCGGTTGCAAGGGAAAATTGGTTGGTTGGGGTTGGGTGTTGGGTTTTTCCTCCTTTGCCTTTTGTCAGTGAGGTGGGCTCTGCGGTCTTCTTCAAAGGAGGCTGCTGCCCGCCAAACTGTGAGGCGCCAAGATGCACGGTTTGAGGCGTTATCAGCCCACTGGCGGTGGTCAATGTGGCAGGCACCAAGAGATTTCTTTAGGCAGTCCTTGTACCTTTTCTTTGGTGCACCTCTGTCACGGTGGCCAGTGGAGAGCTCGCCATATAATACGATCTTGGGAAGGCGATGGTCCTCCATTCTGGAGACGTGACCCATCCAGCGCAGCTGGATCTTCAGCAGCGTGGACTCGATGCTGTCGACCTCTGCCATCTCGAGTACCTCGACGTTAGGGGTGTGAGCGCTCCAATGGATGTTGAGGATGGAGCGGAGACAACGCTGGTGGAAGCGTTCTAGGAGCCGTAGGTGGTGCCGGTAGAGGACCCATGATTCGGAGCCGAACAGGAGTGTGGGTATGACAACGGCTCTGTATACGCTTATCTTTGTGAGGTTTTTCAGTTGGTTGTTTTTCCAGACTCTTTTGTGTAGTCTTCCAAAGGCGCCAACCAGTTTACCTATCTCGGCTGGGAGAGACTACACATGGCATATAAAGCACAAGAGGATGTGATTGTTAAAGTCTGCGATTTGAAGTCAAAGGACTCGCACCGTCTGTAGACTGATGGAGACTGCCTTGAGATTGGCTGAAGGGGTACCGGGAAAAGGAACTGAGATATAAGAGGGCACTGAGGGCTTCCTGATTGTGTCGGAGCTCTGGTTGCCGATGATTTGGACTGTGTGGCTGTGGAGGCTGCGGGAGCACTGGAGGTAAAGCCATGGACATTCAGTAACTGGGGGAGGGCTCTTTTGCTGACCCTAAGGGATCCTGGGGCAATTTCTGCTGATGGTGAAGCTTTGTCTGTCTTACAGTAGACTAAAGGAAATTTTGAAAAAATTTACACGAAAAATAAAAGAATCTTGAATCATGAATGATGTTATTCCTAATGGATAGATTGAGCAGGGAGAGTCAGGTCTTAGTTTATTTATCATCCAGTTGCACAAGTACTACCCAACGAAACAGCGTTCTCCGGTCCTCGGTGCAAAACCTGCAGACCCACAACCAGACATAACACACATAGAGACAAACAATACCTATGCTGGACAAAAATATATATATATATATATATATATATATAAATATAATATATATATATTGTTTAATAAATAGTAGTCTCAAATGGTTAGTGTGAGCAGTTCCTTTGGTCGTTGTTAGGTCTGCTTTGTTCATGAATGAGTGAGACAAACACCAGACTGAGTCGAAATCAGGGTTCTTTGTTCTTTATTACCGGATTGTAACACTTGCAACTAACAATGTTAGTCGGAGAATGCATTCTGCCGTTATCAGCATAATGGTGATTTTTTATACCCTTGGATACATGCTTAGAACATCATCATATCATTACTTGTCCAATGACTAAAACTGTTGCTATCCTTTCCCTGCTAGCTTCCTGCCTCTCAATCCATCAATGTCTCTCTTATCTTGTAAGTACAAGGATGCATTCACATCTTGTTACAGCCCTGCACAGGGTAACTCCTTACACATTCCCATCTCATGATGTTTTACCTTACATCGTTCAGCAGTCTCATTGGGAAAGAAGCTGTTCCTCAGCCTGGTGGTGCTGGCTCTGATCCTCCAGCTCCTCTTTCCCAATGGGAGTAGCTGAAAGATGCTGTTTGTGAGGTGGAAGGGGGTCCTCAATGATCGTGCACGCCCACTTCAGGCAACAATCCCAGTCGATCACGCCGATGGGGGAAGAGGGAGACTCCAGTGATCCTCTCTGCCACTCTTATGGTCCTGTGGGTTGACCTCCGATCCATATCTCTGTAGCAATTGTACCACATTGTATAAAGCTTTAATTTGCTCAATCTACGCAACTGCATCTACTGACCCAGATATCCACAGTCGTCAACAATATGTACCATCTGCAGAGAACATTAAAGAACTTCTCATTCCTGTGCATTTTCTTCTGGAGTATTGACCAGAAACATATAGTTAAATACAATAAAACCTCAGGTATCCAGCTCCTATGGGGATTGGTAGCAAATTTTTAATTTGCTTGTGTTGTGTAACTGGAGATCTAACGGCGAGGCTTGCCAATTGTAAATTTCCATATTTTTTACCTCATTATCCACAATGTTTTTGCTGGTAGCTAAAGGCTGCTGGTTGCTGGAATTCTAGATAACAGGGATTTTACTGTATGCAACCATGCATTCATAAAACATGCTGGAAGCCTGAACAACCAATCCGCAATGGCATTTTATCATCTTATATCTGGTCTTGCCGCAGGTGCTTTGGTTGGCCTTAACTTCATTCTGAGATTACTTACCTATAATAACACTGAACAATGAAGATTTTGCTTCCTTCTTAGGGTGGCATGGTTTGGGTGGTGGTTAGTGCAATGCTGTTACAGGGCCAGCCCTTGGGACTGGGGTTGAAATCCTTGCTGTCCATAAGGAGTTTGTACATTCTCCTCGTGTCTGTGTGGGTTTTCCCTGGTTACTGCAGTTTCGTCCCACCCTCCAAAACGTACCGGGAGTGTAGATCAATTGGGTGTGATTGGGCGGCAAGGGCTTGTGGCCCAAAAGGGCCTGTTACCATGCTGTATGTCTCAATTTAAATTTAAAATAAATTTGAAATTTCAACACTTTTGAGTGTATTTTATGGATTTTGGGCTACTGATCTCAAAATTCACCTTAAAAATTTCCTAACACATACCATTTTTTTCAATATCACCGAGTTTTGTGATTTCCTGTCTTATATTAAGCACACAAAACCATGAAGTGCTCCAAGTCATTGAAATATTCATTTTCTGTATTCCAGGCTGATTTTCTACTTTTCTACTTCCAGGCTGATCTTGGTGCCACCAGTGACGAACCTGGTGAAAGGTTTAATAGTGAGAAGACGTTCCTCAGGACATTTCAACCGTTGAAAAGCAGTGTCAGGGCAATTGGAATCCATCAATGCCACCTGACTATTGTTGGACACTGACATGAGAGGCATCGGATACTGAGTACAAACGAAAATCAGCGGCAAAACATTTTTAGGTCAGTTGAACGAACGCAATGTGCGAGCATCATTATGCGATTAAACATGCTAAATTCAATAAATAAACCTTAACGTAAATCCTACACGATGCGGGAAATCTGAAATTATATTTGTATTCAGCTTGAGGTTGTTCATCATAATCCCAAGCAAACCTTTTGAAAAAAATTGTTGTCTAGTGTAATCAACCTGCAGCATTAATATCTACAATCTCCACATCCTAACGTTCAGAGCCAGAATCGAAATAATTTGACAAGTTCCGATAGTTTACAAAAAACATATGGTGTGAAAATCGACGTCACTCCTCTGTGCTGATGGAAGTAATTCTGACTGTTTATTCTCATTGAGTGGGCATATTTTAAAATTAATGCAAGAATCTCGCCCAGCTGGGCAAAGTCCATTGATTTATGTGACTCAAATTCAGCAGTTGGGAGTTGGTACGGCAACTAAGTAGCAGCCAACACATTTATTTCCATGTGTGTGTTAGTTTTGAAAAACAAATTCAATTTTCCTCATGCCTTTTCTCCCCCTTTGTTCAAGAGTAATGGAACTAAAGTCCTTGCTCAGGTTTTGCCTCAGAATAAAGGTTCAAATTAAAAATATGGGAAAAAAAATCAATAAACGGCAACTTCAAAAAGGTCTAAGAGGATATCAGATGTGTATTTTTAATATATGCCTTTTATTACATCTGTTTGTCCAAGTACCAGCAGGTCTTAAGAAAAATTTTCTGCCATATTGGTGATGCTAATCTCCAGTAGACTGATCCGAGGCAGAACAAGGGGATAAATAAGTAAATAAAAAGCAGGCTTTTTCTACGGCAGGTGGGTAAAACAAGAACTGGGTTAAGGATGAAAGGTTAAAGTTTTAAAGGGAACAACTTCACGCAGAGGGTGGTGAGATTATGGAATGAGTTGTCAGCTGAAATGGTGAATACGGGCTCAATTTTGACATTTAAGAAACATTTCAATAGTTCCATGGATGGGAGGGATATGGAAGGCTATGGGCTGGAACAAGGCAGAAATATAGTCCTACGCAGACCAAATGGGCCAAAAGGCCTGTTTTTGTGTTGCAGTCTTCTGGAGAGAGGAGTGTTCACAACCAAAATGTTGACTGGACCATTTCTACCCACGGATACTATCAGACCACCGAGTTCCTCCAGCAATTCCTTGTTTGTGCATCCTATTGGATACGTTGGATCATCCAGTCACCACTCCAAAGAATCTATCTCCTCCCTTCCCTGCCATTTCCTCAGTCCCACCATATCAAGATCACAACTAACTTCACACTCTTGATTGCAACATAGATTTGAGCTAGACAAATGAAAATTGGCCATGCCAAGGTGGAATCCTTTACCACTTTTTCCAAGATCAAACTGGTCCACTCCGCTATGTTTATCCCAGCTGCTCCAGCAGTAGGTGCGTGCTCTGACCAGCCATTTTCCATGTTGGTTACATATTCCAGGCTTGACCTCTCATCCATTGAATCCATCTAGGACAGATACTGACTCAAGAAGGCAGCCAACATCATAATTGACCCCATCAACCTGGTCACAACCTCTTCTCACTGCTTCCCGTGGGCAGAAGGTACAGAAGTCTGAAGACTAGCACCTCTAGGTTGTCCTCTTCTTTCCAACAGATGGTTGGAGAAAAGACTCTTCAACCTACTCTGCCACCATTATGTAAACCTTCTACAGGAGCATCCTGACCGGTTCCATCGCAGTGTGGTACAGTTGCTGCTAAGAAATGGATTGGAGGACCATAAGAGTGGTCTCACACACACCCCCATCACTCATTGCAGGAACCTATCCTCTAATCTGTCATTGCTTCTTGTGAGTATTGAGGCATGGTGATCACAGTGTGGCTGAACATCAAGGGAAGATAGTCTCTCTGGAAACAGTCATTATCCAGCTATTGTGTCACTTTTTATTTGATCTGCTGAATATTGACAGCATTTTTTTTGTTTTTGCCTCAGTGACCTTGCGTGTGCCAAGACTTGGCAAGCTAACATTTCACTTCAGTGGAGCCAAAAATAACCAGAAGTTCTTCCTCAAACCATAGGATGCCCCAGCATCAATCCATCCATTGTTTGCCATGCTGCATTAAATCAGGCTCTGGGACAATGCCGGCCCCTCTCTTCAATCCTCATGCAGTTGGCTTAAAGTCAAGTGCCCTTCTGCTTCACTGTTTGCACCTATTCCTTCTGACCCTACATACAGGGAAACAAAATGAGAGGTCATCTCTCATACCCTTGAACAGGAGGCTCTGGGGTTCATTCAAACCCAAGCCATAGGAGTATTCCACTGGCAACTGTGGGTGTCTCTCCCATGTGCCACATTAGAGGTGTCACGTTGCTGGATCCCTGTGAACTGTTCCCCATGAACATCAGTGGTGACCAGTCAGTGCACCAGAGACTAACGGGCAAACAAGGATTTTCTTTGTCATGTTAATGCCTACAGTTACCTTTCACGCAATATAATAAGAATTGCAAGCTATTCACCCAATGAGAGTTGATTTTTAACTTTATAATTAATTCAAATCAATTTTATTAATTTAAATGTGAAATAAGTTTTATTTCAATTGAACTATTTATTAAAATTTAACAATGTTAAACTTATTTTTAAACTAAACATAAGCAGTTAACAATTATTAAAAGAATATTTTATTAGATAGCCATGGAGTTAAAGAGTTTGAAAACAGCTCAATGCCCACACTGACCACTCATCCCATATCCCTGCTTTTGGCCCATATGCATAACTCACCCCATCCATGTACCTATCCAAAATTTTCTTCAACGTTGCAAAAGCACCTGCCTCAACCGCCTACTGCAGCAGCCCATTCCACCACCCTTCTTGTACAAGGTTCCTGTTAAATCCCTCCCTCCTCACCTTAAACCTGCAACTTCCGGTTACTGATTCCCTGACATTCTGTGCATGCACCTGCTCTACTCCCCTCATGATTTTGTACCTCTTCAATAAAATATAATCAAATTGTGAGATGTTGCACTTTGGGAGGTCAAATGTTCAGGTAAAGTGTGCAGTGAATGGCAGGACTCTTAACAGCATTTGACACAAAGGAATTAGGGGATGCAAGCCCATAGCTCACTGAAATGAGAAAGGAACTGGAATCGTGGATTGGGATAAGTTTCTGGGCAAGGATGTGTGGGGTAAGTGGAGGACCTTCAAAGGTGAAATTTTGAGAGTGCAGAGTTTGTATGTTCGTGTCAGGATTAAAGGCAAGGTTAGCAGGCATAGGGGACCTTGGTTTTCGAGGGATAAAGGGGATCTGATTCAGAAAAAGAGAGAGGTGCATCGCAGGTGTAAGCGACATGGAGCAAATTGAGGTACTTTAGGAGTATTAAAAAATGCAAGAATAACCTCAAAAAAGAAATCAGGAAGGCTAAAAGAAGACACGAGGTTGTTTTGGCAGACAATGCAAAGGAAAATCCTAAAGGTTTCTATAGGCACTGTATATTAAGAGCAAAGGGATAGAAAGGGATAAAATTTGTCCCCTTGAAGATCAGAATAGTCAGCTTTGTATGGAGCCAAATGAGATGGTGAAGATCTTAAATGTTTTTTTTCCATCAGTATTCACTCAGAAAACAGACACAGAGTCATGGGAAGAAAGGAAAACAAGGAGTGAGATCATGGGACCTATACAGATTAAAGAGAAGAAAGTGTTTGCTGTCTTAAAACATACAAGGGTGAATAAATACCAAGGTCCTGATAAGATATTCCCTTGGACCTTGAGGAAGACTAGTGTAGAAATTGCAGGGGCTCTGGCAGAAATATTTAAAATGTCCTTAGCCACAGGTGTGGTGCCAGAGGATTGGAGGGGAGCTCACGTTGTTCTGTTCTTTAAAAAAGGGTCCACAAGTAACCCTGGAAATTATAAGCTGGTGAGTTTGTCATCAGTAGTAGGTAAATTATTAGAATCAGATATACAATTATTTGGATAGCCAAAAGCTGATTAGGAATGGGCAATATAGCTTTGTGCATGGTAGGTCATGGTTAGAGGAGGTTACCAGGAAACCTGAAGAAGAAAAGCTGTGGATGTTGTTTATAAGGCTTTTGACAAAGTCCCACATGGGAGGTTAATCATGAAGGTTCAGAAGCTAGATTTTCTTGGTGAAGTCATGAACTGGATTCAACAATGGCTGGATGGGAGAAGCCAGAGAATAGTGGTGGATCATTGCTTCTCAGAATGGAGGACTATGACTAGGGATCGGTGCTGGGATCACTGTTGTTTGTCATCTATGTTACTGATGTGGATCATAATGTGGTAAATTAGATCAGCAGTTTGCTGATGACACTAAGATTGGAGACGTGGAAAGTTCGGAAGGTTTTCAAAGCTTGCAGAGGGATCTGGACCAGGTGGGAAAATGGGCTGAATAATGGCAGATGGAATTTAATGCAGACAAGTGTTGCAAATTGGATGGAAAAAAAAAAGGATGTAAATGGTAACTGATAGGGCACTGAGGAATGGGTAGAACAGAGGGATCTGGGAATACAGATACATCATTTCTTGAAAGTAGTGTCACAGGTGGATAGGGTTGTAAAGAGAACTTTTGGCATATTGGCCTTCATAAATCAAAGTATTGAGTATAGGAGTTGGGATGTTATGATAAAGTTGTATAAGACATTGGTGAGGCCAAATTTGAAGTATTATGTGCAGTTTTGGTCACCTAACTACAGGAAAGATATCAATAAGATAGAAAGAGTCAGAGAAGATTAACTAGAATGTTGCCTGGACTTCAGAAACTGAGTTACAGGGAAAGGTTAAACAGGTTTTGGCTTTATTCCCCGGAGCATAGAAGAATAAGGGGAGATTTGATAGATGGATTTAAAATTATGAGGGGAATAGACAGAGATAGGCTCTTACCACTGAGTGTAGGTGAGATACAAACCAGAGGACATGGGTTAAGAATGAATGGGGAATAGTTTAAGGGGAACATGAGGGGGAAATTCTTCATGCAGAGAGTTGTTGGAGTGTGCAACGAGCTGCCAGCTTAAGTGGTGAATGAGGGCTCAATTTTAACATTTAAGAAGAATTTGGACAGGTACATGGATGGAGAGGTATGAAGGCCTATGGAGTGTGTGCAGGTCAGTGGGACTAGGCAAAAAAAAATGGTTCGGCACAGACGAGAAGGGCCAAAGGAGCCTGTTTCTGTACTGTAAAGTTCTGTGGTTCTACGCATATAGATAGAAGGTGAAAGCCTCACATCAGGCTGTGGGCCACACGAGACCGACTCATAAGAACCAGGGCTCGGGACTGGGATTCATCAGGATGGCAAGCAGGGCTGCCAAAGGGTCTTGGGTGCTGATAATTTCCTTATTGTACTGGGGTCTGGAGTAGACAGGAGGCCATGGAGCTACAGAGTTTACAGGAGTGCAGGAGGCGGTGGTATCAGAGAAGGTGGTGGGATCCATGGACATTCGATGGCTCTGGGTAGGGGTGCTGGACTAGTGGCTCCTCTTTGTGTACCTTTATATTCAAATAAATTGTGGGTATTGTGCGCAAGGTGATAAAGGAACGGGGAGAAGGAGAAGCAGAGAGATGGCCCACAGACATGGTAACCACAATGGTGGAGCAGTGAGTGGGACTCTGGCTGAAAGACCATTGCACACGGCGGCCTGATGGAGATTCGAGGCAAAGCACCCACGAAGGCTGTGGGCTGCTGGAGACTAGCACAAAAACTGGCCAAAGTGGGTACCAGGTATCGGAACCAGGATGCAAGGAGGTGTCAAAGGTGTTGTATGGTTTGGCGGTTCGGATCTGGAGCTCGGGTCGCCAATGGTTTGGGGACTGTGTGGCTGCAGAAGCTGCAGACACTCAATGACTCTGGGGGATCTCTCCTTTGTTTCTCTTTCTCTGACTGTAAGAAGCACTTCAGGCAATTTCTGTCAATAGCAAGGAAGTCATCTCTTCGCTGTATTAAACTTTGGTTTGACCACACTCAGAGCTCTGTGTGCCATTCCAGTTAGCCCACTGGAGGAAGAATGTAAAGGCTTTGTAAATAATACAGAGGAGATTTACAAAAATGCTGCCTGGATTAGAGGGTATGACACATAAGGAGAAGTTGGAGAAATGTGCGGTGTTTTCTCTGGAGCAGGGGAAGCTGAGATGCGACCTGATGGAAATTTATAAATTCAGGAGAGCTGTACTCAGGATATTATTCCCAGGGTGAAACTCTCCAAAAATAAATCAAGGACACACTGTTGAGGTGAGAGGGGGGAAGTTTAACCCTTTCGACTCTGTGTCCCCATTTCCAGGGACTACCAATGAACTCATATACTCCATGCATCAATTTTCTGGAACTGTTTTATAGCCAGTCACCAGCTGGGTGCACGTGCAGTAGTTTACCCATGGACCTAGTCCCGAGTACTTATTATGGAAGGTTAGTAATGGTCAGAGTCCAAACTGTTTAGGGAGGTGCGTGGGGCAGGCTTCCTTATGCAGATTTGTGGGTGTCTGGATGCAATGGTATTGAAGAGGCATCAAGATAGACACAGGGAATGGAGAGATATGGATCAGGCGGCAGAGCCTTAGTTCAATTTAGCAACATGTTTGTGGACCAAAGGGCCTGTCCCTGTACTATTCTACATTCAAAATCTAATCAGGTCCACGAACCCTGGTTTAAATAGTTTCTCGAGGGCTGACTAATCAGTGAACTGCTTGTGAAAGATGTCTGATTAAGGTGCAAGCTGGGGGGAATGCAGCAGTAATGCCTCCTCTGCTGTGTGAGGCGCCTGTTTCCATGGAGTAGCAGGCTTATTATGGGAGTGTGTGTGAGCAGTTTGCCCCTGTGGCCTGATCAACCCACATTCCATTTGCTGTGGAAAAAGAAAAATTAGCAGCTCAATAATTGATTCTTAATGATCAAATATAAATTCAGATGGCATCTTGGACCAAATTCAAATGGGAGATGCCTGGAGGCAGTGGAATCATCTGGCAACATGTCAGCCAATCCAATAAGAAATTGGACCACTTTACCTGCATGGACATACGGGGATGGATGTTTCCTACACCTTGTCAGAGATCAGAGATTTTCACACCACAGGATCAACATGGGCCGACACTCATTCGTTGCTTTAGGATTGAAAGCAAAAACACTTGGCCTTCGGATCGCGCCCAAAACGTTGTGAGCTTCAGAGGCTTCGCACTAATGAGGTGGTCTGGGAGGGTTTATTTTCCACCACAGAGATACCAAGGGCAGCTCACTATTGACAGTGAGTTATAGCAGTCCCCCCTCCGTTGTGAAAGAGCCATAAATCATATACACCACAGGTGCGACTCAGCTACGATGATGCCCCTTAGCGGAGGTGAATAATTGTCTGCAATTCACCATCACAGATGATGTTCTATTTGTAGTCAGGCTGCTATTGTTTATTCCAAAGCCAAGACGGAGCATGAATGCATCGTAAACTGGATCCTGGAAGAGAGAGAGTCTCTGCCCAGGGCAGAGCAATACTCCACACACCGCTTAGCACGTCCACACAGCATCATGTGGACAAAAACAAGCACATTCATCTCACTTCAACACATGCACACACTCACCCCCCACCCCCACACTCCAATTCATGCACATCTACGAAATGGGCCAAGTCTAACACAAAAATGCAGATGGATCTCAGTGCTTACCTCAGAATCAGGCTTATTTTCATGAGCATGTGTTGTTTTGTGCAAAACAAGGTGCAAAATTACTATAAATTATGATTCCATAATTTAACAGGATTAAAAAAAGATCTCGTGCAAAAAAACAAGAAAATTCAAAGAGTCCATAGGTTCATGGTGCATTCAGAAATCGGATGGTGGAGGGGAATGCTGAGCGTGTGTCTTCAGGCTCCTGCACTTCCTTCCTTACAGAAGAAGAGAGAAAAGGCATGGCTTAGGTGGTGCAGGTCCTTGATGCACACTGCACCCTAACACTGCCCTTCAGCATTATTTAGAACAATAGCTTGCATTGTTGAAGAGCTGGAGCCAATCAAGGCACTTCATAAGTGTGTCTCCGAACAAGAACCTGCCTGTCACATTGGGGAAAAGACTGAGACAAAGGGTGGATTGAATGGAGGATTTTTCCAGGGTAGGGAGATCTAAAACTAAATGGCATAGATTGAGCATCAGAGGGGAAAGACTTAAAGCAGACCTGAGGGGCAACTTCACGCAGAGGATGGTGGATATCTGGATAGAAGCGGCAGATGTGGTGACAATTGTAATGCTGAGAAGAATGTGGGAAGGAGAGGTTTTGAGGAATGAAGGCAAATTGGACTAGGTTGGGTGGACAATTTGACATGGTCAGTTCCCTTGTGATAAGACTCCATGATTCTATGAGAGCCTCCTTTAAGCAAAGGTGGACTGGGACCATCAACTTGCAGTACGTCCACATCTGCCTTCTGGGAAGCTCCAATGGAGATAGAGTAAGAGTTCAAGGCCAACTTGTTCCTGCCAGGTTGAACGCCGGGAGTAAGAAGTACAGCAAATTCTGGACGTCGAGGGATATTGAAGGCTGGGGAAACAGGAAGCAGATGGCAGGTATAACAGTGGAGTATCCTCGGGAGTCTTGGGAAATGCTTATAAAGGAAAGGTCATGAGAAATCATTGGTAGACAGAATTAAAGTAAATCTGAGGGGGGTTCTGTCAAGGGCAGCATAGTAAATCACAAAATTCGGTAGACATGGTGATTGAAGTAAAAAAAACACAATGTTCTGGAGCATCTCAGCAGGTCAAACACTGTTCTTTATATAGCAAAGATACAGGGCACAATCTGGACCACATTTTAAGTGAGAGGATTAAAAACAATCACTCAAGAGTTTATCAGAGACAGGTAATGTGGCCTTTTTTCTAGGCCTGAACCTGACTGACCAATTTGATTCAATTCTTTGAAGATTTAATAAAGTGAATCGAGAGTCAGGGCAGTTGAAGTATTTGTTAAGGTCTCAGGTAGGAGACTGGTTCAAAAGTTTGGGTCCAGAAGATCCAGGACCTCTTGACAATCTGGATCCAAAACTGATGGCAATAAGAGGGGTGGTAGAGGGCTGCTTTTTTTTTTCCCAATTGCATCCTGTGTCCCACAACAATCAGCGCTGGGAGGTGGTTGCAATATGTGTGATGGACTTTCATGTAGATGTGGGAGGCAAGATGAAGAAGTTTGTGGATGGCACAAAGACTAGCAGAGTTGTTGATAGTATAGAAGGTTGCCTGGGGCTGCGGAGAGAGTTATTGATGAATTTATATACTGCTGAAATCTATTTAAGGTGTGAGGGGAAAGATTTAAAAAGGACCTGAGAGCCCCTTCTCCACATAGAGGATGGTGAGTACATGGAATGAGCTACGGGTGGAGATGTTGGAGACAAAGGCAATTTTAACTGGACCCATTAGTCAGGAAGTTGCAGCTGTGATTTCACTTCCTAAGCAGGCAAGGCTACTGGACCCCATCCTGACAACATGTTACAGGAGCCCAATTGAGAGTGTCCAATCTGGCTGCATCATTGTGTGGTATGGTACCTGCAAAGCATCAGTCACTGCAGAGGATCATCAAATTGGTCAAAAAGATCACTGGGGTCTCCCTTTCCTCTAGTGACATTATTCACTGGAATTGTTGTTTAAATAGGACTCAAAACAATTATTGAGGATGCCTACATCTACCACACAAGTTCTTTCACCTACTGGCATCAAGAAGGAGGTACAGAAGCATCAAAGTTAGGCCTGGGAAATAGCTAGTAAATTACTTTGATGAACAATATGCTGTAACCTTGGGTCTTCTCTAAATAAAATGAGTAAATTATTCCAAATATTGATATATATTTACATTTATAATTTATAATACTGCACGGTAACAGGCCCTTTCAGCCTATGAGCCCATGCCACCCAATTGCACCCAGTTAACCTACAATCCCATGTACGTTTTTCAAGGGTGGGAGGAAACTGAAGCCCCTGGGGAAAATTCATGCAGACATAGGAAGAACGTACAAACTCCTTACAGACAGTGCAGGATTCAAACCCTGGTCCTGATCACTGGCGCTGCAACAGCATTGCGCTAAACGCTACACTAACCATGATGGTTATATTTTATTTTTGTGTTCATCTGTGATTATTATGCGCTGTGTATTATGTGTGTATGTGGGTGCACTGTAGTCCAAACACTCCATAATAAACTTGAACTTGAATAAAGACGTTTTAGTCAGTTGCACGGATAAGAAAGATGTATAGAAAATTGGGCAGAATACAAGGAAATCGGACTTTCTTGGACAGCATGGACAGGTTGGGCCAAAGGGCCTTTTTTCCTGTTGCAGAGGTAATGGCCCTATGACACTATGGTCTATGACTCAATTTCCTCTTTGTCATTTTAAAAGTTGTCCATCGTGGACTTGTTTCATTTGAACAGGAACAGGTGTGTAGATATATTTTTTGCCTCATGATGGTGACCCTTGTGTTTCATTTGAACAGGAACAGGTGTGTAGATATTTTTGCCTCATGCTGTTTAACTCTTGCTGTTACTTGGTAAACACTTGATGGACCTGCAGCAATGTGAATTTCATCTGAAAACCTTCACATCTCTGGTCAGAGACATGCTAAAAGAAAGAGAATACTGGTGGTATTCAGCAAGTCAGTCCGCATCTGTGGAAAGGGAGACAAAGTCAATGTTTCAGGCCTATCACTTTTCGTTAGAACTGACACACGTTTAGATCACAGTCACTTAACTGAAAAGTTCAATCTTTTTCTATCTCTCCACTGCTGAGTACTTCTAACAGTTTCTGCTTCTACCCATGGGAACTGATTAGGTGGCAGAATCTATCTGAAAAGAAAATCTAGATTAATGGAATGAACAGAGGGTTAGGGTTAGGGTCACTTCTCCCTCATAAACCTTGCTATTTGGAGAATTGTCCTCACTCTGGTCACTGGGTTTGTGCTAAGTAGACGGACTAATGCATTAATACAAACTTACTGCAATAACCAGTTGTGGTCATGACATGCATTTGCACAGAGTAGCATTTTGTGACCATTAATTTTAATTATTCTAGAACTCAACAAATTTGAAGCATCTCTACAGGGCTTTACAAGTCCCATATTCCCTGCAGGATGAGAGGTGACTTAATAGAGGTCTACAAATTATGAGAGGCATAGATAGGGTGGACAGTCAGCACCTTTTTTCCCAGGGTGACAGTATCAAACACCAGAGGACATCTGCATAAAGTGGTGGGGGGGGGGGAGATTTAGGGAAGACATAAGGGGCATGTTTTTGTAAACAGGGAATAATGGGTGCCTGGAATCCACTGCCAAGGATGGTGGTGGAGGCTGGTATAATCTGAATGTTTAAAATACTCTTAGACATGCACATAGATGCAAGAAAAATAGGTTATGATTGTGAAGTAGGGAAAGTTTAGAATGTTGAGTAAGTTTATATAGGTTGGCACAACACTGTTGGCTGAAGGGCCTGTACTGTGGTGAAATGTTCTATGCTGTAGGAATAGATTCAATATCTAGATGTGTAGACTTCGTGGAAAATGATATGGCCAAAATTAAACAGAATGCGACTTCAGCCTGTGGTTTGGAATGTGACAGTAAAGATACGCATATCTTGTGGACAGTAAAGGTACGCATATCCTGCGGACAGTAAAAAGGTACACATGTCCTGTGGCAGTAAAGGTACGCATGTCCTGTGCGTGGAAAATCAAAACATGACATATTTCATTATAATGACCAATCATCATACCTCAGATAAGGCCTGCACTCTAGCATCCACATCATAAACCAGTGAGAACCATATATCTACATTAATTGTAAAATTGCAGGAACATGGAATTAGACAGCACAGAAGGAGATCAATTGTGCCAATACCACCCTTAGCTTCATGCAACATGGCCCGCTCTTGCTGGGGCCCATAACTTGCGAGTTTCACCTTTTCAGACTCTCAATTCCTTGCTGAGAGTTCTGCCATTCAGGTGGTCCATTCCAGATTGTCACATCTCAACGCTTAAAAATAATTCTCCATATTTGCTCCCTTCCCCTTCAACAATGTTTGCTCTGGGTGCACCAGTCTCTCAAACCATTTCTTTTCATTGACTCCATCGAAGGGTGGCATGTTTAGCATAGAGATTAGCGCAATCCTGTGACAGTGTCAGTGACTGGGGTTCAAATCCTGTGTTGTCTATAAGGAGTTTGTACATTCTCCCCTCCCCCACCTCATTTGCATAGGTTTTCCTGTCGGAACTCCAGTTTTCTCCCACCATTCAAAACATACAGGGGATCTAGGTCAATTGGTTGACATTGGGAGGCATGGACTCATGGGCCGAAATGGCCTGCTACCGTGCTTTATGTCTGAAGAACACAATCACAATTTTGAGATCACTCTATGAAGAATAATCTCAATTTCTCCATCAGTCTAATTCCCCCATGATTCTGGATATGTTCTTTGCTCCCTATCCAAGGCTTTGACGCCTATAAAATGCAAATACATGAATTAAATAAAATACTCTCTCCAAATATTTAAAAACTTTTCTTTGCTTCGATTTTTTAAATTGTGGATTCCATATTACTCTTTAATCAATTTGTACTGTCACCTTCGAGATTTATAGTGTATTCCCTCAGCTCTCTGTTCCTGCTATGCTTGTTTTAAAGTGGTTTCAATCAGCTTAGATTGTCTTACTCCCAAATGAATCAACATGCTTCTCTCCATTAAACTTCATCTGTAATCCATCTGTCTATTTTAATTTTCTCCTGGTCCATCTCATGATTTCTAACTTTTCAAAATGATTCCAAAGAAACATTACTGCATACCAAGAGGCCTGGTACTCTTCATATCGACCCCCTGAGGAACACCACTGCATTGTTCCCCTCAATTTTGAGAAAATAAACATTCATCCAATTCTGCACAATAAACCAATGTGCTGGAGAAACTCAGCAGGTCATGCAGAATCCAAAGGACAAGTAACGTTTCGACCTTGGGCCCATATCAAGGTGTTCCTAGCATCTGCAGACTTTTCCGCTTTATCCAACTCTCTTTGCTTTGTGCCTCTCAACGCTTTAATCTCAATAACTAACAAGCTTGATCAGTCGTCTTTCAGATGCATATCGTACATACATAGCATCAATTGCACCATACTTCAAATCCCTTCATCTATTAATCTTAACATCTGTAACATCAGATTTGCTTCAACAAACTCACACTTATTATCATTAATTAATGCAAAGTTGTTGAGCCAATAATAAGGATGGTCCCACAAATCTGCTCCACTGTAAATGGTTGACCTGCCCCAGGCCTCATTTGCTCCTTCGCGCTAGTGTCCCCTTGCTTATAAGTATCCGGATATTTCAAAAACATATCTACCTCCTCCTTACGTCGAACTTTCACAATTATGGATGATGATGTAGAGTGACTGGAGGAAAGATTAGGGGAGACATCAAAGGTAAGGTTTGTGTTTTTTTTTACACGGAGGAATGCATTTGCAGGGTTGGTTGTAGAGATATAAAAGGATCTTTGACAAGTACATGGATGTAAGAAAAATTAGGGTTATGGGTGTGAGATAGGGAAGGATAAGATTGTTGTGGCGTAGGTCGCCATAATATTGGGGGCTGAAGGGCCTGTACCGTCCAGTAATATTCCAACTAATCTTCCAAAATGAAGCCAAGCACAGGGTTGGAGCAAGGATTTCTGTACCTAAAAGTGAAATGTGTTTGGCCAATGGTTCTCAAGCTTTTGTCACCCGGAGCCCACCTTAGGTATTGCCCAACCTACTGTGGACCTCCAGAGGACGGAGGGTGGCTGGTGAGCTTGAACTCCTTCGCAAACAACCTACAGAGTTTTTGCATTGTTTTCGTGAGCGCATTATTTAAAAACTATAGTTTACTTCTGTGGTCAATGTACCACCTAGCTTTATTTTATACCTGTATTAGTAATGTTTGTCCTCTGTCTCATTGCAGGAATCAGAATTTATTGTCATGAACACATCAAAAAATTTGCTGCTTTGCAGCAGTCACAGTGTAAGCCACCTTAAAAAATAAATGAAAAACAGTGCAAGAAAAAATTCAAAGTAAGGCAGTGTTCATTGTTCATTCAATAATCTGATGGCAGAGGGAAAAAAGCTGAGTACTCGTCTTCAGGCTCCTGTACCTTTTTTCCTCGATGGTAACATGGCCTGGGTTATGGAGGTCCTTGAGGATAGAGGCTGCTTTCTCAAGACACCACGTCGTGTAGATTTCCTCAGAGTGGAATCTGGTGCCTCGGATGTTGCAGGCCAAGTTAACAACCCTGTGGAGATCTTTCTTGTCCTGTTGGTTTGCACCTCCATACCAAACAGTGATGAAACCAGCCAGAATGCTCTCCATGGTGCACCTGTAGAAGTTCCCGAGAGCACTCGGTGACATACTCCTCACAACCGCTGGCGAGCCTTCTTCGTGATTGCATCGACATGGAGGCTCCAGGACAGATCCTCAGAGATGTTGAAAGCTAAGATTTTGAAGTTCTTGACCTTCTCCACTGCTGAGCCTTCGATGAGGACTGGTTCGTATTCTTCTGTCTTCCTCTTGAAGTCCAAAATCATCTCCTTGCTTTTGCTAGCGTTGAGTGCAAAGGTTGCTGGTGTGACACCACTCAACGAGCTGATCTATCTCCCTCCAGTTTGCTACCTCATTACCGTTTGTGATTCTCCACAGAGCACTGAGTTACATTAATGAAAACTGCTGGATTTTTAACAGCAGGATTTCTTTCATAATAACTTGTTTAGTAAATCACGAGCCATGTTTATACAAGTACGACAACGTCAATAAAATAGTGGAGCCGATGGTGTAAAGTTGATCAGGCAAGTTAGGAATCCTATTAAGAACAGGTGGATGGGGTGATTTTTCCCCCTTTTATATATGAGTCATCAGGACATTGAAAGAATTCGAGTAAATCCTGCAAAATAAAAAGCTCCCTCCAGGTTAATAAAAATTCATCGCACTGGGTGTTAACTGTGTTAGAATGTCTCCTGATGTCCTGTCTCTGGCAAGCTGTTGTGTTGTGACACTTCAAGGTAATAACATCACACTGAAAGCTGGTGGAGGCAGATGGTAATGAGGTGGCACGTGTTTCTTTCCAACAGGACATCAACAGCATATTCAATTAAGAAAGGAAGGGAAGTTTTATACCAATGATTAATTAGAAACCAGGGTGGAAATTCTTCCCCAGACATACATTTACAGTAATGTCTGCATAATGTCGTCCTCTTCACAGTTGAGTCAGCATTTGAATGCATATATTTAACACCTAGAGGGATAGTGGATGAGTTTGTTTCCCAATATCGTTGGAATTTCTCATGCATTTGCAATGTGGTGAGAAGAGAGTGAGGAAATGGAACCTCACACTCAACGAGATGACTATGGACTTCAGGAAGGGAAAATCAGAGGTGTATGAACCATTGATCATTTGGGGATCAGACATGGAGAGGGCGATCAAATTTAACTTCCTAGGAGTCAGTAGGCCCTATCAAATTGCCCTTGTAAAATGGGGTTAACCGGGCAATTTACTAGGTTGAAGACCCAGGGCTATTTGAAAGGGCCGAACCGGGCAAGCCCGGTCAAAATCTACCCAGGTCCCAGACGTACCTCGGAGGTGGTCAGGGAACTCAGTGGGTGTCCTCCTCCACCTATTTGAAAGGGGAAATCGCTCAACCGTTTACTCTGGAACTTTAAACAGAAAGGGAACAGAAAGCACACAGGGAATGGAGGATTCCCTGTGGCTGCGTGACGCGTCACTCACCACGTCCCCGCAGGGGCGAGATCCCCCTGAAATTGCCGGGTTGGCGATTTAACAGGTAGGTTAGGCTGCTATTTGAAAAGTGCAGGAGGCACACACGACCCAGTAATCTCCCCCAGGTTCTAGGAGGGCTATCCAAGTGCTGTAATTTGAAAGCTCTTACTATCTCAAAGAACTTTTCCTGGATCCAACACATGAGTGTAATCATGAAGGCAACACACCAGTGCCTCTACTTCCTCAGGAGTTTGTGGAGGTTTAGTAATGACATCTCTTGATATCTCTCTCTCTTTTCCATCAGCTGCCCACCCTTTTCTCTTCACTCTTCATTTATAGAGTCACCCCTACCCCATTCTCAGCATTTTACCCTCCCACCTTCATCCACCAAAGACTTCTTGCATGTACTCCTCCTCCTGCTCCTTCTTCCCTCCTCTCTCCCACCTCTATTTCCCCCCCCCCCCCCCCGCCTTTCTATTCAGGTGTCTGCCTGGTTTTTATTCAAACCTACCCGAAGGGCTCATTGGTTGCCGTTGACTTCCTATGGATGCTGCGTGACCTGCTTCGTTTCTCCAGCACGTTGGCGTATTGCATGGTATTGAAAACAAGATTGAAAATCAGAGCGGAGACGGAAAGGATTAACTATGTTGTAGACCATGATAATTCTGGGGAGATGAAACCTGTAAATGTCAAGACAAGCTGCCAGCTAAGAACACTTAATGCAGGTGAAATGGTTATTTCCGAATAATGCTTTACCTGTCAGGATAAAAAAACATTCCTAAATTTTCTTCCAGCAGAACAAATGAGAGACAAGCAACCAGTGAGGAATCTGACTGGTGCCGACGTCTCCAGCCTTTTTGGTCTCCCCTTGCTCCAGTGCTTCTCAGCCTCTGACCTGCACACTACTGGTGGTCCGGGGGTCTGTTATTGGGAAGAGCAGCTGATTGTCCAACTGACCATGGTCTTAACAAATAGTTGTAACATCTCACTGCAACAATCCACTGTACCTGCACGATTTAATCCTTTGGGCGGCCATTTGTAACTTTCACAATATATACTCTGAACTGGGTCCATGGGTACTAACAGCAGAACGAGCTAGCTAGTGGTTGGCTATTAAACCAATCCAGAAAACAGAGACACAGAATATATGCGCTTGTTGGTAGTCCCTGTACACAGGGACACGGCGTCCAAAGCATTAAGGAATTGTTCAGGGGCTAGCATCACGGTTAATGGAATGCTATTACAGTGCCAGCGACTGGGGGTTTGAATCCAGCGTTGTCTGTGAGGAGTTTGCACGTTCTCGCCGCGTTTCCGTGGATTTTCTCCAGGTGCACCGGTTTCCTCCAATGAAGCAAAATGCACTGGGGTTTATAGGTCAATTAGGTGAAATTGGGCGGCATGGGCTCGTGGGTCAGAGGGGCCCTGTTACAGTGCTATATGTCTAAAAGAAAGGAGGCCACTATCATCCTAATACCCAAGAGAGCAATGGTAACCAGATTAACTATCTACTGCCTAGTGGACTGACCTCAATCAGCTTGAAGTGCTTTGAATAGCTTGTAATGAACATGTTAAATCCCAAGCAAATACACAAATGCAGTTTAGTATGCAGTTATCAGATCATTTTTAAAAATTCAAGATTTAGTTTATTTTAATATGATTCATATTCAATTAGGCATGTTTTCTGCAAAACTATCTGTGGATCCAAACAAGCTGCACAGTTAAGGGACTGAGTAGATGATGTAAGAAGTAAACACTGACTAAAAACTATCCTCAAGAAATAGGCAAAGAGGTCAATGGTTGAGGCCTGGGGTGTGCTGTAAAGCATACAGGTGCCTACAGTGTGGTCACACAGGTAGACAGGACGGTGAAAGTTTTCGCATGCTTGCCTTTGCTGCTCGACCAGATGGCATGAACATCGACTTCTCCGGTTTCCATTAAACCACCCCACTGCCACCACCTTCTCCCTTCTCTCCTCTCTTCCCCTTTCCCTCTGTCTCCTTTCACTAGGCGAAAATCAATTTTCACCTTTTCTCTTATCGTATCAACCTAACATGTTTTGTCTGTTGGTCTGGACTCTGTCCCTTTTCATTCTATCCCCTTTCATTCCCATTCTTTATTCAGATGCCGGCCTGCTTTTTTTTGGTTTATACTTGGAAGAAGGGCTCAAGCCTGAAACATCGGTAATATATCTTTATCTCCTTTCTTTTATATTTTTTAAATAAGTAAACCATACCTGAGAAGAATAGAATGCAGAATTGAACAGTAAAAACATTAATATATTGCAATGACATAATACAGCAAATAACATAATGAAGAATATTATCCCTTTCTCCTCAATTTGGAATATTCAAAGAAAGAGAAAATAAATTGTTGTTAAAACTCTATTTAATCTACCAAAATAAACAAAGAAAAGTGTGCAGCCTAATCTGAGAGTTCACGACGATAGATCAATACAAACTGGTCCTTGCCGATTAAAAAAAAACAACATAAATCCAAAACTGTCTGGAAGGCAAAGTCAAAATACAAATGAACTCATATGAAAATTAATCGCCAAGTCTCTTCAAACTTAACAGAGGTATCAAAAGTGCAACTTCCAACTTTTTCTAAACTTAAACATGACATAACTTGAGAGAGCCTTTGTATCAAAGTAGTTGAATAAGGATCTTTCCATTTAAATAAAATGGCTCTTCTGGCTAACAGTGTAGTAAAGGCCATAACCCGATGTGCAGAAGTGGGAACTCTGGAACCATAATTCCAAAAATAGAAGTCAATGGATTAGGTTGCCATCTCATACCCAGTATAGTTGACTAAGTCTTGAAAATATCTATCCAATACTTCTCCAATACAGAGCAAGACCAAATCATATGCTTTAGTGTGGCCACTTGTGATTTTCATCTAATCACACATAGGACTAACATTAGGAAATCTGGGGGCCAATTTATCTTTCGATGTATCACTTTAAACTGAATCAAAGCATGTCAGGCACATAATGAAGAGGTAGTAACCATTCCAAAAATCTGTTCCCAAATTTTCTCAGGGAGAAGTGACTGAAGTTCCAATTCCCAAGGTCCTCTAATTGTATCCTTAGAGATCAATTGCAATTTTAATAAATTATTAAATAATTTATTGGAAATATTACCTATTAAACCCTTATGGGAAGGATTCAAATGAAAAGAGAATCAACCAAATCAAGCTGATATGATGTAGGAAAGTTATGTCATATCTTATTCAAAAAACTTCTAACTTGGAAATATCTAAAAAATGTGACTTAGGTGTATTATATTTGTTAGATATTCTATCAAAAATAATTAAACGACCATCTATAAACTGATCTAAATAAATGAACAATTCCTTTGCTTTTCCAAAATGAAAAGGCCGATAAGAAAAAAATAGCTGCAATAAATAGTACTTGATAAACTAATTTTTTTAAACATAATCTTATATTTTATTATTGGGCAGTTAATATTCGATATATTATTTTTATGGGTATATTATTCTGACAAACCTGAATACCCTCATTGGACAGACTTGGAATTGAAATCTGCACGCAGGTATTCATCATCTTCCTTATTGGGAGCTGCTCTTACTTTTGCACTAAGATTAGTAGACATACCTTTAACCCGACACAAAAATATCATGGATTGGGCTTCAATTTTCCAAATGTCTTGATTTAAAACACTTTAGTTTATCATATTCTTGTGGTGCGCTGGGTAGCAGAAAGCAAGCACGAACCTCGAAAGACTGTCCAACAGGCTTTATTCAGGTAAAAATCTGAACACCAGTTCATGCTTCAGTGACTCCCGTGCGACTGGCTCAGGAAGGACCGGCTCAAGTCTATATTCAGGTTGGATGATTGACAGCTGGCCAGGTGGAGTCAGCCCTTAGGTTGGTCTTCCTGAAAGTACAGAGATCGCCCCCTGCAGTAGGCTGGTGGTCATATCACCACAATCCTTACCTCCTATGGGTATTGAAGACCCGCTGAGTTCCTCCAGCATTTGCTGTGTGTTTTTGTTTATTACAATCTGCAGACTTCCTTGTTTCACTTCATTGGTGATGAGTATTGAGTTGGGACATTAGGCTACAACTACACAAGACATTGATAGGGCTGCTTATGTGTGGTCCAGATCAGCCTGCCACAGGAAGGATGCTGTTAAACCGCAAAGGATGCAGAAGAGATTCCTTTGAGCTTGGACGGCCTAAGATGATGGCCTCTGTAGAGCATAGAGAACTTTATGGAGGTTTGGAATAGTTGGGGTCTTTTTCTCCAAGGTGGGAGAGTCTAAATTTAGAGCAAATAGTTTGGAGGTGAGCGGGGACAAACTTAAGAAGAGATCTGAGGGAGGACCTTTTCGCACAGAAGGTAGTGGATGTGTGAAATGAGCCGCAATGTATCTTTGCTTTCAAAACTATCGTATGAGAATACAGTAAATAGAGAGTGATTAATCAGTAATATTATCCTTTTAATAGCAGAATATTTATTTATTACAAGTAAAAGAATGAGGAGTATTTCATCAGTTACAAGAAAAAATAATGTTTTTTGAGGGGGAGGAAAAAAAAGAGAGGGAAGGTAGAGGAACACAGACAAAGAGGTAAGACGTGGATGCAGGCGGGAGGAGAGAAAACAAAGAAGCTGAGAAGTGACGGGGAAGAGGGCAGAGAGCAAATAAAGGGAGGAACAAGAAGGGAGGTGGTGGAGAGCTGGAGGGCTCAAGTGCAACCCGCTGACAGCCTGTTACTTCCTAAGAATGCTGCGGGACCTGCTGGGTTACTCCATCGCGTTTGATGAGCTGAATGACCTCTCGTACATTGAGACCTTGAGTGATTCTATGGAAGGAGACAATTAAGTACTAATGGGCATTCCGACATCTAAGCCTGTCTCACTCCCTTTGTGATCTCTTTTCCGTTCTATCTTGTTGGAATACGAAGGTCTTAACCAAAAAAAAAGTTATTAAAGAAACAGTAAGATTGTGGAAGATGTACGGTTTATTATTCCATTTAATCTATTGCAAAATGATAAACCAGTGGAGATGGGTCTAATTTTATTTCTAACTATTAAAGCTGATAGAACTGCATAACATAATTTCACTTCCCATAGCTACTGGTCTGATAAAATGAATTTGCAACAATTTAGATCAGTGAATTTACCTCTAGCATTTAATGGATGCTAACACTCCCCCAGAAGGTAAATCCATAAAGACAGATTTATATTGCTTTGACATTTCGATATATTTGACAGCCTTATTTGATTTTAAAAGCTGCATTTTTGAAATACACTCTCTTTATTCAAACTTCTAGAGATGCTAGAAACTGTTGGGACACAGTGAAATATCAGATGCGCACACAAGGAATGCAGAGGGAAAAAGAAGAAATGGTAATATTGTTATCTTTAATGCCTCTCACTCTAGGTTTCAACAATAACCTTATGGCACTGAATGGATTGTTCACTGTCGTGTGTCGAGATACAGGGAAAAACTCTGCAGGCGATCCATAGTCTTACAAATAATAAGTGCAGGGTAAAAAATTTAAGTATTCTGCATTTACCACTTTCAAACATTTAGGAGATTAAAAAGAGAGCTTGCAAGATAGTTTGTGCTCAATAGTGAAGAGAAAAGGTAAGACTTTTTTAAACTTTTTTTGGATATACAGAACAATGAGTGGCCCATGAGCCCGTGCCGCCCAATTACACCCATTGACCTACACCCCTGTTTTGCAAGGGTTGGAGGAAAAATGTAAACACATGTAAACAAATAAATAAGTAGAATCATAATGACCTTGCAATACAAAGAGCATCTGGAGGAAACCAGGTGAATGCACAAATTCCTAACAGGCAGTGCGGGATTCGAACTCCTAGTCCTGATAGATGACACTGCAACAGCGTTGCCCTGTCTGCTAAGCTGAGGATTGTGATGGACCTTTATTCCTCATCAATGCCCACACAGTGATTATGATCAAAGCAAACATTTTTAGATAAGAGGTTGCCCAGGACTCCCTGCTCTTTAACGAGTCTTTGCATTTTCTTTCATGTTCTGTTTTGAGAGCAAATGATATGGGTTCAATGTCACATCTGCCATCCCTGATTGCACAGCACAGCTGCCTTACTTTGACGTCAGCACCGATGCTCAAACAGTGTAATCTTCCCTCAGTACTGTCTGCATCGCTGGTGGATTCCTCATCTTTCCTCAAGTTGGCCTTCAAAGTCCGCAGCTTAAAAATGGGGACGGTATTGAATAAAATGTATCCATTTCAGCGCTCACTAGAATTATCGGATCATCCAAGCAATCAGTCTCTACCAAATTACTCAGTAATAGATTTCAGATTTATCGTCAGGGTACATACATGACATCACAAACAACCTTGAGAGTTTTTTTCCTGCGGGTACGGCAGAATCACCACTTATTGGTTGTGAGGGAAAAAAACTGTACACAATGTACACATGTAAACAAATAAATAAGTAGAATCATAATGACCTTGCAATACAAAGAGCATCTGGAGGAAACCAGGTGAATGCACAAATTCCTAACAGGCAGTGCGGGATTCGAACTCCTAGTCCTGATAGATGACACTGCAACAGCGTTGCCCTGTCTGCTAAGCTGAGGATTGTGATGGACCCTTATTCCCCATCAATGCCCACACAGTGATTATGATCAAAGCAAACATTTTTAGATAAGAGGTTGCCCAGGACTCCCTGCTCTTTAACGTGTCTTTGCATTTTCTTCCATGTTCTGTTTTGAGAGCAAATGGTATGGGTTCAATGTCACATCTGCCATCCCTGATTGCACAGCACAGCTGCCTTACTTTGACGTCAGCACCGATGTTCAAACAGTGTAATCTTCCCTCAGTACTGTCTGCATCGCTGGTGGATTCCTCATCTTTCCTCAAGTTGGCCTTCAAAGTCCGCAGCTTAAAAATGGGGACGGCATTGAATAAAATGTATCGATTTCAGCACCCACTAGAAATATCGGATCATCCAAGCAATCAGTCTCTACCAAATTACTCAGTAATAGATTTCAGATTTATCGTCAGGGTACATACATGACATCACAAACAACCTTGAGAGTTTTTTCCTGCGGGTACGGCAGAATCACCACTTATTGGTTGTGGGGGAAAAAAACTGTACACAGTGTACACATGTAAACAAATAAATAAGTAGAATCATAATGACCTTGTAATACAAAGAAAAAAAAATCAATGATGTGCCAAAGTTGGAGGATTTAAATGAGTTTGTTGTTGAGAAGTCTCATGGTGGAGGGGGAGCAGCTGTTCCTGAATCTGGTGATTCAAGCCTTGCAGCACCTAGACTGCTTTCCTAATGGCAGCAGTGAGAATAGAGCATGTTCTCTGGATTCTTGGTGATTGCTGCTGCTCTCTAATTGCAGCATTCCTGGAGGATGTTCTCGATGGAGAGGATGGTTTTACCCGTGATGTCCTGTGTCGTGTCCACTGCCTTTTACAGGGCACTGGATGAAAAGCCATCCAGTGTGAAAAACTGAAGCATCCATTGGACCAAATGTACCTCAAGTTTGCATTTATTGCCACATCTACCGTGATGGAGTGATAGAGGTGGAGCATTGCCCCTGGGGCCTGCTTTTTGAGAGTAGACCAATAGATATCTCATACATAGTACATCAAGTAACATGCAGTAGAAAAGTGCAGTTACAGAGAGACCATTTGTTAAAGAAAATGTAGCAACAATGAGTTTAAACATGTGCATATGCATCAAAATTCTTACTTGCTGCAGCCAACTAGGGTCCATGAAAAATGATGATAAAGGACATTAAATTAAAAATAAATACAACATTTAGATCGTTAATAACAATATTCACTGATACCAGCATACAAGGGGAAAAGAAGCAGTATTACAGTCCTTTTGTGGTGTCAGAGCAGTCCATAGTTATTGTAACAAGGGGAGGTTCAAAAGCCTGAGAGCTGTTGGAAAGAAAGAAGTCCTTCAACCTAAGGTGCTGGCCCAAAGGGTAGCAGTGAGAGGAGGTGGTGACCAGGGTGATGGGGGACCTTTCTGATGTTGGCTGTCTTCTTGAGGCAGTGCCTCACACAGATACAGTGAATGGATGCGAGGTGGGAACCTACGATGGACCTCGCTGAGTTGATAACCTTTTTCAGCCTTTGGCCTCAGAGAGCAAAATCAGCATCCTTGGAGTTTGGTCAGAAGAGAGAAGTGTTAGCAATGCTGGAGTGCAGGGACAGGAGAGCAGAGCGGATATAGAATATGGAAGGAGAGGACAACTGGGAGCAGATCACAACCTGTTGCAATGATAACCTTTGGCCATATCTTCCTCTGGGATGGCCACCTTAAAAGTGATGCAATACTGAAGTGTCCTCGTGTGTGGTTATAGACAATCTGTCTGATTTCCCCTTCTTATAGAGGAATGAGAATACCACTGTGTGACCAAAAGGTTTGATTGGCTGACTCACAGAAAGGGTTCTGGAAGCAGAAGACTGCCTTTAGATCGTGACCATTGTGAGGGTTACTCTTCCCTCAAATATCCTCTCAATTGTTAATAACAAAAAAAAGAGTATTATTATTTATTCCATATTTATTCTTTAATTGTTCAAATGACATCAATTGGCCAATATTTAGCTCTTTCCATGGAAATAACTTTCATGCCCATCTACCACGCTCTCACATTCGAGACACTCTTTTCAGTCGACGTATGACCATACATTTTAAATGATTCTTTAATCGTCATTCACAAAAATATTTTTCAATTGCGTCACATTTTAGGATATTTATCCCCATGGAGTCAAATAGTGTGGAAGCAGACCCTTCGGCCTACAGCAAGGAACTAACCCTAAACATTGGCGTTCTACTGCTCGTGATTCCTCCCACATCCCAGAGAAGTGTAGATTGATAGGTTGATTGGTGGCCTTAGGTCAGTGGTGGAACCTTGTGGGATTTGAGGAGAAGGTAGAAGAAGAAGAAGAATAACATTCATGTAGGATTAGTGGCTGATGATCTTGGGGTGGTGAAAGGCCTGTTTCTATGCTAAACCATGATTTTCATTCCCCTCCTCACCCCCCCCCCCCCCCCATTAGAAGGCAGGCCCATGCAAAGGTTTCCTCTGCATTTGAGTGGTGCTAAATAATTGACACTGCAGTGAGCAATCAGACCACATGCCCCTATCCTGGTTCATGTACGGGTGGGACATATGTTCCTCCAGAGAAATTTGGAACAGCTCACTGCCAAACAGAGGACGGCGGGCCCTCTCACCTTCAGAGAAGTCTGCGCCAGTGCCTGATTTTTTTTTTTGTCCAATTCCCCCTGCTTCTGAGGGCGCATCAAGTGTCATCTTGCCCAGCAGCAAAAACAGCCTGTCAGCAATTGATTCAAGTTCTCCGCTTCAGTCATTGAGGCAAGATAAGTGAGCAGAGACAGAGATGTGGTTTACAGGAGGATTCTAGGGCTTCAAACTTGCCTGCTGCCAATTTCCCCCATCCTCTCTATGACAACGCTTGGATTGTGAGGACTGCAGCAGGCTGCCTGCCTGCTGTCTGCTCCTTCACTGACTTGCAAACCCTGCAAGGTTTTCAGTCTGGCCTGACAAGTGGCAAACTTCACCCTGTTTGGTTCAAGCCATCAGAGGACAGGTAACTAAACAATACAAGTGTGTGCGCAGAGTGCAAGGATTGTGGGGGGGGGGGGGGGGGGGGGGGGAGGTGGGAAGGACACGGCGGGTCGAGGCCAATGGGATTGTAGCAGTATTGGAGCAGCGCCTCCTAGAGTCCTCAAGTTCAAGTTTATTATCATCTGACTGTACCTATGCAACCAGATGAAACAGTGTCTCTCTGGACCATAGTACACACACATATACACAGCACATACAGAAAGATAGACCTGTCTTAGAAAAGAAATACATATAAACATTTTGCATTATTTTTCTCAGTTCTTTTCTTTGGCTTGGCTTCGCGGACAAAGATTTATGGAGGGGGTAAATGTCCACGTCAGCTGCAGGCTCGTTTGTGGCTGACAAGTCCGATGCGGGACAGGCAGCCACGGTTGCAGCGGTTGCAGGGGAAAATTGGTTGGTTGGGGTTGGGTGTTGGGTTTTTCCTCCTTTGTCTTTTGTCAGTGAGGTGGGCTCTGCGGTCTTCTTCAAAGAAGGTTGCTGCCCGCCGAACTGTGAGGTGCCAAGATGTACGGTTTGAGGCGATATCAGCCCACTGGCGGTGGTCAATGTGGCAGGCACCAAGAGATTTCTTTAAGCAGTCCTTGTACCTCTTCTTTGGTGCACCTCTGTCACGATGGCCAGTGGAGAGCTCGCCATATAACACGATCTTGGGAAGGCGATGGTCCTCCATTCTGGAGACGTGACCCACCCAGCGCAGTACCGTACATGAATCTCACAGCCTGTGGGAAGAAGTTACTTACCAGAGCGACAGTCCTGATTTTGATGTTCCTGACCTCCTTCCTGATGGTAATGGGAATCCTCAATAATTCTTTGACCACTAGTTAAGTAACACTCTCAGTAAATATCATCAATAGAGGAAAGGGAGACACCCCCCCCCCCTCAAATGATCTTCAAAGGTGTTTTGATGATCTTCTGCATTGACTTCCTGTCTGATGCTTACCGAACCACGCAATGATGCAGCCAGACAAAACTCATTCAATTATGCTGCTGTAAAATGTTGTCAAGACGGGGGTCAGTAGCCTTGTCCACAACCTCCTTAGCAAGTGTAGGTCTTGCTGGAACTTCATGACTAATGAGGAGGTGTTAGCCCTTCCTAACATGCAGTGCATCTCCCAGAGGTGACCAGAACTGAACACTTGTGTGGTCTCACCAGAGTTTTGTATATTTTCAACGTGACCTCTCAGCTCTTGAACGCAATCCCCCTTTAAATAAAACCTAACATCCCAAAGTCCTTCCTAACTATCCTATCAACCTGCACAGTGGCCTTGAGAGATCTATGGATCTTGACCCCAAGGTCCCTCTGTTCCTTCGCACTGTTAAGTATCTGACCATTAAACCTTCTGGACTGACCTTCCAAAATACATCACCTCCACACTTATTCAGATTTTTCTGCTCAGCCCAGCAGAGTTAATACCCGAGAATTTATTAATACCCATTAATACCATTTTACAACTTACAGCAACCTTCAGCTCTATCCACAACTCCTCCAACCTTTGTGTGTCATCCGCAGTCTTACTGACCCATCTTTACATTTCTTCATCCAGGTCTTTTATAAAACTCACCAAGAGCAGGGGTCACAGAACAGATTGCTGTGGAATTCCACTAGTCACCAACCTCCAGGCAGAATGCTTTGTCTACATGCAAGCCAATTTTTAATCCACACAGCCGTTCCATGGAACCCATGGCTCATGACTTTCTGAACAAGTGTCTCGTGGGGAACCTTGTAAAACGCCTTACTAAAATCCATAAAAACTACATCTATTGCCCTACCTTCATTGATTTGTTTAGTTTCTGCTTCAAAAGAAGTTCATGAGACTCAAACTTCCCTTCACAAAGCCATGCTGACTATCCTTGAGTAGACTGTACTCCAAATGCTCCAAATCCTTAAGAATCCTCTCCAATAGTTTGCATACCACTGACGTAAGACTCACCTGTCTATAATTCACAGGGTTCTCCCCCTTTCCTTTTTAAACAAGGGGACCACATTTGCCATTTTCTAATTCTACAGCACCTCCCCTCTGGCCAAGGAGGACTCAAAGATCATAGCCCCAGCTATCTCTTCCGTCCCTTCCCACAGCAACCCAAGGTATATCGCATCCAGCCTGGGGTCTTATTAATTTTAATTATTTTTTTAAAGAAAATCCAACACTTCCTCTTCCTTAATCTCAACGTCATCCAGCACACACTTGTTCTATTCCATCCTCGCCCAGATCAAGGTCCTTTTCTCTGATAAATGCTGAAGAAAAGTATTCATTTAGGACTTCTCCAACCTCCTCCGCCTCCAGGCAGGTGTTGCGTCCTTTATCCTTAAGCAACCCCACCTTCATTCTCGTTATCTTTTTCAAGAGTCTTTGGTGACATACAGAATCTCCTCATGAAATATAGTTATTGGCATTCCTTCTTCTCAACTGTGTCAACAGGATGCTTCAGGATAGATCTTCAGAGACGTTGACACCCAGGTATTTGAAGTTCCTTACCCTATCCACTGCTCAGTGAGGACTCGTTGGTGTTCTCCTTGTTTCCCCTTCCTGAAGTCCACAGTCACCTCTTTGGTTTTGAAGATGTTGAGTGTAAAGTTGTTATTGTGGCACCACTCAAACATCTGATATACCTCCCTCCTGCACGCTTCCTCATTGCCTTCTGTGATCCTACTGACAACCAGCGTGCCAGTGACAGGTTTATAGATGGCATTTGAACTGTGCCTCACCACACAGTCAAGGGAGTAGAGCAGTGGGCTAAGCACACATCCTTGTGCATCTGCGAGGATTGTCAGTGAGGAGGAGACCGATCCACACTGACTGTGGTGTTCTCATGAGGAAGTCAAGGATCCAGTTGCAGAGGCCAAGGTTTTGAAACCTACTGACCAGCATTGAGGGGACAACGGTGTGAAAACTGAGCTGTAATCAATGAGAAGCAGCCTGCTGTTATCTAGGTGATCCAGAGCTGAGTGGAAAGCCGGTGATGTTATACCTGCAGTGGAGTGATTGTAGCAGTAGGTGAAGTGCAGTAGATCCAGGTGTTTACTAAGGAACGTGTTCATTCTGGCCATGACTAACCTCACAAAGCAGTTCATCACAGTACATGTGAGAGCTACTGGACAAGAGTCTTTGAGGCAGTCCACCCAGCTCTTAGACATTGTGATTGAAGCCCTTTTGAAGCAGGTGGGAACCCCCGACTGCAGCATTGGGAGATTGAAAATATCGGTCAGCACCGGTTTTCAGCACCCTGCTAGGTACGCCATTAGGGCCTGACACCTTGTGAGGGTTCACCCTCTTGAAAAATATTCTGAAATCTTGGGCTGAAACCGCTCATCAGATCTGGGAAAGAACCGGACAGGAGCCAGAAAGAAAAAAAATGGTGTGACCTGCCAGAACTGGTGTAATGGCACATTGCCTGGAAATATGACCCAGATGAGATGTGTTTAGCTGATTCACAGTTTCTCAATAATACACAAGAGGTTTTCTCTAGCTTCTCCGTAATGCATTCCCCTAGTATGTCCTTTGCATTGAACTCAGGAATACTCAGTTCGACTCGCCTAACCTTGTTTCCTTAATTTCAATTAAATCTTAAACTTGCATGGCAGCCTGATATTTACATAGCAGCCTTTTGCATAACTTTCCCAATGAGACAAGATGTGTTTGATTAATTCCTGCCCTGTGCGATGCTTCGCCGACTGAGAAGGTAGAAAGGATCATGAACACAGGGAGCTGTTAGCTCCCAGGATGTTTCTACAAATAAAATTAATGGATTGAAATGTTGGGAAACTTACCAAGGTCAAACTCCCAGTAAGTGCACCCTGGAGGCAAATTGAGAAAAGTTCCCCCTGGTGAACCATGCCACAGTCGTTTCTTCATAAATGTCAAGTTGATTGGTTGGACAAGGTCAATCCCAGAGGAAGCACATTGATTGCATGCACTAAATATTTCTCCAAGTAATTGGAGCAACATAGATATCTTCGCCAATGTTATTTTGCATTTTGTAGAGCCATGGGAGACATGCAACAAATCACCCCTCAAAAACCATTTAAAATAAACAACTAAAAATAAAACCATTGCTTGAAGCGAGTTAATTTCACAGATCTTCACCATTCAGAGTCTAATACAACAGTGGGTTGAGCATTTTAATAGTTAATCAACTCCTGAGGGGAATCATTGCAATTCCCAAACAATTTAGCTTATTAGAAAGATAATGTACTGTGTTTCTCTGAAGTTGCAGATGTTGTTTTACTTAAGGGGTCAGTTTATTCAATTTGTTCTGTTGACAAGCAAGTTGTTAGATTTTAAGAAGCCTCTGACATTTCATCAAAAATTAATCCTTGCCTGCTAAAAGTGGAGTGGTTTTCACTTAAGTCAATAGACCATCAAATAGTCCAGCTGTGGCTAACAAGAGAATTAAGGCAGCATTAAAATCAATGGAAAACAGTGAGAATAATGCCAAAAGGAGTAGTCTAAATCAGGATTAAAAACTCTTCAGAATTCAGCAAAGGAAGGTCAAAGTAGGAGAAACCAGAATGTGAATGTAGCCTCGCAGGAAAACACAAAGCAGCCAGTGCCAGTTTCTCCATGTATGTAGAATGGTGGTCTAGCAAAGATGATGTGGGCTCCTTGGCAATGGGAAAAAAAGGGGAAACTGCAGCAATGGCAGAGGATTTAAACACATAGTTTGTGTCTGCCTTCGCTGAAGAGACACCAAAACCCTTTGTGAAATGGTGGAGAGCAATAGGCTAACTTGTATTGGAGAAATGTATTGGCCTGAAAGGCAGTAAATCCCCAGGACTTGATTCTCTGTCCTAATGTGCTTTAATATTTTGGACACTTTCTCCTTCCTGACACAGACATTCCAGAATATCAGTGTACCCCTCCCTGTTCTCCAAACGTCCTCTTCTTTTTCCCTAATGAACAATGATGAGAAATTTCCAAATAAGACTTCACACGTGTTCCCTTGCTCCACACAGGCCCTTTTATTCCCCCCTGAGCTAGACTCTTGCTTTTAATGTACATGAAAGGTTTTGGGATTCTTATACATTGCTAGGATTAAGGCAGAAAGTGAAGGCAATAATGAAACTTAAGGATAAACTAAAGGTATGATCAAATCAGTTTTTTCCCCGGCATTGACAATTCTAGAACTGGTGGGTAAATTCAAGTTCTTTAGTAATCACATGTACAATTAGACCAAACAGCGTTTCTTTAAATCACACAGCGCAAAGTAATCACAGCGCAAAGTAATCAAGAATATAATATAAAATAAATATGCATAAATATCTCAGATTCATTTATAAGAGACTGAAGTTTACAGGAGTGAAACACAAAAGTCTGCAGTCATTGTAATTGTAGCAAAAATACACAGTAAATGTTGGAGGAACCCAGCTGGTCTCACAGCGTCCATAGGAGGTAGAGAGATTACTGAGCCTTTCTTCACGGTAGAAGCAAAAAAACAGGAAGCTATCTGAATAAAGACTGGGGGTGGAGTCCAAACCAAAAAAATTGGGATAATTGGAAATGATAAGAGGAGAGATGAGAATTGATTTTGGCTCCGTGAAAGGAGACAGAGGGAAAAGGGAAGGGAGAGGCCCAGACAGTCAGAAAAAGAGACGCAGAGCTTGGGGAAAGAAGGGAATGCTGGTTTAATGGAAAACGGAGAAGTCAATGTTGGGCACAGTTTCATAAATGTCACAACCTGTGGGTGAAGCCATTTCCTGGCCTGGCAGTCCAGTAGAAGAGCCATCAAGTGACCAAGAATCCGCGAATGAACTGCACGGGCTCTCGTTCATTCCGGCAGTGAATGGGATCCAAGTCTTTCACCTCAGCCCCGGGTTTGCAACCCTCCCCCCGATGCCGTCAGCATCTGTGGCCCTTCAGGAGCTCCTTTCACCATCAGCACCCTCACAGATCCAATGATTCTCCTGTTCGGGGGTTCCTACTACTCAGCTCGTATCTTGCCGACTTTCAAAATCATTTACCTCCAGATCATTTGTTTAACTGGATTTAAATTCCCTAGCTACTGCAGCGCTGTTTGAATTCTTGTAACCCAGTTGTCCATCAAAGTTAGAGATAAGTACCCCAGTAGAACCAGAGAATACTGCAGCACAGAATCAGGCAGTTCAGCCCATCTTGTCAGCGCCAAACTATTATTCTGCCTAGTTCCATTGAACTGTAGCCCTCCATGCCCTTTCTATCCATGTACCTATCCACATTGTTCTTGAGTGTTAAACTGAGCCCACATTCACCACTTCAGCTGTCAGCTCATTCCACACTCTCAGATTTTGCATCAGAGTACGTACATAACATCACATACAACCCTGAGATTTTTTTTTTTCCCGGCAGGTAAGGCAAAATGACCACTTATTGGAAGTTCAAGGAAAAAAAGACTTTATATAATGTACACATGTAAACAAATAAATGTAAACAAACTGACTGTGCAATTCAGGGAGGAAAAATTACTCAATGAAGTACCAAAATAAGAGATCTGAAATGAATCCCTGATTGAGCTTATTGCCTGATGGTAGAGGGGCAGCAACTGTTCGTGAACCTGGTGGTGTGAGCCTTCTGGCACCGACTCCCCTTTCCTGATGGTAACAGTGAGAACAGAGTGTGTTCTGGATGGTGTGGATCCTTGATTACTGTTGCTCTCCTGCAGCTGGTCTCGGTGGTCAGATGGGTTTTGCCTGTGATGTCCTGGGCTGAGTCCACTATCTTGTGCATGGGTTTCTGCTCAAGGGTGTTGGTGTTCCCATACCAGATCATGAGGCAGCTGGCCAGCACACTTTTCACCACACATCTGAAGAAATTAGCCAGGGTTTCTGAAGTCGTACCAAACCTCCGCAAACTCCTGAGGAAGTAGAGGTGCTGACGTGCTCTCTTTGTGAAACCAATAGTGTGTTGAGCCCAGGAATGATATCTAAGATAGTGACTCCAAAGAACTTAAATTTGCTCATCCTCCAAAGATCACCAGATTGTACACTTCAGTATTTCCCTTCCTGAAGTCAACAATGAGCTCCTTGGTTTTGGTGATACTGAGTGGAAGATTGTGTTGGTGCATCATTCAGCCAGGTTTTCAATCTCCCTCCTGCAGCTGATTCATCACCCCTCTCTATGCTGACTCACCACTCTCTACGTGGTTCCCCTCCTCAACCGCCTCCTCTAGCAGCCCGATCTGTACACCCACCACCCTCTGCTTTAAAAGATCAGAATTAGTATCATGTATCATCAGACACCCATTAAATCTCCCCTCCCCCCCTCAACCAATAGCTTTTGGTTAACGATTTCTTGCTCTGGAACAAAGACTCCTTCCGTTCATCTGATCTATTTCTCTTGTAGCGACCCGCTAACCAGGATGCAAGAAAGCCGACAAACGCAGAGACCACGCAGACCCTCCGGAGGAGGGTGGGGGGTGGGGAGGGCAACAACTTTCACCCCAGGTGACAACTCGTATGGTGGGAAGCAACGAACAACAGTGAGAATGCTGACCAATCTGAGGCTGGTGCTACTGTGATGTCACTCCTGTCATCAGCGGCGGGAAGAGAGCACAAGTTTCCAGTGCAATAACCCAGTCTTCAACTTCTTGGGCGTGTGTCATTCTTCCCACACTTCGTGATAGCGCGCACGCTACACTCTCATGATTTTGTACACCTCTCATCCTCCTGCGCTCCAAGGAATAAAGCACCAGCCTGCCTAACCTCTCCCTAAGGTCCCCGAATCCAGGCAACATCCTCGTAAATCTTCTCTGCTTCCTCGCCAGCTTTCCCATAGCATGGTTACTTGAGAAAAATATCTGTTCTGTAGTAAGTAGCAGGGTTTTGTATTTCATTGTTTGATAAATTGATGGAAACTGACTCACCATTAACCTTCAAAGAAGAATTGAATTAATATTTCAGTGCAGGGATATGGGAGGAGAGCCTCTTGGTGATTCAATAGTGAACTCTGTCAAATGATTCAATGATAGAATAAGTGTCACGTGTCCGAGCTAATTCAAGGTCTATTTTTTTCTGTTTCAATGTTTTTATTGAATGTTACAAAAATTAGGAGCCATATTTATCTAAATATAAAGAGGTGATATGGAAAAGGCAATATACAAAGGAAAGACTTGTGTAAGAAAATCTGTTACATATAAACTAGACGTCATAACGATTAATCAATAAAAAGGAAATAATCAAGTAATCATTTAATCAGTTATAAGATGTGACTAATTAAAAAAAAAGATTTTAAAAAGTAAATTAATGCAATGCTACAAATTCTACCCCCTTCCCTTCCAAAGTTATTTGGTAAATACATACAATTTCACTACCATTTTTTTTTAAAAATCTCCCAAGATCTAAATGATCTTCTAGCTCATTTTGAAAAGTTAATAAAAGGACCTCATAAACTTGAAAAGTTTAAACCCATTACATTAGAACAGTGGTTTTCAAACCGCCCCTTATGCCATCGATGCTCTGTGATTAGTAAGGGATTGCTTCGGGTGGGATGTGGGTGGAAAGAAAAAGGTTTGAGAAACCACTGTTTTAATTGTACCTAATTGACTTGTTATGTGCATGGTTTCATAACTCTAAAGGAAATGAGCCAATGACAATTTCTCTCAACCAAAATATTTCCATAACCATTGGGTCTTGAGCTTCTCAACCTTCCCTTCCCACTCAAGTACCACCTTAAGCATAGGGATTACTTAAAGTGGAATGTGGATTTGAAAAACTATTACATTAGAGAAACATCTGATTTTTTTTCCCCCCCAAAGTTAGACATGCCATCATGTCATATAACCATTGAGTATGAGAAGGAGGGACAGCATCTTTCCATCTCATTAATATTGATCGTCTACCAATAAGGGACTACATGAGATCACATTGAGAAAGAGAAGCATAGGAGATAACCCTCCAGGTGACCTGAAGCACAAAACATCCTGTAACTGAGTAGATAATTGCAAATAGTTATTTGAATTATATCCTCATATAATGTACATTTAGAATGTTAGGTACATGAAATTATTTGTGCAATAATGAAAGAAATGACATACCTCCTATGATAAGCGGTGATAAATGAAGAGATGGTGGCATTGCAGCAAAACAAAGAGGTGAAGATTTTGAGTTTTGTTGGCAAGAGAAAGACCAGAAACGGAAAATCTGAGCATGAGAACCCGTTTATTGGGCTAAACAGCCACTGGAAGCTGTGGCATTGAAAGGAGATGGGATTCATGTACAATAAGTGTAAATGAGTGCTTGATGATCAGTACTGACTCGATGGGCTGAAGGGCCTGTTTCCATAATCTTTAACTCCACAGCAAATCTTAAAAGTGAGAGTCATTTTAATTTCTGAATCAAGAAGTGCATGAAGAATGGCAAAATATTTTGTGGTCTGCTTGAGATTATACAAATAAATAAGTTGACCTGAACTAGTCTTTCTTTTTGACACAGCACAGTAACAGGCCCTTTCGGCTCTTGAGCACTTGCTGCTCCATTACACCCAATTGACCCACAGCCCTGGTACATTTTGAAGGGTGGGAAGAAACCGGCGTGCCCGGAGGAAACCCACGCAGACACGGGGAGAACGTACAAACTCCTTACAGACAGCGCGGGATTCGAACCCTTGTCCCTGGTGCTGTAACAGCGGCGCGCTAACCCCTGTGCTAAACGTGCCACCTTTTTAAATTAATTTTTCATGGTGAGGTTATGTTCCTGAACAAATATTCTTCAGCTTGTAGCTCACGATTTATTGTAAGATTAATTACAATTAGGCTGGTTTTCAATTGGAATCTGTTATTTCGTGAAGCTTTATAAGCAGAGTTGTTATTAAAGTTAATTTCCCTCTGAAGGGTACTCATACTGAGAAAGGAGTAAATGATTTTATATGTTTGGCAACTTACCCTGAGGGCTCCCAGCAGGGGCCAGGTTAATGGCAACGTTTGTGGACGAAACACTCACACTCTTTAAATCCACCACTAACTGGCCTTAAGTAACGTATACTAGACATGTTGACCTTTGTCCTTATAAAACAAATCAACCTCGAGGGAAATTATAAAATGAGTTGTTTCTAACTATTACCAAAACTAATGAAGTCCAGGATTCATGAAGATCAACAATGGGATCTCTGGGCTGTTAAAAATGTTTCCAGTGAGCTGCATGTTAGAAATGTGCAACCATCATCAGCTTTGGTACTCCTGTTTGAGAAGTGTCATATGACATAGGAGTGGGAGATAGGACATTTGGCCAATCAAGCCATTCCATCATGATTGATTTGCAATCCTTTTCAACTCCATTCTCTGTCTTCTACCCGAAACCTTTGATTCCCTTCCTGAGCTACCTTTGTCCCAATGACCTGGCCTCCACAGCCATCTGTGGCAATGAATTCCACAAATTCACCTTAACATACCATTGTAAGAACATAAGAAATAGCAGCAGGAGTAGGGCTGATCAGATGACAGGCTCTTCTCAACTTACCTGCCTTTTCCACCTATCTCTTAATTCCCCTACTACGTAAAAATCGAAACAACCTGGCTTTAAATATATTTACTGAGGTCGCCTCCATTGCTTCAAAGGGGAGAGAATTCCACAGATTCACCACCTTCTGGGAAAAGCAGTCCCTCCTCATCTCTATCCTAAATCTACTACCCTAGATCTTGAGGCTATGTTCCCTCATTCTAGTCTTCCCCATCAATGGAACCAACTCACATACCTCTACCTTATATATGCCTTTCATAATTTTATGATTCCCCTCTTATTCTTCTCAATTCCAGCAAGTTACGCCCCCAGATAACTCAGTCTCTTCTTATAGACTCAATCTCTCCTTCCTCTCTGGAATCAACCTGGCGAATCTCCTCTGCTCAGCACTATTTTTCTCACCATCTATTCGGCTTACCGTTTTAAATCTTTTTCAGGTATAGACGGGGTGGTGGTGTGGCAGACTTTCAACAACTCTGTGGAATCTGACTTCCAATGGCTCTTTAGTGCAGTCAGGCATCAAGGCAGGCTCCTACATCACTGTTGACCAGCTAGACACTTGGCATTTTTTACACAGAAACTTGCGAATTATTAAAAGGAAATTAGCATACTAACCTCCGGTGTGTCCCGATGTGGTCGTTTACAGGGGACTTTTAAACAGCCTTCCTGGGTTGCAGAGTTTGTCGAAGGAAGAACATCGTATTCACTAGGCCTGTTTCTTACACAGCGGCTGCGGCCAATTTAGCAGCTCTGTAAAAATGTGTAAAAAAAATTGCATTAAAAATTTCGTCCTGACATTTTCACCCTGCCAAATTTTCCTGAAATTGTCTACTGTTCGGTGGCTGTGTAGAAGTGCCTCCAGATGGAGGGACGGCTCTCACTGCTCACACTCAAGGAAAGCATCTCAAAGAAAGGGGCCATCCAACCTACACACAGCACCTTTCAACTGCTCCTGCCGCGATCGAGATACAGGGGTATCAGACCCAGCATCACCAGGCTGAGGAGCAGCTTCTACTTCCCACAGGAAATTCTGAATGACCAAAGGAACTGCTCACACTGACCCTCATATTAGCAAAGTAATATTTATTTATTTAATGTGTGTGTGTGTGTGTGTGTGTGTGTGTGTGTGTGTGTGTGTGTGTGTGTGTGTGTGTGTGTGTGTGTGTGTGTGTGTGTGTGTGTGTGTGTGTGTGTGCGTGCGCGCTTTACACTGAAGATCAGAGAATCTGGGTTCATCAGGTTGTACTTGTGCAATCAGATGACAATGAACCTGACTTGTCTATCATTACAGTTGCTTCTACCTTCCTACCTGTATCCACCTAATAAATTTTACCTGTTAATCTGTGCATCTCCTTTCCTTCCTCCTCCCCCACCATCCACTTTCTGGATCCTGCGTGTCCTGCTGAGTTTTTCCACCGCCTTTGAGCATTGCATTCGGCCCCATCATCAGCAGATTTTCTTGTTTAACCGTGTACTGACGATAACCGCACCAGCCGTGCGAGTATAAGACAGCTTTAATAAACTAATATGTACACTAAGAGGTCTTGTCTCTCTGCAAGACGAACCTAGACGAGACTGTAGCTCAGGACTGCTTTATAGACAAGGTCACTGGGATGACCCCTGGTGACCAAGTGGTGTAATTACATATTCAACGTTGAATTATCTGGGAGCGTTGCCTCTCGGTGTCTCCTTGTATGTTCACATCATTGGAGCAAGACCTAAATCTTTAACACTCTGAATCAAGGAGCAAGTACAGTGTCTGATTCATCCTTTGCCTCACTCAAGACTTCAGCATTATTCCCTCCACAGTGAAGCTGAGAACAACTTAGTAGATGCATCTCAGTGGAAATCCGATACCTTATGGTCTCCATCTTGTGCTACTCATGTTGTTCCCTTCACTAGTTCAGCAGGTCAGGCAGCATCCTTGGTGGGATGTTATTTCAGTGACCTCAGCATTTACAAAATGTCATTGAATTGAAATTTAATTCTGCGTCTGTCTGTCTGTCTGTCTGTCTCTCTCTCTCTCTCTCTCTCTCTCCCACCATCCCCCTCCTGAAGCTCCCTGACCTGCTTAATATTCCAGAATCTTTTTTTAAAAATTTCAAATTACCAGCATCTTCTTTTTTGGCCTGGGCAATTAGCGGTTAGCGCAATGCTGTTACATGGGTTCAAATCCGGTGCTGTCTGCAATAAGTTTGTACGCTCTCCCCGTATCTGCGTGGGTTTCCTCCTACCCTTCAAAGACTTGCGATGGGGGGGGGAGGGGTGGGTTGTAAGTTAATTGGTGCATTTGAGAGAGATGAGCTGAAAGGGCCTGTAACCGTGCTGGACATCGAAATTTAAAATTATTTGCTTTGCCTTCTGATTTGTTTAATTAATAGTAAAGGCATCAAGTTTCACCTCAAAAGCGAGAGACTTTTCTGCATTTGGAGGTGTTGAGTGTGTAAATCATCTGATGTGTTTGGCTGCATAGCAGCTGAACCAGGGTTTTGGGAGTCATTCATTAAGGGCAAGGTGTTTGGAATGTTCTGGTCGGTGCAAATTCAGGCCAGCTGTCAATTGCTGCTGTACGACATTTATTATTCTGCAATTTGACTCACAGTCTGCCATCATTCGTTTGTGAATTTCATCCCCAAATTAGAACGTCACCTAGAGATAGGTAAGAGATTGGGTAAGTTGTTTCTATTGGTGGGGGAGACTAGAACTCAGGGACATAGCCTCAAGATTCAGGATAGAAGATTTAGGGCGGAGATGAGGAGGAACTGCTTTTACCAAAGGGTGGTGAATCTGTGGAATTTGCTGCCCATTGAAGCAGTGGAGGTGACCTCAATAAATATATTTAAGACAAGGTTGGATAGATTTCTACTTAATTGGGGAAATTAGGGATATGGGGAAAAGGCAGGTGAGTGGAGATCAGCCCATCGTCAGATCGGCCATGATCACATTGAATGGCGGAACAGGCTCGACGGCCCGGACAGCCAACTCCTGCTCCTATTTCTTGTGTTCTTATCTATTGTGACTTTAACAACTCATCATCGGCAGGTGTTGTGGTAAAATCGAATCGCTTAATGCCCTCACTGAGAATCTTGCTTCAATCTGGAGTCCCATTCTAGTATACTCCATTCCAGTCTTGCATCCTTTCTTGGCTTGATTGTGGCCATTTCAACATGAAAGGGAAGTTAAAGTTTAAGGCTCAAGTTTATTTGTCACTCCTGTTCGGCTCCGAATCATGGGTCCTCTACCGGCATCACCTACGGCTCCTAGAACGCTTCCACCAGCGTTGTCTCCGCTCCATCCTCAACATTCATTGGAGCGACTTCATCCCTAACATCGAAGTACTCGAGATGGCAGAGGCCGACAGCATCGAATCCACGCTGCTGAAGATCCAACTGCGCTGGGTGGGTCATGTCTCCAGAATGGAGGACCATCGCCTTCCCAAGATCGTGTTATATGGCGAGCTCTCCACTGGCCACCGTGACAGAGGTGCACCAAAGAAGAGGTACAAGGACTGCCTAAAGAAATCTCTTGATGCCTGCCACATTGACCACCGCCAGTGGGCTGATCTCACCTCCAACCGTGCATCTTGGCGCCTCACAGTTCGGCGGGCAGCAACCTCCTTTGAAGAAGACCGCAGAGCCCACCTCACTGACAAAAGACAAAGGAGGAAAAACCCAACACCCAACCCCAACCAACCAATTTTCTCTTGAAACCGCTGCAATCGTGTCTGCCTGTCCCGCATCGGACTTGTCAGCCACAAACGAGCCTGCAGCTGACATGGACTTTTACCCCTCCATAAATCTTCGTCCGCGAAGCCAAGCCAAAGAAAGGATAGATTTTTACTTAATTGGGGAAATTAGGGATATGGGGAAAAGGCAAGTGAGTGGAGATGAGCCCAGCATCAGATCGGCCATGATCACATTGAATGGCGGAACAGGCTCGACGGCCCGGACAGCCAACTCCTGCTCCTATTTCTTGTGTTCTTATCTATTGTAACTTTATCAACTCATCAACGGCAGGTGTTGTGGTAAAATTGAATCACTTAATGCCCTCACTGAGAAAATAGTATACTCCATTCCAGTCTTGCATCCCTTCTTGGCTTGATTGTGGCCATTTCAATGTGAAAGGGAAGTTAAAGTTTAAGGCTCAAGTTTATTTGTCACATTATACCTAGTACCAGTGAGAAGAGTTGCTATGCGACCACACTAATAGGTTAGCTCGAACATTTATGCAGCCCATATAAAGAGCAACGTACACAGAGTATGGGATCATTGTCTGAAGAGGGCACGCAAAATCATTGTGGACCTCCCCCACCCACCCCTCCACCCCGCGCACGGCTTCTTTCAGCTGCTCCCATCAGGAAAGAGATGCAGGAGGGTCAGAGCCAGCACCACCAGGCTGAGGAACAGCTTCTTCCCAAGGGCAGCGAAGATGCTGAACGACCCAAGGAACTGTTATCGGAGACCCTCATATTTACAAAACAATATTTGTTTATTTATTTCTGTAAATGAATACTTGTCCCGCATATGCATTATTTGTCTGCACATGTGTTATTTCTGGTTGTGTTGTGCACCGAGTACAGCAGAAATGCTGTTTCCTCAGGTTGTACATGTACAATCAGATGACATTAAGCTTGAGTTGACTTGACAATTAAACGAAAGATTAATTGGACTGGATCAATGCGGCATCAAGTTAGGAATGTTCTCAGCCTGGAAAGGCATAAAGAGGCACTTGATTTGACTTTGATAGAACAGATCAATTTATTGAAACCGCTCAATGAATGCTGCACAGGTTTAATAGACCGAATCATAGTGGCCAGTGGTTCAAGAGTGAACAGTCAGTGTGCAGGTGTTCCTCAACTTACAATGGGGTTGAGTTCCAGAAAGCCCATCTTAAGCCAAAAACATCGTAAGTCAATAATTAAATTTTGAGCACCTTTATTCAGCACTGAAAAAAAAACATTAATGCGAGAGGGTATGCTGTGTGATACTCGCGCACATCACCCAGCATTGCGAGAGAGTAGCGTGCCGCATAACATAAGCGTGGGGACGGACTGGAATTCGAAAATAGATGTACGGATCTGAAATGTCATGACTTTGAAAAATTGCAAGTCAGACCATCGTAAGTAAGGGAGCACCTGTACAGCTACTCGAGGCAAGTGCGTCCCATTGAGCTCTGTATCTGGTCACCAAAGGGAGGCTAATGGCAGATCCGGGTCAGGCAGGGGGCATTTGTCTCCACCACAGGATGGTTAGTCAGATTTGGGACAGGATCAGAGTCTCCATCTGTGCGAATGAGATTTCCAACCTGGGGAGGAGGCGCAAGGAGTTTTTTTCACGTATTTTAGTTTAATGCTATTAAGTGCTATAATACCCTTTTAGCTGATTTTTCGGAGTTTTTTATTTAATGTATCCTCTCATTTTGGGAATCTGGGCATTGCTGTGAAGGCCAACAATGAGGTGGAGGTTGGCTGCCTTCTTGAACCACTTCAGTCTTTCAGGTGAAAATACTTTGGGGGGATGGGGGGGTGGAACGTTCCAGGATTCTGGTGCAGCAGCAAGAAGGACTCTGTGATTTGGTGTTTTCTGAACATTGGATACCATTACCATCCTTGTTCATCAGCTGGAATACTTAGCAGGTCAGGCGGCATCCATGGAGGGAAAAGCAGCGCTAACACTGCAGTGGCCTCAGTACCCGTGAAACGTCAATGAATTGAAACTTCATTATGTCTCCCTCCATATCGGTACAATTTATATTTCATTTCCACTCTTTCTCACAAACATGCTGGAGAAACTCAGCAGGCCACGCAGCCAATGTTTTGGGCCTGGGCCCTTCGTCAGGAATCTGGATAAATAGGTAGATGCTTCTATAAAAAGGTGGGGGAGGAGAGGAGGGCAGGTAGGGGAAGGGGCAGATGCACAGGCTAACAGTGGACTGGCTCGAGGGACTTCGGTGAGAAAAAGCTCCTTGTGTGGAAAGGTATCTTTGAAATAGCATATTTATAGTAAGAAAGGAGGAAATGGAGTCAGTTGGGGTAGTTAAGTTCTCCAATTGTGGGATGTGGGAAATCAGAGACTGCACAGCTGTTTTTGATGATTACACCTACAAAAGGTGCATCCAATTGTATATAATGAGTGAACGTGTTAGGGAGTTTGAGCTGCAGTTGGATGAACTGAGGATCATAAGGGAAGCAGAGGCAGTGATAGAGAAGAGTTACAGGGAGACAGTTACCCCCTAGAAGGCAGGAGTCAGGGAATTGGGTGACTGTGAGGAAAGGAGGGAGAGTGCCTGTGCAGAGTACCCCTGTGGAAGTGCCCCTCAGCAACATGTATTGGATATTGCTGAAGGGAACAGCCTATCGGGGACGAATCGTGGGGGTCAGGTCTCTGGCACAGGGGCTGCCTCTGAGGTTCAGAAGGGAAGGAGGGATAAGAACAGGATTCTTGTAGTTGGGGACTCATTAGTCAGAGGGACAGATAGAAGGTTTGTGGGACGAGATCAGGGATCCAGGATGGTATGTTGCCTCCCTGGTGCCAGGGTCAGGGATATCTCTGATCGAGTCCACAGCATTCTGCAAGGGGAAGGAGAACAGCCAGAAGTCGTGGTCCATGTGGGGACCAATGACTTAGTTAGAAGTGGGGATGAGGTCCTGAAATAGGATTATGTGGAATTAGGTAGGAAGTTAAAAAACAGGACCTCCAAGATAGTAATCTCTGGATTGCTGCCGGTACCATGCGCTAGTGAGCATAGAAATAGTAGGCTGTGGAGGGTGAATGCGTGGCTAAAGAGATGGTGCAGGGGGCAAGGGATAAGATTTCTGGATCATTGGGATCTCTTCTGGGGAAGGTCGGACCTGTACAAAAGGGACGGACTCCACTTGAACTGGAGGGGGACCAATGTGGTGGCAAGCAGATTTGCTAGAGCTGTGGGGGAAGGTTTAAACTAGTTTGGCAGGGGGGTGGGGAACAGAGTGTGAGAGTAGTGTCAAGGGAGCATGGCCACCTAGATAGGAATAAAAAAGATAACAAAGGTAGGATGGAGATTAGGGTAAAAGGTAAAAAAGAGAATATATGTGAGGGTCATTCTCTGAAATGAATATATTTTAATGCAAGAAGCATAGTGAACAAGGTAGATGAGCTGAGAGCATGGACAGATCCTTGGGGTCATGATATTGTGGCAATTAGTGAGACCTGGCTACAGGAGGGGCAGGACTGGCAACTTAATATTCCAGGATACATTTGTTTTAGATGTGATAGATCAGGGGGTAAAAAAGGGGAAGGAGTTGCTCTGCTTGTTAAGGAGGACATTACTGCCATGAGGTGCCAGGATGGTCTGGAGGGATCATCCAGTGAGGCTGTTTGGGTGGAATTGAGGGGTGAAGGAGGCATGAGGATGCTAATAGGGGTGTATTACAGACCACCAAATGGGCCAATAAAATTAGAGGAACAAATTTGTAGGGAGATAACGTATATGTGTGAGAATCATTAGGTAGTGATCATGGGAGATTTTAACTTCCCTCACATTGATTGGGATACCCATAGAGTTAGAGGGCTGGATGGGCTAGAGCTCGTTAAATGTGTTCAAGATTGTTTTCTAAATCAATTAGTAGAAGAACCGACTCAGGACGGTGTAATACTAGATCTCCTGTTGGGGAATGAGCTAGGTCAGATATCGGACATTATTGTTGGAGAACAAATTGGGTCTAGTGATCATAACTCTGTTAGTTTTAGGTTAGTTTTAGGGAAGAGCAAGGAGGGGCCTAAAGTTGAGGTTCTGGATTGGAGAAGAGCAAATTTCGAAGGAATAAGATGGGATTTGGGGAGTATTATTGAGTGGGACAGGATATTTTCAGGTAAGGATGTAAATGAAAAATGGAGGATATTCAAAAAAGAAATTTTGAGGGTACAGAGTAGATATGTCCCAGTCTGGATCAAAGGAAAGGCTGGAAGTCATGGGGAGGCTTGGTTTTCGAGGAATATTGGAAATTTGGTTAGGAGAAAAAGGGAGGTGTACAAGAGGTATAAAGAGCAAGGAGCTGAGAATTTGAAGGAGGACTACAAGGTGTGTAGAAGGAATCTTAAGAAAGAAATTAGAAAGGCCAAAAAAAGGCACGAAGAGGCTTTGGCAGACAGAGTAAAAATAAATCCAAAGGGTTTCTATAGGTACATTAAAAGTAAAAGATTAGTGAGGGATAAAATTGGACCCCTTGTAGATAGCGAGGGTAGGCTGAGTGAGGTCAGAGGAAATGGGGGAAATTTTAAATGATTTCTTTGCCTCAGTATTCACTAGGGAAAAAAACATTGAACCAGTTGAAGTAAAGAAAGATAGTGGGGAGGTCATGAAGCATACAAGGATAACTGAGGAGGTAGTGATGGCTGTGTTGAAAAAGATAAAGGTGGATAAATCTCTAGGACCGGACGAAATATTCCCAAGGACACTCAGGGAGGCTTGTGGACAGATAGTGGGGCCATTAACAGAGATATTTAGGATGTCACTGGCCACAGGTGTAGTGCCAAAGGATTGGAGGGTTGCGCATGTGGTTCCGCTGTTTAAGAAAGGGTCCAAATGTAAACCTGGGAATTATAGGCCCGCGAGTCTGACGTCTGTGGTGGGCAAGTTGTTGGAAAGTCTTCTGAGGAATGGTATTTACAAATATTTGGAGGTACAAGGATTGATAGGGAGTAATCAGCATGGTTTTATCAGGGGTAGATTATGCTTGACAAACCTGATTGAGTTTATCGAGGGGGTTACAAAAAAGGTTGATGAAGGGAAAGCTGTGGATGTTGTCTATTTAGACTTTAGTAAAGCTTTTGACAAAGTTACCCATAGGAGGTTAGGAAAAAAGGTGGAAGCATTAGGTATAAATAAGGAGGTAGTGAAATGGATTCAGCAATGGTTGGATTAGAGGTGTCAGAGAGTAGTGGTAGAAATTTGTTTGTCCAATTGGAGGCCGGTGACTAATGGAGTTCCTCAGGGATCGGTCCTGGGTACACTATTGTTTGTTATATATATTAACAATCTGGAAGTAGGGGTGGAGAATTGGATAAGCAAGTTTGCGGATGATACAAAGATTGGTGGTGTTGTGGACAGTGAGGAAGACTACCGTAGATTAAAAGGTGATTTAGGAAGGCTGGAGGTGTGGGCTGAGAAATGGCTGATGGAATTTAATACAGATAAGTGTGAGGTGTTACATTTTGGAAAGGCAAATCTAAATAGGTCATATGCATTAAATGGTAGGCTATTGAGATGTGCAGAGCAACAAAGGGATTTAGGAGTGATGGTAAATAGTACCCTCAAGGCTGATACTCAGGTTGATGGTGTGGTGAAGAAGGCATTTGCAATGTTGGCCTTCATAAATCGGAGTATTGAATTCAAGAGTAGGGAGGTTATGATGAAATTGTACAAAGCATTGGTGAGGTCAAATTTGGAGTAGTGTGTACAGTTTTGGTCACCAAATTATAGGAGAGATATAAACAAAATAGAGAGAGTACAGAGAGTACAGAGAAGGTTCACAAGAATGTTGACAGGATTTCAAGGTTTGAGTTACAGGGAAAGGTTGTGCAGACTAGGGCTTTTTTCTCTGGAGCGTAGGAGATTGAGGGGGGACTTGTTAGAGGTGTTTAAGATTTTAAAAGGGACAGACAGAGTAAATGTGGATAGGCTTTTTCAATTAAGAGTGGGGGAGATTCAAACTAGAGGGCATGGTTTAAGATTGAAGGGGGAAAATTATAAGGGGAACATGAGGGGAAATTTCTTTACGCAAAGGGTGGTAGGGATGTGGAATGAGCTTCCGGCAGACGTAGTTGAGGCGGGATCATTGGTTACATTTAAGGAAAGACTGGATAGTTACATGGAGAGGAGAGGACTGGAGGGGTATGGACCGGGTGCTGGTCAGTGGGACTAGGAGGGTGGGAATTTGTTACGGGATGGACCAGTAGGGCCGAACTGGCCTGTTCTGTGCTGTAAGTGGTTATATGGTCAACTTTTTTCTTTCCACTCACATTCCACTTTAAGTAATCCCTATGCTATTGGTGTTCTGTGATTAGTAAGGGATTGCAAAGGTGGGATGTGAGTGGGAAGGGGAGGTTGAGAATCACTGCTCTAGACCCAATTGTTACCAAAATATTTTGCTTGAGAAAAACTGTCATTGGCCCATTTCCTTTGGAGTTCTGAAACCGTGCACATAACGAGCCAATGAGGTACAATGAAAACTGTTTTTCAAACTTTTTCTTTCCACCCACATACCTCCTTAAACAATCCCTCACTAATCACAGAGCACCGATGGCATAGGGAATACTTACAGTGGTATGTGAGTGGAAACAAAAGGTTGAGACCCACTGAGCTAACAGGTCAGAGGTAATAGGTGGGTACAGGTGTCCAAACAACTATTAGCTTCTTCCAGATCATTAGTGTAAATAGTGAAAGTTTCTGGGCCAAGAAATGATCCATCTGCAACTTCACTGGTTTACTCTTTCCATCCTGAGAAGAATCCATTTGTTTCAACTCTCTGTTTTCTATCAGACAGCCAATTTTGAATCCATTCGACTATGGCTATAACTTATGCACCACTCTCTGATTTTGGCTCTGTCAGATACATTTTGGAAATCTAAATACACAACACTTATCCATCAACTCCCTCTGTTACATCTTCAAAGAATTTGAGTAAATTCTTCGAACAAGATTTACCTTTCAATAAACCATGTTGATTGGGTTCAATTATATTCAGCGTTCCAAGTCATGAATGGAAATTTTTAACCAGTTTTAAGTTTCCTGTTACAGTTCATGTTTGGAAAATGCATTTCTCAGCAATTAGTGGGAAATTTAGCCTATCTTGTGCTTACTGTAACTGATCCTGTTTGGAAAATGTGCCACGCAATATGTTTGTAGCCCTGCATAAATAAAGTAACACTTGGCCTGGGGGGGTGCAGGAATAGTCTTAGAGAAAAGGCTTGTCTGAAGAATAAATTTATGTGAATTATTTGTATCTAGAATAGATTCTGCAGAGGTTTTAAATTTAAATTATTGCATAGAATCTGTAGGCAAAAGAACCAAATAAAAAAGTAAATTTATATTTTGTTAAATTGTAAGAACCATGTCTATTTGTGCCTTTCTTTCATGTTGACAAATAGTTATTTGATAGAATAATTTCTTATTGATACACACTATTGATGACTCCAAAGACTGAGTGAGGAATGATAGGCTTTAATACATATTAGATTTCAGCTGGCCCAACTCCATGTGCTCGAATGAATGGAAGGGGGGTAGGGAGGTCGACCTTTATGGCCAGGTCACGAAGGGTGGAGTTACAAGGGAACGAGTCATCACACACAGAACATATACACATTACCACAATTCATTTGTTTCATGATCCTGTTTCTTTTTTGAATGGGAAACAGTGTTGTGTATGTGTGCACTGATGTGCCTTTAAGAGCTGTGAACACCTTGTGGTGTGACATCATTGAACCCATCGTCACAGTAATTTGAGTGCTGATTGGATCCAGCAAAGGATAATTTTGTAATCAGTCTATCTATGTGGCTCATCTTGTAGAAGAGCCACACAAAAAAGTCTTCAGATGCCACAAGAGATAAAATACAGCTTCTCCCAACGCACCTTTTTACTTCTAATTATCTCTCAATTTAGAGGTCCTTTTCACTCAGAACCTCAACTTTTTTTTCCAGGTTGGGGAGAATGTTCAAAACCTTGGATCCCACACGATTGAACTTTTCAGAGCAGCCTACTGTGTGGAACCATATAAAATGTCTTGCTAAAATCCAACATCTACAACTCTGGCCTCATGGTCACAACTTTAAATCAGATTTGGGAGTCATGACCTCCCCACTTACAAAACCATGCTGGCTATCCCCTGATTAGGCCTTGTCCATGCAAGTGCATGTACATCTCCATTGGAATGCTCTCAAGTAACTTAGTAATCATGGATGTTTGGTTTCCTGACCTGTTGTTCCCTGCAGCCTTTCTTGAGTAGAGGCATGACATTTGTCACCCTCTTGTCTTCTTGCACCTCACCTGTACTTAATGACGACTCAAAAATCATTTCCTTCTCTAGCTTCATACTGTGACCTTGGATATATACAGTATTCCCCGATATACATCCATATTTTGTCCTGGCCAGCCAGTTGTATCTTGGAATAGATGTTTCTTGGAATTGCCATGTATTCCTGTTATAGTTTGTCAAATACAACATGGTAGCCACCAAGGCCAGCTCTTGCAAAAGGTGTTATTTTCCATATTGAGGCCCGATTTTCACTGTAATCATGTAAATTTTATATTTTCTCTTTCATTTCAGTGTTGATCTTGTAGTGTCGTCAAGGAAGCATGCTTTGACGGACCCAACGCTGTTTTCTTTTTAAAAATGTTATTTGCAGCACTTCTGCAGATTGCTATCGATGGGGAGGGAGAGAGATTGAAGAGGGAGAGAGAGCGATGGCAATCTGCGCTTGTGTTCCAAATCACAATGTAGGTTGCAAAGTGACGCCACTGCCCTTAGTTACCCCGGAGGAGGGGGGACATTGGGCCTCCCGGCAGGAGTGGGAACGCCGGACCTCTGGCAGGAGTGGGGATGGACCTCTGGCATGGACAAGGGAAAGTACTACAGTACCTGTACAATATTTTTTTAAATTCTGTCATTAGTAACATAGGTCATTAGTACCTTTTTCTGATCAGGCCCAGATTTGCCCACCTTCATACATATCCGGACCTCCATCACCTCCTTAAATGTATGATCGACTGTTCTGGCCCAAATGTCCCTGTCCTCAAGTCTTTCTCCACAGTTAAAACAAAAATAATCCTGCCCATCTCCTGTGGCTCCACGCAGAGTTGACCACACAAATTTTGTGAATTGATTTTGAGTAAGGATTGTGTGCACATGTAATGTGTGTGCTTTGTGCGCTTCGATTCTTTCTCTAAACATAGATTCTGTACATGAATTCTGTGCATAGATCTTGGACATCCATTAAATTCATGCATTCTGTAAATCAACTATGTACATGGAATCTGTGCAAGGATTCTCTGGGTGGATATTTTATTCTTTTAGGCATTGCTCATTTTACTAAAAGGCTTTTGCCACAATTTTGCTCGTCCACTGTGCCCATTTCCCCCTTTCTGCAACTTTACATTTTAAAGTGTGGCCTATCTTTCTCTCATTTTAACAGATTTTAACAATAAATTCAATCGACATCCTGAGACCCTAAAACACGTATCCTTACTGACTTCATTCATTACAGCCTGCCCATCTGAATACTTGCCTATTATCCTGCACCCTGTCACCATCACCTCAACTAATTTCCAAAGCAGACAAATAATTTGCTTCGCTGTTACACGTGTCAGCTTTGGCCAGCAGTTTTTCCACAGGAGCTTTAATCAAATGTCTTTTAGAATCTGCTATAAATAACTTCTACAGACAATTCCATCTTGGATATTTGTCATGTCTCCAAAAATGTTCAATCAGATTTATCAGGCATGACCTCTCCTTTACAAATTCACGCTGGTTCTGGCTGAACAGCTGAACATTTTCATCGTGTTCTGTCACTCTGTCCTTAATTATAGACTCCAGTAATTTCCTGAGAACAGATGTTCAGCTAACTGGTATACGGTTCCCTGCTTTCTTCTCACCTTACCGAAATAGCGAAAGGATGCGGGCAACCTTCCAATCCAAATGAACCGTTCCCCAATCGAGAGAATGTTGAAAGGTTACAGCTGAGAAATCTGCAAAGTTCTCACCATTTTCTTTCTAAAACGTGGCTGTAGCAACCTCCTTGCCCTGCTTATTTGCTGCCTTGGCGCTATTATTTTCAAGGGGGTTAGCACAAGCGGCCCAGGTTTGAATCTGTCTGGAGCTTGGACTTTCTCCCTGTGACCACTTGGGTTTTTACCAGGTGCTGAGTTTCCTTTCTCAGATTAAAACATACGAGATAGGTCGGTTAATTGGGTGTAATGGGGCAGTATCAGTTTCATGGGTCGGAAGGGCGATCTACCATGCTGTATTGTTAAAATTCAAAATTTTAAAAATATAAAAGGAGTGACAGACAGCATTAGCATGGATTTTGCCCCAAAGATATACAGTCAGATGATTAATTGGTCATTCGGGTGTGTTTGGGCGACGCGGGCCAGAAGGCCCATCTCATATCTCTAAATTATTTTAAAAATTAATTATTTTGCTTTTGTTAATTCAGGTGCCCCCCATTATTGCTTATCATAAGATGTCCAACATTCCCTTTCTCAAAACTGCAAATATTTGTGCACTTTTCATGCCCGGAGACAGGGAATTTTTAAAAAAACAGTCGAATTGCGATTTTCAAAGTGTGAAGTTGCATGTGGTCTAGAAATGCAATTTAAACAAAACAATAAGGGCCGATTTATTTATTTATTTATTTTTGCATAAATTTCCTGAGCGCAGATTTTATTCCACCTCACAAGTTCTTGGGTGATGATTTGTGAATTCCAGAAGGGGGAGTTTCAATAACCAAACACCCACAGTCTCCAGTTTGCAAGATCCTCAACTGTTGCTGTCAGCTTCCTTTTTGTATATGGTCTCAAAATACTGTGTTGATTTTGATATTCCTTGCACACACTTCCATATTCTCTTTCTGATCTGCATTTTATCATCTTCCCCAAATCTTTGCATCTCTCCCATATCCGTTACAAACTGCATTATGACCTTCATCTTGGCAGGCGGAGATATCACCCTTACTCTGTCCCTAACCCTCATTAACTTTGTTTTTAAAGATCTCCCATCGATAACACATCTGTGCACGCTATTATGGACACTCTTTCTCTCATTAGATGAATTATCAATCAGCCTGTTACAGATCTGGATTCTCAGTAGTTCCTTTGCAGAACTTCCTTTCAGAAAGTGCTTAAGGCTCATCGATTTAATTATATCTCTAAATGTTCACATGACATTGTTAGGAACTAAAATTGACTCATTCTGCATGACTAAATCCAAACGTCGCTCATCCACTCTTTGCTCTGGGACATAACTTCCTAAATAGCTTCACATTAAATGGCATTAACTAGTCTGCTTATTCTAAGCTACGTTCAAGTCTCTGTTAATTTTGATACTCCTTGCATATTTATTTCCATATTTTTTCTGCATCTCTGGGTCTGCTCTTGCCACTGCCCTCTAGATGCCAAAAGACTCGGACCACCAGATTTAGGAACAGCTACTACCCCTCTACCTTCAGAGTCCTCAGCCACAAAATCAATCAAGGATTCATTTAAGAACTCTTACGTTTGCACTTCATTTATTTTATTTTATGTTGCGCCGGTCAGTGGCTTTAACTGTAAACCTGGAGAAGGGGGGGAGGGGGGTTAATTATCTATAATATTATTGTTTGTCTTTCAGGCAATTCTATGGAGGGGGAGAAACCTGCAGATGCAGCAACGGTTAAATGTTTTCAAAATAAAACACATATATTTATGCAAATGATATTTGTTCAGTGTAGGTACAGTAGAGTATTTTTGTCTTTTTAAACTGTTTATTTTTAATGCTGGTATATTAGTTCGGTGTTGTAAGAGTAAGTCTCAAGCAACCCAGTAAATACACTTATCTGGCATCTACCAATCCCTATAGGTGGTGGATACCAGGGGTTTTGCTGTATATAATAGATAAACTGGACGTGTCTGACTAGAGGGCATTAGTTTAATGAGTAGGCTAAGAGGATTAAAGATGCTCTGGCTGCAGTCTGGAACATTCTGCTAGAAGACATGGTGGAGATTGGTTCTCTCACATTTAAGAGGCACCTGGACAAGCATTGAATCACCAAAGCAAAAAAAAACAGAATGGAAATTTTAAAAATCTACATATGCTGGGGTCTCGTGCAGGGCCCAAAAGAACTGGAAAAACTCAGCAGGTCATGCAGCATCAACAGGAAATAAAAGGCAGCCGACATCTCGGGCCTGAGCCCTTCATCATGAGTGTCAAAAATCAGGTAGGAGGAAGGAGAAAGGGGAAAAAGCACTGGCAAATATCTTCTGCCACATCACAACTACTTTGCTGTTGCCTCGTGTACCCATGATGAGCTTGTTGACTTTATCCACTCTGCTGCCAATTTCCACCCTGAGTGTTCATGGACATTTTCCATTTCTCACTGCTGCAGTTGGAGGTTCCACCCTGCTTCAAAAGGGCATCAATTATCCCAGTGCCCAGGGAGAGCTTCCTCAGTGACTATCGCTCAGTACCACTCATACCTACTGTGACAAAATGCTTTGGCCAGAATCAACTCACTCCTAAGTATAGATCTGGATCCACTGCCTACCGTCACAATCGCTCAACAATATCACTGACTCTCCTCTCAGCTCTGAATCACCAACACATACTTCTGGCTACTCTTCATTAACTACAGCTCAGCCTTCAACACCATCATTCCATCAGTGCTGGTCAACAAGCTCCAAGGCTTGGGCCTCTGCATCCCCCTCTGCAACTGGATCCCATCGGAAGGCCACGGTCAGTACAAATCGGAAACAACATCTCCTTCTCACTGATGATCAACACAGGTGCAGCTCAAGGATGTGTGCTTAGCTCACTGCTCTACTCACTCGACACCATGGTGTGGGGCTAAGCACAATTCAAAAGCCGTCTACAAATTTGCTGATGACACCATGGTCGTCGGCAGAATCACAGATGGCAATGAGGAAGCCTACAGGAGGGAGATGATCAGCAAGTTAATGCTGTCACAACAACAACCTTGCACTCAACGCAAGCAAAACCAAAGATCTGATTGTGGACCAGGATGAAGTCAGTCCTGATTGGGGGGGTGGGGGTCACAGTAGAGAGGGGCAAGAACTTCACATTCCTGGGTGTCAACATCACTGAGGAACCGTCCTGGGGCCTCCATATCGATGCAATCATGAAGAAGGCCTGCCAGCGGCTATACTTCGGGAGGAGTTTGAGGAGATTCGGTACGTCACTGAAGACTCTCAAAAACTTCTACAGGTGTACCGTGAAGAGCATCCTGTCTGGTTGTATCATTGTCTAGTATGATGTGCCAATGCACAGGACAGGAAAAAAACCTTTAGAGAGTTGTTCACTCGGCCAGCGACATTTATGGGCATCACTCCATCGAGAACATCTACAAGAGGCTGTGTCAAGAAAGCTACCCCTATCCTCAAGGACCCCCACCACCCAGGCCATGCCCTCTTCACTCTGCTATCATCAAGAGGGAGGTACAGGAGCCTGAAGACGAGCATTCAGCGGCACAAAACAGCTTCTTCTCCTGTGCTGTCAAATTTCTGAATGGACAATGAACCACAGATATTACCCCGCTTTCTCCTTTTTTTTGCACTATGTATTTGTTTTGAAATGTCATTTATAGCAATATTTCTTGACATATTACAACAATAAATTCTGATTCTAACATACCAAGTGCTGGTAAACAGTACTAGTATAGATCAATATATAATATGAACATATTGGATTGAAGGGGGTCTTTTTGTGCTCTGTAACTTTCTAACTCCATGTCTTTGGCTGAGAAGTTGGATTGGAGGTTAATGCTGACCTTGCAAGAAACGCCCACATTCCAAGAATGTAAACAAAAACAACCATAAGGCAACCACAAAGGAACTCTCTCCAAGGGTCGGCACAGTTGGGGTAGTGTAGCACAATGATGTTACAGCGCGGGCTTTGAATCCAGTGTCATCTGTAAGGAGTTTTTACGTTCTCCCCATGTCTGAGTGGGTGCTCCGGTTTCCTCCCACTCTTCAAAAACGTACGGGGTGGGGGGATGGGGAATATAGATCAATTGGGTATAATTGGGCGGCATGGGCTCAGGGCTGAAAGGGCCTGTTACCGTGCTGTACATCTAAATTAAAACTATAAAAAACAAAATACTGAAGCACTCACTAGATAAAGTCTGTAAAGCAAAACAAATTTAACAATTCAGGTCAAAGACCATTAATCAGAGGCCAAAAGGTGTTTTGTTTTTAATACAAGGCTTAACCTTTTTCTCTCTCCACAAATGTTACTTGACCTATTAAGAGTTTCCAGGCTTCTCTTTGGTTTCTTTCAGATTTCCTGCATCTGCAGTTTATTGTGTGTACAGATAGATATATAAATACAATAAATTATAAATATTAAAAACACAAATTTTCTGGTCTTAACTACACTGTTTTCCCTTCAGAGGGATTGATACTTGCTTTGGGGAGAAAGGGCTATGTGGTCCAATGGGAAACAAGAAATCTGCAGAGGCTGGGGATCTGTTTACTTCCCTGCGTCTGTTGATTTTGGTCACATATGGGGGCTTCTTCTTGCATTCACGAGAGTATTCTGCCTCCCCTGCCAACTCAATGGAGAGGCTGTGCACTTGTACAACTCAATCAATCTTAACGGCTAACACGAGAGAGGTTAGATTACAGGCATTCTGAAGGTGCCTGCGATTACACTTAGCAACTATCGAAGTTGAAAAATAAAGTGCGATGACAGGTAGCTTCCCCTGTACTCCACAGTAACTTAATGGAAGCAGCATATCTCCTCACGATTAGCACGACCTACCACTGATTCCCTTCCACTCTGACTTAGACCCTCCCTAACTTCACGCCACCACTGCAAGGAATTCTCAGTAGCTTCCTTCAGCTCATAAGTGATAAATAATTTGAAGCGCTGCATATTTTAACCAGTGCCAAAATCAAATTGTTCCTCTTTGAGGATCTCCACTTGAATGTCCGAACTGACCAGTCTTATATTTCACTTTTGGCTGATTCAATGCAATGTGACATTGTTTCAAACATGAGTACTATTCCTGGGAATGATCTGACAAAGTGGTACATCTTAAGCTTTCAAGTATGGTTGAACAGTTATGGGCATGAACTTCGTAGTAAAATACAAAATTTACTTGATTGGACACAAATCAAAACCAAGTTAATTAGCTTACCCTTTGAAATGAATCTAACATTGGAAAGGGGTCAAGGTAGGGAGATCTGGAGAAAGATAATGACTCACAAAGTAATGAGCTAGCTGGGAAATGCCGATGATTGCAGATGGAAACGCTGTGCACATGGTTCCTCAAACCTGGTAAGTAACTAGACCCAGGGAGATCACTGAGCACAATTCGCCAGCCCGGGTCAAGTCACGTGGTAACATTGCGGCATGTGCATGAGGGTGGGGTCTGAATTTCTCAGAGAATCGGAGACTTGGAGGAGAGAAGGAGTCCCTGATATGCCTGTGCTGGGTCTTTGGAAGAACATCCATGTACAGCTCCAAACCCCCTATTGTTTCCTGTAACCCTTCAGGTTCACATTGGAACTTTAAAACTCGTTGGTTCTGCCACAGAAACTCATCAGCTCAGCCAAGTGACACCACTCACTTTGGAAAAGATTGTAAAGGTTTAGAGAGGACAGAACTGAAAGTTTCAAGGATAGCTCTGGCTAGAAAAGTCTGAACGGTTCTCCTTGGAACACAAAGTTCGAAAGGTGAAGCAGAAGGGGTCTCCCTTGGTCTGGTAAGACAGTAAACAGAGATTTGAAATCATTAGTGAGAGAAACGAATGAAATGCCAACGTAGCAACACTCATGGCCCACGCAAACTCCATCAAGGTAAGGTAAGTAGAGATACAGGACGTGAGGAGATCGGCACGAATGCTGTTGGTGACAAAGCAAGTTCTTCATCTTTAAGTGTCTCCCCATAAATATCTGAATATTTCACTTCAGGGAGCTCCAAAGCAAAGTGACATCATTTTTTTTAAGAATCTGCAAGCTGGTACCACAGAACTTGTTAAATTTTCCACAGCTCTGTTAAAATCCTGAGAGTACCTGTCCAATTCTTTATAAATTTAAAGAGTGGTACAATTTCGCTTGATGTTGTTACAGCGCCAGCGATCGGATTTGAATGCACCACTGGCTGTAAGGAATTTGTACATTCTCCCTCTGACCACATGGGGTTCCTCTGCATGCTCCAGTTTCTTCCCACGTTCAAAAGAAGTATGGGGTTAGTAGACTGTTTGGTCACCTGTGTATATTTGGGAGATATGGGCTCATAGGCTGGAAGGGTCTGTTATGCTGCTGCTGTCGTCGTGCCTATCCTTCGAGATCGAGGATGATGGACTTCACTCCATTTTCCACCACGCGAACATGCCTGTGCATGCATTTGTTTAACGTGTACGTGATGTTGCACGCCCAGAAGCACACGATACTTCACAAATCAACCAACTGATTCCAATGGCGTGTAAACCACAACGATTGGAGTTGATGGATTTTTTGCAGGGACCTCACCCTTGACCTTACTGCCATGAGTGGCCCTACCAGGAGCATACCTCCAGACTGCATCGCATTCAGGATCTCATGACCACACACGACAAGGTGACAATCCACGGAGAAGTACGGTGCTCCATCTATAAATTCAATACATTTATTGCTAAATCAGTTTTCATCACCTTTTCAGGTTGAGCAGCAATCTGACCAAACAAAAAAAAACATCCTTACCATTTATAATTTTAAACCTTTGGTTATTATCTCACCATCCCAAGGAAGTTTCATACTCAACGTGCCTCCCATTCTGACTTACGACGTCTCCAGAGAACAGTCCGAGGTGGCCCAGGTTTTATGGGAATTATAACTTCATCAATCATCCGTATGGTCTAGTGGTTCGGATTCCTGGTTTTCACTCAGATGGCCTTGTTTCAAGTCCCAGTATGGGAATTATAACTTATCCAATCTCTACCCTGCAAACATCCCTGCCGTATTTTTTTAAATTTAAATTTAGACCTACAGCACAGAGACAGGCCCTTCTGGCCCACCACCCTGTGCCGCCCAATTATACCCAGTTCACCTACAACCCCTAAACATTATTGGAAGGTGGGAGGAAAGCAGAGCACACGGAGGAAACCCACGCAGACACATAAAGAATGTATAAACTCCTTACAGGCAGCATGGGATTCGAACCTGAGTTACTAGTGCTGTAAGAGCATTGCACGCACCCCAACAATAACCATACTGCCCCCTCTTCTAGACCCCTTTATAATCATCCCTGTTTAAAATTCAGCACCATCTCTTTAAATAAAAATATCGGAGAATATGTGATTGCAATGAGGGCAGGCCAGTTCACAGCAGGGAGCAGTCACCTTCATATTCCCAACAATACAACAAATATTCCAAAGAGAATATGCCCTTCTTGAAACAAGCAGCTCCCATAGCAACAAAACTACCATGTACTTTAATATTTATTTTTGTTATAATGAAGGAAACAATCATGTCAGATTCTGAATGTGTTTATTGTGCAGCGTGACATCTCGCAGAGAGGGTATCAGGCGTTGGAAATTGTAGAATCATTTAACTAGAATATAATTGGAAGTTTTCAAGAGCTGCTTTATTCTTGATGAACGTGCAGCAGGGGCCTGACGTCGTGATAATTCCTAATGGCCATTTTTCTACCAATGAGTCCTCTAGAATAATATTTCCACATAACTTCTTTGCTGAGAGACTGAAGCATCCACTCTCTTCACACCACACACACTGATTGGAGCCCGACTCTATATGTTCAGATGGTCGGGGTTTGTCCACAGTTTCTCAAACTGATCAGCTGAATGGATCAACAGCTGAATCTGTGGGTGCCATTTTCTGCATCCGGTGCTCCCGCTGCGGCCTCCTCTATGTCGAAAAAATGGCAGCACTGCCGGAGCGGCTGCGGGAGCAGAGATACAGCGCTCCCACGGGGTCCATCCGCCCAGTCAACTGCCGTCAGCTCCACATAGGCTTTGAATGGCCCGTCCCACCCCTTCCCCATCCCGCCCCATCCTGTCACTTCCCGTTCTGCCCTGTGGGGCTTTGGGTTAAAAATCCAGCAATTCCCTCCAATGAATCAATCTTGAAAATTAAGTCAAATAAATGTAAGATTTATTCTTGGCCTGATAAATTTGTCCCGCACTGACAGATAACTTGTTAAATCCTTTTGAAAAAGTAAAGAGAATCCAACGCACCACAACATTTGCTTAGGATCAAAAGTCATTCATTAAAAATCCTGTTTCACAAGTCACTTCACACAACCTGAAGCATCCTTTAAACACGTCCCTTCTCCATCTCACACTTACATACTACTCCTGTCAGATTTTTCCTGCACTTTTTTTTAATATCTCTGTACATAAAACTAATGACCCTGGCATTTTCCAAACTGCTTTGCCTACCTATGATTCCACTGCAATTAGCAAGTATCAGAATCTGCTTGTTTCCTTGTTAATTTTTCTTTATCATCAGTCAGGCTATTATACATTCCACGAGCAGGGTGGAGCTAGTCATTAGTTTGTTTTTGAAGTAATCATAACCCTTGAAAGATAATAATTGCTTCTCTTTTATATTATATGTTGGATGTTCTCTGTCATAGTAATTGCCTATTGTATGAAAGAACCGCAAACAGCTGCAATAACAAGCCTCCATTCTCTGAAGCTCATTATTATTCTTCTCCCCTGAAATGCCAGAGGCTATATGGATTTGTGCCTTCTAGTTCTGCAGCCGCTCTGTGTCATGGTAACCTTAAACTTGTGCTCTGCAGGTAACCTTTTACTGAGTATCTACTATTTTTATGGGTGTCCAGAGTGCTTGGAGTCATTTCAAAGATATCAAGAGGCACTTTAAAGGGAGATAAGTGCTAAGATTACACAGTCCACAAAGGGTTACTCTGGAGTAGTTGTATAACAAATCAATGAAACAAAAATCCAGGGTTACATGAAAAAGCAATGTGTTTGAAATGGCATAGCCTGGATAAATAGAGAACTGTTAAAACCTCGGGAGAGAGATTCTCACAGATTAATTCTCATGTTGTCTAGTAGATCAGCCATTACAACATCCTACACACACACATTTTTCATCTGTACAATCAGCGACAGGATGGTGGGAATGAATGCAGGGAATAATTGTTTCATAGTAAAATGTGTCCCCCTTGGTCCTTCTTTATCTGTTTACTAACTTTGTCTCAGTTTCACTCAGTTCTAAGATTCAGCATCACCCTGATGTCCACAGGTACCTGTATTTGGTTTCTGGACAAATCTGAATTGTATATATGAACATATATCCTACATATGTACTGTTTGTCTGTATGTGTGTTATGTCTGCATGTTTTTCCCCAAAGACTGGAGAGCACTGTATCGTCGAGTTGTACTTGTGCAATCAGATGACAATCAACTTGACTTGAATTAGCCAATGATCCCAAGTTATGCAGGTTACCAGTGTGCAGCTGTCCAGATATGAAGGCCTTCAACTTTCAACTCCAGAGAGCCAGCTTTCCAGAGGAACTGTCTTGATCAAACCAACCTATTCCTAGATGAGCTTATGCCTAGATTTGCCCAGGCCCTAGGAGCAGACACCAGGAAGATCCTTAGCAATAACTGAGTTGTCCTCCCAGACAGTCAACCCCACTCCTAGCTTCAGAACTGAGTGTTCATAAACTAGACACAGAGGAGAGTTTGACAAGGTAGATCACCGATCAAACACAAGAACTAAAGACACTAGAATCAATAAGCAAACAGTGAAAAGTTGGAAGAACTCCCAGGGCAGGCAGTATCCCTGGAGAGGAATGTTTGGTCAACAATTCGGGTCAGCACTTGATAACGTGATCTACTGGGAAACGTTGACTGACCATTTTTTCCCACGTCTGGCCTGCTGAGTCCCTCAAAAATTTAGACATACAGCATGGTAAAAGATTCTTCCGGCCTATGAGCCCACATACACTTTAATGAATGGTCTCATCACAAACATTAATACACAAAATACAAGTCACCATGATTTACCAAATTAAAGAAATAAAAAATTATGCTTACTTACTCCATTATATTGGCAACAGCAACCTGTCTTCTCCTTCATCACCTCCTATCTCCTATGCCTGGATTAAGGGTTGAATTGCTCCAAAACACATTTTGAGCAGTAAGAGAAAAGCAAAAAACCTGCAGATGCTGGAAATCTGAAATAGAAACGGAAAGTCCAGCCAATTATTGGCAGGCCTACTGCACTTCTTCCATTACCTTCCCCACCCGTCCACCCGAGCTAGGATAGGGGTTCCCTTGTCCTCTCCTTCCACCTTCAACAGATTATCCTCTGCAATGTTTGCCACCTCTATTGTGCTGCGATTAATAGATTCACCGACTTTGCCATTCCCAAAGGCCCATTCCCTCCATGAAGCCTGAATCACACTTCCACCGATACCCACTCCTTTTTTTAACACATATCGCTAAACAATCATAATTATGCAGTACAGGCCCTTCAGCCCAAGATGTTGTACCATCCAATGTAAATCTACTTCATTTTAGAAGAGATGTACTGATGCTGGAGAGAGTTCAGAGAAGACTTACGAGGATGATTCCTGGAATGCAAAGGCTAATATGTGAGGAGTGTTTAACGGCTCTTGGACTGTATTCATTGGAGTATAGAAGAATGAGAGGAGATATCATAGAACATTTGGAATCCCGAAAGAATTGGACAGAGTAGATGTTAATTTTTCTCCTTGGTGGACGAGTCCAGGACAAGAGTCTTAGAATTAGAGAGTACCCATTTTAAACGGAGATGAGGAGAAACTTCTTTAGCCAGAGGGTCGTGCATTTGTGGAGTTCGTTGCCACATACAGCTGTGGAGGCCCGATCATTGGGGGAGTTTAAGGAGGAGGTTGATAAGCATCTAATTATTCAGGGTACCAAGGGATATGGGGGAAAGCCCAGAAGTTGGAACTAGATATGAGAATGGTTTAGCTCACGTGGAAGTGACAGAGCAGGCTCGATGGGCCGAATTGTAATCTTGTCATATGCGCTTAAAGGCCATTAAATCTCAAAATGCTGGAAACCGAAATAAATACTGGAAATACTCAGCAAGTTAGGCAGAATCTGTGGAGAGAGAAATAGGACCTTCTGATGAAAGGTCATCATGGTGGAATTTTAACTCCACCCTCTCTCTCTCTCTCTCTCTCTCTCTCTCTCTCTCTCTCCATAAACGTTGTGCAGCCTGCTGTATATTTATTGAATAAAATGGGTACTATTCCAGTAAGACATTTGCACCTTTAATAACTGTGAAGAGAAATCTTAACATTGGCCTGGCTGCAGTTCTCGATGAGAAGTTGGAATTATTTTCAGGATTATTGTGCAAAATGTGCCCACGGTATGATTGCAGTTACTATTCTGCTTTATACATTTAACACCCTTGCAGCCAATTAATATACACAGCTTGCCATTGAAAACTCATGTGGGGACTGAAGTCTTGTTTTTCTATCACTTCTGCACATTTCTAAAAGTTGTGCCAAAATTCTAATGTTATTTCACACTCTAGAGAGAAGAGTGCAGTCCCGGTACTGTTTGAATATTGCTTCATAACCCAAAGCTGTTTGAGCATACTGAGCTAGGTATCTCTCCTCCACAGATCCCCTTTGAACACTAATGTACACCATTGGTATTGCTGGAACATCACTGCACACCTCAGGCAGTATGTTAATGCTGGTGTACTGCTTGGGGTAGTCTTTAGGACACGTCGAGATCACAGATAATGTTTGCATAAGCCAGCCGTTTATAGTCATGCTCAGAAATTGTCCTTTAGTTAGGGCAATGAAACAATATGAATGCTGCCTGCAGGAGGAAGTGATTCACACTGATTTGAATCTCCACTGAGCCACCACAGAAGGCTGATTAAAAAAAAGTCCATCTTCTGGCCTGGACAGCTTGATTTTCCACTTAAACGAATGTGAGTGATATTATCGAGAGGTACAGCACAGAAACGAAGTTTGCAGTACTGACAAAGTTATGAGGGGTATAATAGAGTGACTAAGTGCAAGCAAGCTTTTTCCACTGAGGTTGGGTGAAGCAAGAACCAAAGATCGTGGGTTAAGGGCGAGAGGAGAAATATTTAAAGGGTACCTTCTTCATCCAGGGAGTAGAGGGAGAGTGAAAAATGCTGCTGGCTGATTCGATTTCAAGATTTGAGAAAAATCTGTGAAGGAGCATGGATGGGAGGCGCATGGAGGACTATGGTCCGGGTGCAGGTCAATGGGACTAAGCAGAATAGTAGTTCAGCACAGATAAGATGCGTTGAAGGGCCTGTTTATGTGTTGTAGTGTTCTATGGTTATATGCTTCTAAGTGTACACGAAAACAAGAAAGCGTGCAGACACTGGAGTCTTGCGCAGTGCTCTCGAGAAGCTCAGCAGGTCACCCGGCATCCATAGAAAGTGAAAGGTGGTCGGCCTTTCAGACTGTAAGGTAAAAACATCATGAGATGGGACCGGAGAAGGAGTCACCCAGTACTAAGGAGTAACAGAATGCAGATGTGACCTTGTACACTCAAGATAAGTGTGGCAATAACAAGATGATGTACAGCAGACTAACAGAGAAGGATAGCAACAGTTTATTCATTGGACAATGTAATGGTATGATAATTTACTAAGTACGTATCCTGAGGTATAAAAAAAACACCACTTGCTGATAACGGCAGAATGCGCCTTCTCCAACTAACACTGTTAGTTGCAAGTGTTACAATCCGGTAATAAAGAACAAAGAACTTTGATTTTGACTCAGTCTGGTGTCTGACTCACTCATTCATGAACAAAGCAGACCTAACAAGACCCAAGCCCCTCATCAGGAATGTGGAATGGCCTGGATAAAAAGATGGGGTGGGGGGGGCGAAGAGGATGAGAGGAGAGGAGGGAGGAAGGGACGTGGTGGAGGAGTGCAGGCTAACAGATAAGAGGTGATACAGTAGAAGGGAAGGATCGGGGGAGAGGGCAGAGGGCCTCGAAGGATAGCTCTCTGATGGGCGAAGGAAGGGAGAGGGGAGATGGGAAGTTGGAGGAAAGGATACAGAGGGGTAGAGAAAGAAAGAGACCAGGGGAGGGGGTTAACAGAAATGGGAGAAGTCAATGTCGGGTGGAGAGTGATGAGGTGGAATCAGAATCAGAATTTACTGTCATGAATAAATCACAAAATTTATTGTTTTGTGGGACTATCACAGAGCAAACATTCACATAACCTCCTTACAAAAATAAATAAAAATAGTGCACGAAAATCAGAATAAGGCAGTGTCTTTGGTTCATTGATCATTCAGGAATATACGCTGTTGTTCCTTCACTTTGCGGGTCATCTCAATAGGAAGTACATAAGGCCTTTGCTTCCTATGGGTGCTGTATGTCCTGCTGAGTTTCACCAGTCCCACATGAATGCCGTTTTTTAAAAAAAATTCTCCTCACATTCACATCAATCCCTCCACTCATCTGCACACTTAGGGCGACCAACAGTGGCCAACTAACCTGCCACCCAGTGTGACATTGGAATGCGGAAGGAAACTACTGATGTGGCATCAATGACTCAAAAGCCTGAAGTTGAGCAAAACCGATAGGCTTTTATTTGCAATAGAATGAAGGCACATCCCTGCTGGCCAACTGTCCTGAACTGAGGAGGGGGCTGAGGGACAGCCACCTTTATTCAGGGGCCTGTGGGAGGGGGCCACATGGGTGTGCTCAGACAGATAAATATATACATAGACTGGTTGACCCTGGGGAAACCTACGTCGTCACAGGGAGAGTGTGCAAGTTCTACACAGACAGTGCTCGAGGTTAGGATACAGCTGCTTTCTCCAGAGTGGCAAGGCTAAACTTACACAGACAAAATTAAACAAATGGACATCACTTCCCCTCTCCAACGACATTTGTTTTTAAATGGTCAATGTTTCATGAGCATAGCACAAGAGAAATAAACAAAATACGTGGATCTGATTCATCAAATTGTTCCTGTTGTTTTGAAGAGGTTCTCCCCACTTTGTCCATTGTCCAAAACTTTACCTTCAAAGAGTTTTCATCGCAGAGATGGATCTCACTGCAGAGAGAAGGGAGCACAGGGTAATGGTGAGAGAATGCTCCTCTCTCTGTGACCTGCTGAGCTATGATCATGATGGGCAACTCTGTAGAATGACTATGTACTAATCTTTGCATTCCAATGAATCTTCTTATCCAAGATAAGCCATTGAAACATAATGGATGCCCATGGGTATATCTTTCAGAATTGGCTAGGGCTTGGAGTGGGCCATTTTCATGAACCCTATGGAATTCCTCCACTTCTTCTGTCATTTTCCTGGTAATGGTCAGGCCTGGGACTTACCTCTGGAGCCACATGCATTCTCTCGTCCCTCACCTGGATCCCACGTTCAATTCTCAAAAAAGAGATGCGGAGGAATTTCTTTACCCAAAGCATGGTGAACCTCTGGAATTTGCTGCAATGGGTGGCTGTGGAGCTGTGGGTGTACTTAAGGGAATATCAGGACATCAAAGGTTATGGGGAGAAGGCAGAGGAGTGGGGCTGAGTGGGAGGATGGATCAGCTCATGATGGAATGGTGGAGCAGACTCAATGGGCCAAATGGCATACTTCTGCACCTATATCTTATGGTCGTCATCTCTTGAAAAGGAGCACAGACTTCATTCCTTTTTTTATATTTTTTTATTTTTCACACTGTGAACCATATCAACCAAAATATATACAAAAGTTTCTCATTAAATATACACAGTGGCATTTTCTCCCTTTATTTCCCCCTACCTTCCCTCCCCCCTTCCCACCCCCCTCCAAAACCCATAAATATTCAATATATACAATACAATAAAACCATAAAACAACGTCATCACACAATGAAAATAAACAAGAAAAATGTGTCATTTACTTTTACACACTGGATCAAGTCGTTTTGTCTTCTTATCATTTTAGGGGGTGGAGGTCTGCGGTAGGCCCTCTCTGTTATGTTCCACGTATGGTTCCCAAATTTGTTCAAATAATGTGACTTTATTTTTTAAATTATATGTTGTTTTTTTCCAATGGAATACATTTATTCATTTCTATGTACCATTGCTGTATTCTCAGGCTCTCTTCCATTTATCAAGTTGACATTATACATTTTTTTGCTACTGCTAAGGCTGTCATAATAAATCTTTTTTGCACTTTATCCAATTTGAGGCTTAATTCCTTACTTCTTATGTTACTTAGAAGAAAGATCTCTGGATTTTTTGGTATGTTATTTTTTGTGATTTTATTTAATATCTGATTTAGATCTTCCCAAAACATTTTCACTTTAGTACATGCCTGAATTGCATGTACTGTGGTTCCCATTTCCTTCTTACAGCGAAAACATCTATCTGATAATGTTGGACCCCATTCTTTTAACTTTTGAGGCATGATATATACCCTGTGTAACCAATTATACTGTATCATGAGTAACTTTGTGTTTAATGTATTCTTCATAGTTCCAGAACATAACTTTTCCCATGCTTCATTTTTTATATTTATGTTTAAATCCTTTTCCCACTTTTGGTTAGGTTTATAGCTTATTTCTTCATTTTCTTTATCTTGCAGCTTAATGTACATGTTCCTTATAAATCTTCTAATTATCATTGTGTCTGTAATCACATATTCAAAGCTGCTTCCTTCTGATAATCTCAGTCTGTTTCCCAATTTATCCTTTAAATAAGCTTTCAGTTGATGATATGCAAACATTGTACCGTGAGTTATTCCATATTTGAACTTCAACTGTTCAAATGTTAATAAATTATTTCCCAAAAAACAATTTTCTATTATTTTGATTCCTTTTCTCTCCCATTCTCTAAAGGAAAGGTTATCTATTGTAAAAGGGATTAGTGGGTTTTGTGTCAATAACAATTTTGGTATTTGGTAATTCATTTTTTTCCTTTCTAAGTGGATCTTCTTCCATATATTAAGTAAATGATGCACTACTGGTGAGCTTTTACATTGCACCAGCTTTTCATCCCACTTATAAAGTAGATGTTCCGGTACCTTCTCCCCTAATTTATCTAGTTCTATCTTAGTCCAGTCCCTTGTCTGGTAAAAGTCTGATAAATACCTTAATTGTGCGGATCTATAATAATTTTTAAAATTTGGTAACTACAAACCACCTTGGTTGTACCTCTCTGTTAATTTATCTAATGCTACCCTTGGTTTTCCCCCTTTCCACAAGAATTTCCTTATTATTCTCTTTAGTTCATTACAGAATTTCTCTGTTAAGGGAATTGTTAATGATTGAAATAAATATTGTATCCTTGGGAAGACATTCATTTTAATGCAATTTACCCTCCCTATCAACGTTAGCAGTAATTCTTTCCAATGTTCTAAGTCTTCCTACAATTTCTTTATTAGTGCTTGATAATTTAGTTTGTACAGGTGGCTTAAGTTATTATCTAACCTGATCCCTAGGTATCGGATTACTTGTGCTTGCCATTTAAATGGTGATTCTTTTTTTTTAATTCTGTATAATCCACGTTACTCATTGGCATCATTTTCACTTTTATTTGCGTTGATCTTGCACCCCGATATTTCTCCATACTCCTTCAATTTCTTATGTAATTCTTTTATTGATATTTCTGGTTCTGTTAGGTATAGTATGATGTCATCTGCAAATAAGCTGATTTTATACTCCTTCTCCTTTATTTTTATCCCTTTTATTTTATTTTTTGTTCTTATCAGTTCTGCCAATGGCTCTATTGCTAAGGCGAACAATTAGGGGGATAATGGACATCCCTGTCTAGTTGACCTACTTAATTTAAATTGGTTCGATACATATCCATTTACTGTTACCTTCGCCAAAGGTCCATTATATAATGCTTTAATCCAATTTATATATTTATATATATGGCAAGTTTTGTGTTTCTTCTATTTGGTTCATTACTTCCAGGAGAGGAGGAACTCTTTAAATGTTTTATAGAATTCTATTGGGAATCCATCCTCTCCAGGCGTTTTATTGTTCAGCAGCTTTTTTAATATATCCTGTCCTTCCTCTATTTCAAATGATTTTATCAGTTTGTTTTGTTCCTCCTTACAATTTCGGCAGTTCAATTTTAGCTAACCATATAACCATATAACCACTTACAGCACAGAACAGGCCAGTTCGGCCCTACTAGTCCATGACGTAGCAAATCCCCACCCTCCTAGTCCCACTGACCAGCACCCGGTCCATACCCCTCCAGTCCTCTCCTCTCCATGTAACTATCCAATTTTTCCTTAAATGTAACCAATGATCCCGCCTCAACCACGTCTGCCGGAAGCTCATTCCACATCCCTACCACCCTTTCCGTAAAGAAATTTCCCCTCATGTTCCCCTTATAATTTTCCCCCTTCAATCTTAAGCCATGCCCTCTAGTTTGAATCTCCCCCACTCTTAATTGAAAAAGCCTATCCACATTTACTCTGTCTGTCCCTTTTAAAGTTTTAAACACCTCTATCAAGTCCCCCCTCAATCTTCTATGCTCCAGAGAAAAAAGCCCTAGTCTGCACAACCTTTCCCTGTAACTCAAACATTGAAATCCTGTCAACATTCTCGTGAACCTTCTCTGCACTCTCTCTATTTTGTTTATATCTTTCCTATAATTTGGTGACCAAAACTGTACACAGTACTCCAAATATGGCCTCACCAATGTCTTGTACAATTTCATCATAACCTCCCTACTCTTGAATTCAATACTCCGATTTATGAAGGCCAACATTGCAAATGCTTTCTTCACCACACCATCAACCTGAGTATCAGCCTTGAGGGAACTATTTACCATCACTCCTAAATCCTTTTGTTGCTCTGCACATCTCAATAGCCTACCATTTAATGCATATGACCTATTTAGATTTGCCTTTCCAAAATGTAACACCTCACACTTATCTGTATTAAATTCCATCAGCCATTTCTCAGCCCACACCTCCAGCCTTCCTAAATCACCTTTTAATCTATGGTAGTCTTCCTCACTGTCCACAACACCACCAATCTTTGTATCATCCGCAAACTTGCTTATCCAATTCTCCACCCCTACTTCCAGATTGTTAATATATATAACAAACAATAGTGTACCCAGGACCGATCCCTGAGGAACTCCACTAGTCACTGGCTTCCAATTGGACAAACAATTTTCTACCACTACTCTCTGACACCTCTAATCCAACCATTGCTGAATCCATTTCACTACCTCCTTATTTATACCTAATGCCTCCCCCTTTTTTCCTAACCTCCTATGGGAACTTTGTCAAAAGCTTTACTAAAGTCTAAATAGACAACATCCACAGCTTTCCCTTCATCAACCTTTTTTGTAACCCCCTCGATAAACTCAATCAGGTTTGTCAAGCATGATCTACCCCTGACAAAACCATGTTGATTACTCCCTATCAATCCCTGTACCTCCAAATATTTGTAAATACCATCCCTCAGAACACTTTCCATCAACTTACCCACCACAGATGTCAGACTCATGGTCCTATAATTCCCAGGTTTACATTTGGACACTTTCTTAAACAGCGCCACCCTCCAATCCTTTGGCACTACCCCCATGACCAGTGACATCCTAAATATCTCTGTTAATGGCACCACTATCTGTTCACAAGCCTCCCTGAGTGTCCTTGGGAATATTTTGTCCGGTCCGGGAGATTTATCCACCTTTATCTTTTTCAACACAGCCATCACTACCTCCTCAGTTATCCTTATATGCTTCATGACCTCCCCACTATTTTTATTTACTTCAACTGGTTCAATATATTTTTCCATAGCAAAGAAATCATTCTAAATTTCCCCCATTTCCTCTGACTTCTCACTCAGCCTACCCTCGCTATCTACAAGGGGTCCAATTTTATCCCTCACTAATCTTTTACTTTTAATGTACCTATAGAAACCCTTTGGATTTATTTTTACTCTGTCTGCCAAAGCCTCTTCGTGCCTTTTTTTGGCCTTTCTAATTTCTTCTATTTTAAAAACTCTTCTATTTTATCATCTTGCCCCTCGTTCTCAGTTTGGTATAATTGTTCATAAAATTCCATAAAGTTCTCATTAATCTCTATTGGGTTATATGTAATTTGTTTGTCCTTTTTCCAATACAGTTTTTTTAGTTTGTTCTGTTTTAAGTTGCCAGGCTAATATTTTATGTGTTTTTTCTCCCAGTTCATAATACTTTTGCTTTATTTTCATTATGTTCTTATCCACCTTGTTCGTTTGCAATGTTTCGTATTTTATTTTTTTGTCTGCCAATTCTCGCCTTTTCGTTATATCATCCCTTTTTACTAATTCCTTTTCTGTACTTACTATCTCCCTTTCCAACTGCTCTATTTCCCGATTGTAATCCTTTTTCATCTTAGTTACATAACTTATTATCTGCCCTCTAATGAAGGCTTTAATTGCGTCCCATAATATAAATTTGACTTATACTGATTCCGTGTTTATTTCAAAATATGTTTTAATTTGGCATTCAATAAACTCTCTAAATTCCTGCCTTTTAAGTAACATGGAGTTTAACCTCTATCTATATGTTCTTGGTGGGATGTTCTCCAGTTCTATTGCTAATAACAGGGGTGAATGATCAGATAGTAATCTAGCTTTCTACTCAGTTTTCCTAACTCTCCCTTGAATGTGGGCCGACAACAAAAACTTATCAATCCTTGAGTAAGTTTTGTACCTACTTGAATAATATGAGTATTCCTTCTCTCTTGGGTGCTGCCTCCTCCATATATCCATAAGTTTCATTTCCTGCATTGATTTAACCATAAATTTGGCTACTCTTTTTGCTTGTCTTTTGTCCAGTTTTATCCAAAATTGGATACAAAGTAGGATTAAAATCCCCTCATATCAATATATTTCCTTGTGTATCTACAATCTTCAAAAAATATCCTGCATAAACTTTTGATCCTCCTCGTTAGGCACATATATATTGAGCAAATTCCAAAATTCTGAGTATATCTGACATTTTATCATTACATACCTCCCTGCTGGATCTATTGTTTCCTCCTCTATTTTGATTGATATATTTTTATTAATTAATATGGCTACACCTCTAGCTTTTGATTTATAGGATGCTGCTGCTACGTGTCCTACCCAGTCTCTCTTTAATTTGTTATGTTCCACTTCAGTTAGATGTGTTTCCTGCACAAATGCTATAAATATTTTTTTTCAGTAAATTTAATAGCCTATTCCTTTTAATTTGGTTATGTATTCCATTAATGTTTATAGTCATGTAGTTCAACATGGCCATCTTATATCTTGTTTACACCTGATTTCTGCTTCCTCGTCACCTCCATCCCTCTTTTCCCTATTTTCATCTCTCAGTTTTCCCTTTTTAAACTCAATGTATGACAACACATTTAAAAGATAAAATACTTCAACAACTCCCACACCCAATATTACCTTAACCACAAATGCCCGCCCCCTCTCTGAGTTGCCCCTTATCCCTTGTTGGGCAACCACAACTCCCCTTTCCATTTGGATTGCCAACCTGTTCACAAGCGTCAACTGATTTCACAGTGATGGTTATTCTGTCCCCCCACAATCACCCCAGAAAACACTTTTTTTTACAAATATAACAAAGCTCTCCCTTTTTTCCCCCTTACTTCCTTCCTTCCCTTCTCTTTTCCCTCTTTAGTTCTTTACATATACACTGTTTTTACACCTTTATATATACTTTATCGCTGTTCTTCATTCTTATTACATCTCTTCATCTCTCCTTGCACAGTTTGCAAATGCTCTGTGAATTCTTGTGCTTCCTCCGGATCCGAGAACTGTCTGCTTTGCTCCCCGTGGATAAATATTTTAAACACAGCTGGATGTCTTAACATGAATTTATAACCTTTTTTCCATAGGATCGATTTTGCTATATTAAACTCCTTCCTCTTCTTTAAGAGTTCAAAACTTATGTCTGGGTAAAAAAATATTTTTTGACCCTTGTATTCCAGTGGTTTATTATTTTCTCTAATTTTATTCCTTGCCCGCTCCAGTATATTTTCTCTTGTCATATATCTCAAAAGTTTTACTAAGATGGATCTTGGTTTTTGATGTGCCTGTGGTTTCAGAGCTAATGCTCTGTGTGCCCTTTCTATTTCCATTTTTTCCTGCATTTCTGTCATTCCCAGGACCTTCAGGATCCATCCTTTTATAAATTCCTTCATGCCTGTGCCTTCTTCACCCTCCTTCAGGCCCACTATTTTTATGTTGTTTCGCCTACTATAATTTTCCAACATATCAATTTTCTGAGATAACAACTCTTGTGGCTCTTTAATTTTTTTGACACTTTCTTCCAATTTTCCTTTTAAGTCATTTACTTCCATTTCTACTGCTGTTTCCCGCTCTTCCACATTTTCTCTTTTCCCTATTTCTGTCATTACCAGGTCTAACCTTTGCATTTTATCTTCTGCTCTTTTCATTTTTCTTTTAATTGCACTAAATTCAAGTGATAACCATTCTTTTAATGCTCTCATTTGTTCTTCATAAAAAGCTTTATCTATATTCTGTCCATCAGTTTTACCTTCTATTTCTCTGTGAAAGTCTTGGTCTTCTTCTTCCTCTTCTTCTATATCTGTACCTCTGTTTGTGTCTTCTTCTTCTCTTCTTTGTATTTGTGTCTCTTCTGGTTTTCCTGATGAATTGCTTGTATGACTTTGTCGGGCCTCATCTTGCTGGGCCTCTTGCTGTTGGACTTTCCTTCTGGGCTGCTCATCTGTCAGGCCTCCTGCTGCTGCTCTTCTTGCTGTTCACGCCATCGACTTTCTTTCTCGCCTGGTACTTCACTCCCTCTCCTGCCACCTTCCTTATCTTCCAGCTGAGAGGCCTGGTGTCAGGTGTCCCTCAGCTGGTCGCGCCATGGTTGCCCGCTCCTTGGCTGAGCCCCCCTCCTGTCGGTGTTTTCTTTTACTTTAGATTGTGCAATTGCTGCAGTCCACCAGTTGGGGGGTGGGGTCACGACTCCAACACCAACCTCGGAGAATGGGCATTCTTTGCCACCACGGCTCCCTTTTCCTTCGTGTAGGTAAGGCCTTTTTTCTTTTCCGGTGACTTTTCTTTTTTCCCCGTTGTTTTTACTTTTTCCTTCTTGGGTGCCATTTTCTTTCTCTTTTCTGCAACTTTATCTTCTATTTCTTATATTTTATATTTGTTGAACTTTGTCTTTTCTTGACTTTTTTTCTTTTTTTCTGGAGAGGGGTGGTTTTACCCTACTGGCCACTACTCCATCACGTGCCTCCTCCAGACTTCATTCCTTTGAGGAAAGGTTGGAACCATAGAATCATAGAGCACTACAGCACAGAAACAGGCCCCTTCAGCCCTTCTAGTCTGTGCCAAATCTTTTTTTTTGCCTTGTCCAACAGACCTGCACCCAGTCCTTAGCCCTCCACTCTTCTCCCATCCATGTACCTGCCCAAATTCTTCTTAAGAGTTAAAATTAATAAGATCAGACATAACCCTGAGTTAGAATTTAACATGGATTTAACACAGAGCTCAGTCGCATTTCTGAACGGTGAGAATTGCACGATGTTTTTAGTTGCTTTCAGTTCAGCTCATGATTTTACTGGTTATCCTTGACTCAAAAACCAGTATGAATCACATGCACCTGTATCAATTTCTGACAAAAAGGGCCAGGTTCTTCTTGACAGTCTGCAGAATGAAAATTGACTTTGCGTTGATGCAATTTTCACTAAACTGACCCAGAAGTATTCCCAATGTCTTTCCATTGTTCTCCTGAATCAGCACTGCTCTCTAAGTCCAGATGTTCACAGAAGTAATAGAACTGGTGCAATTCTTTGGCATGGATGTGGATCTCTCAGTGGGAGTGGCAGTTGTGCCTGGCCATGTTCTCTGCTTCTTTAAACCATTCTTTGGTCATTAGACTGTTCCAGGCAACAACAGAAGAAGTGAACACAGGAAACTGAGAGTGGCTTTTAATCGTGTTCCAAGTGAGCTTGTTTATTCTTGTTCAACTGATTATTGTCAGGCAATGGTGTCAACTGAAGTATTATCCACTTAATTGGATTGTTCATTAAGAGCCTCAATCATTCTCCTGGCAAATCACCAGTGCCATCTTCAGCTATTTTCCTGTGACACCCCTTTGAAATGAAGCCAGGTCAGACAGCGCTGGCCCCTAAATCATAGATTCATTCATGCCCAATAGAACAGGAAAAAATAGTTCTCTATCTTCAAAGGCCTGGGCAGTTCTGGGTGAAATCCCATCAATTTGATTTTTTTTTAGGAGAACCTAAAATAGATTCTCCTTGGCAGGCTAATTATAATTAAGATGGTTGCCCCTTGGAAGACCTCCTGTGGATGTGGCCTGTCTTCTCGGTGACTGGATATGACTGCTGTCTGTCACAAAGTGTGGCTTCCAAAATGGTGTGTGTACATAGCATTTTTAAATTGAGCACTCCCTCATGATTTCCATTCAAAGCGACGGCAATATATCTCAGCTGAGTTCCTCCAACATTTCTCTGTGTTTTAACTCATGATTCTTCTGGTTGGCTGAGGTGGAGGGTAATGGTTTTTTATCTGAAGATCTCAATGCATTAAACCCCAGTGATGGCCTGTCGTCTGTCTGCTCTCTTCCACTCTTCCACAGAAGTTGTGAATCTTTGGATTTCTCAACAGTGTCGTCGTGGAGCTTAGTCAAGTTTATGGAATACCAAAGGATAATGGTTTTGTGCAGGAAAATGCTGGATAAGGTAAAAGATCAACCATGGTCTCTTTAAATGGTAGGGACAGTGTAAAGGGTTTGAATATCCTGCTCCTGGTCTCATTCCTTGGCTGGAATCGTACCACAGATGCTGAGGGCAGTCTCGGGGACTGCTTCCCAATTTAATTTATTTTTAAGTCCTAGTTGCTTCCCTTTCCCCATCTAGTATCTTTTTCAGTTCCATTTGTGACTGTGCTTCTCTTGAAAATCAGTGCAGCAAAATTCTTGTTTTCAGGAATTCAAGCAACCAGCAAAATAAAAAATCATGGAAAATAAAGAGGTAAAAAATACGGACGTTTCAAATTGGTGCTCTGAGCGGTAAGTTCGCCAGACACACAACACGCAATCTAAAGCCACTGGAAAATTCACTTATCCAGCATCTTCCAATCTCCGTAGGTACCAGATACTGGGATGTGGGGGTTGGGGGGGGGGGGGGGGGGAACGGTTACTGTATTATGGCATAAGATGAGCTTCAGAGGCATTAATAGCTGATACACAATCAATTACACAAAGACTGAAGTAATCGGAACTGAAGGCTTTTATTAGCAAGAGATGGACAGCATCCCTCGTGTTGCTGGTTCTCTCTGACCCAGGCTCGAACTGGTGGCAGAGTTGTGGTATGACAGCCTTTATGGGGGATAAAGCAGAGGAGTCATGAGCTGGCCAGTGAGAGTAGGCTTAAACATACACAATAATGGTTTCACCACGTTAGCAAGCTGTGTCCTGGAGTTATTACAGTTCCTGGTCAACCACGGTCATGAATAGATTAAATTTGATGGAATTAGTGTAGGGAAATGGTTCGGAAGTTATAGGTCAGCCCTGATCTCATTAAGTGGTGGAGTAACATTGCTACACTGGAGCTGACCCTGCACTGGAGCTGCTCCAATACTGGAATTTAAGAAGTACCATTAAAGGGAAGAGCAGCTTCAGTGAAGCAACCACTTTGGGAGTGCCTGGTGTAAGAATGGGAATTTCAGGCTTTGGATCAAGAGGCTTGAACAAGCAGAGGCTGAGGCAGTGGTGAGGTAACATTTCAAACAGGTGTCAGTCATACCAGTGCCCAAGAAGAGTGTGCTAACCTGCCTAAATGTCCATCAACCATTAGCACTCGCATCGACAGTGATGAAGTGTTTTGAAAGGCTGGTGTTGAAGCAGATCAGCTCCTGTCTGAGCAGCGACATGGATCCGTTCCAATTTGCCTATCGTAGCAACAGGTCGATGGCGGATGCCACCTCACTGTCTCTACCTGGACTGAAAAGATGCCTACATAAGGATGCTCTTTACGACTACAGTTCGGCATGTAACACCATCGTCCCCTCAAAACTGATCAGCAAACTCCAAAACCTGGGACTCTTGTCATTGTGTAATTGGATTTTCTCACCTACAGATCATAATCCATGAGGATTGGTAAGAATATCTCCTCCACAATCTCCACCAGGACTGGAGCACCACAGGGCTGTGTTCTTAGCCCACGCTCTACTTGCTTTACACCTATTAATGTGTGGCTTGGTACAGCAACAACACCATCTACAAATTCGCTGACAATACCACATTAGAGGGTTGTATACAAAGAAGCGATGAGTCAGCATACAGAAAGGAGATTGAAAACTTGGCTGAATGGTGCACCAATAATAACCCTGCACTCAATGTTACCAAATCCAAGGAGCTGATTGCTGGCTTCAGGAAGGGAAAACCAAAGATATACAATCCAGTGATCACTGGGAGATCAGAGGTGGAGAGGGGGAGCAAATTTAAGTTCTTGGGAATCACTATTTCGGAGGATCTTTCCTGGAGCCAACACACCAATGGCATCATAAAGGAAGCACATCAGTGCCTCTACTTCCTCAGGAGTTTGCGGAGGTTTGGTATAACACCAGAAACCCTGGCAAATTTCTACGGACATGTGGTGGAAAGTGTGCTGATCATGGTCTGATATGGGGACACCAATGCCCCTGAGTGTAAAGCCTTGCAAAAGGGAGTGGACATAACCCAGGACATCAAAGGCAAGCCCTCCCTACCATCAGGAACATTGCCATTGGAGATAAGCAGCAATCATCCATTACACCCACACATGCTCGGTTCTCGCTGCTGCCACAAGACTCGCACCACTAGGTTCAGGAACAGTTGCTACCCCTCCACTGTCAGACTCCTCAGCAGCAAACTCAATCAGGGACTCATTTAGAGTCTCTTTCTTTTACACTAAATTTTTATCTCTGTATTGCACAGTCAGTTTGTTTACATTTCTTTACATGTGATATTCTTCATGCACTACCATGAAGAAGTAATTCTGCATCGCCCACAGGAAAAAAATATATCTCAGGGTTGTATGTGATGTATGTATTCTGACAATAAATTGGAAATTTTAAATCTGAAGGTAAGGACAACCCTGTCAAAGAACAAAAGGTTCCAGCAAGGAGGCACAGACAAGTAAAGGTTTTTCTAGCTTTTTAAAATTTCACTTCATGTGGGAATGGCAGCCGTGGCAGGGATATGCTCACCTTGCAGAATGTGAATGGTCAGGGAAGTCAACCGCTTCCCTGACAACTCTGTCTGTAAGAAGTGCATCTCCTAAAAACCGTGTTAGGGAATTGGAGATGGAGTTGGATCATTCGGGGGCTGAGGGAGAGATAGGCAGGAGTTACAGGGACGCAATCACACCTAGAATGAAGGAGGAAGGCGGCTGAGTGACAGTCATGAGAAGGAAAGGGAACAGGCAGGCAGGGCTGGGTATCCTGTGGCCAATCCCCTCAATAACACGTATGGGATACAAATGAGGGAGGCAACCTACTAGGGGTAAGCTATAGCAGTCAGGTCTCTGGCACAGAGTCTAGTCCTGTGGCTAAGAAAGCGAAAGAGGAGAGGGGTGAGCTGTAGTCATAGAATTCAATAGTGAAGAAAGCATATAAGAGCTTCTGTGGAAGAGATTGAAAATCTCAGGTGGTATGTTGGCTTCCAGGTGCCAGGGTCCAGGATATCTCAGACTGAGTTCACAGCATTGTCAAGAGAGTGGGTGAGCAGCCAGATGTACAGAAGGGTCAATGCTACAGGTAGGAAGGGTGATGATGTAATGAAAAGATAATTCAGGGAGGTAGGTGTGAAGTTAAAAGACAGGACCTCCAGGGTTGTGATCTCAGGATTGCTACCCATGCCATGTGCTATGGGGTTAGACATCAGAGGATAATGCAGCTTAAAACGTGGCTGAAGACATGGTGGAAAATGAAAGGCTTCAGATATCTGGAGTATTGGTCCTGGGAAGGTGGGACCTGTTCCAACAGGATGGTTTTCATCTGAACTAGAGGGGGACTAATATCCTGAACTTTGCAGGTGAAGCTCCGGGGGGGGCTTTAAATTAGATTTGAAGGGCCAGAGTACCAGAGTAGATTAAGTGCTGTAGGATTGGAGGATAACTAAATATTGTTCCACTGCTTAAAATGGGCTCCAAAAATAACCCAGGAAATTAAAGACCAATGAGCCTGACATCAGCAGTAGGGACATTCTTGGAAAGATTTCTAAAAGATCAGATATACAAGTATGTGGATAGTCAGGGACTGAATAAGGATGGTCAAAATGTCTTTGTGGTAGGTTGTGTTTAACAAATCTTAAAAATTGAGTTTTTTGAGGAGGTTATCAGGAACATTGAAGAAGGAAAGGCTGTGGATATTGTCTACATGGAAGGCCTTGACAAGATCCCACAAGGGAGGTTAGTCAGGAAGGTTCGGTTGCTCGGTATTCATGGTGAGGTCGTAAACTGGAGTCAACATTGACTATATGGGAGAGAGTGGATGATGCCTCTCTGACAGGAGCTGTCCCTGCACTTGACTGGTCCTTGCACTGGAGCTGCCCCTGCCCTGGTGCTGCCCCTGCTTTGGTGCTGTCCCTGTCCTGGAGCTGCTCCTGGACCTCAATGGTCCCACCACTGGAAGAGTCCTTGCACTTTAACTGTCCCATCAATGGACAGTCAGCGAAACTGATGGGTATTGCTTAGCTGTCCTGATGTGTGAAAGTCTTGGCTTCATTTTATTCATATTGTGAAAGTAAAGCAATATTAGTACGATGAACAACACTTCTCAAACGTGTTATGAACATTTGGAATTTTTTTTAACACATTGAAATCTCACTTCACACTTCTAACATCTCTCAACAGATTTTTGGACCAGATCTGGATTCAAATAAGAGATTCATTTTCTTAGAAGTCACTTTTATTGCACTCTGCATGTCCCTGACTGTTGCATCCTATCCATTTTGTGGAAGACATTTTTTTAATGCAAGTCCCAGAACTAAATTGATTTTGATATTACTGGGATTTTCTTTTGCATAATTAAGATGAGGGATAATTTTGAAGCTGCCTTGTCATATTACCATCCGGGGGTTGAGGCGGGGGGGGGGGGGGGATGTTGAAGGAGGGGGTGGGAAGAAATAGCTGATGCATAATCCTGGACTTAAATTGGCCACTCTTTCTCCACAGGTGCTGAATTCACTGCACAATACTTTTTCAAAAGATTTGCTTCCTTTTATGAGAGACAATGTCAAGCTAAACACAAGGATAATTTAAGATTTGCTGTATCATTTAGGAAGATAGAGAAATATTAAGTTAACTTTCATTGAATTTAATCACATGCTGACACATTGCTTTGGTTCAAATGACCTAAAAAACTTTTGCAGCTGATTTTTGTTTCTACTCAGCATCTGATGCTTCTCCTGTCAGTGGCCAGCACTGATAGATTCCATTTGCCCTGATACTACCTTTTCTTTGGCCACAATGTCTTGGTGAAATCTTTCACCACATTCATCACTGCACCGAGATCAGCAAGGAAGGAGTCCAAGTGCGAATGCAGAAAATGAATTTTCGATGACATGTTACACTACACGGTTTTGTACGCTTGAAGTAGACTTAAAATAGAACTATAGAATGCTAAAGCATAGAAAACAGGCTATTCGGCCTCTCTAGTCTGTGCTGACCACTATTTTGCTAGTCCCACTGACCTGCTCCCACTCTATAAACCTTCAGACCTCTCCAATCCATGTATCTATCCAATCTATTCTTAAAACTCAAGATCGAGCCCATCGGAAGACAATCCATTTCACACTCCCACCACTCTCTGAGTGAAGAACTTTCCTCTAATGTTCCCCAAACCTTTCCCCTTTTAGCTTAAATCTATGACCTCTCGTATTTATCTCCCCAATCTAAGTGGAAAAAGCCCACTCGCATCCATTCTGTCTATACCTCTCATAATCTTGTAAACCTCTATCAACCTCAGTCTCCTTGGCTCCAAGGAATAAAGTCCTAACCTGTTTAATCTTTCCCCTGAAACTCAACTCCTGAAGACCCAGCAACATCCTACAAAATCTTCTCTGCACTCTCTCAATCTTATTGATATCCTTCCTGTAGTTAGGTGATCAGAATTGCACACAATATTCCAAATTTAGCCTCACCAATGTCTTAAACAACTTCAACATAGCATCCCAACTCCTGTACTCAATACTTTGATTTATAAAGGCTAATCCTGTCTTAACAATCCTGTCTTAACAATCCTGTCCACCTATCTTTGTGACATCAGCAAACTTGCTGATCCAATTTTCCACATTATCATCCAGATCATTGATATGGACAACAACAATGGTCCCAACAGAGATCCCTGAGGCACACCACTAATCATAGGCCTCCAGTACGAGAAGCAATCATCCACTACCACACAGCCAATTTCAAATCCATTTTACAACCTCTACATGGAATCCTGTTGTCTTAACTTTCTGAACTAACATCCATGCGGGACCTTGTCAGAGGCTTTACTAAAGTCCATGTAGACAACATCCATAGCCTTTCCTTCTTCTACCTTCTTGGTAACCTCCTTGAAAAATTCAAGTTTTGTTAAACATGACCTACCATGCACAAAGCCATGCTGACTGTCCTTTGCTGTCCAAATATCTTATCTCTCTGAACTCCTTCAATAATTTACCTACTAATGACATCAGGCCCACTGGCCTATAATTACTTAGAATATTTTTGGAGCCATTTTTAAACAACTGGACAACATGAGCTACCCTCCAATCCTCTGGTACCTCACCCATGGCTAATGACATTTTGAATATATCTGCCAAAGCCCCTGCAATTTCTACATTAGTCTTCCTCAAGGTCTGAGCAAATGTCATATCCAGCCTGGAGGATTTATCTACCTTTTTTCACTATAAAGCAGAAAGCATCTCCTCCTCTTTCATCTCCATATGATGCTGTTTCCCTTACTTGCTTATGCGCTAAGCCATTTTCCTGATGCAAAGAAGTAAGGAAATCACAAAAATAAGTTATTACTAAAAACTGATACATGATAGAAGAATTTTACGGTGGTTTTCATGTTCAGCAGACCAAAATCCATAAAATAAATCCAACTCCAATCTATTCAGGAAGCAAAATCTTCCAATGATATTGGCAGCAGATTCCATTTTCATTTCAGATACTGAGTATTTCCCCTTCATTAATCTCCTCATGTTAAACTAAATAGAGTGCTCCATCTGTCCTAACTGAGATCTGCTACCAATTCAGCCTCTTCCATTGCCTCAACCCAGCCAGGAACAAGGATCTCCTGAGGTTCTTCGAGACTTTCCACCCTCTCCCTGATGTTTTGAAGCCGGTCTCCAATTCCAGATGCAAGCCAACCTCTTCTTCAACCACTTGCACCCCAGCTTTCTTGTACAAAGGTGGCAGGACCAGCCATCGTGGAACATCCGCAACATTTAGTCTCACTACTTGTCCAAAGACTTGGCTAAATATTGGGTCACAATCCCCTCAAACGTTCCACAGGCTGAGGTACCATAGGTATCTCTCGTGACAACTTCGATGTTGATTTTTGGACAATGCCCCCCCCCCCCCCCCCCAGTCACTGGACCATTTTCTGCAGGAATTCACTTCAGAGAAACAATTTTTTTGATTTAATGAAAAGTGACCATTTTAGAAAAGTACATGAAGGATCATGTAATATCATTCCAGACTTTTTAAACTTTTTATTTATTTCTTGCAAATCTATCAGGAAATGCTCAATCACTTCCAGCAAATTGCTTATTCCAAATATAAATTCTCGAGTTTGTGCCTGTATTGTTTCCACATGTATCAGGAAGTTAATTAAGTACATGGAACAGATGCTTCAGATCAAACACCATTGACTATAACCAAAAACACTGGTCTTAAATGTATATTAACACTTCTAACATTGCCCGAGAAAAATGGGATCCACATGTTTTAAGTTTTGCAAAAACACTTCACACCTTCCAAACATATTATTTCATTTGCAATTTAATTGTTTACTGATCACTTTATCATGAGTAAACCCAGCATTCATTACCTATCCCTTATTGCCCTTTGGAAGGTGGGGACGAGCCACCATTTTGTTTCTCAGTGGGGAGCCTGTTGATGGTGTTCCCAAGGCAGGAGTTACAAGGAATTTGACCCAGAGACAAGGGAAGATACACGTCCAACTCCGGATGAAGCATGACTTGGCCAAAAACCTGCCAATGACGGTGTTCACGTGCACCCGACGCATTTGTTCTTCCCATGGGGGGAGATCGGGAAGTGAAGCCGACAGAGTCTTGGCAACAGGCGATGGTGATGAAGAAAGTGAATGTGAATGAGTGTATTAAAATAATGCAATGATTTGTAGCCCCTTTTGCCACGCACCGGCCATTCTCAGGCTGAGTCAGGTGTGTTTAATCATAACCCAAAAGTAAAGTTTGGCATCTGGAATGAAAATGAAAGCTACTGCCACTATTCAGTAGGTTGGGCCGCATCAGTGGAAAAACAGTGGCCAATTCAAGTCCAGGATTGTGCCTCCCCATCCAAATGGTAACATAGAGCATAGAAATTTACAGCACAGTAAAGGCCCTTTGGCCCACTCTAACAACTGCTTAGAAATTTTGTACTGCATTACCCTATATTTATCTCAGCTCCATGTACCAATCAAATAGTCTCTTGAAAAATCCTACTGTACCACCGCTGGCGGCAGCGCATTCCATGCACCCTCCACTCCCTGTGTGAAACACCTCTTGCATCCCACCCCTGTACTTACTCCCAAGCAACTTAAAACAATGCCCTCTTGTGTTAGCCACTTCAGTATTGTCAAAAAGCCGCTGGCCAACACATATTCAATGCCCCTCATCATCTTGTACACCTCTACTAAATCATCCCTCATCATCCTATTGAGAAGTGCAGCGGAGATCTGCCTGGATTGAAGACTTTTTCTGCATACTCTCCATAGCATCCACATCCTTCCAGTAGTGAGATGACCAGAACTGAATACAATATTCCAAGTGGGGTCTAACTTCTTCTTCTTGGCCTCTGTTGGTTGTGATCACTGGTTTGTTTAGCATCGTTGACTGTGGCAGTGGAGGCGGATCCTGGAACGGCAGGCTCTGCGACAGTTGCTGCAAATATAAGAATATAAGGCATAATTGAATGGTTGCCCGCTGTCCGCTGGGCTCTTTGCTTAGCTCTCCATTCCTCAAACTGACTCAAGATCACTCTTTCGCCTTGCTCTAGGTGTGGATGAATAATGCTTCGCCATCTCTTGTGGTCATCTGCAGTATCCTCCCAGCACCCTGTGTTGATTATTAAGGCTTTCATGTTGTGCTTGCAGGGATCCTTGAAGCAAAGCTGGAGTCTACCAATGTCACTCTTGCCTATGGCTGAGGTCTTGTATAACTGCAGCATTACATCACAGCTTTTGAACTCAATCCCATGGTTAATCAAGGCCAACACACCATACTTAACAACCTGTGCAGCAGCTATGAGTGTTCTATTGGACACAGGCCTCAAGATCTCTCGGTTCATCCACACTGCTCAAAGTCCTCCCATTAACATGGTATTCTGCCTCCAAACTTAAGCAAAATGAACCACCACACTTTTCTGGGTTAAACTCCACCTTCCACCTGGTAAGACAGTTACCAAAAATTGTATCCCAAGTCTTAATTAGGGCAAAGTAAAATCCCAATAAAATTTAATCAAATTAGGGGTGGCACTTGTATTTAAAAAGGTCTTCCAGAAAATGGATAGGTAACAGCAGTCAGGCACATGCAGCGTGCAGTAAAAGTTAACTTCTGAGAAATTGAACCTCTTACTTAAATGAATATTTTATTTCCAAAAATATATTGAAAGAGATGTTAATTTTAGCAGTTTAATGTGTTATTTTAATTTGCTAAAATTTTCCAATGGCACACAAGATGTTTGAGAAATGTTTATCACCCATATATTCATTATGAGATTGTTACTTTATTTTGAAAACATCAGTAAAGAAAAATTAAGACTTTTGCATCAGTTCAGCTATTATGGCACCTTCTTGTCCACTGCGGGGACTATCCAAGCACTGACGGTTCCAATGGTGGGACTTTTGCAGTATGGTGATAACTCTAGTGCGGTGTCAGGTCCAGTTCTGTGATATCTCCAGAGTAGTAAAAATTTCATTGCCAGGGCAGCAATCCTGCACCACCATTCAAGAAGACCATGGCCGATCTACTACCTCAGAGCCATTTCCTGCACAAACCCCGTATCTGTTGAATCCCTCTCTATCCAAAATTCATTCTGTTGTTGTCTTGGTGAATGATCTAACAGTTCTCTTGGTTGGTGAAATGAATTTTTTCTTTGGATTCGGGTTAGGGTCACCCCAAACAAGGAAAGCATTATTTCCGTTGCTTCAAAACTTAATTCATCCCTACCTGATTCCAGTACTGTTGGATGGTGATAGAACATGAAAGAGTACAGGGCCCTGCCTAGATGTCTGTGCCAAACATGGTGTCCAGATCAACCCTGCTGTTTGCACTTGATGGATATGCCTCCATCCCCTTTCATATTCATGTGCCCAAGGGGAACCCTCTTCAGTTCTACTCTTGTGTCAGCTACCACCACTACTCCTGCCCGCCTGTTTCAGGCACCCACCACTCTCTGTGTAGACTACTTGCCCTGCGCATCCCCCTTAAACCTCAGCCCTCTCACTTTGAAGCACCTCTGCCGAGCATTTCCTGACTCTCTTAATCCTAAATTTCCTCTCGGGACTGCACCGCTTAATCCCCTGCCTGTCCCTGGGGCCACTGAGTGGAGCTAAATTCTGCTTTGGCGTGGAGGCTCTCTGCTCCAGGAACCTGCTCTTGTGTCAGAGTTACATGAGATACCTGTGGTGAATCACTGCCAAGCTGCCTGTCCCCCTCTGGCGAGCCTTGCTGTACTAACATTGGCTGTGCATTATCTCTACTGGTAAGGACACTCCCCTTGGATATAACTGTATATGCACCTATAGTCTTTCATTATTGAACCATGAGTTTCTGCTAATAAAAGCCATGATTACTGTTTGACTTCATTGTCTTTGTCTACTTCATCAACTGGCACTTCAATATCACAATCCAAACACCTCGCAGAGGTGCTGAGCACTTTCACTTCTTCCAGTAACCAATCACCCTTCAGCGATGCAGGGCCCCTGTTAGTCTCTTCCCAACATCAGCCAAAGGCAATCACGTCGTCACCATCTTTGCCAAAGGAACCCTGAAGCAACATAAACATTTGTATAGCTGCTTTAGACTCTTACCCATTAATCAGGACAGAGATGAGGAGGAACTTCTTTTCACATAGGGTGATGAATCTGTGAAATTTGCTGCCCAATGAAACAGTGGAGGTGACCTCAGTAAATATATTTAAGACAAGGTTGATTAGATGTTTACATTGTAAGGGAATTAAGGGATATGGAGAAAAGGCAGATAGGTGGAGATGAGCCTATCATATCAGCCATGACCTTATTAAATGGCTTGATATGCCATAAGGCCTACTCCTGCTCCTATTTCTTATGTTCTAATCGAATTTAGCAGCCGCAAAGGCTCACAGGATCTCAGGTGGAGCTAAGGACACTTGTGATATCCTAGCAGTAGATGGGATGAGCAATGTTGTCCTATCCCTGCACTAACTGAACTGCTGGAACTCTTGTGTGTGGATTAAAATCTCTCAAGGGGTGGGACGGTCACCTTAATCCATGTTGACTGCTTCTTTAAGCAATTGTCAAAAGATTCCAGAGAGTGACATCAGTTGGCTTCCCCGCCCACCCACCCACGGTCATCTAACAAAACACCTCCACCTCGAGTACGGCTGATAAAGACCTGGGTCTACATTGTGATCAGTGAGTTCTGGGGTGGTCAAGGTCAAACCATGTGATGTGCTAACATACTGGAGATTTGATTCAAAACAGGGCAAGGGCGAAATCAATGCCAAGAAACTGATTCTAACCACAAAACCAAAATATGGTAAATCCAGCACCTATGGGGATTGGTAGATGCCAGATAAGTGTATTTTCTGGTTGATTGAGATTGCGTGGTTATGTAGATTGGCGAACTAATGGCGAGGCGTGCCAATTTTAAGCTTGTGCATTTTTTACCTATTTATTTCTTTTGCTAGTTGCTTGAATTCTGCATACCAGGATTTACTGTACATCTTTTTCAAAATTGTTTCTACATTTATATCTAGTAGAGTTACAATGTTTTGATGTGGGATTAGTTGATATACTGCTGTTTTCCATTAGGAATTGGCTAAAAAGCCTACTGGTCTCAAAGAAATGAAAAGACAGGACCTTAACATAATAAAACACACATTTTCTAATTGACTTGAGACTAAAAAATGATATGTTCCAGAAGGAACAAATTCCAATATTATTTTGTACTGTAAGCCCATCAAATTCCTCGGTCTCTGCATTATTAGCTTTCTAATGCTAATCCTTTGAAACAGGAGAAAACTGTCCAAACGGGACCACCAGATCTGCTTGTGATCGGGCCAACCCTGCCGTGTAAATGGTCACAAAAGACGTGTGAGTCCATTGCCATCAATCACCTCTTGGAACCCCTTCAAAAGGATTGTGGAAAGCAAAAGGTAAAGGGCAGGCACGGTTAGCGTAGGGATCAGTGCAATGCTAACATGGGTTAGAATCTGGCGCTCTCTGTAAGGACTTTGTACGTTCTCATCACATTTAAAACTTGCACTCTCATGCCTCAGATTCAAATTGGTCAACTTTGGCCGTCAGTATCCTTTCTTATTCCATCATCCAATACCCAGAAACACCTGGAAATCTCAATAATGGCACCAGATAATATGAAGAGAATGCTTACATTTGAATTCCCACATGAAAGATAGACAAGTTACATAAATATAAGTCCGGCATTCAATTAATTGTGATTAATAATGCCATTTTTTAAATTGTTACTTGATCATTGTTTTAAGCGCAGTTAATTATGAATTGAACACAAAAATTTTTGAATGACTCAACTTATCTTCAAATATTCATTTTTGACAGAGTTCAAAGTGAACTGAAAGTGAAAATCCCAGGGAAACTGCAGAATGTTCCGACAAAGGGTCTTCAGCCTGAAACAGTAACATTCTCCCTCCTCAGGTGCTGCCTGAGAAGCTGAGTATTTCATTCAGATTTCCAGCATCTGCTATATTTTGTGTGCGGTTTACAAAATGATTAATACTCACTTCATAACTGTGGTTATAGGCATATGCATGTGAAATGTGCAGAAATTTATTTTTAAAGCTCCAAATTAATCAGTGCATTAATTGATGCAATAAACATGCAGCTCTTCATTACACAGAGTCATGCTCCACAGCTTACGGAGCACACCACAGATATAAAAACGTACTCCTCTCCCTGTCCACACATCATATCAGTCTAGGCAATGCACCTGAACCTTCTTGCTGCCAAGCTCATCTATAGATTAGACCAAATTCCTTGCCTGCGATTTTCATTGAAACGCGGCTGAAGACTAAAGTCTAATGAAGGCCTCAGGCCCGAAACATTGACTGGCTTCTAACTTCCAAAGGATGCGGCGTGACCTGCTGAGTTTCTCCAGCACTTGATAGCACTGCACTAGCCCCCAGCACCAGCAGACTTCTTGTTTACCCCCGCTTGAGAAAGGAGAAGCAGTGGAGATGACCCACGATGGTGACCACGGCAGTGGAGCACTGAGCGCCTTTGCAGCTGACGAACAAGCGGTGGGCTGTTGGAGACTCGAGGTGAGCAACCCATGCAGGATGTGGGCGACTGTGTTCAAAGGACTCACACCAGGCCGCAGACTGCTGGAGATCGTCTCGAGACTGGCTGAAGGGGTACCAGGTTTCGGAAACAGGGTGCCAAGGACGCTGAAGGCTTCCTGATCATGTCGTCGGAGGTTTGGATCTGGAGCTCGCGTTGCCAATAGTTTGGACTGGAACTTTGTGGCTGCGCAGCCTGCGGGAGCTCTGGGGGAGAATTCACAGACACCCAGTGACTCTGGTGGATGGGGGGATGGGGGACTGACTCTCTTTTCCTTCTCTTTCTCTGACATTAAGAGGCAATTTCTGCAGTTGGTGAATCCGTCTGCCTTACGGCAGACTAAAGCAAATTTCACATGATGTTACAAGACAATAAAGGAATCTTGAATCTTGGATTGAAGCGAGCTTTAAAACAAAACTGCAACAAAATTGCAAAAACTTACCAGCAGTCCAGTTTGATCAACATCTAGGTTTTCAATCACTTTCTTTACCTTTCCAGTCTGAGGTGACTGAGGCGACAGTATCTGAGGTGTCTACAGGTGCACCGTGGAGAGCATTCTGGCTGGTTGTATCACTGGACAAGAGGGTTGCTAACTCGGCTTGCAACATCACAGGCACCAGACTTCACTCTGTTGAGGAGGACATCTATATGAGGGTGTCTTAAAAACAGCCTCAAAGGCCCCCCCCCCCCCCCACCACTCAGGCCAAGCTAACATCGGGGAAAAGGTACAGGAGCCTAAAGACGAGCACTCGGCACAAGGACAGCTTCTTCCCTGCTGCCATCAGATTCCTGATTAATCAATGAACCGGAGACACTGTCTTACTTTTCGTGCCCTATTAATGTTAATATTATTTTATTTTTTAAATAATGTTATAAGATGGTTATAATATGAATGTTTGCACTAGGACACTGCCGCACAAACACTGAATTCATGACTTGTTCATCACAATAAATCCTGATTCTAAATCTGATTCTTCTAATTAAATTCTACTATTGAACCAGCCACTTTGCCCACTCTCCTAAGCTAAGTCCTTCTGCAGCCTCTCTATTTCCTCTCCATTACCTGCTCCTCCACTGATCTCCGCAAACTTGGCCACAAACCCATTCATTCCATAATCTGAATCAATATACAACTTAAAAATAAACGGCCCCAACACCGACCCCTGTGGAACACCACTAGCACCTGGCATCCATTTAGAATATGATCCTTGTATTTCAACTCTCAGCTTCCTGCCAATCATCCAAAGATCTACCCACGCTAGTATGTTTCCTCTTCTACATGGGGCCGTCTCTCATTAAGTAGCCTCATGTGCAGCACTTCGTCAAATGCTTTCTGAAACCCCAAATACACAACATCCACTGTATCTCCCTTATCCAACCTGCTTGTCACTTCCTCCAAGAATTCCAATAGGTTTGTCAACCAGGATTTTCCCTGAAGGAAAGCATGCTGGCTTTGGCCTATCTGTCATGTGCTCCAAGTATTCTGTAATCTCATCCTTGACAATTGACTCCAACGTGTTGAAGCAAAGTTGAAGCAGTGCTGAGCAAAGCCCTGGCAGAAAGATTCCACTGCACCAGAGCTCCGAGGCATTATGTGAGAAGGTAGGCCCAGCATTCTAAGCTCACCACTAGCCCCTTGTCCACAACCCCACTATTGTGCATAAGGCAAGTTGCTTAAGAAGGCATATAGGCATTAGATTAGGAGCAGGGTAGGTCACAGGGACACAGGGAGAGGAGCCATGGAAGGGGTTTCATGAGGTGGGTGGGAATCTCATCTGGGTTTCTCTGCTTGGGTACAATAACACCTCCAGGTCACAATTTGGGAGGTTTGGTAGGAGAGAGAAGGGTGTGAGCATTAGACAGGGTTAAAAGTGGAAGGAAAGGCAAAACACTCCCCACCATCGAGAACATCTACAGGGAACACTTCCGTCAGAGAGCAGCAGCAATCGCCAAGGATCCCCACCACCCAGCACATGCTCTGTTCTCACTGCTACCTTGAGGAAAAAGGTATAGGTGTTACAAGATACACATCTGCAGGATCAGGAGCAGGTGCTCCCCCTCCACGATTAGACTCCTCAACAACAAACTCAATTTAAGGATTCTTACTTCAGTGATTTTTTTTCTCTCTATATTGCACAAATTTCTTTACTTTTTGATTTTTTTTCATGTGTACATTGAGTACAGGGTTTTGTTTTTGCACTACCAATAAGTAGTAATTCTGCCCTGGCCCGCAGGGAAAAGGATCTCAGGGTTGTATGTGATTCCATGTACATACCCTGACAATAAAGCTGAAATCTGGTGATTGGTGAAGGTGTTTTCAGAGAGACTATCCAAGGTCAGAGGGAGCTCAAGGGATGGGCCATGGGGAAAACTGGAATGGTCTGAGCACAAACTATCATGATGGAGTGGTTGGGAGAGTTGGGAGATGTGATAGGAGCAATCACCATGGAAAGCTAACACCTTTGAACACTCAGTGTGAACCCCTTTAGATTAGATTGAAGGCATGCTGTCTGTTACACCTTGAATCTGGCTCTCTCCTCAGTTCTGCACAAGTGCCATCAAACTTAAGGCACTTAACGGATTCAGTATAGAAACCCAAAGAAGAGCTAATGATGCACCAATTACAGAAAAACGTGGAGTGATATCATGTGCACTGCATAATAACCCCTTCTGAATGATCACGGAAGATTCATTTATTACAATAAAAGCCAAAAACAGAAGGTTAAGCTTTTAAAATCCTTGTTCTTCTTGCACGAGCTCAAAAGAGGACCACACCGTAGAATCATCCATTACAGATTCACCTGATGTGACTTTATTGAACAGGATTTCCATTTTACACACCCAACATTCCTCGGAATGAATTTTGAAAGGATTGTGCATTGGTCCAAAGGAGTTTGATTTCCATCCTGTGCCTCACACCTTTCTTGTAATTACTGTGTCCCATCGCACCACTTTAACTTCAGGAGCATGTGACTGCTCCAGAATCTAGCGCAAATTTAACTGAATTTTAAATTAGGAAGATTTTCAAAGCTTCCAGAGGGATCTGGTCCAACTGGGAGAATGGACTAAAGAATGGCAGATGGTGTTTAATGCAGACACGTGTGAGGTGATGCATTTTGGAAGGGCAAACCAAGGTAGGATATACAGTAGGGCACTGAGGAATGCGGAGGAGTAAAGAGATCTGGGAATACAGATAGATTGTTCCGTAAAAGTGGTGTCGCAGGTGGGCAGGATTGTAAAGAGAGCTTTTGACATCTTAGCCTTTATAAATCAAAATATTGAGTATAGATAGGAGTTGGGATGTTATGTTGAAGTTGTTTAAGACTTTGGTGAGCCCAAATTTGGAATATTGTGTGCAGTTCTGGTTGCCTAACGACAAGAAGGATATCAATAAGATTGAAAGAGTGCAGAGAAGATTTCCTAGGATGATGCTGGGTGGTCAGGAGTTGAGTTACAGGAATGATTAAACAGATTATGACTTTATTCCTTGGAGCTAAGAAGAATGAGGAGAAATTTGATAGCAGTTTACAAGACTATGAGACAAAATGGATGGGAGTAGACTTTTTCCACTTAGATTGGAGATACAAGAGCTAAATACGAGAGCTCATCATTTTAAGCTGAAAGGGGAAAGGTTTAGGGGGACCATTAGGGGAAATTTCCTCACTCAGAGAGTCGTGGGAGTGTGGAATGAGCTGCCTTCTCATGTGGTGAATGCGGGCTCGACCGTGAATTTTAAATTTTGGATACAGAGAGGTCTGGAGAGTTAGGGAGTGGGAGCAGGTCAGCTGGACTTGCAAAATAGTGGCTGTCACAGACTAGAAGGGCCAAATGGTCTGTTTTCTGTGCTGTAGCGTTCTATAGTTCTAGTTCACTCAAGAGTTCATTTGTTCTGTTTCATTTCAAATTACCTAATCTGAGCAACATGGTGTTTAGAAAGTATTATCTCTTTTCACTCTGGGTACTTTTCATAAATGTCTACAAAAGACAAGCAAATCTCGGCCAATAAAATTTATACTGTAGCAATGAGCAAATGGATTCTTAGATGACATGTCATTCTCCTGTCAGCTGTTTTAACAGAGCTATTAATCCATTGACTTCCAGTCCTGGTACTGGATGTACAATAATCTGTCGGTGTTGGTATGGCATCATTTAAAGCAAATTTGGACATTTAAACTCTCATCAAGGAAGCAATTGCTGAACATTTTGTAATAGAATAAGCAACAATTTTAAAGCAATTTAGGTCTGTCATCACCAGAAATGTAATGGAATTGTAGATTGAGAGAAGGAAACCGTGGTCTCATTACAAACGCTTTATAAAAAAAGATTTCCAGTTTCTCCAATTAGTCCCAGTCTCTTGTGGGTCTTTTTCCTCTAAAATGTTCTCAATTAACTATCCAGCTGATGAGCTTCTAATATTTATCGTTGAATCTTCTCCCCCCCCCCACCCCCCCCCCCCGCCCCCCCCAAATCCCCACCTTTCTGGACAAGAACACAACTGAATTTTTAAAAAATCATGTTCCACGCATTCGTTTCATTTGCCAATTATTTTCCGTCTGTTTCCTTTTGTTATCAAGCCTGCAGCCAGAGACAAATTATTTCCCTGTGTAAACTCTCATATTTTTAAACATCATTATCATGTTGAATACAGGTCACAATGGAGTTATTCAAATGCCTTGCTTTCAAAGAACATTTGATGATTATTCCAGCAGAATCAATGACTGAATAACCAACTGAACCAAATACGAAGCTCGAAATTGCATATTAATTGGTTACAAGAATGGGAACGTGGTAAAGTTGTCATCAGTCACATTCTAAGTACCTCAAGTCAAGTCAAGTCATTGCTTATTGTCATCTGATTGCACAAGTACCACTGGACGAAACAGTGTTCTCCAGTCCTCGGTGCAAAACATGCAGACACACAACCAGTCATAATACACATACCGGCAGACAATAAATATGCAGGACAAGTATTCATATCTACAAATAAGTAAATAAATAAATTTTGTTTCGTGACTATGAGAGTCTAGGATGGTCAGTGTGAGCAGTTCCTTTGGTCAATCTGCATTCTCATTGGGAAGAAGCTGTTCCTCTGCCTGGTGGTGCTGGCTCTGATATTCCTGTATGTCTTTCCCAACGGAAGCAGCTGAAAGATGCTGTGTGGAGGGTAGAAAGGTTCCTCAATGATTTTGGGTGCCCTCTTCAGCCAACAATCCCAGTGGATCACCTCAATGATGGAGGAGGGAGATTGTCTCTGCAATTCATGGTCCTGTGGATTGACCTCCAATCCATTTTTCTGCAGGAACCATACCACACTGTGATGCAGCCGGCCAGGATGCTCTCGATAGAACACCTGTAGAAGTTTGACCTAATGGTGTCCAGTAACCTTACCTACTTCACTCTTCTCAGGAAGCGCAGTGTTGTGGTTGCCCCTTCCTGACAAGTGAGGAGATATTTTTCCACGGTAGGTCACTAGTCAAGTGAACTCCAAGGAACTTGGTGCTCTCCGCTCTCTTCACTACAGAGTTCTTCATCTGTAGTAGAGGGTGAACATTCCTGGTCCTCCTGAAGTCCATGATCATTTCCTTCATCCTTTCCACTTGGGTTGTTACTCCTGCACCATATCGTGAGATTTTCCACCTCTTCTCTATAGTGCGACTCTTGTTGATGAGGCCAACAGAGCAGAGCACAAGACTCCCTCACTTTTTAAAATGCTTATTCATAGAATTGTATAGTGAGATAGCACAGAATGAGGCCTTTCAGTCCACCTCTTCCATACTAGCCAAGTTGCTTGCTCATTCTATTTGCCTTTGTTTAGCCCATACCCATTCGAACCTATGGACCTATCTATTCTTTCTTTCTTTTCTTTGGCTTGGCTTCGCGGACGAAGATTTATGGAGGGGGTAAAAAGTCCACGTCAGCTGCAGGCTCGTTTGTGGCTGACCAGTCCGATGCGGGACAGGCAGACACGATTGCAGCGGTTGCAAGGGAAAATTGGTTGGTTGGGGTTGGGTGTTGGGTTTTTCCTCCTTTGCCTTTTGTCAGTGAGGTGGGCTCTGCGGTCTTCTTCAAAGGAGGCTGCTGCCCGCCAAACTGTGAGGCGCCAAGATGCACGGTTTGAGGCGTTATCAGCCCACTGGCGGTGGTCAATGTGGCAGGCACCAAGAGATTTCTTTAGGCAGTCCTTGTACCTTTTCTTTGGTGCACCTCTGTCACGGTGGCCAGTGGAGAGCTCGCCATATAATACGATCTTGGGAAGGCGATGGTCCTCCATTCTGGAGACGTGACCCATCCAGCGCAGCTGTATCACTTTCTCTGCCAGCTCGTGTGAAAGATTTTCCCCTCGTGTCACATTTTCCTTCTCACTTTAATCTATGCCCTTTACTTTTAGACTTCCCTGCACTTGGAAAAGAAATCAACTGTTCATCTTATTTATATCCCTCACTATTTTCTAAAACACTCTGGGTCAGATTTCCCTATGAGCACAGCTTGCCTTGCCTCTCCTTATAACTCAGCCTTCCAATCCGATAAGATCCTTCTGAATATTTTCTTCACAATTCCAGGTTATTGACATCCTTTTTATAGCGAGGCAACCAGAGCAGCACACAATACTCTACATGTGGTCCCATCAAGATTTTATACAACTAAAACTCCTATCCTGACCAATGAAGGCAAGCGTGTGAGAGAAATATGTATTTGTACCCCTGGATCTCTCTGTTCTGCAGTACCCTTCATGCCCCTGCCATTTACTATGTCAGTTCTACCCTGGTTTAACTTCCCAAAGTGGTAAATGTTCCACTTGTCCAATTTAAGTTCCATTTGCCACTCCTGAGCTCATGTTCCCAGTAGATCTCACCATTTTGTATCCTTGGCTAACTTCATTGTCCACTATTCACAAATGTACTACCCATGCCAACTGCATTTGCAACCAAATGGATGTCATAGTGAGCAGTGCGGTTAGTACGATTTCATTACAGCGCCAGTGGCCTATGTTAAAATCAGCCGCTCACTCTAAGGAGATTGTAGGATCTCCCATGACCCACGTGTTTTTCCCAGGCTGCTCCTGTCTTCTCCCAAGTTCCAAAGATGTACGGGGTTAGGAGGTTAATTGAGTGTAACTGGGGCCATGAGTTTCAATGGCTGGAATCGGCTTCTACCAGGTTGAATTTTTTTTTAAACGTTTTAATCTTTGCTACAATAACAACAGTGGACCTAGCAGCGACCTCCCATCTGAATAACAACCTCCACTAATACCCTCCAACCCCTAATTTGCAGGAGCTGATGTTGCAATGTCGCATATCCATCTGATAATTTGGGAGTAGATTGCAATCTATCAGAGTGGATGAAGAATCCATAAATAACAAGTTCCTGCTTGGCAGGAATCAGAGGAAGATGATAAAATTGAAACATTTAACGTTCCACATGTTCGTTCAACTCTCAGCCTGCGTGGAACTGTCTTCTCTTGTGTGACAAATGGAAGCATTTAATATGGTTATGTGTGATGGACAGATAAAGTGACATGCCTAAATAATTTGCTTCATGTCAAGTCACCAGCAATAGACCTTCAGGACTATTTGGCTCGCACTGTGGAAAAAAAAACTGTCATGTTTAATGTGGAATAATGAATTCGGCATTCTTGGAGCAAATCACTTCAGCAACTCATATACAAGGGGTACAGGATATTATGTCTTGTTTGAGTTTGGAGAAAATTAGATATGACATTAAAGAGATCAAGATTGAATTTGACAAAGTATGGGGCCCACTTATGGATTACAATCATAATTTGAATACACAGGCCGGGTTGCTTTGGGGATTTCCTGTCCGATGCCCAGGAGCCAAGAGTTGATTCTTTACATATTATTCGCTGGTGACCGTGTTTAGTGGGAGGGGTAGAATTAGAATGGGGGGGGGGTCTTCTATTTCTCTTTTCTTCTATTTTCCTTCGTGTGTAGAAGAGATTAGTCCAATTAAATAATCAATAATGATCGTCATAATATTAGAATATGAGGTGAAGTTTTCATAAGAGAATTTCCATTTTGTCACCAGCAAATAATATGTAAAGAATCAACCCTTGGCTGCCGGGTATCGGACAGGAAATCCCCAGAGCAACCCGGGCTGTGTTTATGTATGATTGTAATCGATAAGTGGGCCCCATACTTTGTCAAATTCCATTGTGAACGAGACAATGTATTCATATTCCATATTGAATTGTATAAAAGTTATGTAAGTAATATGCAGACAATATATAACATGCCATTTTTCTCTCTACCAAATCAATAAAAATATTTTTAAAAGAAAAATAAATGACTTCAGCAAAGAGTTTTCACCTCCTCGCTGTTGACAAATGTCCATCTGACTCTCAGAATTGTCCCTTTACTAATGTGTCTTCCCTTCACTACTGCAGATATTCCACAAAGCCACTGATAAGATATCAGTTCAGGTCCCCAAAGGGTTGTTCAAACCCAGGCCAAGGAATGATAGGGTAACTCGGCGGTGAGGAGTGAACAGCGAGGCACTGGAGGAATTCAGCGGCTCAGGCAGCATCCGTGGGTAGAAATGGTCGGTCAACATTCCAGGTCTGAACCCTCTACAAGAACATTATCTTTATTCCAGCCACAGGAATTGGTCATTTGCATTGGGTGCCATTTCATTGATTTGCATTAACACTGAAATTCTAAAACAGATATAGTAAAGCCACTAGTATCTGGAATTCAAGCAACCAGAAAAAAAAATCAAGGAAAATAGATACATTTTAAAAAAAGGTAATACATAGGTTTAAAATTGCAGAAGTAAATGTTCTCTGAAATAACACATAAACCTTTGGTGAAGATGGGAGCAAATATTCAGTCAGCAGTGTGTCTTGGTCGTGCTTTGCTCATAGCAGTTGTCTGAACAAAGATGTGTCAAACAGCAATGCTGTCGCCCAGGATGGTTGATGCCGCTCACTGTTAGGGTGAATCTCTTAAAGTACCTCCTTAGTAACAGTCACCCCCAGTCAGAAGCTTTATCTGTAAACCCAGGGGAGGATGGGGTTAATTATCTATAATGTTATTGTTCATCCATCGGCCAGCTCCGTGAAAGGGGATGAATCTGCAGATGCAGCGACAGTTAAATGTTTTCAAAGAAAGTGACTGAAAATAAAGAAAAATGCTTTAAAGTTTATACATTGATGCATGTGAAGTTTTTTCAGTGTAAGTACAGTATAATATTTTTGACTTTTAAACTGTTAGGCATTGTAAGATTAAGTCTCAGGCGACCCTCTTATCTGGCATCTACTAATTCCCACAGGAGCGGGATTCCAGGAGTTTTATTGTACAGTGATAATCAAAAGAAACTGTTGATGTTGCAGAAGTGGTTATAATCCTGATTTTGTTTATTTTATCACTCTCTTCCCATGTAAGTTATCACAACATCAAGCCACTGGAAGCCAAGGTTTGATTGGACATAGTCACTGCAAAAATTCATAAAGGATGGCCACAAAGCAACATGTTCAAATTATTTTCTACTGCATATTACTCATTGATACAATGATTCGTTGACATATTTCTGTTTACCAGAGCTTCCACTTATCATAAGGTGAATAAAATCCTGGGGTCCAGGTCTATAGATTCCTCAAGGCTGCTACACAAGTTGATAGGGTGGCCAAGAAGGCAGATGGAACCTTGAGAGAGAAACTGCACCCTTTCACCTCATGCTTTGGACCACTCATCATGAGGTGAATGAAATCCTGGGGTCCAGGTCTATAGATTCCTCAAGGCTGCTACACAAGTTGATAGAGTGGTCAAGAAGGCAGATGGAACCTTGAGAGAGAAACTTCACCCTTTCACCTTATGCCTTGGACCAGCCACCTAGCCAGAATTCATTGATTATGATGGACTTCAGGGGGGAATGAAGGTTGACTGTTCTCCATTACTCATCAATGGTTCCAATGTGGAGAGCACAAACCTCTTTGGCGTACTATAAAGGAGGACCAATCCTCCACACACAACACCTCTTCATTAGGCAAGAAGGCACATCACTGCCTACATTTCCTAATAAGAAGAGCCCCATCTTGACAATGTTTCACCAGAGCACACTTGAGCTGCATCATTGCGTGGTATGGCAGCTGCAAAGCATCGGACTGGAGGATTTTCAAAGCAGCCAAGAAGATCACTGGGTTCTCCCTTTCCTCTATTAATGACATTCACCGGGATTGTTGCTTGAAGAGGTCTCACGAAATTAATTAGGATCCCTACCATCCATCACCCTGAATCTTTGACCTACTACCATCAGGAAAGAGGCACATAAGCATCAAAATGCCAGCCTGTGAGATTGATGAAGAGTACCCTTCAACTGAGAAAATTATTCCAAAATATTTATATATATTTATTTTAAATTATGTTTATGTATATATGTGATTATTGTGTGTACGTGAATGCATCACACTCCAGATAAACAGTTTTTTGACTGCTTGCATGTCTACAGTCAGATGGCAATAAACTTGAACATAAACTTGAGTGCAATATCAACACCAACCTTCTTAGGCTGAGGCTGACATGCTGCCTTGTGGCTGCCAGCCTTTCTCCTGAGCCTCACTGCTCAAGACAGATAATCCTACCTCTCGCTTGCACAACAGCAGCCAGGATTGCAGCCAGATCTATCTGCAAAGCAAATGAAAGCTCACTGTTTGTCACAAGCCAGTCATAGCATTCACTGCCACTTTCACACTAAACCATTTTCATATCGGTTTTCCTTTTTATTCCAGCTGTCCATTGACCGCATCCCGTGCCTTGAGGATCCAGTGGTGGAGGTGGAATAGTTGGACCTGCTTCCTCAGATAATGAGCTGGAATGAATCCCTATTATAAATGAATAATTAGCTGAAAGAGCTGTCTTTTCCCCATGAGGCTTTGCCTAGTTTAACACGCTGGCAGAATATAAATGACTGCAGCTTTAAACTCATGGAGAAACAATTGCAAAGGATGGATGTCTCCTTTTAAGAAAACACCAGTCTTTTCCCACCTGAACTCCACTTTGTGTTGGATTTTGCCAATTGCTTGGTTCTGGGTATGGTGGCTGAGAGGCGCCATCTACAGATTTGGCACCTCCACTGCAGGGCGAACCGTATTTTGTTTTGTACTAAGGGTGCCTTCAGATGAATTGTAACACTGAAATATTCCTCTGTGATACCACATATAGGGGCCGCACTATGTAATTACAGAAATGGGAGCAGCAATGGTTAATGTAGCAGTTAATGCAATACGATCACAATGCCTGGAAGGAATTTGTATTTGCCTGGGCTTTCTCTGGGTGCTCCACTTTCCTCCCATGTTCCAAGTACATGCAGGTTTTGTAGGCTAATTGATGCATTTTGGGTGGTGTGGGCTGGTGGACTGGAAGGCCCTACTACCATGCTCTATCTCCAAAATTAAAAAAAAAAATTTAAATTGGGACAGATTGATTCAGTAATTTTGTTCTCCTAAGTGAGGAAGATTAGCTTGAAATCCAATTGTGCCATTGGAGTTCCATGCAACTTTGAACTGGCAAGACATTATAAAGCATATGCTGAGATAAAGAAAGCAAAAAGGCAGCATGGATGGCGTAACTTTGAGCGCAACGCCTTTACAGCGCCAGCGATCAAGACCAGGGTTCGAGTCCCGCGCTGTCTGCAAGGAGTTTGTATGTTCTCCCTGTGTCTGCGTGGGTTTTCTCTCGGGGCTCCGGTTTCCTCCCACCATTCAAAAACGTACTGGGGGTGTAGGTTAATGTGGTGTACATTGGGTGGCACGGACTCGTGGACCAAAATGGCCTGTTACCGTGACGTATATCTAATTTTTGTTTAAACTTTCCCAATGCCCTGACCTTGACCATAATTATTTCTCACCATAGAATCGTGTTCTGCAAATCTATGACCAACATTCAGAATAAAAGCAGAACATCATGGTAAATCCATGTTTGTTAACACAGTGTTGTTCCCAAATTGATCAATGGGGAATATATCTCAGAAGTATAAAAGCAGAGAAGCATCTGATAATGCAAATAGTCTAATTTTTTTGATTTTCACAGTGAAAGGGGTAAATTGTCAAGTGAAAAATACAATGGAAATCTCGAATATCGTGGAAAGTGGTTTGAAGGAATTCAAAATAACAAGATACACAGGAAACCCCACGTGAACAAGTGGACACCACTTGTTCAGCTCCAGTGACTGGGGTTCGAATCCCGTGCTGTCTGTAAGGAGTTTTTACGTTCTCCTCATGTCTGCGTGGGTTTCCTCCGGGTGCTCCGGTTTCCTCCCACTCTTCAAAATGGACCAGGTCAATTGGGCAGTAAGAGATCATGGGCTGAAAGAGCCTGTTGCCGTGCTGTATGCCTAACTCTAAAATTTAAATGGGAATAGCAGGAATGTGGGCATGATGTTACAATTTCTAATCAACAACTTATTTCACAGGAGAAATGAAGATGCAGGATACCAAAGTTGGTTTTCTACCCTCAACAATATTCAGCACAGAAAGAATGTCTATGAACCAACAAAGTATTGATACAGTTAACAACATCAAACAGAACTAAGTATCTGCTCCCATGACCACCGATGTTTCTCTGGCCTTCCCCAAAGCAATCAAGGAATGGAAAAGATAATGGCCAGGAACAAGAGTCTTCACTGGCCAGTCATTTCTCCTGATCCAGAACCTAGTCATGAACCTAGTACATAGAACATAGAACACTACTGCACTATAAAGGCCCTTCAGGCCTTGATGTTGTGCTGACCTACTGACCAAAAAAAATTAAACAACATTTCTGTGTATTTTTTTATCACAAGGCGTCCTCCACCATTCCTTCAAGCACATGGCAAAGAACAAAAACATTTCATTTCTCTGCTTCCACTCTCTAGCTCATTCCAGGTCACTGGTTTGAATTCCTCTCTGGCCAACACCAATGAATGCATCAGAGAATCTAAACATGGGTGACATCCAATTTACGTGGTTTTTGAAAATCTGTTGTCTTGAATATGTCTGTAGGTTGTTTCAATTGAAGCATCTTTGTGGAGACAATCTCTATTATTCTGGCACGTGGCCAAATCGTCCATGTACTGTGCTTTATTTCCCTGATTGTGGAGGGTAGGATTGGAGTAAGAGGCGCTTATACAATTCCTGCCAGTGGCAAATCTGTCTGCCTTGCAGCAGGCAAAAAGAAATTTCATGTAATACAAAACTGTCTTATTACTGTAATAATAAATTGAATATTGAATCTTGCATTTACAGCCTCGTTGAAGAATTCATTGCTGTCATTCAATCATTTTTCTGCCAAAGGCAATTCTTCAGTCCATCAGGACCTTGCTGGCTCCTGGAAATCAGTCCCAGTTCTCCACTCTTTCTCCACACTCTGGCAAATTATTTTCCATCGAGTGGATATCCAATTCCTCTAACTGGGATGTTCCATTGTTCTGGAATTCGAGCACACTGAATAAAATCTGTTGGTGAGCCAAATGTCATGGCTGTCTTCTCATTCAGTTGTATTTCTTTTGCATTCATAAACAAATCAAAGTTTCCTCAGCAGATATAGATGTGAAAGCTCAATAGATGAAACTAAAAGATCCAGGTTACAAGGCAATCCCAGAGGCTGGGCCCCTTCAATTAACATATAAGTCTTTGAGTTAAATGTGAATTGAAGTATGCTTGATTTACTGAAGTGGAGCTGAGTGTGATACACAAACACGGGGAAATTTAGCAGGTCATGCAACATCCGTAGGAAGCACAGGGTAACCAATGTTGGCACCAGGGGTGGGGGGGCATCCATGGGTCCCCCCAAGCGAGGTGCTGTGCCCCCCCCTATATATACATGGCCAGTGCTCACTGTCAGACCCACACTTGCCTACATTACTAGCATTCAGCTTGATGCACGCTAGTGACTCTCCCAGCAACAATAGCGGTGCTTTTGACTACCACGTCGGAGGGACGGAGGACTGTAACGTTCGTCCGCAGGTAGCTACCAGCATCCATCCACACCCTCCCTCTCCCACCCCTGCTGAGCTGCCCAACCCGGTCATGCTGATGCTGCCCTCTAATACTCGTTCTGGTGCCGACCCTGGATTCAGGCCTTGGCCCTTTGTCAGGGGCAAGCAAAAACACGCAGATGAATGAATAAAAAGATAGGGGGGGGGAGGAGGAGAAGAAGAGGTGGGAAGGGGTGGGGGAAGCACAGGCTAACAGGTAGATACAGGTGGGAGGGTTGAGGAGATGCTAGAGGGAGGGGTAGGATTCTGATAGGAGAAGGAAGGGAATAGCATAGGGAACTGTGGAAAGGAGGCAGAGGGATAAGGAGACCCGAGGAAGGGGTTAATAGAAATTAAAGGTAATGCTGTCTGGTTGGAGAGTACCAAAATAGAGTATTAGATGTTAGTCCTCCAATTGGTGGCGAGGGAGGAGGTATGGACGCAAGTGACGCATGGCAATTTATGGGAAGGGATGAGTGAACAAGGGATTTCTGGAGAGAGCAGCCCCTGTGGAAAGCAGAGAGGGGAGGGAAAGATGTGTCTGGTCGTGGGATTGCGTTGTAAGTGGATCTGATTTACTTACGTCCTGCTGGTGTAGCATCAATCCTCTCTCTTCCAGTGATTTCATGACCCAGGGTGATTTAAGGAGTCCCCATCCTCCACGTATTCCAGTCAGATGGGCATCCTTGTGTAATGTTCATGTGCACTGATTAATTTAGTGACCCCAGAAATGAATACTATTGATCATAGGAATGAAGTTGTCTATGCATAAGTACGCAACCTGTCTGAGCTTCATTCTTCCTGGACCCCTGATTCACCACTGCTAAACTCAGCGTGAGGTTTCTCCCAGACCAGAGCCTTCAGAGGACAAATCAATTGTCTACTTCAAATCCTTCTGTGACACCTGCAATTCTGCACTGCTCCTTCTCCAAAATGTTAAACCTGGTTAAAACTGAGTTCATCTGGTTTCTGAGGAGAAGGGATTAAAACTTTGCTAATAATTGGATGCAAAGGCAACCATAACCGTGAGGTAAAGGCAGCAAGACAAATATTACCAAATCAGGGTGCTATGTGAGCTTTTCCTTTGAAACTGGTTAATCTTCTTTCCCCCAATCACTGAGGAAAGACATAACATTTTGGGAGATAATTCAAAATATTTAGTGAAAGGAACTCGAAATTGCAAATCTGTGATCTTGATGTTTAAAAGTAAATATTAATTCTGGAGTTTACAGTTATACTGGGGCTGAGAGAAGACTTGGGGAGAACCATCAGTGGAAGGATGGGCTGAATGGCCTGAGAGAGTGCTAGTAGATCCAGAGTCTCCACCAAACAGGAATGTAGTCTTTGGAAAGCAAAACATTGCTAAATCCTAAAACGAAATGGGGGACAAACAGGATGTCGGGAAACATCTGCGGCAAAAGCAACCCTTCTTCATTGGAATTGGCCTGTGTTACAGATGTTCGTATTGTATTTTGATTGGAGGCTGAGTGATTCTAGGAAATCAAAGGGTCATACGACAAGAGCAAGAGAAAGCAGTAGGTCGGAGAGGATACGGGGAAAACTAGGTGACAATTCACAGGGAATGGGAAGAGGCAATCCATCACACTTGCAAAACCAAGTTCAAGATTAATGTCAGATAAATACATAGTAAATGGGAGGGCACAGAGGAGTAACCCCACCATTCCATTTCTTCATCCAGGTCATTTATGAAAATCAGAAAGATGAAGAGTCACAGATCACTGCAGAACACGCTGGTCACTGCCATTAGGGCAGGGGTTATGTTGAAAGAACATCATGTTCAAATCATATCTGCTCTGCCTTTCCAAATTATCTGCCATCAATATTTTTCACAGACCATATGGCATCTCTACAGTTAGCCAAGGCCTTAGTGTGTAATTGTCTGATTGACCTTGCATTGTTCCTCGTCAGCCTTGAGCTGCACAGAAGAGGGACGGCGCTTCATGTTCTCAAGAGGAGGTTGGCAATTAATGGAAACAATGTATTGATGTACTGCAGCTCCGGTAATGCTTGAGGCATCAAACTCGTTGCATTCTTACATGGAGCCACTGGCTGAGTGGATATCAGTGAGATCATTTCAAAAATGAATTGTACAGGTCAGTATTAGGTTGTTTCTTTCCTTTGGTCCACTCCATTACATTTGTTTGCTTTGGGTACGGATGAATTTCACCACCAAGGCTTTTTTTCTAGTTTGTTGAATTGGTACTGAGAACTTAAATCAAACTGGAGTAAATATTGCCCAAATATTTCTGTCCTTGTTTCTACAGGGCCAAAAAGTCCTGTCCTTAGAGAGTAGCTATGAAGTGAAGTCACCAATGGAAGATGAATCGAGTCCTCTCAAGTTGAATTGTTGTGCACCTGGTTGACTTCGGCCCTTTGCACAAGTACTAACAAGTAAAAGTAATCAGGGCAGAGAAAGGCCGCCAGTGGTTGCAAGCCTTCTGTATAAACCGGACCTTGTGCGCAGAGGCTGTACCCCTTCAGATGTCAGCCCTCACTGCAGTCATACAGCGCGGAAACAGGCCTTTCAACCTAACCTGCGCACGTCAACCAAAACATCCCACCCATGTACCTGCATTTGGCCTATACCCCTCCAGATTGTATCCATGTAGCTGTCCATCTTGAACTTGGGGCAGAATGTTGAGGAGATGAGGTTCCCATGCAAAACTCATGGAATCATGGAAATGTGGAGCCCAGAACCAACTCCCTTCAGTCAAATCCATCCATGTTGAATGCGATGCTGTTCTACACTGATTCTATCTGCTTGCATTCGACCTACATCCCTTCACTCCTTATCCATGCAAGTACCTGTCCAAATGCCTTCTAAACATCATAAACACTCCAGTGAGACACAGGCTCAAAACAATTGCCATCTTGTCTTGCTGAGTTCCACCAGCAGAGTTCAATAGTGAGGAAGATCTTTTGTTTTAACATAGTCAGTGGTGCTGCCCTAAGCTCATTCCCTATGAGGGTGGGGGGGGGGGGGTAGGTGGAAGCAAAGATCAGCCCTAGACAGGGATCAAGAGGGAATAGAGCAATGAACAGCTCCGCAGACAGCCAGCGTAAATCCACATTTCAATGCCCAGAGCATATACTCCTTGAAAGGCCCAAATACCCCGAAAGGATCGGGTATACTAGCTCAACAACAAAAAATGCGACTGATAAAGATCAAATGCTGGAACTCTGAAAATGCTGTAATGATATACACAGCAAAACAAGAAGGGAGAAAAGAAACAAAGAAAGCAGGGAACTCAGAACAAGAGTAGTGGTGGGCCTCAGGAGGTTGTGGTTGGGGGTCAGGAGGTTCTTGGGGTGGGAAGTCAGGAGGTTGTTGGGTGGTCAGAAGGTTGTGGGTTTGGGGTTAGGAGGGTGTTGGGTGGTCAGCAGGTTGTTGGGATGGGAGGTCAGGTGGTTGTTGGGGTGGGGCGGGTCAAAGGGTTGTTGGAGTGGGGGGGTTGGGGTTGTTGGGGGAATCGGGGATTGTGAGGTGGATGGGTCAGATGGTGGTTGAGGTGGGGTCAAGAGGGTTGTACAAGCTCTCAGAAGCACAAGGACAGCTTCTTCCCCTCCGCCATCAGATTCCTCAATAACAATGAACCACAGACAGTGTCTTACTTTGACTTGTTTCCTTGCACTATTTTAAATTATTTTGTAAGGTGTTTTATATACATGTTTGCACTGTGACGCTGCCACAAAACAATGAATTTCATGACATGCTCATGACCATAAATTCTGATTCTGATCCTGAGTCCCCATCCCGTAAGGTTGAAGCTGCAATCTAATTGAGGCGAGAGAATTGTTTAATGTTGAGTTCGTGGCAGTTGAACACAGCAGTTTTCAGGAAAGAAAATCTGAAGAGCTGTTAGTTGGGACTTGGTAAGTAAAAATGCAGAAGCACTGAAGGAACTCAGCAGGCCTTGCAGAGTCCATAGGAGGTGAAGGTATATACCTACCTTGAAAATGTTGGTTATATCTTTTAACCTTGCTGCAAGACCTGCTGAGCTCCTCCAGCATATCTGTGTTTTTACTACAATCACAGAATCTATAGACTTCTGTGTTTCACAGAAATTTCCTAAGTGTTCATTTCAGTGAATATGGAACTACTGAAAACACCCACAAATTGGAGGAACAACACCCCATCTTCCATCTGGGCACCCTCCAACTGGGTGGCATGACCATCAACTTCTCCGGTTTCTGTTAAAAGTTCCCCCATTCTTCTTCTCCCTGTCAACCTTCTCCCAAATCTCTCTCTCTCTCTCTCTCACTCCCTCTCTCACTCTTCCCTTTTCCCTCTGTCTCCTTTCACAGAGCCAAAAATCAATTCTCACCTCTCCTTTGATCATTACCTTCTTTTGGTCTGTCCCCCTCCCCAGCCAGTCTTCAGTCTTTATTCTGATGCCTTCCTGTTCTTTGCCTTGAAGAAGGGCTCAGGCCCGAAACATTAATATATCTTTACCCTGCGAGATTGGCTAAGTTCCTCCAGCATTTCTGTGTGTTTTTATCTCAATAAATAGGTCGAGAGTTTTTCTCTGAGCGTGGACACAGGATGGTGTGGGATTGGGGGAAAGAGGGGGGGGGGGTCATGCAAATTATGATAAAAGGACAAGCTCATAGATGTCCCTGCCTGTGAGTGATCCAGTGGGAGTAGCATTGAGATGCCCTGTAAGGTGACAAAGTCAAATGTAAGATTATGGGTCCATAGTTGGCAATTCAGATGAAAGGAAAGATTCTTATGCACCAAGGAAGAGATTGAAATGTTCTAGAAATGGAAATACCTGACTGCAGAGGCAAAGGGACAGAAAACATTCATGATGCTTGCAGGACAGTGGAGAAAGAGGATTATAAACAAGTCAAGAATTGGAGAGATATGGTTGGTGTAACACAACACCATTACAGCGGCAGCAGTCGGGACTGGGCTTGGGTTCGAATCCCGCGCAGTCTGTAAGGAGTTTGTACATTCTCTCCATGACTGCGTGGGTTTTCTCCTCCTGCCTTTCAGAAAGGTAGATGAATGGGGTGCAAATTGGTGGCACACACTCGTGGGTTGAAATGTAGGTGTAGGTCCAAATTTATAAAGAAAAGCTATTGGGTGCTCACATACTAAGAATATGCCAGGTGAATAGAGAGTCAAATTAAGCTGATTCGTGTGTGCTCAGGTACACCTGAAGGGAAAGAAAGCTAATTCAGCAGAAGAGAGGGCGCACTAATTTAGAACATCATGGAGCCTTGTACAAAGTCAGTGCTAATTCTGTGAGCACAGCCTATATCATCCATTCTCAGCCTTGGCTAGGACACCCTTAGGAATCAGCACAAAGTCACTGGACCCCTTCCCTGCGAAGCAGTCAGGTTTAGTTGGTTACTTCCTTACTTCTCCCCTACCAACTACATACAAAACAACAAATATTTTATGATTTCAGTCTGTGCCCCCCCCCCCACCCACCACCTTAAATGTACTGTGGCCACCCAGGGGAGCCGTAAGGCCTCTGTGGTGAATGGCTGGCCCTGCTGTGCTCATCTTGCACAGAACTTCAGTGGAAAGAGAGCAGACAAAAAGGAGTCCTTTCTCAGAGTAACAGCACCATGTAAACAGAACATAGACGAGCAGTTGGCACTCAATATCCTCAGGAGCTTAGATTGAAGACAGAGATCAGGAGGAATGTCTTCTCCCAAAGAGCAGTGAATCTGTGGCATTCTCTATCCAATGACGCAGGAGAGGCACCTCATTAAATGTATTTAAAAGGCATGTTTTAGAATAATAGGGGAACCTATTTATTTTTAATAGGTTTCCCTATTATTTAAAAAATATGGCTTTTAATATTTAAATTTTATTTCCAACACAGTAGAAGCTGATTCTTGCCACTGAAACCCACACCACTCAATTAACCCACAACCCTGTATGTTTTGGTGGGAGGAAACTGGAACACCCGGGAAAATCTCACGCAGACATGGGGAAAACATATAAACACCTTACAGACAGCAAACCTGGGTGGCTGGTGGCTGTAATAGCGTTGTGCTAACCGTTAAACTAACCGTGCCGCCCTGCTCCTATTGGGTACGTGCTTGCATGATACACAGTAGCCAATTAACCAACCACCCAGCATTTCTTTGGGATGTTGGAGAACACTGGAGTATCCAGGGGAAACCCTTGCGGTCATGCAGACTTGGCACAGCCAGTACAGGTTGTACCTCTTTAGTCCGAAAACAGAAATTGGCCCCTAACAGAACCCCCATGTAAACATATCAAAGCTTAAAATGGGAAATAATACCTTTACAATGCCTTCACAGCGCCCACGTTTGGGACTGGGGTTCAAGTATTGTATGCACCAATTTATAATTTGATTGCAGAATGCAGAGATAGCATAAAGGAGATGGCAAGCCATACTAGTAATATATACTTATAACTAAGTGGGTGGTACGGTTAGTGTAGTGGTTAGCGCAACGCCTTTACAGCACCAGTGATCAGGACCGGGGTTCGAGTCCCGCGCTCTCTGTAAGGAGTTTGTACTAATGGCAGTGGATTCAAACATGCCAGACAGACCATAGGAGTTGCTGGTCCACAGAGTGCCGGATAAGGGAGGTACAACCTGTACCCTAAGTATGATCTGAACTCAAGTCACCGGAGCTGAGGAGCAGTAGCAGTAACTACTACTCCATCGTTTCAGGGAACATACCTCCTGGGGTAACGTGCTAGATTACTCAAGATTGAAAAGGAACGGAATTTATCAGTGAAATCTCACAGGAAATGGAAAAACATTCCTTTTATATTGCAAAAGGGACGCAATCCAATGCTAGAAGCTGGAAGCCCAGCTGATGATGTCGTTTGAAGGGACCCGCAGTGAAGACATTCAACGTGTTCTGTGTGGATGCAAGGAACCTGAATTCGTGACAACTTCGGGTCCTATCCAAAAAAATTGCAGGCCTGCCACAGAAGAAATGACTTCACCAACTCCAACAGGCCAAACTCTAATTCATTTTATTCAACTATTTATGATAAAAACAGAGAAAGCTGACGGAAATAATCATTTTTTGACATCTGGTATTTTTAATATCCCATTGAATCTCCAGATGTCCTTTGTGATCTCCACGGCTTGCATTTCCTAATTTATGACCAGGGCTCTGGTCTTTACATATTTTCACGCTCCGGTGATGAGGTGCAGACTTTTGTTCGAGATAGTTCCTCTGCTTTTTGAGCAGATGCCTGTTCAATAATGACTGCATGGGATTTATATTAAGGCCCAATTTACGAGTTCAATCAGCAGAATGGGTTGTGCACAATGGTATTACTGTCATCTCCAACTGGCGGTGTGTTCACATTCACATCACTGTCTGATCTTGAAGGAAAGGGGGGAAAAAAAATCATTTAAATAGCACCTTTCCCATTTTCTTTTCCTGAAGTGCTCGAAGGCAACGTTTGAAATGAAATCGCTGCCTCAAAGTTGCACAAAGCAAGTGAAACATGAATGTCTGCTGACATTGCGCTTGTAGTTAAAAACAGAAATACCTGGGGAAATCAGCAGATCTCACAGCGTCCAGAGAAGGTAAATATATATATATGAACGACTTTTCTGGTCTGAGCCCTTCCATTGGGTGTATCTAGGGTGTGGCAGCCAGGCACATGCCCTGGGTGCCACTTGAAGGGGAGTGCCACTGCCCTCGTCTCACCTGCCCAATATCAAACTCCAGAGAGCCCAACAAAGAATCTCCATCTGGACAAAAGAACTTCGAGGTATGGGCGACATCTGAAGCTCTTTAATGATACTATCATATTTTTGCTTTCTGATGGAAATCAAGCGTGTCAAACAAGTTGAACTGATTTGTAAACGGGCAATTAAGCTTGTCCACTCATCTCATTGTAAAGCTAATTCTAGCCATGAATAGATCAACAAGCTAAACTAGATAAAACAAAGAGCTGTGAGGCAGGGATCCTCTGTTGTACAGCTCTTCACGTGCTTTGTGAAGCAACCTTCACAAAGAGAGAGAGAGAGAGAGAGAGAGAGAGAGTGAGAGAGAAAGAGAGAGAGAGAGAGAGCCAAACCAAACCATGCAGCCCCCAGGAACAAACACCCTCCCCACCACCCATAAAACCCAGAGAAATCAATGTTTCCGAAGTTCAAGAAACGTTTCTCCAGACTTTTTGGAGTTTCTCACTTGTTTTCAGATTTTGCCCTGGTGAATCTGTTGGAACCATTGCAGGGGTTGGGGTTTGATGTGAAACATTTGGGGCTGGGAGAGGGGGTCTATGTACCCAGGGAATGAGGGCTGAAATGATCTCAGAAGTGGATCTTACAATGAAGGGCAGACAAGTACAAGAGGGTTGATTGTAACACATTGTGCACACGGTCCATCTGTGCTGGGATGCAGCATGCACTCTTCTTCCCCGTCCCTCTCTTTCACGGCTTCACTCACCTCCTCTCTCCCCCTCCCCCTCTCCCTCCATCCCTTCTCTCCTCTCTCCCCCTCTTCCCTTCTCTCCTCTCTCTCCCCTGACCTCTCTACCTATCCTTTCACCCCTCCTCCCCTTTTCTCCCCCTTCTCTCCCCTCCCCCTCTCTGCCCTCCCCTTCTCTCTCCTCCCCCTCTCTTCCTCTAATCCCCCTCTCTATCCCACTCCCTCCCCATCTCTACCTACTCTTTGCCAACCCCCCCCCCCCACCCCGCCGCACTCTCTCCCCAATTCTCTCACCCTTGAATGCTGGGCGACTGGTATCTGGGATTAAATGCATGTGAGCTCCCCACTCCCTTCTGGAATTAAACCCATCCAGGAGAGAGGGTCCCTTTTTAAATCAGTAGGCATGTGGTTCTGTTTAGCGACGCTATAGTTCAATCATGGAAAAAATGCACACACCCTTAAAAGTAGCCCAAAACCCGCATCTCACAAGCACTCAGAATTTCCCACAGCAATCTTCAAAACGATCCCAAATGTGCGTGAAAACTTCATTTGAGAATTTTTAACTGGTGGGGGGGGGGGGGGCGATTTTAGTGTTTGCCATTGGCGCTATTTTACTTAGATATGCCATTGGGCCTTCCTTGAGGTTAGATTCACATTTATTATCAGAGATTGTAGCGACTACTTCGATAGAGCTACTAAAGCAATACACATATAACAGGTTAGTCAACACAAGACTGTTTTATTTAGACCTTACAGGCTTCTTTTATATACCTCACATCCTGGGTTCCACAGGACGGGGTGGGACATCATTATGAGTTTGTCGCCGATCCACGGGGCTGGCAGGTTTAAATTAAACATAGTGAGAGTCCCCGCGCCTTCTGGCAGGAGGCCCAGCAAACCAACATGCCGTTGCTTTGCACACAGTGCTGTGTGCGTGCGGTCCATTAACTGGGTGAGGAGTATCCAGCTGTCTGTACTATGGCTCCGCGTGCCCACTGAAGAACCGCGCCTGCGGCAGTTCGTGATACCATGCTGTGCTCCTACTCGGTCCACTAGATGGCCGCTACAAAATTCCTTTTTCCTGTAGGCCTGGCATAATTACCACTTATTGGGAGTGCAAAAAATAAACTGTACACAACGTAAACACGTAAACAAAGAATTATAAACATATAACAAATTTATACAAACTGCAATACAGAGAGAATAAAAAGTAAATCACAAGTAAGAGCACTTAAATGAGTTTATCGTTGAGGAGTCTGATGGTGGAGGGGGAGCAGCTGTTCCTGAACCTGGTGGGGCGAGTCTTGTGGCACCGATACTTCTTTCCTGATGGCAGCAGCGAGGACAGAGCGTGTGCTGGGTGGTGGAGGGGATCCTTGATGATGGCTGCTGCTCTCCGGCATTAAATCTCTCTGTAGATGTCCTCAATATTTAATAGGGCTAGGTTGTCAATGTGTGGGCAGTAGGATAATTATTCCTCTCGTGCTCCCTTCTCAGAAGGTTTTGTGTCACTGTAAGCTGCCACTTTTTGTTGGCCCTTGCTTTCATTAACCTGTAAAAATGCTGGAGGTACTCAGACGGTCTTTCAGCGTCCATAGGAGACAAAGATACATTGCCAATGTTTCGGGCCTGAGCCCTTCTTCAAGGAATAAGCGGAATGAGCCAGAAGCAGGAAATCTCAGTGCTTGGCTGGGGGAGGGGTCCAGGCCTACTAAAGGTATTAATTGGATAGGATAAGGCTCAAGGTGAGAATTGGTTATGTCTGTTGAAAAGGAGACAGGGAAAAGGGAGAGAGGCAGAGAGAGCTGGGGGAGGTGATGGGCAAAGTAGAGGGGGCAAGGGGGTGGTTTTTTAAGGAAAGCCAGAGAAGTTGTTATTAATGCCATCCAGTTGGAGGGTGCCCAGTGTTACTCCTCTAATTTGCGGGTGGTCTCTTTCTGGTAGTGTATGAGACCATGGAGAGACATGTCAGTAAGGGAATGGGATAGAGAATTGAAATGGGTGGCCGCTGGGAGATTCAGGCTATTGTGAAGGATAGAGCTGAGGGCTTAACAAGGCAATCTCCCAGTCTGCACCCAGTCTCTCTGATGTAGAGGAGACCCGCTGCAGATTCACCTGAAATGTTGCTACTTCCCTAAATCTAGTCCTGGCTCTTAATGGCACTCTCCAGCACTCTGCCTTCCACGAAACATTCCCCCCCCCCACTTCCCCATTTCTGCTTTTTCAGTTCTTTCACCCTCCCAATATCCCTCCTCCCCCTCACTGCTTCTGTCCTCACCCTCCGTTTTCTTTTTTTTTAATTTTTAAAAATTTTTTATTTTTCACACCATAAACCACATTAACCATGATACATACTTTTTCCTTTTCAAATATATACAGTGCCATTTTCTCCCCACCCTCCCTCCTCCCATCCCACCCTCCCCACCTCCCCCCTCCCGTCCATTAAAAGTTCAAAATCTAGGATACATTAAACCAGTCAAACAATGTTGTCATTCAATAAAAATAAACAAGAAATTCCTCTGAGTCAATTCTTTTCATTTCCTTCTCCTTTCGTTAATCAAGGTAGTGAATGTCCCCGGTAGGTTTTCGCTATTGTGTTTCATGTAAGGCTCCCATATTTGTTCAAATATTTCAATATTATTTCTTAAACTATATGTTATTTTTTCTAATGGAATACATTTATTCATTTCTATATACCATTGTTGTATTTTCAAATTATCTTCCGATTTCCAGGTTGACATAATACATTTTTTTGCTACGGCTAGAGCTATCTTAACAATTCTTTTTTGTGCATCCTCCAAATCAATTCCAAATTCTTTGTTTTTTATGTTACTTAGGAGGAAGATCTCTGGATTCTTTGGTATATTGTTTTCTGTAATTTTATTTAATATTTGGTTTAGATCTTCCCAAAATTTTTCTACTTTCTCACATGTCCAGATTGCATGAATTGTTGTTCCCATTTCTTTTTTACATCAAAAACATCTATCAGATACTGTTGGGTCCCATTTATTTAACTTTTGAGGTGTAATGTATAGCCTGTGTATCCAGTTATATTGTATCATACGTAACCTCGTATTTATTGTATTTCTCATCGTTCCAGAACATAACTTCTCCCATGTTTCCTTTTTTATCTTTATATTTAAATCTTGTTCCCATTTTTGTTTAGTTTTACCATTTGTTTCCTCATTCTCCTTTTCTTGCAGTTTAATATACATATTTGTTATAAATCTTTTGATTATCATTGTATCTGTAATCACATATTCAAAGTTACTTCCCTCTGGTAAACTCAGACTGCTTCCTAATTTGTCCTTCAAGTAGGATCTCAATTGGTAATATGCCAGCACTGTATCTTGAGTTATATTATATTTATCTTTCATTTGTTCAAAGGATAATAATCTATTTCCTGAAAAACAATTTTCTATTCTTTTGATCCCTTTTTTCTCCCATTCTCTAAAGGAAAGGTTATCTATTGTAAAAGGGAGTAACTTATTTTGCGTCACCCTCCGTTTTCCAACTATCATGTACCCCCCCCACCCCCCATCGTTTGTTCAGATGCCTGCAGCATTTTCTCATACTTTGATGAAGGACTCAAGCCCAAAATATCGGTTCTGTATCTTTACCTTTGCTACATAAAGGACCCTGTTTGACCTGTTGAACTTCTCCACCATTTTGAATTTTTACGTCAACCACAGTGTCTGTAGGTTTTTGTGATTTACTTATAAATGCAATGACATTGACCTGACTGTGTGACTGGAAGTTGAGTTTAACCTGGAGTGAAGCACATTTGCAACCTCTTCCTGGACACACTTTGTCATTCCATAAATTAGACCAGCCGCATTTGGAGTATTGTGTTCAGTTTTGATCACCGAGCAGTAGGAAAGATATTCTCTAGCTAGAGAGGGTGCAGAGATTTACGAGGGGGCCTGAGCTTTGGGAGAATTTGAGCAGGTTGGGGCTTTATTCCTTGGAGAGCAAGAGGCTGAGGGATGATCTCACAGAAGGGTAAAACATCATAAGAGGAATAAATCAGATGAGTGTGGAGAGTCTTTTGCCCAGAGTTGGGGAATCGATAACCTAAGAACAGTTTTTAAGTGAGGAGGGAGAGATTTAACAGGAACTGAAGATGTAGGTATTTTTTTTACACATAGACTATTTGAGCCCTTATCAGAGAATTGCAGTCCAATAGTCGCCAATAGCCCTGAGATATATGTTTCATTAAAACCAAAGTCCAGAGGCTGTTGGCCGAATGCATCTCTGAGCCCAGCAACAGCCCCTGGCGAGAGCAGATGTTAGTGGAAAAAGTGGGGGGAAAGAATTAGATGGTAATAGACTACAGCCAGACTGTGAATAGATTTACGTTAGTGGATGTCTACCTCCTACCCCGAATTGCCGACATGGTAAACGAGATAGCCCAATATAGGGTCTTCTCCATCATAGGCCATGAGATCCCAACCCGCCCAGAGGACAGGCCTTACACGGCTTTTGAAGCAGACAGTTCCGTCGGGTGTCATTCGGTCTGACGAATGGGGTATCAGTGTTCCAAAGGGAGATGGACCGCATGGTGGATGATCACAAACTAAAGGCAATGTTTCCATATTTGGATAATGTCACCTTTTGAGACCATGATGTGGAGGATCGAAGGGAATTCCTCACCTTGCCAAAAACCCTAAACCTGATGTATAATCAGAAGAAGTGCGTGTTTCGCACTTCACGGCTGGTGATACTAAGGTACATGGTGGAGGGAGGGATCACGTCCCCAGACCCCGAGAGAATGCACCCCCTCATAGCCCCAGAATCTAAAACCCCTGAAAAGGTGCCTCAGGTTCTTTTCTTATTATGCCCAATGGGACCCCAATTACACAGACAAGGCCCAGACATTAGCGAAGACAATAGATTTTCCCTCATCAGCGGAGGCTCATAAAGCCTTTGAGGGCATCAAGGATGGGGTTGCCAAGGTGGCGTTACATGCCATTGATGAATCCATCGCATTGCAAGTAGAAAGTGAAACCTCTGATGTTGCCCTAGGAGCCACGCTGAATCAGGCAGGAAGGCCAGTGACATTTTTCTCTAGAACACTCCAGGGCCTGGAACTCAGGCACTCAGCAATTGAGAAAGAAGCTCAGGCCATAATGGAAGCTGTGCATCACTGGAGGCATTATTTGGCTGGTAGACAATTTACCCTGCTGACGGACCAGAGGGCTGTTGCATTTATGTTGAACAACAAACAGTGGGGTAAAATAAAAAATGATAAGATCACGCGGTGGAAATTATGAGATGGAAATTATGAGATCTTATACAGGCCCAGGAAACTTAATGAGCCACCCGATACTCTGTCCCCGGGAACGTGTGCCAGCGCACAAGTAGATCGTCTGAAGTTCCTGCAATCACAACCTCTGCCATCCCTGGGTCAGGAAGCTGTATTACTTCATGAGGGCCTGAAATTTATTCATCTCAGTTGAGAAGATTCGGGAACTGTCCTGTAACTGCTTGGTCTATGCCAAATGCAAGGCACATTTTTACAGACCGGATAGAGCCCAACTGATTAAGGCAACCCGTCCCTTCGACCGCCTTAGTATGGATTTCAAGGGTCCCCTCAATCCAATAACAGGAATCTCTACTTGCTGAATGTAGTGGATGAGTACTCCCGGTTCCTGTCTGTTATCCCTTGATTGGACTTGACTGCAGCCACGGTCATCGAAGCACTCTGGACCATGTTTGCTATGTTTGGATACCCCAGTTATATACACAGTGACAGGGGTTCCTCCTTCACGAGTCACGAGCTGCGACAGTATCTACAGGTGGCGGGAATAGCCATGAGCAGAACTACTGGCTACAACCCCCACGGGAATAGGCAAATGGAGAGGGAGAACAGTACCATCTGGAGAGCAATCCTGTTGGTCCTCACATCAAAAGGTATGCCCGTCTCCCAGTGGCAAGAGGTATTACTGGACGCGCTGCACACGACCAGGTCCCTGCTGTGCATGGCTACTAATGCTGCCCCCCACAAGAGACTCTTTTCTTTGCCCAGGAGATCGACATCTGGAACCACACTATGCTAGTCTGACCAATGATACTGGGGTTGGTACTTCTTCGCAGACATATTAGACCCCACAAGACAGATCCCCTGGTGGAAAAAGCGGTGCACACGAATCCACAATACACATTTGTGTGGTACCAGGACAGGAGGGAGGACATGGTGTCAGTACGAAGCCTGGCCTGGGCAGGGTACACTAACATTGATCAGGTGACCCCAGAAAAAACAGACGGTCAATCAACACAGTGCCCGTCCACATCCCAGGGTTTTGACGTACTCCCACACCCCTCCCCCCACAGATAACCGTAGAACCTCCCCCGCCAGCACCAGTCATCAGTCAATCACCTGGGTGGTCAATCCCACAGAGATCTCGCTGGCAAGGAGCCCACCCCAACAAGCAGTGAAGGGCTCAGTGACCAAAATTCCACCCACTCAAGTACACAGTCCTGTGAGCTTGACCTCGCCCAGCGCCTCAGAAGTCACAGAGGATCACGAGACCACCAGACAGGCTGAACCTGTGATGCACACTACGAACTATGTATATATCTAGTAAAGTACAGTCTGCGCTCCATGTGGCCACATCACCCCACTGGGTTTTATCTCAAAGAAGGGGTAAATGTGGTGAAAGGCATTTGCATAAATGTATGGCCTGGCCAGTCCAAACCTACCTGACCTTCCCAATAAAGGCTGGCGTGCTTGGACTTGCCCCCTCTTGCTCTTGTATCTGGAACCTGGCCAAGTCATGTATCAGGTTTTTGGTAATTAAATTGTGGTGCACACAAGGATCACGTCGACATGATGGAGAGATTAAACGGCTTCAATTACCAAAAAGCTTATCATCTCCAAATAATGCCTTTTGACTGTTGTTCTGTGCTCTTTTCACCAGCCACTCATACCCTGAAGATGGGCTCAGGCCTGAAACCTCTGTTACAAATCTTTATCTCCTATGGATGCTGCGAGATCCTCCAGCATTTCTGTGATTTGACTACAATCACAGCATCTCCAGACATTCATGGTCCACTAGATGGGCTCTGTCAGTTTTGTGGGACTCTCATCCCATCAACTTGTAGTGCAATGTGACTCTGTCCCCTTGTATTGGAGGATTTAAACCATGCTTTTGCTTCTGCAAGGCTGAGAATCAGTAACCTGCTTTGAGACTCAGCAGACATAAGCTCAATTCGACCATGGGGGCCAGAGGTGCAGTTATCTGACAAAAAGACATCTGTGTACCAAGAACGTTTCATCTTCCTGCTTGTTAGTATATTGGTCACAGACTGTCAGACAGCGACCTAACCTTGAAGCAAAATAAACCATTGTATTCAAAGTGATAAGCTAGAAAATTGTGTTATTCGATAGAAGCCTAGCATGCTAGCTTGCTCATTTATCTTTCTTTTTGTGCTGGGAATAGGTGCTTGAGTAGGCATTTTTTGGGTAATATAAGCCATGGTCCCGCTGCTGAAGTTTGAGTCGCTCTGAGTGGTGGAAACGTCTCTGAGCAAGAAAAAGAACTTCTAGAGTCCAACCAACGTCTCGGTCGGAGGAGGTGGAGAAGCTGCTACCGACGCCCTGACAACCTACTACAAGTGTGTGGTCGTCGCCTCGCTTCGGCAGTTAGAACCAGTCCAGGCGTTGATAAGTATAATTGGGAAGGGCTTACATATTGTAGTTTGAAATCACCTTTAGATTTATTTGTATAAACTGAAGTGCTCTTGGCGTGTGTCTGTTTTCTTTCAGTAGCTCAAACACTGTGACCAATCTAAAACGAACAAAGTGAGAGGTACGTTTACCCAGGACAATTCTCATCCCATCAACTTCTAGTGCAATGGGACTCTGTCCCCTCTCCCCTATAAAGATAAATAACTGAGTTGCACAGGAGGCTGCAGACGCTGCAATCTGCAGACAAACGCAATCTGCTCGAGGAATTCCATGGGTCGAGCAGCATCAGTAGGAGAAGAAGAGTGGACAATGTTTTGAGATAATTCCGATGATGATTCACCAGAGAAATGGACAAGGGTTGCACGTGGACTGGCCAACATTCATGAGGGGGAGGACCCTCACTTCTAACCTTGGAGTGCTTTCCAGGAGAGCTCCTCACAGCTCCTTAAGTTATTTCTGTGCGTGCGTGTATGTATGTTTTGTGTGTGTGTGTGTGTGTGTGTGTGTGTGTGTGTGTGTGTGTGTGTGTGTGTGTGTGTGTGTGTGTGTGTGTGTGTGTGTGTTTGTGTGTGTATGAGTCTCTGTGTGTGTGTGTGTGTGTGTGTGTGTGTGTGTGTGTGTGTGTGTGTGTGTGTGTGTGTGCACGTGCATGCGCATATACATGCATATCACAGCTCTCACCTGGATGTATCCTCCCAGGGGTCCAACCCTCTGCACCTTCTTTCCAGTCCCTGGGCACTTTGCAAACCCTCTTATACACAGATACCCACTCCAGCTAAGTATGTCCAGACCTCTGTCCAAATTTGTCCAGACAATAACGTCCAGACCTCCAGACCACAGTGTGTATGGCTTGGTGCTCATTCCTTTCTCCCTTGTATCATAGCAAATGTTGCTGCTGTTACATTGTCACAAAAGAGTTCCTTTTAAAGTTAAAGAATAAAAATCTGTGGCTTCTGTAATATTCGGTGAATTCCCCTTCATTAATTCACCATGCCGATTGACGACGTTCTGTTAGCACCGATGTTTCAGTGCAGAATGGAACGCAACCTGTTTATGAGCAGGGAAGTCCCTCCTCACTGTTAGCCTTTCCTTTGTTTACTGCAATGCAAAATGTCCAGTTACAGCACGGTGAGCGCAATGTCGTTACAGCGCCAGTCACCAGGGTTCAAATCCGGCACTGTCTGTAAAGAGTATGTTCGTTCTCTCCGTGTCTGCGTGAGTTTTTCCCCACGATATCCGGTTTCCTCCAACCGTCCAAAATGTACTGGGGGAGGGCGAGGGAAGGGGTTTGCAGGTTAATTGGATGTAATAGGGCAGCATGGGCTAGTGGGCCGAAAGGGCCTGTTACCATGCTGTATGTCTAAATATCTACGTTTGGTAGTGACACTGAGAAAGATCATTGCTGCCAGCCGCTTGAATTTTATGGAACAGTCAATCATAATCCACACCACTTCCCACAAATAGAGCGCTTTATGAATAAAAAAAATTCCTTGCAGTTTTGTCAGAGGTTGAGTTTGAACAATGTGATAATAACCCACAGTCAAATTGGTGTGTGGGCACTGTGCTGTGATTCGCCAGCACTCCAAAAATGCAGCTAATAAATTTCTAAACAACTCTGCAACACACCCCAAAATATCTGCTAATAACTTCATCCACAAACCTGTTGCAAGCACATTCACCTCCCGCAGTTCATTTTAATGACTACCAGTTAGAATGAGAAGCTTTTATTAAAGCATAGACTTAAAATGAACAATTGGTAAGAAATATGACCACTTGCAAACTTCAGACAAGCTGCAGCTCAGCCCACATGCACAAATAATCACGAGTGAGTCAGGAAATTGAGTGAGGAAATTTTGCGCAGAAAATTGAGAAGTCAAATTTATTTGCTTTTGCAGGAGCAGAAATTATCTTTCAAGGCAAAAGATAATAAATGTTTTTATGAACGTTTGAAGGTTTCCCAGGTTGTAGGATTGAGGCGTACAAAAGCAAGGAAGTTATGTTAAGATTTTATAAAGGATACAATTTAGCTGGAATATTGTGCAGACCTTCATGTAGTTGAGGAGGAGGTTATCTGGAATAGCAGTAATGATGAAGAATTTCAGTGTGTATAGAGAGCAGAGCTGAGACAGTTTCCCTGCAATGATGAGCTTAAGTTTATAAGAGAAAATCCTGAATTCTGGTAACACATAAGGAGGGACAAACTGTTTCTTTCAGATAATAAGGTTAGTGTAGCAGTTAGCCTGTGGCTTGGACTCGAATCCGGCACTGTCTGGAAAGAGTTTGTACGTTCTCCCCGTATCTGCGTGTGTTTCCTCCGGGTGCTACAGTTTCCTCCCACCCTGCAAAATGTACCGGGGGAGTAGGTCAATTGGGCCATAATTGGGCTCGAGGGCTGTAACAGCCAGCTACCGTGCGGTATGTCTAAAATTGTTTTGTTTCATTAAAAAAAAACAGGCAAGAGATCTAAGGGACAGTGAGGGAATTGTTTTATGAAAGCAGGAAATTTTAAATGGAAAGTAAATGCGGGCTAGAAATGAAAACCTTAGGAAGTCGGCAGTGAAAGGCTCAAAACTAATTCAAAGTACCAGTCCATGAATAATAGGTTGCAAGATTCCGTGCAATATTGCATCAACAAATGCAATGAACTGAGTTTATTATTAGGGCAAATTTTGAAGACAACAATACCAAAGGATCCAGGAAAATGATATAAAATTGAAATTGGACAAATACCAACAAAAACTTTTAACTATTGCAATAGCAACTGCAAAGAAATGTCTAGCGATATCATGGAAAGATAATAGAGAATTGTTATTAAGTAGATGGTATAATGAGATGCAAAATTGTATTCCTTTGGAAAAAAAATTACCTATACCTGTAGTTTAAGGAATCGAGTTGAAAATTTTTATAGCATTTGGAAACCATTATGGATAATTTTCTGTCCACCTCTTCTTTCTTATCCACTCCTCTTAAGAGGTCATTTTTAATAACAATTAATGATTTTCTATGCTAGTATTATTGTATATTAAATGGTAGGTGCTTCTTTTCTTTCCTTTTCTTACTTTTGGGTGGGAGGGGGGATGGGGAGAAAATATATAAAAGTACTTTTTTTTGTATCATTGGATTCATGTTTTATTCATTTTTTTTCCTGTAATGATGCAAACAATTAAACGAAATGTAAAAAAAATAAAGCAGCCTAAAATTGGGTACAGTTCACCTGATGGGACGTGTCGTGGAATTTGGGGAGTGGCGAACTGGGCTGGGATTGAGAGAGAAAATCATGTCGACTTCAGTTGGGAAATGAGAGCCTGTGTGATGGTGGAAGTGTTTCCCACTGTTCCCTTTCACCACTAAACCTCAGCTCACCTGAGCGATCATGGACAGGTCTAGCGAGGGGACGCAGAACTGAAGAGATGGTTACCCGTTAGAAAGTGTTTCAGGAAGAGAGGTTGAAAGTGATAAGTGAATGTTTTAAATTTGTTCATTAATCATACAAATTTTTAAAAGAATTCAAAAAGTTAAAATTCATTTCAATTGTGGAACATCGAATTTTTTTTCCAAAGTTAGACATGCCATCATATCAGATAACCATTGAATATGAGTTATTAATATGGCCCTTCTAGTGATAGGGAAGTGAGGCAACTATATGGGATTGTGAAGCCATCACTCGCAATGATTTTTGACCTCTTTATTTACCTTCTTTTTTTTTAATTAGTAGTGGACTGTTTGTGTTAAGCCAGTAGCCTTCAAAGTTAGAGGATCCATAATTTGTATAGTGGTTTTTGGAGATTTTTACTTAAAAAATTGTAAATTAAATTTTTTAAGTTTAGACATAACAGGCCATTTCAGCCCACGAACTCGTGCCACCCCCCGGTACTTTTCAAACGGTGGGAGGAAACTGGAGCCCCTGGATGAAACCCACGCAGAAATGGGGAGAACATACAAACTCCTTACAGACAACGTGGGATTCGAACTCCGGTACCGATCACTGGCGCTGTAATGGCATTGCAATACCCGTGCTACCCTATAAAAGTGGAAGTGTGGAGAGGAAACATTTAGACAGTCACTGCAATATGGAACTCAGGGTGACTGAAATAGAATCAATCAGGACTTTCATATGGGAATTCAAGGTTCAAGCTTCCTTTTATTGTCACATAATAATACATAAAATGTCATAAAGTTGATATACTTCTGTCTGACAGAAGACAATCAAAGATTCACCAGGAGCATTGCTTGGTGTCCAAAACAAAAGGAGAAAGAGAAACAAAAGAGAGTCCCTTCAGAGTCACTGAGTGTCCACAGTATCTGAAGCCTTCCAGATACGATCAGGAACCCGAGGCCCTATGGGAATCCCGGTTCTGGAACCAAGTTCCCATGAGCCTGTATGGGTCCTTTAGACGCTGAGCCCCTTGCTAGACCACAGCTGTGATCACCTCCCTGTCTCCCAATTTTGTCTTTCTCAATGGGTGGGGGGAGGGGATGTTCTCCTGCTTCTGATGCCCTGAATTGGAAACTGGGATGGAGTGACGAACGGGACAGGAGGGTATCCTTGTAAAGCATTCAGTAGAGCAGAGACCATAAAAATTTTTGTTGCTTTTGCAATTATATTTTAATTATTTTAGTGTTTCAGTTTACCTCTATTATAATTATAAGATAATCAACACTGAAAATCTATTGCCAGAAAAATTGGCTTGCAGAAATTATGCTTTATGGGCAATTGGCTTTATTTTAATGAAAAGTAATTTGCAAAGGAAAGTTGTGGACTTGATATGACTTGCCCACAATTTCCCTTCTCCTGCACACACCAGAGGCACAAAAGGTCCTAATCCTGGGCAACTTAAGGGTGGGTGGAGTGCACATGTTTCTAACTCTCGGACCACTCATCCAGAAGCTGACTGTGATAGTACGGATTCTATCACCAATGTGAATATGTATAGATTGTAGTGTAGGATTATTGTGATTGGCTGAGAGCGTAGCCATGCCTACTGGCAGGTCTTAAAGGGTTGCTCCTAGCCAGACCCAGATCATTCTGGACTGGTTGACCTACATGTGATACGCTCCAGTCTTCTAGTTAATAAAAGCCTTGGTTTGGATCAACAAGCCTTTGATTCTTTCGACGGGCACTAAACCAACTTCACACCTGATTAAATTTTTATTCAAACTTTCTATTTTAAAGGAACCCTTGATGAAGAATAGTGTTGTCTTAAGTCATTATAGATTATAAATCACGTGAATCGTCACAGATATACAAGACCTCAGTCAGTCCCCACTTGGAATATATGTTCAATTCTGGACACCAGAATAGGATGTGGATCCTATAGAGAGGGTGCAGAGGAGACTCACAAGGATGCTGCCTGGATTGGAGAGCACACCTTATGAGGATGGGTTGAGTAAACTTGGTCTTTTTTTCCTTGGAGCATCGGAGTTTGAGAGGTGATCTAATGTACAAGATGATGACAATTTTTTTCCAACAGTTCTGGAACCTCCCTGTATTATCCTAACAAGAACTATAAGCTTCTCTGAGGACACCCAAAGATCTCTCTGCAGGGGGGATGGGTGGCAAGATGGTGTAGAGGGATGACGTGCAGTTCCACCTTTCCCCAATTAGACATAAATACCCAATTTCAAAAGTTGTAAAAGTGGGTAAAAATTGTATTTACAGACTTTGGAATAGTGGAGATTAAAATGGCTACAAACGTGAAGAAATCAAAAACTCAGTTACAAAAGAAATTACCTTATAAAAGTTTTGAAGAACTGAGGCCTATCTACCAAGTTGAAGCCACGGAGTTGCTGACTGGAGCTCCCAAGCCTCAAAGGACCCCTGCTCGGCTGAGTATTACATCGGCGCCGATCGTGCACCTGCAAGATGGTGCCGGTTCTGTGGTGAGCTCGGCTGGCCCTGATTTGTGCCCCCGTGAGCCTGGGCGCACAGGTGGATCAGCCAAGTGGGCACAGACACGCAAGCCCGCAATAGTCCCTGGTAGTCTAGGGGCACACAGTGTAGCGTCAGAGGACGCACCTGTGTGGTCGACGACTCTTCCGGGCATGCACGTTGGTGTCACAAGTTCGGGAATTGTTGGAGAAGGTGTGGTCTGTGGGGGAACCCAAAAGAAGCCGAGCTGACAAGATCAGCACGCTGTTAATGGGTATCCAGACCCCCAGCCGCACTGGAAGAGGAATCATCGTGCCAGAAGAGGAAGAGAGCCCAGAGCTATTGGAACCAACACAGGAAGAATATATGGGGGCTGCGACCAGACAAGGTAGGCCTCAAGGGGAAGTGATGGAACCTGGACTGGATTCTATGTTTACAGAATTGGAAGGGATTGCTCATCAAATCAAAAACACGTCAATGCAGATGTCTACTCAGATAAATCAAGGATTTATGGAAGTAAAAACTAAAATGAACAGTATATGTGAAGAGATGACTTCTATGAAGAAAGAAATGACTGTAGTTAAAAGTGATGTTAGTAGATGTATAAAATCAGTGGATACTGTACAGGATAATTTTTTAAAAATTGAAGAAGCCTTTTTTGAATGTAAGAACCAAATGGATCGAAATAGAGAAAAAATGGAGGGTTTTTTCGTGGATTGGGGGATTCAGAAGAAGGAATTACTGAAGAAGATTGACTCATTAGAGAATCAAGGTCGAAGAAATAATGTAAAAATAGTAGGTCTTCCAGAAGATATGGAAGGTTCCGATCCGGTAAAGTTTTTAAAGGAATGGATTCCTGAGGTACTGGGCAATTAATTTTTTCTGGATGGTTTGGAGCTAAACCAGGCACATAGAGCACTGAGGGAAAAACTGTTTCCACGTCAACCACCATGAGCAGTTTTGATTCATTGTTTGAAATATCAGGACAGAGAAATTATATTACAAATTGCGGGGCAGAAGGTGCAGGAAAATCAGACTCCATTGATGGTTCAAAATAACAGAGTGTTTTTCTATGCTGATCTGAGTCAAGAAATTATTAGAAGGCGCCGAGAATTTAATTCAGCTGAAGAAGTGTTGTAGCGAAAAGGGATATAAATTCGCTTTTGGTTACCCGGCTGTATTGAAAGTTTTTTATGGGAATTTTCAATCGCAATTTTTTGAAAATTACCATGATGCATTAATTTTTTGCTAATTCATTGCCAGATTTGCGAGGAAGTGGACGGTCACCATCATCGTTGCCTAAAAGGAGGGTAAATGGAAATGGGAATGGGAAAAATGGGAAACACGGAAAGAATAGAAAGAAAGTTAAACTGACGCAAAGTCTTCTTGATATTGAGGACCCGAAACAATCACTGGGACTGGAATCATTAGGTTGAATATTTTTGATTAAGTACTTTGTGAAAGTCTGACTGGGGGGGGCGGGTGGATGACATTGAGACCTTTAATAGTCACCTGCCTCTAGTGGGTTTTACCACACCCAGATTTTTAGGGAGTTACTACTTTTTAGTAGTTTGTTGGGGGGGGGGGGTGTATATTTTTTTCTTTGATTTTTTGGAATTTTTATATAGCAGGAAAGTTTAGAATATTAAGGGAATTTTATAGTAGTGTGAAATATATTATTAAATTAAAGAAATGTCTAATTTTAACTTTGCAACTTTTAACGTCCAGGGGTTAAATAACCCAATTAAGCATAAACGAGTATTGGCCTACATAAAAAAAGATGAAAGTTGATATTGCTTTCTTGCAAAAAACACACTTGTCCCAAAAAGAGCATTTGAAATTGAAGAGAGAGAGTGGGTTGGTCTGTGTTCTCTTCTTTTTTCAATTCAAAGGCGAGAGGTGTTGTGATTTTAATTCATAAGAAATTTGCATTTGAATTGGAATCGTTTGAGGGAAATGCTGGGAGGGTTTTGATGGTTAACTGTAAAATTTTTGCTGAATCGTAGCCCTTGTTAAATATTTATGCACCGAATGTAGACGATGAACGGTTCATGTCGGAGGCTTTTTTAATGTTAAATCAGGCCAATGAAAATATTTTGGTCGGGGGAGACTTTAACTGTGTTTTGGATCCTTTATTGGATAGATCTCCAAAAAAGTATAAGGAAATCAAAGATGGCAATACAAATAAGAGCTCTGATGGAAGATTTAAATCCCACAGAGAAAGATTTTTCTTTTCATTCATCTAGACATGATTCATTTTATAGAATAGATTTTTTTTTGGTATCGGCATATTTGTAAGGAAGAGTACTACAGGCTGAATATAAAAGTCGGGTTATATGGGATCACTCTATGTTGTTTTTTTCCTGTGTAAGTCCAGAAGTGGTACAATTGTCTTATAGATGGAGGTTTAACACAATGTTACTGAGGAAACCAGAGTTTATTACTTTTGTTAAGGAACAGATTACTTTGTTCTTGGCTGAGAATATTAATTCAGTAAGTAGTAATTTTGTACTGTGAAAGCATATTTGCATGGGCAAATTATTAGTTACTCTACGAAAGTTAAAAAGCAATATATGGTGAAAAGTTTAACATTCGAGAAACAAATTACTGAGTTGGAAAAGGAATTTCAGAAAGATGTTACAGAAGATTAAAAAAAAAGCTGCTTTAACGAAGTTGAAATTACATTATAATATATTACAAACTTACGAGAATGAGCGTTTAATTCACTGATCTAAGCAACGTTATTATGAACTGGGTGAGAGAGTTCATAAGGTATTAGCATGGGAATTAAAAACAGAACAGACATTACAAACTATTAATGCTATAGTTTAATTCCATTAAAAAGAATTTAACAGTTACCTATAAGCCACAGGAAATTAATGACCAGTTTTATTCATTTTATCAAAAATTATATACTTCTGAGGGAAAGCAGGATGTTGGTTCTGTTGAATCTTATTTATCTAAATTAAAATTACCTGTTTTAGGGGAGGAGGAGGTCAAGGAATTGGAAGCTCCATTTACAGATTTTGAGATTAAAGAGGCTATACAGGAGATGCCGAATGGAAAGTCACCAGGGGATGATGGATTTTCAGTTGAATTTTATAAAGTATTTTATGAAGGTTTATCTTCTGTATTTGGAAATATATTGCAGCAAATAACTGAGGATTAGTTGTTACCGGAATCTTGCTCAAGTGCTATAATTACTGTGATTCCAAAGAAAGTCAGGGATCCATTGAAAGTATCTTCATATAGACCTATTTTTTAATTAAATATAGATTATAAAATTATGGTGAAAGTGTTATTGAATAGACTTGCTAAATATTTACCTTCATTGATACATATAGATCAAACAGGTTTTATTGAGAATAGAAATGCATCTGACAATATCCTTAGATTGATAACACTGGTCAATGCATTGAGACATCAACCCAACCACCCATTGGACTGGATGCGGAAAAAGCTTTTGATAGGGTTGAATGGAATTTCTTATTTAAGGTGTTAGAGTAGGTGTTTAGCCCTTATTTTATTGGTTGGGTTAAGGCTTTATATAAAAATCCAATTGCTAGGGTGGTGACAAATGGTCAAACTTCTTTACCATTTAAATTAACACAATTGACTCGGCAAGGCTGTCCATTATCACCAGCCTTGTTTGCATTGGCTATTGAACCGTTCGCTCAGACAATATGACAGAATAATAAGATTAAAGGGATGAGAATTGCAGATGTTGAATATAAGATTAATTTATTTGCAGGTGATGAGTTGGTGTATTTGACAGACCCGGAGCAGTCTTTGAAATATTTACAAGATTGTTTGTTGAAATTTGGGGAGTTTTCTGGATATAAGGTAAACTGGGATAAGAGTGAAATATTGCCAGTTGAGGAAGGAGATTATTCAGAATGTAAAAATATTATAAAATTAAAATGGTCAAATAGAATTAAATATCTAGGAGTAATAGTAAATGCAGATTATGTCTTTCTATAAATTAAATTATGTTCCTTTATTAAAATGGATTTGATTAAATGGAAAGATCTTCTGTTAATGTTAAATGGTTGAGTAAATTGTATTAAAATTAATATTTTTTCTTGAATCCAATATCGATTTCAGTCGATACCATGTTTACTTTCAAAGAGCTTTTTTTCAGGATTTGAACAGGGCGGTCCGAGAATTTTTATGGAAGGGAAAATTAGCATGAGTAGCCTTGAATAAACTTACTTGGAAATATGCATTAGGTGGACTTCAGTTACCTCATTTTCAAAATTATTACGAAGCTGCTCAGTTGAAATTTGTCTGAGTTGGACGGAGATGGAAATGGCTTATATTTCTGAAGTTGATGTACACCAGTTTATATTTAAGTGGAATATGAACTTATTGCAGGAATATAATATGCCGATATTAAAACACTTGCTAAAGATATGGGTTAAAAGAAATATGGTTTCAGGATGGAAGGGTACATTATCAATTCAAACCCCTTTATATCATAATCATCTTATTTCTTTTTCAATGTTCAATAACCATTTAAAGAGATGGAATTCTCAGGGTATAAAGATAGTTCAGTTCTGTTATGAAGAAGGCCAGTTTCTTTCCTTTAACTGACTGAGGGAGCAATTTGATATATCTGCAAATTCTTTATTTGTGTATTATCAACTCAGAGCTTTGATAAAAGATAATTATCATAAAGAGATGAATTTACCTAAGTTGACAAAATTTGAATCTTTGATTTCCTCTATACCAAAGAAAGGCTAAATTTCAGATATGTATCAATTGTTACAAGGAAGTAAGTATGGATAAACCGGAATGGGAGAAATCTAGGAATAAATGGGAAAGTGATTTAACATATTATCCCTCAAGAAAATTGCGAAGTTATGTGTCATGAAAGTGTAACTAAATTGACGAATGTAAGATATGGAATGGTTAATTATAATTTTTTACATCAGTTATATTTGACTCCAGAGAGATTGAAAAAATACGGGTTTAGTAATTCGGATTCTTGTTTTAGATGTGGATTATGTATTGGAACTTTTTTACATGCCGTTTGGTCTTGTGTTTAAGTACAACCATTTTGGGAAGGAACTAGGTTGGTTCTGGAAAAAATATTTAAAATTAAATTACCATTAGACCCATCGATTTTTTTTGTTGGGCTATATGGTCTCTTTGAAGGGATTGGGGTTGATTAAATTTCAAATTGCATTTTTACATTTTGTGTTGTCTGTAGCATGAAAATGTGTAGCTAGTACTTGGAAAGATAATGTAGAGATTAATATAGTACATTGGCATAATTGATTAAGAGCTTGTATTCCATTGGAAAAAACCTACGATAATTATTCCTTTTTTGTTAAAATGTGGTCTTTGAAATACTTTGAAATATTGTATATATTCTACATTTTATTTTTATATTTGGCCCCCCTTAAGGGGGCTGGCTGAAGGGGTAGGAGGGTGGGGAGGGGTTTTTGTTTTTTTTATATATATAAAAATTGATTTCTTTCTGTTATGTTTGATTGTAAGCTGTTTAAAAATCTTTTAAATAAAGTTTTTTAAAAAATTATCTCTGCACTATTAAAGTGTCACTTTTGTCTTACACTGTGAAAATTGATTTATCTGTCTTTTATATTTATTACCTCTTTCTGACTCAGCATTTTGTGCTAATTTAGTTTATTCGATTACAGTTGGTGTGTCTCATATACCTTTGTGACTGCAGGAAGTCAGCATTTTGATGCATCTGTACATTAGAACATAGACAGTGCAGGCCTTTTGGCCCACAATGTCATGTGGACTATATAAACCGGCTCCACACCAAATCTCCAGCACTTTTGCATACAGGTAGTCCTCAACTTCCAAACTACGCGAGTTGCATCCACCCACAAATATGACTGATTTTTAAAAAAATCTTTATTAAAACTACTCTCAGTACAGATTTGAACTACAAACACAGTGTCTGCAGACTTCCTTGTTTAACTCTACCTCAAGCTAACCCTTCCCTCCATTTTCCCATTACCGTCTGTTGTGTATTTTCCCTTTGAAAATAACCTCACTCGAGAGAAGCTGCAAGCATCTTTATTCATGCCAAGATAGCACCACAATGAACCTCCCCCTACAATGTAACTCCATATATATAAAAAGTCACGTGCCTATATACATTCCCTTAACACCCTTCCCCCTCAAAAAAAATTGTGCTAACTGGTAAATAAGTATAAAGTTAAATTTATCTATGTTAACACTGCAGATAATTTAAGCATAAATTCCACTAATCATGGTAGCTATAAATCCCGTACTACCTGACTTAAAATGTATTAACTGGAAACATACAAAGTCTTTAAGTCATAGCCCATAGTCTTTGCGATGTACTGAATAAAGTCTTTAAGTCATTGAACATAGTCTTCTAAATGTTCTGGAGGGTGTCTTTCTCTCTTGATCTTCTCGGAGGTGAAGAACACCGAACCGGAGTACAACTTTTCAACTTTTCTGGAGGTTTGTTGTTGAGAAGGTTTAATTGCCAAAGAATCAACCTCCTCACCTCGATCCTCTATCGATCTTTCTCATCTGTTTGATGAATTGCAAACGGTTATCTCGATCTTGTATTCTTGAAGCTCTCCTTCCTCCAGTGAGTCTCACTTGGATTCCCTGTCATCCAAGTTTTTCAAATGTTTCCCATCAACCTTTTCCTCCAGTTCTCGCCGCTTCTGCCTTATCTTGTTCCTCTCGCTATTGTTTCCTTCGCTCATGTTCCCTCTCTTTTTCCTTCCCTCTCATGTGTTTTCCCATTTCTTTGAAGATTTTAAAGTTCATCTCTTCTGCCTTAAGTGCCCTGAAGACATTAAATTCTTTGAGTTTCTTCGTAACAGTCTTCATTTCCCACGATTCATTTCTGGAGACTTCGACACCTTCGCTTTTTTCTCCAGAAATCTTCAACCAGTCCCACGGGTTAATTATTCGACTTCTCAGCTCTGAGCACTTTGCTTTGTTCTAAGCCTTCTTCATCTCAAGCTGTTGAAGCAATGTTTTCAGGCCTATAATATTCTCATTGGACAGGTAGAATCCATCCTCGCCCTCACATACAATCTCTCTCTCCGAGCTACTGTCAGGCAGTTGATCAAGTTTATCCATGCACAAAATGATTTTTTTCTTTGTTTGTTTCCTCAAACTCAGCTCTTCTGCATTCCTTTTCTTCATTGTCAAGCCATGCGCTGACGAAATGCATCACTAGATACTCAACACTGGTAACAGCTTCATAATCAATGGAGTAGCTTGTTGCTCACCATGTATCACAAAGCTCTTCATCTTCCTCAGGGCACTTTAATTTTAGCATCCTCTCTTTCCTCTCCACCAAACGTGTCCGCAAATCTTTCTCCATCTGCAGCATTGCATAATTTTCCTTCTGCCAGACATGCATCCAAACTAAGCTCCTGACACACAGCATGGAGTTCTTTCTGGCACACGGCAATGATCTTTTTCAAACGCTGCCTTAAATTTTCTTCCTCTGCAATCATCACATGCCTTTTTAACAACTTCAGTTCTTGGGACTCTTTGATCCTCTGGAATTCCAATCCTTTCCCAGATATTCCAAAGATGAGACAGGTGACTGACTCGCTGGCTAGTGCACCACTTTACCGCACCATCCTCCGGACTGATAGCTGTCCAGGTCCTGGCCGCCCAACCCTCAGTGGGCGACCTGTCCCCGGCTATTTGGCCCCTCGCTGGGCATCCTGCCCCGGCTGTCCCGATCCAGGCTGTTCAGCCCTCTGTGGGCGTCTGGCTCCCTTTCTCTCTTTTCTCTCTCTCTCACTTTACTGTTTCTCTCCCTTAACTCTCTTCTCCTTTTCTCATGCTTTATCGTTCCTCTTGAGTTTCTTCTTTTCTTATTTTCCTGCTGCCGAGCTTGTGCTTTCGTCTCTCTGCAGCTCCACATCGTTCCTGCTGTCATTCTTTTTTTCACCTCCGATGCTCTTTTTTCCTGAAATTCTGTAGATCCCGTCATGTGGATTTATTTTTTATCCTCATTCCCACTTTGTCATGCATTTTGCCATTGAAAACAATCTCACTTGAGAGAAGCTGTAAGCATCTCTATTCATGCCAAGATGGTGCCAAACTGAACCTTCTCATGCAATGTAACTCCATGTATATTACATCATGAATGTATGCGCCTTCCCATAACACTGTCCATAATTCTCCTTTTCCCTTACATTCATGTGAGCCTTTTTTTTCATAGAATTTTATAGAAGTCTACAGCACAGTACAGGCCCTTCCGTCCACAGTGTTGTGCCAACCTAATAACCCACTCCACCAAGTGTCTAGAATTTCCCTACTGCATAGCCTGCTATTGTACACGTGTGGTGGAACACGGTAATGCAGGTGGAGAACCTCACTGGACTGCTCAGACTGGCCCTCCTCTGACCTGGTAACTCCTCCTCTGTAGTTCCCCCAATAAAGGCTGAGTTCCCTAGTCTCCTCCCTCAATTCCAGCCTTAGATCCGGACCAGAAGCACGTAGTTGTACGCTGGAGGTTTCGGTGTCTGTGTGTGCGGTCCTTGATCGAGCTACATGACATAAAGTAGAGTACTTAGTTCATCACCTCTCAACCCAGTTTTAGTACACTGCCTTGAAACCCATGCATAGCAAAGAATGCTGCCTGAACGAACATGTCAGGAATAGACATGACAGTCAGATGTCTAAATCCGGAGGTTTTGTCTTCCTCCCATTCAGGTAGTTGGCTACAAAAAGCACAATCAATCAATGAGTCCTCATTTTATACCTTTCACAGGAGGAGAATTTTGACACCACTTCATTGCTGCACTGAGAGAGTACTGCACTGAAGAGAGTTTGAAAATTGGACCAAGAGTTGTCATCTGAAAATCTATTCATTCTCTTGGGCGTTCCATATCAGAGCACTTTTTTTAAAGAAGTCCTCACCCCTCTTCGCAACCCTGAAGGGGGTTCCTTTAAGGAGCTGCCTTTAGATTTTCCATGCTGACTGAAACATCAACAGACCAGCCGCACTCTACTAACCCCACACTGATCTTTTGCGTTTAAACCATTTTTTTTTCCCTGTGTGATCGACTCAATCTCTCACCACTTAAGCCGGTTCAATGGCTCACGAGCTGTTGCAAAGTATTAAAGGATTATTTATACAGATGCAGTGAAGGTCTGCTCACTCTTTTATGGCTGCTGATCAAATTACTTTCTTCCAGATGTGGCAGTTCAAATCAGTGCAATTTTGCCGCTCATTAAATCTGAGTTAGCCCTGCTTCTCAATAAAAGAAAACTCTCAGCCCTAGATGAGCAGCGATAACCTCCCATAAAGCATTTTAGCATTCAAACTTGTCACCCCTCATAGATTCATCCTTTAATGCCAAGTTTTAGTGCCTTTGTTGGGTCACAGCGAGGTGAACTTGTGGCCAACTGGCAGAAGTGATTAAAGGGAAGGAGAGTGAAATGTCGGGCAAGGTTGAGTCTAGCCTTGTCACAGACGTGGATGTTTACCAAGATCCCTTCAGCACTAGGCTAGCTAACAGAAATGGGGAGAGGTAGATTTCCTTTTGATGGGTTAATGATTCAGCAGTCATAAATTTAGCTTTAAAATTTTAATTAAAAAAAAATTAGACATACAGCATGGTAACAGGTCTTACCGGCCAAGAAGCCCTTGCCACTTAATTACGCCCAATTAACCTAGAACTCCCGTACGTTTATGTAGGGTGGGATGAAACAGGAACACCCAGATAAAACTCATGCAGACATGGAGAGAACGTACAAACTCCTGACAGTCATCGCCAGATTCGAACATGGATTGCTGGCGCACTAATAGCCCTGTGCAAACCGCTATACTAATCGTGCTGCACATAGAGTCATAAAGCGTGTAATAGGCCTTTTGACCCAACTTGCCCATACCGACCAAAGTGTCCCATCCACACTAGATCCACCTGCCTGTGTTTGGCCCATATCCCTTTAAACATCCTATCTATGTAACTGTCTAAATATTTCTTAAACTTTCCAATAGAACCTGCCTCAACCACCTCCTCCGGCACCCCATTCCATATACTCGCTGTCCCCTGTGTAAAAAGGTTACCACTCAGTTTCCATTAAATCTCTCCCACTCACTTTAAATTTTAAAGTGAGATATGACAGGCCTTTCCAGCCCATAAGCCTGTGCCACCCAAGTACACCAATTAGCCTACAAACCCCACATATTTTTGAAGGGTGGGAGGAAACCGGAGCATCCAGAGAAAACCCACATGGTTTTGGGAAGAAGGTACAAAATCCGGACAGTGCCGTATTTGAACCCACATGCTGTGTTCAAGAATAGGTTCGATGGGTTCAAAGAGAATTAAGACTGGACACATTATTATCAACAAACAGCGGTGTTTATTTACACACAGGAGAATTCACAAAAGGGCACACCACACTCACACAAACCAACCTGAAATAATGCACAGTAACACATTAGGTGCAAGTAAATCACTGCTAAACATTCTCAACTCTTGATTGGGTTAAACACACAGTCCTGTCAACTCTTTCCATCTCCAGCACATTTACAAATAGTAAATTAATTACAACTGACAAGTGTATCAAATGATTCTGGTCTCCAGCATTGCCCACGGCTCGGGATCCAGAATGGGTCCATTGTATTTGGCCCTCCTGAACTGCCCGTAACCTGCAGCCTGGAGTTCAGTGATGGCTCCCAAGCAGCAGGAGACTGCACGTACTCAGTTTTTTTTCAATGCAAGACCCAGCCATGTGACCTGCGAGGACCAATCGTGCGCCGCCTTCACCTGTGGGCAAATCTAACCCTTAACTGGCAGGTGAGGTGACTTCTGATTAGGATCCAGCCAGAGATCAAGTGACCCACCACAATCCACATTCCCACCAGATTCCAGACAGAGAGGCTGCATTTTCCTTACAATCCACTGGGTTCCAGACGGAGAGCCACATGACCCTCCACAATCCACACTAAATCGTACCAATGATATCATTGCACTAACCTGGTCGCCCGAAATAAGATCCACCCAAATAAAAGTCAAGAGAATTACTTTAATTCTTTCAAAAACACTTTTTCTAAAGGTACGGGAGATTGGTGTCATGCCAACGGGAGAGTGGTGTCATGCCAACAACCTTGTGCTCATCGATAGCAAAACCAAGGAGATGAATGCGGGCTTCAGGAGGAAGTCAGGGGAACACGTTCCAGTCCTCATCGAGGGCTCAGCAGTGCAGATAGTCAAGAACTTGAAATTCCTGGATGTCAACATCTCTGATGATGTCCTGGAGCCTCCATGTCGATAAAATCACGAAGAAGGTTCACCAGCAGTTATTCCTTGTGAGGAGTTTGAGAAGATTCTGTATGTCACTGAAGACTCTTGAAAACTTCTACAGATGTACTGTGGATAGCATTCTGGCTGGTTGTATCACCATCTGGTATGGAGGCGCCAAGCCTAGGTCAAGACAAAACCACCAGATGGTTGTTAATTCGACGTGCGAAATCACAGGCCCCAGACTTCACTCAATCTAGGACATCTACAAGAGGTAGTGTCTTAAAAGAGCAGCCTCTATCCTTAAATTCCCCCACCATCCAGGCCACAACCTTTTCACTCTGCTACCATTGGGGAAAAGGTACAGGAGCCTAAAGACAAGCATTCAGCAGCACAAGGGCAGTTTTTTCCCCTCCACCATCTGATTCCTTTTTGATCAATGCACCAAAGACACTGCCTTTTTTTTTGGGAGGGACACTAAAGGTGGAACCCAACTGACGACCCGGAATTGGGACCAATGCATTTGTCATAACCCAGATTGGTCGTCAGTTGGGTTCGTCCACCATGCACAATTAAATGAAACCAAATGAATCATTAATGAAGAATAAAAATGTATGTACAGTACCTTCAATAAAGATACTCCCCAGTTCCCATATGAACCTAGTATATAATAAAGTCATTAGGTTTGGACATTGGGCCGCCATGGGGTCTTTGGGATACTGTTCATCAGTCTCACAGCCTGAGTTTGATGCTCCTATACTGCTTTCTTGATGGTAGTGGGCTGAACGTTCCATGAACTGGAAGGAAGGGGTCTTCTATAATTCCTGGAGCCATTTTTAAACAACACTCCCAGTAGATGTCATCTATAGGGGAAAAGGAGATGCTGGCTGGAAATTCAAGGGAATAGAATTCCAATCCAGTAATGAAATACAAATGGCCTTTCAAAGATTGAGTTGGAGGAAGTTAAGAGTCCCGGAGTGGCAGGCTGTAGTTGTCCTGATATTACTACAGTACTGACGTTTCAATGAGCATTTAATTTCTTGAGCAGCTTCATTTAGAAAATTCATCATTTTTTTCATGAAAATGAATGACCTCACACTCAACTGCAATAATATCTACTTGAATATCCATCCATGTAATTAGTTCTTTTTATAATGACATCCCAGTTAATTGTCCGCTCAGTATCCCATTTTTTCTTTTTTTTTTAAACTTTATTTAAGATTTTATAACATGAATAAAATAGAAAGTTACAGTAAAAAGATGAAACATAAGATAATAAAAATTACAATACTACATCGGCAGACTAAATAAACTAAACCCGCCCCCCCAAATTAGTACACAACATTAATGACCTAGCTTAAAGTTAGTCCAACCCTCCCCCAAAATAAAGAGTGAAAGAGTGAAGAGTTAATAAAATGAACAATAATTATATAAAAAAAACACTTACACAAAAAAAGTTAAAATATAACAAATAAAGATACTAACATAAAAAAAATTATCAATACTAAAATATCAAACTTAAAAACATATTTAAATCAAACTTAAATGCATATATTTAGCAAACGGAATCCACTTCAACCTATAAAAAGACATCTTATCCTGAATTGAAAAAGATATCCTTTCCATAGTCAAACAGAACTTGATCTCCAAATACCACCCATCTAAAGTTAATATATTTCTATCTTTCCAAGTAAGAGCTATACATTTCTTGGCCACAGTTAAAGCTAAATAGATAAAAGAAATCTGATAATCTTGTAGGCCCAAATCAATTAATGATTGCATATTCCCTAATAAAAATATTACTTTGAAACAGTGGAAAAGAAAGGGAATAAAAAATTTATCCGATTGTTTTCCTGAGGGATGTTTTTGTTCTTTTGATGAATTACAAAGGAAATTCGGTATTAGTGGAAATTCTGTATTTGTGTATTATCAATTAAGATCTTTTGTAAAACAGATATGTGGTCGACATATGATTTTATTGCCTGATTCTAATTTTGAGGAATATGTACTTTTAATACCACAAAATACCATATATATCTGATTTGTATTGTATTTTACAAGAAATTGATAGTAAAAAAGATTGGGATAAGGATAAGTTGAAATGGGAAAAAGATTTAGGTTTTATAATAGCTGAAGAAGCCTGGATGGAAATTTGTCAGAATAGTATTAGGAAATTGGTTAATGCTAGATTAGCGATGATTAATTACAATTTTATACATCAGTTATATTTAACACCGGAGAAACTAAAAATGTTTGGTCTTAGTAAATCGGATTGCTGTTTTCATTGTGACCAGACGGCTAATACTTTTTTGCATACTGTTTGGCTTTGTGATCGATTGCAACAGTTTTGGAAGGGTATTCAATCTATACTTAATATTTTATATAATATTTGTCTTGTATTAGATCCCAGTGTCCCATTTTTTCTGTTCACACTGGGCCACTTTTAACTGGGACACTACCTGCTTTCACATTGACCACAAGTCACCCCTGAGGATAGAATAGTCTACCTTCAACCATAAACGTCCCATGTGCAATAACAGGAAGTGACATCATCATCTTCTGAAAAATAGTGGACATCAGAAAGGTCGCTTTGGACGTCCTGAAAATGTGTGAATCTATCACCAGGCCATTAAGTCTGATCTGCAAGTTGGTTCAAACAAAGGAGGAGCCTGATCGAGCCCATTTACCTGCTCTTAGGTGGAAGTATTTTATTGATATGTTGTGGATAACCTGGGTGGGAGAGTCAGGCTGTGCTGAGAAGCAACAGGAGAAAAAGTCCGGTTATAATGCAGTATTTTGAAAAGGTACATAGTAGCAGAAGAATGAGGAAGAGCGAAAGATCTCAAGGACCCGTGTTCTGGAATGAAGTCCTGGGTAAATATGACGTGTGAGAATCTTAGAATGTCACGCCAGTGAGAAAGGGGCTAGTGATTCTGTGAATTTCTGATCCCATCATTGCAATTTAATGAGGCTCCGAAAGCTCAGTGGTTAGAGCACTGGATTTGTAAATAAGGGATTGTGAGTTCATTCCTTGCTGCAGCCCCATTTCTGTGAGGGATGCTGGACAAAGTCTTAACTCTGTCTTCCTTACAGTCGACAAAGTTCAAGAATTTCATGTTTGTTACATTAGTATTACTTGACAATAATGGAATCTTTCTAGTTTAATCAATAAACATCTCAAAATTTAAATAGATTGAAAATCAAAGAATACTTCCTGAAATGAGAATATATAGTGAAACATTATTCCCCGACAGCTACAAATTTCAAACTCAAAGTGGAAAACAATCTCTAATTCTGCACACTTTATCAATTGCCATTTATCGCTTACAAAGAACCTATTGAATCTCTTAAACTTGAATAGGAAACCTGTAGACAAACATGAATTAGCTCGTTAATCCCCCAAAACATTCACATGTTTAGATCTTGTTTACAGTGATCAACCCTTTCACATTACCACTAATGATCATTTCTAATACTTTACCTAGAATATACAATGTGGCACGTTAGAGCCAAGGAACACTGAGGCAGAGAAAAAGGCTCTTCTTCCCATCGGGTTTTCTCTGAACTATTATTCTATCTCCTCCCATTGACCTGCACCAGGACCATATTCCTCCATGCCCATGTACCTATCCAAATTATTTTTAAATGCCAAAATGTCATCCGCCACTTCAGCTCATTCACCACCCTGCGTGAAGAAGTTCCCCTTTATGTTCTGCCTACACATGGAGGGCCTGTAACTGTGCTGTATGTCTAAATTTAAATTTAAACCAGTGCATCCGGGGGGGGGGGGGAACTCAGTTGGTCAAAGAAAGATCATGCGAACTCCACACAGGCAGCACCCTGAGACCAGGATTGAACCAAGGTTCACTGGAAATTCACTAGCTGCCCCATTGCTCTTCCCATGACCTTGTTGGGTAGTTCTTTCTTGAACTGCGGCCTTCCTCCGTGTCATAGATGTTCCATGATTTTATTCTGTGCAGTGATCTTTGTTCCCTTCAAAGACTGGTTCAAATGAACAAATCAGAAGATAGACGACTATGGCTGAAAACATCGAGGACATATCCCATTGATATTCTGTTTTACTGCATTGTTTTTCAAATTCACAGCCAGATACTGCTTGCTGCACTAGTCATTAATGTTCACTGTTGGTTGCAAACTCATTTATCTTTACTTACTAGAACAGACAATTGTTTTTATTTATAGATTTAAAGCGGCTTTCCAGCATCAAATCATTGAACTTGAGCTCACTCCATTGCTGTCATTCTTCTAAGATCCAACTTTGCCAAAGCAACAAGCTGGGCTCTCTTTTGTTTCAGAAATGCAATGTAATGGTGATGGTTATCTCCCAGACACTTCATAGTGATTCAGTGCTCTCCTCCACATCAGAGAGAATGGGCACAGACTGGGAGATCGCTTTGCTGAGATCCTCGCCTCCGTCTGCCGCAATAGTGTGGATCTACCAGTGGCCACCCATTTCAAATCACCTTGCTGTCATGTCTGTCCACGTTCTCATGCACTGCCAGACTGAGACCACCCGCAAATTGGAGGAAGAATGCCTCATCTTCTGCCTGGTCACGCTCCAACCTGATGGCATTAACATCGAGTTCTCTAGGTTCTGTTAACCACACCCCCACCCCTACTTCTTCCCCCTGTTGCAGGTTAATTGGGCAGCAAGGGCTCATGGGCTGTGCTGTTTGACTAAAAAAAAATGAAAGTCTTTGACCAGGCTTTTGATCGCATTTTCGACTGTGGGTCAGGATATAGTTTCATTTGATAATCTCCACTCTAAATTGTTTTGTGATGCTTTGCCCCTTTCAAGATGCTGCATTTGTGGTTGTTGAAGGGGTGTGTTTAAAATTGTCACTTTAATCAGCTGAGATTAAAATCTACATGAAATAATTAATGCAGTTCAGAATCAGCATTTATTGTTGTGAACGTGACGCTTGTTGTTTTGCAGCAGTATCTCAGTGAAAATATTGCTGTAAATTCCATTGAAAAATAAATAAATTAGCGCAAATATAAGAGAAAGCGAGGAAGAGTCTGTGGTCCATTATCCAATCTGATGGCAGAGGGGAAGAAGCTGTTTTTGTAGGTGTTCTCCAGGCTCCAGTACCTCCTTCCTGATGGTAGCAGAGTGAAGAGGTCATGGCCTGGGTGGTGGGGGTCCTTGAGGATAGAGGCTGCTGCCTCTTGTAGACATCTTTGATGGAGTGAAGACTGATGGTGCTTACTGAGTTCACAACTCTCTGCTTTGTGCATTGACACCTCCATACCAGACAGTGTTAAAATTCACTCCACCGACACATAGAAATACTGTTTAAGCAGTCCTGGTGTTGTAAACACATGCCCAACAGTGGTTAAGGAGCAATGCAGTGTGGGCACTGGACATTTACACATTGCTGGAGCCTGAAAGAGGGAGATGTGATGAAACATGCTCTGAAAGACATGCTCAAGCAAAGGGGCTGGAGCTCTGTCATCGCACCAGCAACTTTGGATTGATTACCTTCTATCCATGCACAACTGAGGGCCTAACACTGATCTCTGGGATAATGTGCTGTTTGCCCCCAACATAAAAAGTATACTGTTTCTTACTGCTTCTTGCTCCATTAACCCGAGCAGCTGTTACCTCCAATCCCGTGGGCAATTAATTAGTGTGGCAAACTTTTATGTGGTACCTGATCAAATGCTGTTTGATGAATGCATGCACTGGTTCTCCATTATCAATGCTGCTCATGACACTTGCAAAATCAAGTCACTTAATCCCAAGTCTGCTCCTTCAAGTTTGCTTCACCCTTTGAACTTCGTGACCTGGTTTTCAGGGACTGCCAACAAGCGCATATACTCTGTGTCTCCATTTTTTGAGACTGGTTTTATACCTAACCACTAGCTGGTGCATACTGGTGTTCATACCGTAAAGGTTTACCCATGGACCCATATATTATGAAAGGTTAAAAATAGCTGGAGTCTAATGTAATTATGAGCAAAACAAATGCTAACATAGTTTCTAGATTAGAAATATTCAATAGGTGCGCAATGTGAAATTAGATTTGGAGAATTTTGAATGCAGACTAAAATGATTGTGGTCCAAGGAGATCCCAAGGAGAATGATAGCACTGCTTGCCACGTGGGTGCAGAGAATGATCCCACTGTCAGAGCAGCTTTGACCAATATCCACGAGATACTGGAGTAACTCTGGAGTGAAACAAGGAAGTTAGCAGATGCTGTGATTGTGGCAAATGCTTAAAAGTGCTGGAGAAACTCAGCAGGAGGCAAAGAAATACAGTAAAACCTCCAGTATCCGACACCTATGGGGTTTATTAGATGCCGGATAAGTGTATTTCCCAGTGACTTGAGATTGCATGTTGCATGACTGGCAAACTAGGGGCACCAGTTTTAAACTTCTGTCTATTTTTTGCCTGTTTTTATGTGGCTTTTTTTTTGCCGGTTGCTTGAATTCAAGATAATGGGGATTTTAATCAAAAACCAACATTCCAGGAACGAGGACTTCGAAGAGGTATGAACAAAGAGCAGGTAGATGCCAGAATAAAAAGACAGGGAGGGGATGAGGAGTGAAGAAGGGGCAGAGAAAGGTGTGCAGGCCAGCAGCCAAGAGGCCATAGGTTGACATGAGTAGGACAGCAGGAGAGGAAAGCTGAGAATTGATAGAGGGAGGGATGTGAATTCAGAGCCTACGTAATGCTGGTGCCCCACCTGCAGCCACCTGCTGCCTTTTCCCAGCCACTGGCCAGTGGGAGCTGTTGAAATTTCAAACCTCTCCAAATCCCCCTGCTCACCCTCGAATGAACAGTATCTGACTGCAACAAATGTCATCGGAACTACTGTAGGTGCAATACTATTACAGCGCCAGCGACCGGGAATCGAATCCGCCGCTGTCTGACAGGAGTTTGTGCGTTCTCCCAGTGACCTGCTAGGGTTTCGTCAGGGTACTCTGATTTCCTCCCACCCTCTAAAATTGTAATGGAATGCACAGGTTTCATTGGCTGGAAAGACCTTCCAATGACTTGTGAATAACTTACTGTCGGGAGCAGAAATTTTCATCTCCTCTCTGCTCAGGCATTTTGGTTTACTCCGCAGCTAGATTGTACGTGGGCACTGTATACTTGCCCACAATAGGCACTCGAAGCCTACACAAAAGACCAATATTGGGAAGACTTCCTAAATCAGGTTAGCCCCTGTGCTAGTCCAGGCATCAGGCTATACCAAAAGGTGCTGTCGAACTCCAAGGCATCCAGGCCATTGCAATATTAATAGTTGGGAAAAATCCCATTGTTTCATTCCCCCTTGATATGTGAGAAGGGAAACCAGTCTGATGGGTTCAAAGAGAAACAAGACTGGACACAGGATGAATACAGGAATAATCTGTATTGAAACACAAAAGGGATCACTCACTCTAGTACTCTCGATCACAGAATAATCAGTCATATTGGACTTAACTTACCGATACTAGCAACTGCTTACACACATACAAGCACAGTAAAACCCAGTTGCATTGGATACAATGATTACCAACTGTTTATACAGACATATCACAACCAAGGACTACAATATGTTATCCGCTGTCCCTTGTCCAAAGTGAGCACGGCTCAGATGCCATCTACCACACTACAACAATATACAACAGCCCCGATATTAATGTAGTGCACCCCCTATCAATGACTCCTCCAAAATTCCCCACGGATCATGACCTGGAGTGGAGTAGGATTCATCAGAGGGCCAAAGAGCAAAAGAGAAAGAGCTGCTCCATGAGGTGGACTTTATATCACAGTAAGGTGAAGGGTCCAGCCCAGGTAATTGCGAGGTGATTCAGATTGAGATTTAATGTCAGAATACATGCATAATATCACATACAACCCAGAGATTCCTTTTTTTTGTCGGTGCAGCAGAATTACCACTAATTGGTCGTGCCAAAAATAAAATGTATGCAGTGTAAAATGTAAACAAACAAAGAACCAGAAACAAACTGACTGCAATACAGAGAAAAGAAAAAGAAAATCAATAAAGTGCACAAGTAAAAAAACCTTAAATGAATCTCTGATTGAGTTTGTCATTGAGAAGTCTGATAGTGGAGGTGTTCCTGAACCTGACGGTGGGAGTCTCGTTGCATCTCTACCTCTTTCCTGATGGCAGCATCGAGAACAGAGCATGTGCTGGGTGGTGAGGGTCTTTGATAATTGCTGCTGCTCTCCGACAGCAGCGTTCCCAGTAAATGTACTCAATAGTGCAGAGAGTTTTGCCTGTTATGTCCTGGGCTGTGTTCACTACCCTTTCAAGGGATTTACACTCCGAGGTGTTGCAGTTTCCATATCAGACAATGATGCACACTTTCCACCATGCCATACCAAACATTCGCAAACTCCTGAGCAAGTAGAAGCACTGACATGCTTTCTTCACGATATGTTGGGTACAGGAAAGATCCTCTGAGATAGTGACTCCCTTGAACTTAAATTTGCTCACCCTCTCCACCTCTGATCACTCAATGATCACTGGATTGTAAACCTCTGGCTTTTATTTCCTGAAGTCAACAATCAGTTCCTTAGTTTTGGTGACATTGAGTGCAAGGTTGTTGTTGGTGCAGCATCCACCCAAGTTTCCAATCATCCATCCTGTACACTTATTCATATCCTTTCTTTATACAACCCACTACCATGGTATCATCAGAAAATTGGTAGATGTTGTTATTGTCATACCGAGCCACAAAGTTGTGGGTGTAAAGTGAGTAGAGCAGGGGGCTAAGAACACAGCCCTGTGATGTTCCAGTACTGACGAAGATTGTGGAGAAGTGCTTACCAATCTTCAATGATTGTGGCCTGGAAATGAGGAAATCCATGATCCAATTACACAGTGGGATGTCAACTTGGATTTTGCTGATCAGTTTTGAGGGGCTGATGGTGTTAAATGCCAAACTGTAGTCAATAAAGAGCATCCTGATGTATGCATCTTTGCCGTCCAGATGTTCCAGGGCTTTGTGTAGAGGCAGAGGCAATGGTCAGGTGTGCACTACTGGTTGGATGGACTCCAACCTTGATTAGTAAATGATGTGGCTTCCAACTAGGTACTTACCAGTAGGTCACATGATTCTCCATATTACACCTCTCTCCTTAATTCCTGACATGTCACCCGTAATCCCAAGAAAAACACAAGACCTGCAGATGCTACATTCTTGAGCAAACAATTAGAAGTTAGAGAAACTCAGAGGAAATAAATATTTTGGGTTGGAGCCCTTTATCAAGGCTATTTATTGAAGGAAGTCTTGCTTCTTTTGAACAACCGTTGGTTAAATATAGTTTACCAAACACTATTTTTTTTTGTAATTTACAGATTAGAGATTTTTTTTTCAATCTAAATTATATACATTTCCTAAGTTTTGACAAGAATTTAATAGATGTAATTTTTCAATTTACAACCTTTTTAATAATGATTCAATATCCAACATTTTTGACATGTTGTTGGGAACAAGAGGGGCTCCTCCAGACAAAATTAAAAAAAAACCTGGGAACAGGACCTACAGCTTTCAATCCCTGAAGAAACTTGGAATATAAATTTTAAATTGGTTAATGTCTCATCTTTATGTGCTCACCACTCCCTCCTACAATTTAAAGTAGTCCATAGGGTCCACATGTCCAAAGTTAAACTATTGTTTTTTTTATGTGGATATACCTTCTCATTGTGATAGATGCAATAATAGACCTGCGTCACTAATTCATATGTTTTGGACATGTCCATGTCTTGGGATATACTGGAAGGAAGTATTTCAAACTTTTTCTGTATTTTTTAAAGCTAATTTTAAACTTAATCTTTTAACTGTTTTGTTTGTTATTGTTGGAGAGAGTGGCATAACTTTAACAGCATCTGATTTGTATGTATTGGCTTTTATTTCTCTCGTGGCTTGGCAGGCGGGGTTAATCAGATGGAAGGACGTTGCTCCTCCTACACATGCTCAATGGTTACGTGATGTCAAGTCATGTTTAAATTTAGAAAAGATTCATTGCTCAATATCCAATTTGAATTTAAATTTTCACACACTGTGGGGACCCTTTTTGAATTGCTTTCAGGATCTTCGATTTAATATTAATGCAGAGGTGTTGGCTGATACGGTAATTTATTACTGCGGCGGGGATTTTTTTTTCTCTCTTTGCAAACAGCTTCATGTATCTTTGGTAGTGAAATTCGATTTTAATTTTATAATAAAATATTACCTTAATATAAACTCTTTGATTAAGAATGTGGGGTACCGTGGATGAAATTTTGAGTCTGTACTTATCTATTTTTTGACTTTTAATATGAATTCTTACGTACTCTGTTTTTTACATGAATTCAAATTTCAATAAAAAAGATTGAAAAAGATAAAACAAGTTCATAAAGCAACTCCATTTTGGTTATCCTACATTCATGGAGTAATTTACATCATCAATTAACCTCTCAGCTTGTGTTTAGGATGTGGGAGAAGAGTCTGGCAGCCCCTGAGTCCCTGATGGAGCTGTGAGGCAGTAATTTGAACTATTGGTTCACTGCAAATGTTCAAACAGCAGAAATATAATTCATATTTCATGTACCTTGAAGAAGGGCTCAAGCCCGAAACATCAGTCATATATCTTTACCTCCTATTGACACTGTGTGACCTGCGGAGTTCCTCCAACATTTTTGTGTTTTTACTACAATCACAGCATCTGGTAGCAGATGCTGGTTCATGGGCCAAACTGGAAAGATTACAGTTTGCCACGAAGTACAGTATTTAAAAGATCCTGCAGAATTATGGATAAAGGTCTTGTGGATTGATGAGATCAAGATTAACATGTATTGGAGTGACATGTTAGTGTCACACTGACATGCTAATGCAAGGGCAAAGTGTGGAGACATAAAGGAACTGCCCAAGATCCAAAGCATACCACCTTTGCCCTGATTTGCATCTTGCAGTGCTTAGCCTCTGTATTTCTGTTCATGAAGTCTTCTGCAGGTAGTCGTCATTGATATATCTGAAGATCTGTTGGACATTTTTCTTCATTATGATGAGATTTCTTCTGTTATCAGCAGTGGAAGTCTTCCATGGAATATCTGTCCCTTTGCAATTACTGAGCTCACCAGTGCGCTCTTTCTCCTTAATTATGTTCCAAACTGTTGAATTTTGGTAACCTCCAGTTTGGGTGATGTCCCTTACTGTTTTATTCTTGTTTTACAAGCCTCATATTGGCTTCTTTGACTTTCATTGACACAACTCTGGTCCGCATGTCGGAAAATGGCAACCACAGACTCCAAAGGTGATCAAAAGCTTAGGAGCAAGGCTAGCTCTCTGCACCAAGAAAGCAATTAAACAGGCATACAAACACCTGTGAAGCCAAACGTTATGGTGCCCTGAAATGGAGGAACTATGTATCAAAAGTGTTGTAATTTATACATGGTCAAACTAAAATGTATACAAATAACCTTGAATAAAATCTAAAACGTGCACTGTAATTACATGTGAATTGTTTGATAACAAATTTAAAACTGTAGAGCACAGGGAAAAATGAAGGAAAAAAAGTATCTTTGTCCCAAATATTATGGAGGGCATTGTATGTCAGCTGGATTTCTCGGTACGCCCATCACTCAGGTCAGAGATGTAGGTGGAGAGTGGTCTCAGGTTGTCCTCATTATTGTTCAACCACCCCAGCATTTTGCAAGGTTTGCAAGAAAGGAACAGCTAACAAAAATGAAAAGGCGGTGGCACGGTTAGTGTAGGGGAGGCATTGTTAGCGTGAGCACTTAATGCAATGCTGTTACAGCGCAAGTGATCAGGACTAGGGTTCAAATCCTGCACTTTCTGTAAGGAGTTTGTACTCACTCCTCGTGTCTGCACGAATTTTCCCCGGGGGCTCTGGTTTCCTCTCACCGTTCAAGAAAGTACCAGGGGCTGTAGATTAATTGGGTGGCACTGGTTCATGGGCCAAAATGGCCTGTATGTCTCAATTTAAATTTAAAATAGCAATTCTACATTGAAATTGTGTGGTTTGCAGTGCTCTATTTCTCAGGAAGTCACAGTTTGGCAGGGAGAGGCAGATGCAGGACTCTTAAGATAGTGAAACTATTGTGGAGGAGAGAGAACACTTGAAGTATGACAAGCTATTAAAGAGGGAGATTGTTCATTCAACCATGCCCGAAATATTTATTGATGCTGATATTGACACAATTGGACAACAGCTTCCTGTAATCCTATCTATGGCCTATTGATATATGAGACATTTTACCATCCATTTAAATTCCTCTGTCTTCATATTACAACTATTAGTTTTATGAGGTAAAGCTCAATATTGTTAAAGTTAATGAAGTGCAGCCTTTTCCTGGCTGAAAGCTGGGGAAATCAGGATCTGTTCCTTTCTGTCATTGCTTATCACCTGTCTGACCTGCCACAACAACCAGTCAACCTGCGATGTGGCTTTAGTAAGAGAAAACACTTCTCCTACTGAGAAACAAAGAATATCTGACAGTCTGTGAGCACCCAAAAGAGACCACTGTCTGTGGTGGAGGGCACATCATACCGCTGTACAGATAATGGATGGGAAATTGGAACTGATGAGGAAAAGGCCATTCAGTTCCTTAAATCCATGCCAGCTGCTGGCAGGTCAATCCCATCAGCCCCATTCCCCCACCTTGTTCTCTTTTCCTGCCTGTGAATTCCCTATTGATTCTTTTACCACATCCCTACATATAAGGAGTAATTTTCAACAGACAATAAACCTATCAAGATCTCTTTGGGTTGAGGGAGAAAAGTCAGAACATCCAGAGGAAATCCAGGCTGGGACTGGGAGAACATGCAAACTCCACACCAGTGGCACCAAAGGTCAGGATCGACTCTGAGTCACTAACGCTGAAAGGTAGCAGAAATAGTTGCTGCATCATCATGCCGCACCCTGAATCTTTTACGGACGGGCACAAGCGTGGCTTTCAACATTATTACTGAGACTCCGGTCAGGAAAAAGAAGGGGGCATCTGTAAGATTTATGTAGCCTGGATCAAGCAAATCCCTCATTGAGTACAATAGATGCACACTTAAGAAGGACAAAAAGAGGGGTGCGAGGGCGATCTGGCTGCGACATCTGTCTGCGACATCTGTCCACCCCATTGATCACTAGGGATGATTCGGTTGCTCTGGCTGGCTAGGCGGGTGTCACCCTTCCCTCACAGCTCCATATGTGTCCCAGCCGAAGCTCAGCTCAGTCGCAGAGGATGGCTCCCTACAAGAGGACCGCTCCTCCAGTCTAGGGTATAAGACGTAGCTACTCCCCTGCTAGTCTAAACCTCAAAAAGGAGCAAAAAGAGAGCATGAGATGGATCTAGCAGGTAGAATAAAGAAAAATCCCTTGCAATTCTGTGATAATGATAAAGAGTTTATTGTAACATAAATATTGTAATTTACATTATTCCTTTCATAAGATGGACAGATATTCTGTAAAAGAAACTACAATACATTCAATTAAATTGGTTACTGCTCAGGAAGGTTCTTGTTGGTTTCAGAGAAAGGTTTAATGCTTGTTGGACACACACACAAACTGATTCCCTCTGATCAGCCACTTGCCGAAGAAACTTGCCCCATCAAGGTTTTCCAAATGATAACCTCTTCTTCTGAAGATCACCACAGAGTTCCTTTTGTTTCCCTTATTTCAGGTGCTACACTCTAGGCAGTCCTTTCCTCTTGTATGGACCGCAAGGATTTTTAACAGGCTGAACTCAGAACTCACAACCTGTCTTCAAAATGGGGTTTCAACAAACTGCCAGCTTGCCATGACGGCAGAAACCAGCTCTCTCTCTCTCTCCATCTTAGAGAAAGCCTGTATGGTCTCTTCTTTCCCTCGGCTTGTAAAACCACATGACCTTCTGAGAACAGCAAACTGACAGATTGCGGCACCGGACCCAAACTTCTGAGCCTGTTCATCTGTTGCTTTCAAAACAATAATCCATTACTCCACAGCATGTCCAATTAACACCTTCTTGCGAAGTCTCTATAGTAATTCTTCAAAGTTTTTGCAAAGGCATTCAGAGCTTGGATTGTCTGGCTTTTTAAATGAGATTTGTTTTATGAAATGTTTGTGGGTTAATTGACCTATACTACCCCCACAATCTATCTCCTTCAAAATATATCTATATACAATATAAAATAAGACAATCTGTCACAATATGCCTCCTGTCACAAGTGAGATTGAAGGTATCAAAAAGTTACAATACAGCAAAAGCCCAGACCAGCTGCTGTTCTGCAATATATCTTCCAGTAATTGCTCGACTCAGGTGACCTTCCGCAGATTAGAGGAAAGGCAAACAGCGTTCCTCTCTTCAAGAAGGGCTCAACCACCAACCCAGCAAATTGTCACCCTGTTTCATGAGCAAGCAAACTACTGTAGCACGTAATCAAAGTTTTTGGCCAGGTCAGTTTTTTTTTTGTCAGGATAAACTGGGACTCGCATTATCTATGCTTGCTGATCATTAGCAAGAATATGATGACTGCTAAGATGCATCATCAGGTTTGTACTGTGTATTAGATGTCTAATTGCTCACAAGACAAGCTCTCTCGCTGCACCTTGGTGCAATAAATGAACTTGAGCTTGGCGATCTGGAGGCGCACTCCTTGTAGAATATCTGCCTTTCAGTCAGGATTTCCTCTGGAATTTTTCCCCACTATAGCCCCCCCACACCCCAACAAACTCACCACTGGTCAGGCTTGCAATGCCAGAGTCACGGGGGTTTAAACTATTGGTTGCATCTTTATTAACCCTCTTCTGTGGCGTTAGACAGGTTACAGACACACTGTTTGGAAGGACTGGATTGAATTCACTCTCCTACCCAAGGCAAGGGACACACTTTACAAAGTCACTTGACTTCTGGCCATTCCTCTTGGATGACAGGCAGGGGAATAGCAGTTGTCAAATTGATAAGATGTTGGGATAGTGGTGAATCTGCAGGAATTGATCATTTAAGGTGATGGTCCAAGACAGAGGGTTTTTTTTTCACTCAGAGAGTAATGAGTGCCTGGAATGCATCGCTGGGAGTGGTGGTGAAGGCTGGCACAAGAGGGACATTAAAAACGGTTGTCAGAAAAATGAAGGTTTATGGACTGTGAGGGAAGAAAGAGTTTGAATGATCATGGAGTAGGTATATATGGGTCAGCACAACATTGTGGGCCAAAGGGCCTGTCGTGTGCTGTAAAGTTCTATGTTATGTAATTGTTCTTCTGTTGAATTTTGTAACATCTGTTTCAAAATCCATTATCATCATTTTCACACGCAGACATTTTTCTCCAAGAATACTCAGTCTCATTATGTTTCACTAAGCCCTCCAGAAATCATGTCCATCCCCAGAGATATAAATTCATAACCATCTTTGTTTTTTACATTCCTTTTTTGAGCTCCTGGATCCAGGTTGGGCTTTTCTCAGGCAGACTTTTGACTTCAAAACCTCCCTTTAATGAACAAACAAGAAGGGATTTTCTGTCTGTGACTTATTGACATTTCAAGAGGTCTGTTGAATTTAATTGTTTATTTTCATGAATACTGAGCTGAAGTGAAAAAGTTTGTTTTGTGTGCTATCTGGGTCAGTCAATCTCTACATTTAAAAAGAAGCTACAGCGTGCTGTGAACTCAGCCAGCACCCTCAGTTTCCACTCCGTTGAGGATGTCTACAAGAGGAGGTGTCTCAAGAAAGCAGCCTCTATCCTCAAGGACCCTCACCATCTGGCCCATCACTCTGCTACCACCGGGAAGGAGGTACAGGAGCTTGAAGATGAGTGCTCAGCGGCAGAATGACAGCTTTCTTCCCCCCTCTGTCATCAGATTCCTGAATGAACAATGAATCATCCTTCTTAAAACCGCAGACACCACTTTAGTTTCGATTAAAATCATAAAACAATGCTGGAGAAACTCAGCAGGTCAAATAGAGTACTTTACAAATCAAATATGACCAACATGACCAACATTTTTGGACTTGAGCTCTTCGTCAAGGTATGATGAAGGGCTCCAGCCCAAAGCCTTGGATGTACCTTTATCCTTGCTATAGGAAGGACAAGATTTGACCTGCTGAGTTTCTCCAGGATTGTGTTTTTACTTCAGTTGCAGTGTCGTGCTTTACCACCTCACTTTCTCTTATTCTTGCACGGTTATTTATTTTAAGAATAATATTTACACTGTCTTCTTTGGCTTGGCTTCACGGACGAAGATTTATGGAGGGGGTAAAAAGTCCACGTCAGCTGCAGGCTCGTTTGTGGCTGACAAGTCCGATGCGGGACAGGCAGACACGGTTGCAGCGGCTGCAGGGGAAAATTGGTGGGTTGGGGTTGGGTGTTGGGTTTTTCCTCCTTTGCCTTTTGTCAGTGAGGTGGGCTCTGCGGTCTTCTTCAAAGGAGGTTGCTGCCCGCCAAACTGTGAGGCGCCAAGATGCACGGTTTGAGGCGATATCAGCCCACTGGCGGTGGTCAATGTGGCAGGCACCAAGAGATTTCTTTAGGCAGTCCTTGTACCTTTTCTTTGGTGCACCTCTGTCACGGTGGCCAGTGGAGAGCTCGCCATATAACACGATCTTGGGAAGGCGATGGTCCTCCCATTCTGGAGACGTGACTTACCCAGCGCAGCTGGATCTTCAGCAACGTGGATTCGATGCTGTCGACCTCTGCCATCTCGAGTACTTCGACGTTAGGGATGAAAGCGCTCCAATGGATGTTGAGGATGGAGCGGAGACAACGCTGGTGGAAGCGTTCTAGGAGCCGTAGGTGATGCCGGAAGAGGACCTATGATTTGGAGCCGAACAGGAGTGTGGGTATGACAACGGCTCTGTATACGCTTATCTTTGTGAGGTTTTTCAGTTGGTTGTTTTTCCAGACTCTTTTGTGTAGTCTTCCAAAGGCGCTATTTGCCTTGGCGAGTACGTTGTCTATCTCATTGTCGATCCTTGCATCTGATGAAATGGTGCAGCCGAGATAGGTAAACTGGTTGACCGTTTTGAGTTTTGTGTGCCTGATGGAGATGTGGGGGGGCTGGTAGTCATGGTGGGGAGCTGGCTGATGGAGGACCTCAGTTTTCTTCAGGCTGACTTCCAGGCCAAACATTTTGGCAGTTTCCGCAAAACAGGACGTCAAGCGCTGAAGAACTGGCTCTGAATGGGCAACTAAAGCGGCATCGTCTGCAAAGAGTAGTGAATCCTGCTGTAAAACTACAAATTTTGTGGCATGTCCATGGCCATAAAGTTTGAAATTCTACATAGTACGTACAAGAATAAAGATAATGTAACAATAACACAAAATACAAGGTACAGGTATATGAAAGTAGAGTGTTCCTGAGAAACCGTTCATAAAATGAAAATTGGTAAAGCGAAGACCCATTGACTACTATAGGAGGCAATATTCGTAAAAACGAAAACCCATTATAAACCCATTATAATTCCTTCATAAAAGTGAACACGGGTTTCATCATCTAAGTAAATTTTTATAATATGGATATTTGTAAAGATGGGATTACCTGTAGAGTGCCCCATAAGAAGGATAGAGGGTTAAAGAGAAGAGCACTATTAAACTGTACAAAGCTTCATCTTTTATGAATGGAAGGTTCATTCTAGAAAGAAAGAAACTGTCTTTCAATGAAGAGCTGCATATTTTCAACTCATGTATCTTTTACTTAGCAAACAAAGGCTAAACCATAATATTGCAAATTACAAGCAGAATTCCATTATCACCGAAGCAATTATATTTAGCAAATGGTGTGATGCGCACGGAAAGCAAAGAAGACTGAGAAAGGTCCGCAGGGTACAATCCAATGATAGACGTGCACAGGTCGCAATTGTGTGGATGTACCGTTAATTTGAGGTTCCGACGTGAGGAGACGCTACGTGATCAAAGTTTATATTCTCAAATAGTGAGGCGCCCAGGTGGTAAATTGTTGAGAATTTTAAAGATTTTGTCCAGAATTGATGGGTGCAGGCAGAGGACATCATTTTTGGCTGATGAGGAGAGGTTAGATTAAGGAGAAGTATCCTTGGAAACAAAATCTAAAACTTAAATTTAGGCATACAGGATGGTAACAGGCCCTTTTGGCTCACAAGTCCTTGTCACCCAATTAAACTCAATTGACCTTCAATTTGAATGGTGGGAGGAAACTGGAGCTCCCAGAGAAAACCTCCATAGACATAGGGAGAACGTACAAACTCCTTACAGACAGTGCGGGATTTGAATCCTGGTCCTGATTGCTGACGCTGTAACAGCGTTGTGCTAACCACTACAGTAAACATGATGCCCTAAAAGAGGCTATTCAAGAGATCAGAGGTTAAACCTTCACATAAAGTGAAAATCTGGTTTATGACAAAGTATTACACAGCAGCTCAATTATGTGTTTAAAGATGAGATCAATGGGTTTCCATGAAGTGTGCTGGGAGTAAGTAGATGATGAGAACAGCTGTAAATTGCAGAGTAGAATCAGGAGTAGAAGGCCTCTTTCTTCTGTGTTCTTGAATTGCAATATTCTCTGAAATGGAAGCACAGGCTATCCTCTTCAAATGAAAATATTACAGCACAGAAACAGGCTTTTCCACCCAACTTGCTCATGCCAACCCAAGCTAGCCTGCATGAGGTCCATATCATCTAACCTTACTTATTCATATTGTCTTCTTAATTTTAGAATTGTACCCTCTTCTCTCATTTCCTTTGGCAGCTTATGCCATCACTCTCTGTGTGGAAAAGATTGTCTTTCCCCTCTCACCTTTAATCTCTGTCATCTAGTTTTAGATTGCTCTACCTGCCAAAAACACAATGACTATTTACCTCACCTATGCATCTGGCAGTCTTCTCAGGCAATCCCATTGGATGGACTGGGCATGGTTAGCGCCATGGATAGTGCAATGTTATTACTGCACCAGTGACCCGTGTTCAAATCTGGCGCTGTCTGTAAAGAGCCTGTGCATTCTCTCCATGTCTGGGTGCTCCAGGATCCTCTCATCCTTCAAAAAATATACAAGGGTTGTAGGTTAATTGGGTGAAATTAGGTGGAATGGACTCATGGGCCAGAAGGGCCTGTTACCAAGCTGTATGTCTAAATTTAAGAAATTTAACCCATACATACATTAGGTCATACAGCATGGAAACACATCCTAATGTCTCCTGATGAAGGGCTTTAGTCCAAAGCTTTAGGCTGTCAGGCACTATTCCACAGATGCTGCTTGACCTACTGAGTTCTGTAGTGACAGAGTGCTAGTGATCCTCCTGAGTCAGAAACTGTTAGTTGCACCTAAGGATGATTCAAGATGGATGCCTCCACATGGTCATGAATATAGCTAATAAATTATAGTTGCTTTAAAAGAACCCAGATTTCTTTATTACAATAAAAGAAACATCACAAGTTACCATGAGTGGAAGATACACCAGAAGTGGAAGAAACACCTCCAATGTGCAGAATGCATCAGTGATTATGGGGAGTGTAAAGTCTCCTGATGCTGTAAATTGGACTGAAAAATGTCGACCATGAGTAAAGGCTGTTCAAACAAAGATTCATGCTGTACCTCTAACCCATTGGAATTGATAGCAAACCTGATGCATGGAAGATTGCACTGCTACTTTCCATGGTGAGACCTCAAGCACTAGAGGTTTCCAAAACATTTGTTTTTGCCGAGGCAGAAGACCAGGGCAAGCTTGACAAGGTTATCGAGATATTTGATGTCTCAACAAAGTAAAATGAAACATTTGAGAGGTAGGTGTTTCACTCATGCATGCAACTGCAGGGAGAGAGCTTTGATACTCTTTTTAATGGACTTGAAATTAAAAGCAAGAACATGCAATTTTGGACCGCTGCAAGATTCAATGATCTGTGATCATATTGTGTTTGGGAGTATTGATAAGAAAGGAGAGAAAGGTTGCTGCAAGAGACAGAGCTTACCTTAGCTGGAGCTGTGAAGATATGCCATGCCAGTGAATTATCTCTGCAGCATGAGAAAAAAGTTTGGTGAGGGTGCAAAACCCAGTGAAAATGAAGGCATAGCCATAGCCACAGTGTGTGTCCACCCACACAAACAAAATAAAAGAGATATAGGAAACAACAAAAAAGCTGGATAGATATTAAGCATGCACCAAAACAATTCCCAGCCTTTGGAAAAGTCTGTAATAAATGCAAAGGGCAGAAACACTATGCAAAGCAATATTTTTCGCAAAGGAAACAAAACAGAAGTGAAACTGTACCCACTACAGAAGAAACTGCCCTTGGAGATACACTTTTGGTTGGCATGATAATGAAGGAAGATTATAAAAAATCAGAACAGCGTGAACAGAGTCAATCAGGACAAGTCGACTGTGCCATTGCATACAATTAGAGGAAATATTCCTTTTAATCTGGACGCAGGGGCAAAGGTCAATTTGATCTGTGAGTGTGACATCAAGGAAATGAAGATAAAGCATACATCCATACAAATCCTGTACAGCTCAAAGTCGACAATGAACAAAGCATAGCCATGAAAGGTACATGTAAACTCAAGGTGAAAGTTAAAGATAAAGAGCACCAGCTCAGGTTCCCAGTAGTCCAAGATGGACATGAATCACTGCTTGGAGACAAAGCATGTGAAAATTTAACCCTAGTCAAGAGTGTGTAAATGTCAGGGAAACCTATTGTGTTAGCTAATACATTATCCAGGGCAATGAAGCACACAATGAGAGTTCCACAGAGACAGATGTACATCTCCACGTGAACCTGATCACTGAATCGCTTCCTGTAACTGACATGAAATCCAAGCAGATCGGAGCTGAAACAGAAAAGGACACTGTTCTACAGAAGGTCATCACGAATCTGAATGAAGGATGGCCTACAGGTGAATGTCAGCCATACTACGACATCAGAACTGAGCTGAGCATTGTCAATGGGCTTCTACTCAGACAGCAGAACTGTCATCCCTCAATCACTGAGACGAGATGCTGAAAAGGGTGCACAAGGGAAGAGAAGGGCCAGAACTGCTGTGTATTGGCCAGGGATAAACACTGACATTGACAGGATGGTTTCCAGATGTGAGACCTGTTTGAAACATCACCCAAAGCAGACAAAGGAGCCCATGATAATAACTGACGAACCAGCAGAACCCTAGCAGAAAGTTGGGACTGATCTGTTCCACATGGATAGAAAGTATTACTTGCTGGTTATTAGTTGTCCATCAAACTATCCAGAGATTGCGTTGCTTCCTAGCATGTCTGCTGCTTGTGTGATCTAATATATGAATTGATCTTTCCAAGACACAGAATTCCTCAACTTGTCTACAGTGACAATGGACTATGCTACAGCTGTAGAGAATTCCATAACTTTGCTGAAGAGTATGGTTTTCACCATGAGACTTCAAGTCCTCTGCATCCACAGTCAAATGGTAAAGCAGAGAAAGGAGTTCACGTAGTTAAACAGTTGCTCACGAAAGCACTGGACAGTGGCTCAGATCTGTATCTTGCTCTATTGAGTTATAGAGCTTCACCACTTGAACATGGCATGTCACCCGCTGAGCTTCTGATAGGTTGTAGATTATGCACCACACCTCCATACTCTGCAGACCTAAACAAGAACAGAGATATTGAAGATGTCAAAAGGAAACAAAAAGTGTCAGCAATGGAGACAAAAAACAAATGATGACAAGTCAGCAAGAAGCTTAGAGCCACTAAGTACAACCACTTAGGGCACAACGTGACAGTGAGACTCAGAGATTCCAACACTTGGGACAAAAAGGTGATCCTCCTGACCACTAGAGGGAGTCAGAGACTGTTGATTGCAGATAAGGATGATTCAAGATGGATGCCTTCACACAGTCATGAATATAGCTAATAAAGTATAGCTGTTTTAAAAGAACCCAAGTTTCTTTGTTACAATAAAAAGAAACATCACAAGTTCCTCCAGCATTTTGTGTGTTGCTCCATCACATAATAGAACTGGTATAGTGGCTCACTATAAATCAATCTGGTATATTAATGTGCTGCAAAAATACAAATGGTGGAGAAACTCAGTAGGTCAAACAGTGTACTTTATATAGCAAAGATAAAAATACAAAACCAATATTTCAGGCTTGAGCCCTTCATCAAGGTATGAGCACAATGTAGGCAGGGACCCAAACAAAATGGTGGGGGAGGGGAGAGGTAGGGGGAGGAGCACAGTCCTACAGGCATGAGGCAATCAGTAGATAAGGGAGGGAGGGCACACCAGCAAACAAGGGGAGGGGGTATGGCTCAGTGAATGGAGGAGGGGAATTAGAGAGTTGAAGACAGGGGAGAAAGGGCGCAGGCTAGCAGAAAGCAGAGATGTTAATGCCATCTGGATGGAGAGTGCCCAAACTGAAAATTAGATGTTGTTCCTCCAATTTGTGGGTGGTCTTAGTTTAACAATACATGAGGCCCTGGATAGACATGTCAGCATGGGAGTTGGGAGAAGAATTGGAATGGTTGGCCACTGGGAGATCCCTGTCACTGACGTGGACAGAGCGAAGGAGCTCAGCGACGTGATCTCCCAGTCTTTGTCCAGTCTCTCCAATGTAGGGAAGGAAAAAATTCTCTGGTAGGAGGTTTTCCCTTCATGTCACTGAGTTAGTTCTCTGACTCAAATGTTCAGTTAGTCTGCCTTTATTGCACATTCTAGTGACCTCCTCTCAACAGACATTAGGTTAGCGTACCATTACAGCACCAATGACCTGAGTTCAAAACTGACACTATCTGTAAAGCATTTTCATGTTCTCCCCATGTTTGTGTGGCTTTCCTCTGGGTGCTTTGGTTTGCTCCCATCCTCCAAAACCATATAGGATTTATAGATTAATTGGGTGTAATTGGGGCAGCACAGGCTCTTGGGCCAGAAGGGCCTGTTACTGTGCTGTACATCTTAAAACAATCAGCCTGGAAGTATAAACTTCTCTCTCCCACTACTCTCAAATGTGGAAAAGAGCTGGCAATTCACCAATCTAAGGAAATGAAAGAACTTTGGAAGGCGGTGACATGATTCCCCAACATTGGAACTTTTGGAACTCCATTAAAAAGTTGCTTGAAGACCTGTAGAAAAAAGAAAGCAGTCTTTCTTTCCCCCCTCTTGCTGACTGGACTCATCAGGTCTGACAGTTCCTGCCCTTGTACTCACTGCCCCAGGAACTGACTCCAAACATTTCAGAGCTTTCCTTGTTTCAGCTGGAGACCAAATCACCGCCTCTCACACATCTGGATCCAGGCACCCAAGAGGCCATCTCCATCTGGCAACACAAACTCAACATGACATTGTCGAACTGCCTTTTCGATGTGGGAGGAACTAGGAGGAAACACAATTCGCAACCACTGCAGAGCTGGCTGTTCAGATTCGCGGCTGAGGCTTCAGGGATTTATGCAGCGGAAAGGATGCTCTGGGATATCCAGAAGATGCTGCAGAGATTATTGACCTATCGTCAACATTCCATACCGTCCTCTCAGGTCATTCACACCATCGTTGAGAAATTGGTGTTGGATTTTTTTTTAAATTTATATTTTAATTAGGTGCAAAATCATTCTTACACTATTGCGCAGGCAGAGGTACGTCGAAGCAACTCTGGTCGAGTTAAGTAAAAGTCTTTTCATAATAAATATCCACCAGCTGCTACCACGCCGGTAGCAACCACCTGGTGGGTAACAGGTAATACACCTGTTAAAGAGGCCATTCTCTACACAAGTCGAGATATTCAGATAACATTGTCTGTAAGTGAATTCCGGCATCAAGGATGGATAAGGGTTGATCTATATAACCTTTCCATTTCCAATGATAGCAGTTGGCATAACTCAGGACAGCAATGCAGGGCCGCGGGTGGGCTTTAATTTTCAAATTTCATTTTATTTACAGCACAGTAGAAGCCGATTCCAGCTATTTATACCTGTGCTGCCCAGTTACCACCACATGAATGTAGAATCCAGTTTGTTTCAGGGTGCGGGAGGAAAACTGAGCACCCGGAGGAAACCCACACAAACATGGGAAGAATGTACAAGCTCCTCACAGGATCATTGGGTCCAGGGTCACTGACATCGCGCTAACTGCTACTCTAACCATACTGCCCGCAACACATCTCAACTGAAAGGACCAGCAAGAAACCAACAAGTGCATGAGTACCTCGAGACTCTGGCTAAAACAGAGCTCCATATGCTACCATCAGAGTTTTTAAAGATCCTTAGGTTTAGGATGGAGGTGATATCAAACTCTCACCCTTCTCCTACTGACACAAGGACCTGGTTGGAGCAAGCCAGCACCGTACATGGGACTGCGCCAATGATGGTGGTAGCTCACCCTACCACACTGCCACGTCAGAGGTTTAATGCTTCAACAAGTAATGCTGGGATTTGTAGGCCATTGGAAAACACAGCGTAGGGTCAGGCCCAGAAAGGCAAGTCTGTAAGTGGCACTGGTGCAACACAATACAGATATTGGATACTCGATGACAACAATGAACCATAGATAGCAAATGTACCCACATTTCTCCCTGCCCTCTCTTTCCCTGAAGCTCTCAGCACAGTCCCTGGCTGTGTTTCTGTCTGTTCTACATAACACAAGAAATAGGAGCAGGAGTCGGCCATCCGGCCAATCAAGCTTACTCCGCCACTCAATGAGATCTGATGACCGGCTCATCTCCACATATCCCATAATTCCCTTACGATGTAAAATCTATCCAAACTTGTCTTCAATATTCTTACTAAAGACAACTACACTGCTTCAATGGGCAATGAATTCCATAAATTCTTCACCCTTTGAGAAAACCAATTCCTCCTCATCATCTCTGTCCTAAATCTATAACCCCAAATGTTGAGCCTATGTCCTCTAGTCAATTTATCAACCTCTATAAGATCTCCTCTCATTCTTTTAAATTCTAGTGAATACGGTCCCTGATGGCTCACTCTCTCTTCATAGGGACAAGTGACATTGGCCTTTTACACCGATGACTGACAATTGACAATTAGATTATATAGATCATGTTCAAGTTTATTATCATCTGGTTGTTCCAATACTAGCAGATGAAACAATGTTTCTTCAGACCTCAGTGCACACACAATACATAGTCCATAATAATCACATGTGTACAGAAAGATACAACTTCAAAGATTAATATTTTTGAATTATTTAGTCAGTTACAGGATACAGTTCATCAATCTCATAGTCTGCGGGAAGAAGCTATTTCCCACTCTGGCAGTCCTGATTTTGTGGGGCGGGGTAGGTGTGTGTGTGTGTGTGTGTGTGTGTGTGTGTGTGTGTGTGTGTGTGTGTGTGTGTGTGTGTGTGTGTGTGTGTGTGTGTGTGTGTGTGTGTGTGTGTGTGTGTGTGTGTGTGTGTGTGTGTGTGTGTGTGTGTGCTTATTTTTATAAATATATAAAACTTTATATATATATATACACACACATATTTGAGTATATATATATAATATACACACACGCACACACATATATAGATACATATATATACTGTGTAGGTGTGTGCGAATACATGTAAAATATGCATGTGTATATATATTTATATAAAAAGAATATAAAACTTTCATGAGGCTTTTTCAATTTTCTTTGGCTGTCAACTCCCTGCACGTTCACCTTCCAGCAGTGAGCTGAGTAATTTCCACTGTGAACAACACCAACACATTGCTTTATCCGTTGTTGGGTTTATTCTGCATCAGGGGACTATGAATCAAACGTACAGCTGCAATCCAGCTTTTCTCAAACTGAAAGCAGCTTGTATTATCCCAAAATCAAATATGTAATGGCAGCTGAATCCTCTCAACAAATCATTCAGTATTTTAATGTTCTCTTAAAAACCTGAAAATATCTAAAGTTTTTTTTTAACATGCACTCATAGGGATACAGTCCTCTCATGTTTCCAGAGAGACATGGATCAAAGAGTGACTGAAAGTATAATCTGAATGGATTTACTGTAATTACTTTGATTAGCTGGGTATCGACTACAGAAGGAAGTCACCACCCCGTGCAAGTGGAAGTCATCTGCTCTGCATATTCAGCCAACAGCCTTCCCTTCCTTTTTGGTGTTGCCTAAACACCGCTAATACAATTGTATTTTATCCAGGTGGTCATCCTTGAGCAGCAAACATTGGCAGTAGGACAGATAACTAATTCCAGTCTGGTCTGGCAGTAGCTTCTCAGAGTAGAAGGCAATGGGTATTAAGGGTCCTAACCTGAAGTATTTCTCTCCATGGACACCGTCTGACCATCTGAGTCCCTCAAGATTCAGCACCTGCAGTTTTGGTGATACAACGTTTTTCAGGCTTGTCCAAGAATACTGGGTCACAGGGTTCCCGAACACACCACTGCCAATTCTCTACATGAGCTCATAAGAGACTGCAGATGTTGGAATTTAGAGCAAAAAACATTCTGTTGGAGGAACTCTGTGGGTCAGCCAGCATCATTGCAGGGAAAGAGATACCAGGATTAGAAATATCTCACAGAATTCCACAGGACTATTCCTACACAATAAAAATGCTGCAATGCCGCAATGAGAGATGAGGGCATTGCCACCATCAGGGAGAAGGTTCAAGAGGGTAAAACCATGTACTAATATCTAAAGAGAGTTGATTCCCTGCAGCCAAGTGGCTTCTGAATGAACTTCACAATAGTGATCTCATGCTGCCCTTGCTTTTCACTTTAACATTGTACAACATTTCCTGTCAACGAGGTACCAAAAGGCTGTCTTCTTTCTTAGGCATCCCTTGACATAAAATGAACAAGCATTTCAAGGCTTAGCGTGTTATTCTTCAGATTTCAGATTTATTGTTAGAGTGCATACATAACATCACGTACAACCCTGAGATTCTCTTTCTTGCAGGCCATGCAGAATTTCTACTGATCGGTATCTGTAAACTGTACTCAAGATGAAAGAGAGATATACAGAAGAGAGAAATGCAAGCAAAGAAAGAAATGTAAACAAACTGACCATGCAAATACAGACAAAAATATAAATAATGTGTAAGTAAGAAACCTACTTTTTACTGCTGTTTGCATGTTAGACTTGACAGAACCGCTCGCAAAACAGCCCCTTCTTGCTGCATCAGGTATAACGATACCACACTCCTGAATTTGAACTTTTGGTGGTGAGATCTTTCTGTGCATGTTCTCATTTCATGACTTTACAACATGGGCTGCACAGAACATTTCAGAACAGTACAGGCCTTTCGACCCATGATGTTTTGCCGAAACATGTAAACCTTCCCTTTATACACATTACCCTCTATTGTTCTTCCATAATGATTCTATTGTACCAGTCTCCACCAACACCCCAGTCACTCACCACTCTGTGTAAAAACAACTTATCCCTGGTATCTCCACTCAACTTTCCTCCACTCATCTTACTCAAGTTTCACTGTCGCCCCTAGACAAAAAGTCTTGGGTTCCTTCTCATAATCTTGTAGACCTCCTCTAAGTCGACTGTCATCCATCTTCACTCCAAAGAGAAAAGCCCTCACTCTGTTAACCTTACTTTATAAGGCACATTCTCCAGTCCTGGCAACTTCCTGGTATATCTCCTCTGCACCCTCTCCAAAGTGTTCACATCCTTCCTGTTATAAGGTGACTGGAATTAAACGCACTATCCCAGATGTGATCTAACTAGAAATTGACAGCTGAAAATGGGATATCCTGAGGTGCTACCAATATTCAGCAAAACCTCTGTTATCTGGAATTCAAGTAACTGGCAAAATAATCTAGGAAAATAAATAAATATGAAACATTTTAAATATATCAGAATAAATAAATAAATATAAATTTAAAATTATTAAAGTAAATGTTCTCTAACACATTTGGTGAATATGGAAGCAAATACCCAGCCAGTGGAGCACCTTGCTCACAGCAGCTGTTTGAATAAAGTTGTGTTTAAATAAAATGGTGGTCGCCCAGGATGAAGAGCCGGTTGATCCTACTCACCATTGGCGTGACTCTCTTAAAGTAACTCCTTATATGTGCTTAGTAAGAGTCTTTATCTTTATTAATATATTATTAAGTATATGGGTAAGGCTTTATCTGAAAACTGGAGAGGCTGGGGTTAATTGTGATGTTATTGTTCATCTTTTGGGAGGCTCCGTGGAGGGGGAGGAACCTGCAAATGCAATGACAGTTAAATGTTATCAAAGGATGTGACTGAAAATAAAGTAAAATGCTTTAAAGTTTATATATTCTTGCAAGTGAAGTTTGTTCAGTCTAAGTACTATAAAGCATTTTTGTCTTTTAAACGGTTTAATCTTAATGCAGATATATTAGGCATTGTAAGAGTGAGTCTCAAGTAACCGTAAGACTCACTTATCCGGCAACTAACAATTTCTGGAGGTGCCAGACACAAGGGCTATTACCATATCATTAGACACTTAAATACAGTCAACTCACATCTGTCATGTTAATGTGCAAAGTGTGATTACATTGTTCGACCAAAACATTGATGGTGGATTTTGATTTCTCCAAGATGTGCCATGCTGTGAATTGGCATCCCATGTTTGGTTGACAGGAGGTCATTGGAGAATGCCAGTGGCATTTGCTGTTCACCTCGTCAGGGACAACCCAGCTAAATCCTGATGTCTTTCAAAGCACGGCTGCTTTGTATTTTATCGTCGAAGGACAGTGGTAATGTGCCACTGAGTAATGTTACATGGTAATTTGTCTGGTAGCTGAGTCCACAGAGGACACCAAGGATGGACGTGACAATATCTTGATAATAATGAGTGAAATAAATGCAACTTTTCTTGATGTGATGCACACTAATTCAGTGAGGTATGAAAAGGCTGTCACCTTGGGCATCCAGTGATATAAAATGAACAACCCTTTTTAACTCTCAGTGAGCAAGGCTAGTGTATTATCAGCTTTCATTACCAGCTTCAACCTTTTGCAGTACAGACATCAATTGGCCATCTGCTTATGTCATGGGAATAAAGTGTATCAAATAACATCCTGAATAATGAATGAATGAACCCTTGCCAGAGACTTATTTCCAAAACTGGAATGACTTTTCCGTCAAACTGCTCTGCGCAATACGGCGCTGGAACTTCAATACACAGTGTCTCAGCATGAGAGGTCACAGGTCAACGTCTGCGATTGCTTCTTTCATGAGGCTCTGTTCTTAGCTGTCAAATTGTAAGTGGTGGCTCAGCCCAGGGCAGGTGATCAGCAGACACAAATTAAGAAGTAAGGGCCCTTTTCTGTCTTCCCACTCGTTTCCCCCCTCCCCTCCCTTCCCCATCTATGCTCCCACCTCCCAGCTACACTCATCCCCTGTCAACCAGCTATTAATTCACATCTCCGGCTAGAGAACAAAGATAACACAATTTCCAGCAGAAGGAGCACCTGTTACCGATGAAGTAAACGAGTGGAATCATGGATCAACACACAGTGGCTGGTGGGCGGGGGGCGGGGGGGGGGGTTGACCATGTTCCCCGATGGGAAACCATGGAGCCTGTTTGTCCAGACAGATAGGAAAGATTTTGTGATATTAGAAAATAATATTTCCTTTATATATTAGAACATAGAACAGAGACATCTAGAGTGCAATACAGACCATTTGGCCCACAGTGTAGGGCTGACCTACTCCACCGACTGTCTAGAATTTCCCCACTGCATAATCCTCCATTTTGTTCAGTTCCATGCGCCTATCTAATAGTCTCTTGAAAGATCCTATTGTACCTGACTCCATCACCATTGCTGGCAGCGTATGCACCCTCCACTCCCTGTATGATGCACTTACCTCTTGCACGCCTCCCCCACCCCCCCCGAACTGACTTCCAAGCTTAAAGCTATGCCCCCTCATGTTAGCCATTTCAGCCCTGGGGAAAAAGATTCCGCCATCCACATGATCAATGGCTCTCATCATCTTGTGCATCTCCGTTACTTCAAGGAGAAAAGGAAAGCCAGTATTAACCTTCGGCTCAACATACCTGCATTAATTACATCACTAACATAATTCATTAATTATCAAGACTCTCTCCACTATGTATATCTACTCGCAGGCTGTATATAAGATTACGAGCTCCCACTTCATTAAGTGTATCACTCTCAGGGCTAGTACTGGCTACAACCATTCACAGCTGTGGAGAGACTGGGTGGTAACAATTAATATAGACTACACCCAAAGTTGATACTTTGGAGGAAGAAAAAGGACATTTGTTGCTTTATCCAGGGACACAGGTGAGAGATTAATGTGAGTGGAACAGTTAAGGAAACAACATTCATTACTGACCACCAGCCATCTCATAGAACACTGAGGTAGACTGACTCTGTGTGAAATGGACAATTCCGCTGATTCTCCCTGTCAGGGGAATTATTCAACCACACCGACACCAAAGGAAAAGTAACTTTGACTGACCCGTACCTGGGAATTGGAAGCAAGAGAATTGCTGCATTGGATTGTGATCAAAGTAATGGTCATTTTGATTGACGTGTACCTGGGTTGTGGAAGCATCGTGGAAATCACACATTTCATTTCCCCCGCCCAAGGAAAAGTGAAGTTGTGACAACCGTTTGTCAAAAAGGATATTTCTCAGCAAGACACTCAACAAGGATTCGCCAGTTTTCGGCAGTCCAGTCACTTAGTGTCTCCCACCTCCCTCATGTTTACTTCTGTACATCAGTTCAAAACCCTGAATTTCACAAGCGATTTCTTAGACTGAATTTTGGAATAACTTTCCAGAATTGTGCCTAAGTTGTAATGGTTTAATTATCTCACACGCGCATGCACACACATAATTAGGGTTGATTTAACTAAAGTGTTATATTTCTAAATATATTGTTTAAAAAAAATTAAGTCCGTCTTGGTGAATTTCTATTGCTGCTGTTCAATAAAGATAATCACCTGGAAGAGAAGGCTAGTGGGATTATGATGGTCAGCATATGTTCTGTGGGCAAGAACCTCTTTCTATGCTGTTCGATTCTCTGAATCCAATTTCTTTGTGGAGCTAAATATTACAAAATTAGTTGATATATTATTTAATTAAATAAAATTATTGAATAATCAGAATTTGGCTAATACTTGAGGAGTCTGAGGAGGTTTGACACGTTGCTGAATACTTTATCGAACTTCTACAAGTGCACAGAGTAAAGTATACAGTATCACAGTATCACAGACCGATTTAGTAATTCAAATGCCCAAGAATACAGATGGAAGCAAACCATAAGGTTATGGCCATAAGAGATAGGACCAGAATCAGGCCATTCAGCCCATCACCTGCTCCACTGTTCAAATCATGGCTGATGTATTCTCAACCCCATTCTCCTGCCTTCCCCCAATAACCCTTGACAACCTTACTAATCAACCTTAATCTTAAATACTGTGAAACCTCTGGTATCCAGGCTTCAAGCAACCAGCAAAAAAGAAGAGAAAAATACATTTTTAAAATTTAAATAGAGAAAAATAAAATAATAGGTAAAAAAAAAGGCCAGTTTAAAATTGGCACAAGACTAACCATTCCCAAGTCATGAAAGAACATAATTTTTACTCATTTATGCATGTACTCCTCATAACTGGAAGTAAGTGTTTTCCTCTGCAGAACATGAGAAAGTATCTCATGGGACTACAAACCTCCAGAAAGGAACCAACCAAATAAAATGCATCTCTGTTGAAGAGACCCAGAAGGACTGTAGGCAAATCTCTCTGAGCAGATTTATTGCATCCAGGTGAGAAAAAGTATCTGGTTAGAAACACAAAAGCTGTGGATGCTGGAGTCTTAAACTGAACCCTTTAATGAGATTAATATAGAAGAGGTGAAATTACATCGGTTTACATAGGTCAGCAGAGCATTGTGGGCTGAAGGATCTGTACTGTGCTGTAATATTCTATGTTATGTACATAAAGGGGAAAAGAACCCAGGGAGAGAGGTGTTATGGAAGAGAAGGTGTGAAAGGTGGGGGACAGGGAGAGGGAGAAATCACTAAAGGGAGGGATGGGAAAGAGAAATTAGAGAGAGAGAGAGAGAGAGAGAGAAATCTAGAGAGAAAAATGAGGAAGTTGGCCACTGATCTTACCCACTGAGCTCCAAAGCTCACGTTCTGCTTTAGTTCCTGTTTCTCTCGGGCTGCTTCACCTCAATTGCTTATCCTTTGGACGTGACAGTCCGTACAGAGGCTCTCAGATTTCTGCTCGATCCATAGAGAAAAACAGTCCAAATCTAGAATGGCTGGTGATGGGAACGACATGGAGGTTCAAATATTTTTCATTTCATTTAAACATACAGCACAGTAACAGGCCCTTTCACCCCATGAGCCTGTGCCGCCCAATTAACCTACAACACCCATATGTTTGGAAAGGTGGGAGGAAACTGAAGCCCCCAGAGGAAACTCACGCAGACAAGGGGAGAATGTACAAACTCTTTACAGACAGCACCGGATTTGAACCTGAGTCACTGGCACTGTAACAGCATTGTGCTAACCACGCCAAACTTTAAATCCTAGCGTCCATCACCAGATTTGGTGTCAGGCTTGTTTACATGGATATCAAATTGGATGTACTTTTGAAAGGAAGATTAGGAGCAATGTGGAAAAACTTCCCTTTGCTTTTTGAGTGTTCAATTCCTATGTTAATCGAACCCTGGGGTGAAGGAATCTCCACAGTGACAGGACTCAACTCCATTATTCTAATTAGGGTGGATGTTACCTTTCTTCAGACAAGTATCAGTGCTGGGAGAGAAAAATTACACTGGACAACAATATTTTTTTCAAACGTTTTGCTTCCTAAACAAAATTGGGGATTCTAGAAGCTTCCTAAACAAAATTGGGGATTCTAGAAGTTAGACAACTTCAATCTGAATGCAAAGATAATTTCAGATTTGCTGTATCGTGTATAAGTTGGAGAAACATTAAATTAACTTTTATTGAATTTAGCATATTTAATTGCATAATGTACCTCTGAGCCAAGCTCTCAGCTTGACTGCAGATATCTTGGTTACCAATTTTACAACTGAGGTAGAGCTCAAAGGCTTTCTTAATGATGTGTCCTTGAGCCTTAAGTGTATACTCGCCACAAATGTAACAGAATGTATCACCACCGTTGTGACATTGACAAGACGTTTCTGTTGCATTGAATTTTCCTGAAGAAAATAAATGCTATGGTTAAGTACATTCACTATGCTATTGCCTGAAGAACATGTTCATCAACATGCATTCAATCCATAATCAATGTAATGCACAGCATCTGTATATGTGAGCTGTTTTTAAAACCTGTCAACATCAATCCTGACTAATGCCCAGGCCTAAATCAACATTTGCCTAGCACTTACACTGAGTGCATGCCCAAACATGCTGCCTGAAACAGCTTGCTTTGTGGGTAATATGCTAGTAGACGAAAATATGACAGGAAATTACAGAAATAGATTACATCTTTTTTTAAAAAAAGGTATGTGATAAGAAAATTTTAAGGTGATTTTTGTGATCAGCAGTCTAATGAAATACATGCAAAAAGGTTCAGGAAGAAAAACCTTCATTGTCCAGTGCAGTGGTTCTCAAGCTTTTTCTTTCCACTCACGAACCACTTTAAGTAATCCCTATGCCATCGGCGCTCTGTGACAACTAAGGGATTGCTTAAGGAGGTATGTGGGTGGAAAGAAAAGGTTTGAAAGCCACTCTTTTAATCGTACTTCCTTGCTCGTCATGCACAGAGTTTCAAAACTCAAAAGGAAATGGGACAATGACAATTATTTCTCAAGCCAAATATTTCAGTAACAATTGGTTCTCGACCTTCTCTTCCCACTCACATCCCACCTGAGGCAATCCCTTACAAATCACAGAGCACCTGTGGCATAGGGATTGCTTAAGGTGGTATGTGAGTGGAAAGAAAAAGGTTGAGAACAACTGGTCCAGTGTATTGTAGCAACAGAATTGTCAAATTCAATCCAGTGTTTTCCAATACATTTTGAATCTAACCAGCAGCAATATTTAAAATGATGCCCCAAAATATGTAGATAATAACAATTATGTCTGTCCTTGTGTTGCATCCGAGTATAGTAAAACCCTTGCTATCCAGAATTCAATCAACAGGAAAAACAAATCGCAGAAACTAAATAGGTAAAAAAAAAATACGGAAGATTAAAATTGATGTGCCTCGTCAGTAGACTGCCAATCCCACAAAATGCAATCTCAAGCAACCGGAAAATTCACTTATCCAGCTTCTACCAATCCCCAATGTTGCTGGGCACCAGAGGTTTACTGTAAATGGGAGTCACATTGTTTTCAGATGGTCATTATTGCTTCATTTTATGCAAGTAATTAAATTAAATTCAGCTCTTTCAAAGACACACTGTCGTTTTGATGGGTTAGAGTAGCCTTCCAGTTTAGGCTCCCTTCCCTGCAGAAAGCACCAAGACTGTTTTAATAAGTTCTATAAGACCATAAGACGTAGGAGCAGAATTGGGCCATTCAGCCCATCGTTTGTTCTGCCATTCTCAATGGGGGGGCACATAGACCAATGAAGGCCGCAGCACATTTAAAGGGGGAGCAGAATTGAAATCACAAATTTTTTAAAATGTTTTTTATGTAGCTGGTGGAAATACAGAATAAACCAACTAACCTTGAGTACTTCACAGGGAAGTGGGCCCATAAACTTTGAGCAGAGCCCTAAGGGGACTAAGTTTGAGAATGGTGCCTTCTTCATGTTTCTACCACTCAGGAAGCAATTCATCAACTCCTCTCACCCTGTGTTTGCTGTTCCAGACCATTCCTCTGATATTTGATATCAGAAGATTTTGATCTCCCAAGTCGAATTTATAGACGTAAACCACGGTAACTGGTCATTGCGGCCCATAAACCTGTGCTTCCAAAATGCACCAATTAAACTACAATCCCTGTACATTTTGAAGGGTGGGAAGAAGCCATAGAACCTGGAGGAAACCCATGCAGGCATGGGAAGAACGTAACAAACACCGTATTCTAACTCGGGTCACTGGTGCTGCACCAACTGGTACTCTAACCATGCCACCCAAAATACGTGCCCTATGTGAAGTTATGTACTTTTGAATCTTTTGGTCAATTATTAAATCTGCCCACAGTTTTTATATTTTTATATTTCATCAAATATAAGACTAGGCGAATGTTCAGAAACTGGATATATGCCACCGTGGTCACAACAAGATTCCCAACTCCACTTAATGTACCTATCCAAAAATCTCTAATAGATCCTAACATATCCGCCTCCACCCCCGCTGCCGACAGCCCATTCCACACACCCACCATTCTCTGACATCTCTTCTGTTCCTACTCCCCAGCACCTTAAACCCATGTCCTCCTGTGGCAACTATTTCCGCTCTGGGGAAAAAGTCCCTGACTATCTACACGATCAATAACTCTCTTCATCTAAAACACCTCTATCAGGTCACTTCTGATCCTCCATCACTTCAAGGAGAAAAGGCAAAGTTCACTCACCCTGACCATGTTTTTCATAGCTGCTCCTCCAGCAGCCCATTCCATACACCCGCCACCTTCTCTGTAGAACAGCAACCCCTCCTGTTAAATCTCTCCCCACTCACCTTAAACCTCTTGTCACTGATTCCCCTGCTCTCAGTAAAGTACTCTCTGCGTTCATCTGATCTATTTTCTTGCTATTTTGTCCACCTCTGTGCCCTTTGTCCTCCTGTGCTCCAGGGAATAAAGCCCCAGCCTTCTCAACCTCTCCCTGTAGCTCATGGCCCCAAGTTCTGGCAACATCCTCATAAACCTTTTCTGTACCCTCTCCAGTTTGATGATATATTTCCTCAGTCTGCCTTGGATAAAAATAAAATCCCCGAGATATGAGAAGCAGTCCATAATTTCCAGAATCTCACCAGGATCATTAATAGGCAGTGTATTGTGCAGCCAAAGAAAATTGGTAGAGAACTTAGTCATAGAGCATGGAAGCAGACCCTTCAGCCCAACTTTTCCATGCTGATCATTTGCCTATCTGAGCCAGTCGTATGCTGCTTCTGTACCTCCCCATCTCTGAACCTGCCCAAATGTCTTTTTCATGTCTTCATTTTTAAATTTAAAATTTTTTAAAAAATTTTAAATTCAGACATACAGTGTAGCAACAGGCCCTTTTGGCCAGGCTGTCCAATTACACGCAATTGACCTACAACCCCGGTACGTTTTGAAGGGTGGGAGGAAATCAGAGCCCCAGGGGAAGACCCATGCAGACACGGGGAGAGCGTAACAAACTCCTTACAGACAGCACCGGACTCAAACTGCTGGTGATTTAACTATATAGAGCTAACCATTCTGCCCTAAAACTTCTTCCATCTATGCACTATGCTCTGAGATAAAGTTGCTCTTCCAAATCTTCTTCTCTCAGCTTAAAATTCTGCTTTCCAGTTTAGGCTCCCTTCCCTGCAAAAAGCACTAAGACTGTTTTAATAAGTTCTATAAGATTATAAGACGATGGAGCAGAATTGGGCCATTCAGCCCATCATTTGTTCTGCCATTCGAATTATGGCTTATGTATTTTTCTTCTCAACTCCATTCTCCTGCATTCTCCCCATAGATTTTGATACCCTTCCTACTCAAGAGCCTATCAACCTCCACTTCCACAGATTTACCAGCCTCTGAAGAAATCTCTCCTCATCTCTATTCTAAAGGGACATCTTTTTATTCTTATATTGTTCCCTCACTACTGGAAAGATCTTCTCCATGTCTAGGCTATTCATTCCTTTCAATAAGGTCACCCTTCAACCACAAACACACAAGGCAAAAAGAATTCCCAGTGTATCCATCTTCTCCTTATAACCCATGCTTGCTGCAACATTCTACCATAGATAAGATGATGTGTTTATGTATTATTAATTATGATTTTTTGTATAACAGATATGTGGTTGATATATGATTTTAATATTTGAATTTAGTTTTAAAGTGAATTTCATTTGTTAAATACATGTATTATGTTTGATTTAAATATATGTTTCAGGGTATTATTTTAGTATTGATATTTTTTTTGTTGTTAGTAATTTTTTTTGTTGTTAAGTTTTATCCTTTTTTTTGTAAGTGGGGTTTTTTCTATTTTATTTACAACATTGTAAATTCTTCACTCTTTATTTTGGGGGGAGGGTTGGACTAATTTTAAATTAGACGATTAATGTTGTGTTATAATTATTGGGGGGGTTAATTTGTGTCAGCCTGAAGAAAACTGAGGTCCTCCATCAGCCAGCTCCCCACCATGACTACCAGCTCCCCCACATCTCCATCGGGCACACAAAACTCAAAACGGTCAACCAGTTTACCTATCTCGGCTGCACCATTTCATCAGATGCAAGGATCGACAATGAGATAGACAACAGACTCGCCAAGGCAAATAGCGCCTTTGGAAGACTACACAAAAGAGTCTGGAAAAACAACCAACTGAAAAACCTCACAAAGATAAGCGTATACAGAGCCATTGTCATACCCACACTCCTGTTCGGCTCCGAATCATGGGTCCTCTACCGGCACCACCTACGGCTCCTAGAACGCTTCCACCAGCGTTGTCTCCGCTCCATCCTCAACATCCATTGGAGCGCTTTCATCCCTAACGTCGAAGTACTCGAGATGGCAGAGGTCGACAGCATCGAGTCCACGCTGCTGAAGATCCAGCTGCGCTGGATGGGTCACGTCTCCAGAATGGAGGACCATCGCCTTCCCAAGATCGTGTTATATGACGAGCTCTCCACTGGCCACCGTGACAGAGGTGCACCAAAGAAAAGGTACAAGGACTGCCTAAAGAAATCTCTTGGTGCCTGCCACATTGACCACCGCCAGTGGGCTGATAACGCCTCAAACCGTGCATCTTGGCGCCTCACCGTTTGGCGGGCAGCAACCTCCTTTGAAGAAGACCGCAGAGCCCACCTCACTGACAAAAGGCAAAGGAGGAAAAACCCAACACCCAACCCCAACCAACCAATTTTCCCTTGCAACCGCTGCAACCGTGTCTGCCTGTCCCGCATCGGACTTGTCAGCCACAAACGAGCCTGCAGCTGACGTGGACTTTTTACCCCCTCCATAAATCTTCGTCCGCGAAGCCAAGCCAAAGATTCTAATTTTTATTATCTTATTTTTTATTATTTCTTTAAATGTAATTTTTATTTTATTCATGTCATAAAATTTTAAATAAAGTTTAAAAAAAAGATGATGTGAGCCAGGTTAATCAACGAGATGTTCAATGGGGGAAAAAATGAACAAAGATTGCACAAGAGCAAAACAGCAGCACGCAAAACCAGGGATCAAAAATCTTCAATTGGGATGTACATATCTTCAATGGATATGAAAATATCTTCAAGGATTATGTAAATAGCAGTGCTGCCAGAACTGCTGTAACAGCAGTGATGCCTCGGGTGCAGACCCACAGAGATTAGGGAGCAAAGACACAACTCTACCCCACGGGGTTCATCCGCCCAGTTCGATTGGTGTCGGCTCTGTCCAGGCTATAAACGGCCTGTTAAAGGAGCTGACAGTGGTTGATTTTAAAATCCCATGACCACGGGGTCTGAGCCAAAGATGGTGGTGCCTATGACTGGCAGCGGCCTCAAGGGGTTGCAGACTCCGATGCAACAAAGGACTGACGCAGAGCACCATAAAATGGGGAGCCCATTCGCCCCCCGCCCCTCTGTTTGAAAGGAAGCTGAGGAGGTGATCCATGGGATGATGACCATGGCAGCGGACAGCGAGGAGCTCTGAGACCGAAGACACACAGTTGGTGACTCGAGGCAAGGAACCTGTGTAGGCCAAGGACTCACACCAGGCTGTGGTCTGCTAGAGACTGGCTCAAGGATGGTTGAAGAGGTACCAGGCATCAGAACCTTATTTTTGGTGATATTAAGTGCAAAATTGTTGTAGGTACATCATTCAGCCAAGTTTTCAATCTCCCTCCTGCATGCCTTTCTTGGACATTTTGGCACCGGACATTCTGGCCCTCACAGTTATGGGTTTACAATTTGATGCAGGACATTTTTACCCACTCCAATCACCATCTGCTGACCGAATTCATCCTGCCACACTGTCTGAACCCCTAGCGTTGCAGAACTCCCTCCCCCTAGGAAACCGCTCCCCCAGCAAACAAGGGCTTTTTGTAGCTGAAAGTGATATATTTAAATTATTAAAAACAGTCAGGAAACAATAAAAAAAGGGCCTTTGGTAAATTATAATGATATATTTATTATAAATATAATTATACATAATTGAATATATAATTTATTGAATTGTAAATGATTTTTAAAAATGAAAACACTCATTAAAAACAATCCAGTTGCAGAAATTATTAATTAAATTATTAGAAATTGTTCATCAAAAAAATTAATGAATTAAGTCAAAATTATGGGCAAGGGTTCATAAATACTCTAAGGTTTATATAAGTATAACAATAAATCCCAAAATGTTGACAAAAGCCCCTCAATTTTGATTGTTTCCTGACTGTTTTTAATAATTTAAATACATCGCTATAAGCTATGAAAAGCCCTTGTTTGCCGGGGGGAGCAGCTTCCTGGGGGGAGGGAGTTTCTGAAACGCCGGGGGTTCAAGCAGTGCTGCAATGACAGGCAGTGTGGCGTGACCTCGGCCAGAAGACGGTGGACCCAAGCCAAATTGTCCAGTGCCAAACTGTAGGCACCAAAATGTCCAAAGGGCTATAAAAGTTAAAATGTCTGTCACCAAAATCCAGCACCAAACTGCGGGGGCCAATATGACCGATTCTGTCTTTATACAACCACTACCTTGGTATCGTCATTAAATTTGTAAATGGTGTTACTGTCATACTAAGCCACAGTGACCTAGGTGTAAAGTGAGTAGAGTAGGGGACGAAGAACACAGCCCTGTGATAGTAGAGGAGATATTCTTACCAATCCTCACTGATTCTGGGGGACTCTCTTTTGTTAATTATTATAACCTCTTCCAGAAAAAGATGTGTGGATAAATTCAGCAGCTAAATGAGTCTCAGATGGTTAGTGTGAGGAATTCCTTTGATCGTTCAGCATTTTCCCTGCTGTGGGAAGAAGCTGTTCCTCATCTTGGTGGTGCTGGCTCTGATCCTCCTGGATCTCTGAAAGATGCTGTGTGTGGGGTGGAAAGAGTCCTCAATAATTTTGCATGCCCTCTTCAGACAATGATCCCAGTAGATCATGTCGTGGGTAGGGGGAGGAAAACTTCATTGATCCTCTCTGCCACTCTTATGGTTCTGTGGATTGACCTCCGATCTATTTCTCAGTGTGATGCAGCCAGCGGGATGCTCTCGATAGAGCTCCTGTAGAAAGTCGCCCCACAATGTGAAGGCACAAGAGATCCAAGGCAAGTTCATAAGATGGACCCAAAGTTTAGCTTGGTGATTGGAGGGAGCGGCTAATTGTGGATGGGTGTTGATCCAACTGGAGGTCTGTAACAAGTGGTGTACCACAGGGATCGCTGTTGTAACTTTTGTTCTCATATGTACATGGCATGAGCCAACATGGATGAAGTCGACCAATAGAGCCTGTTTCTGTACTGTACATTCCAATGGATCAATGCTTCTATTATGAGTTGGACTTGGGTATCTTGGCCCGCGATATAATTATATTTGGCCCGCAAGATCATTTCAAAAATGTATTAGAGGTGGCCCGCCCTGCAGCGAGAGCCGATGCTGTTTTTTGGTAATGTCACCCCCACCATCCTCCCCCTTCATTGCACATCCTTCCCCATTGTAACACGAGAAATTGTAACATGAGAAGTCTGTCGATGTCATCAGCCGGCAAGCCAGTTGGAAGGCTCCCCGCACAACCAGTCACTTCTCCCACCTGTTGAGCGGTGCGGCGGATTGGCGAGCGCCTGTGATTGCCTGTCGGCGTGACGGGCATGGCAGGCTGCGCACGGCCACCGGGCAGCGCGAGCCCCGCGTGACTGGCACCGGACGGCCCTTCCACAACGCGAGTGCACTTCTCCCAGTCGCCACGGCCTTCAGCGCTTGCACCTGTGCGGACCCCAGGGACGGCTGGTTCGGCCCTTCACGTGAAGAGAGAGATGGTGGCTGACCGCAAAGGCTGATCGGCAGCGTGCTTGGCCTGAGTGGGTGGGTAAGCAGGGGTGGGCAGAGGGTGTAGGTGAGGAGTAATGGGCAGGGGAAGTTATGGTGGTGCGAGGGGCAGTTAGAGGGAGGGATGAGTAGGAGGGGTGGATAGGGAAGAGGTAAAAGGGGAGGGGCAGGGTGAGTAGGGGAGGGGTGATTAGAGGGTGAGAGATGGGTAGAGGGAGGAACAGGTTGAGGGGAGAGGTAGTAGAGGGGCGTGTATAGGATGGGGTGGGTAGAGGCAGAGCGAGTGGTGTGAGGGGTGAGTAGAGGTTGGGTAAAGGACTGGTCAGGTAGAGGGATGGTGGGTCGAGGGTGAATAGAGGCCCAGAGCCTGAGGAGTGAGCAGGAAATGCTGAGTCCTGATGCAGGCCAAAATGGACACAGCCTGTGAATGCTGACTACATCTCCACAGGGACCAAATAGGTTTCCCTCAGGTCAAGCAAAGGGTGAACTTGAGCTACCTACTCCTGACCTGTAACATTATCCTCCTAAAGTTATATCCTAAAGTTTAACATTACATATGTTGAAAGAAGAGAAAACATGCAGATGTTGAAAATTTTCAATAAATATTTAGTTCGGCCCTCGACTTAGTCCAAGTTTTTAATTTTGGCCCTCCGTGAATTTGAGTTTGACACCCCTGATCTAGAAGGACAATTCTGAAGAGGATACAAGAAAGACTTGAGGTTTATCATCTGATTGTACATATACAACCTGACAAAACAATGTATCCCCAGACCATGGTGCACACACAAAAACACACAGTCACATAAATAACCAAAAAATAAATTTATATAAAACATTTGGGATTTTTTTCTTTACACGGTTACAGGATACTGTTACTGTTCATCAATCTGTGATTTATTAGGTTCTATAAATATTACCCTTACAAATGCAGCCTCCAGATAATGCTCTGTTAATAGTTGTTGTCAGTGAGTACCATTCATCAAAAGGGCACTCTCTCATACTGTCACCACGGCACAATTTGTTATGCCATTCTCTCATTTACGCAGAAAATAAAGATGAACTTTGATTCAAAAGCATTTAACTAGATTTCAGAATACCATTGGATCAGCCACAATCTTATTGAAAGGTACAACAAGCTGGTTGTTTCATCTATCCACAGAAGAAATCTTGCATACTTACACAGTCAGATAAGATTGCAGTTTAGGTTTATTTGAGTGGCAGAGGGGGTTCTCCCAGATAAGTACCCAGCCTAACGGGAAGAAATTTGTTTCCCTCTGAGCCAACACAGCTCTGAGTGGCCCACATTATATTATATCTGTCTTTACAAGTGTTTTGAAAGTCTGTTTTTCACTAACAGCTGGAAGAAGTTACAGGAGTGTTGAAAAGAGTGGACAGAGCAGATGTGGAAAGGTTGTTTCCCATTGGTGGGAAAGTCTAGGACAAAAAAGCTCAACCTCAGGATTGAAAGGTACCTGCTCAAAACAGAGATACAGAGGAGTTTCTTTACCCAGAGGTTGGGAAATCTGTGGAATTAACAGGTCGTTATGGAGGTCAGGGAGCATTTAAGACAGAGGTTCCGGATTAGCCAGGGCAGTAAAGGTTCATGGGGAAAAGGCCAGATGGTGGAACTGAGTGGGGAAATGGATCAGGTCACGATTGAGCGGCGGGGCAGACATTTCTGCGTCTATGTCTTAAGGTCTTATGTCCTTGAGGTCTTATGGCCTTCTGAGTGGAAAGGGGCACCTCTGCACCTTCTGATGTCCTCTGGGCATTAGCTGGAGAGCCTGGAACAGAAATCTTGGACTTCTGATTTTTGCCAACAAAGTCCAATCAGAGAACATAGAACAGCAGCGCACAGTATTGGTGCACATGGAACACAAGAATGAAGAGTGAAAGATGCTGAGGTGATGGGGGTGAGGGCAGAGAGCAAAGAAAAGTAGCTCTCTCATGAGAGGGAATAGAAGGGGGTGGAGAGCTGGATGAAAGGAGACAGAGGGATGAGGGAAAGAGTAAGTGCCAAAGTAAAGATCTGGACCCACTGAAATTCACCGACTGTCACAATAGTTCCATAGCAGATGCAATCACACTGGATCACCTGGACAACATGGACATCGGGCTACTCTTCATCAATAACAGTGCTGGTCAGCAAGCTTCAAATTGGATTTCCTCATTGGAAGACCACAGTCAGTATGAATCAGAAACAACACTTCTCCTCACTGACAATTAACACAGGGGTACCTCAAGGATAGGTGCTTCGCACACTGCTCTACTCACTCTACACCAATAGCTGTGCGGCCATGAAAAATACAAATGCCATCTACAAATATGCCAATGACACCACGGTCATCAGTGGAATCACAGACAGCAATGAGGAAGTGAGATTTATCAGCTCGTGGAGTTGGGTCATAGCAATAACTTTGCATTCAACCTCACCAAAACTAAAAAACAGCGTGGATTTCAAGGAGAACATCTCATCGAGGGGTGAACAGTGGAAAGTGTTGACAAATTTAAATCCTGGGTGTCAATGTTTATGAAGATTTATCCTTTTTGATACAATTACATAGAAAGTTCTCCAGTGGCTGTAGTTTGTGGGGAGTTTGAGGAGATTTGGCATGTCACCAAAGACTCGCACAAATTTCTGCAAGTTTACCGTGGAGAGCCTTCCAAACGGCTGCATCATTGTCTGGAATGGAGGTGCCAATGGACAGGTCAGGAAAAGACTTGTGAACTTGGCCAGCACCATCGTGGGCATCAGGCTTCACTCCATTGAGGACAGTCTTAAGAAAGCAGCCTCTATCCTCAAGGACCCTCAGCACCAAGGCCATGCCTTCTCCTCACTGCTACCATCAGAAAGGAGGTACAGGAGCCTGAAAGCGAATACCAACTGGTTCAAAAATAAGCTTGTTCCTTTCTGCCTTCAGACTTTTAAAAGGACAATGAACCACAGGTGCAACCTCACTTTCAAAACTTTTCCATTAATATATTTATTTTTTCATGTATTTGATAGCACATAATACTGCTGTAAAACCATGCAATTTGTTCATGATTTTAAAAATTCTGATTCTGAGAGACAGGGCAGAGGGTTAACAGAAATTGGAGAAGTCGATATTGATGCCATATGTTTGGAGGGTGCCCAACAGTTGTTCCTCCATTTGCAGGTAGCCTCAGCTCAGCAGTACATGAGGCCATGGACAGGTATGTCAGAGTGGCAGTGGTGTGTGAAATTAAAGGGGTTGGCCACCAGATTGTCCTTGCTGGTGCAAGGTATTCAGTGAAACAATCTCTCAGTTGGTGTACCTGAAACGAACAGCTCAAGTAGTGAAGCTTTTGGTTTTGTCATCAAACAAAAAACACTGAAGATGCTCAGACTGTGTAGAAAGGAACAGAATTAGCTTCCATCAGTACTGAAAAATCTCGAATTGAAATGTTAACTCTGTTTCTCCTGTTTCTCTCTCAGAGCATGCTGCGTAACTTGTTAACTATACCCAGTCTTAATTTGCACTGCCAGTTTTTGAAGTGTTTTGATTTAGTTATCTGTGGAGTTTCAGACTTTGTTTTGGGGTGTCTGCAGAAAAATGTGAACCCCCCCCCCCCCCTCACTTCAAGCTCAGAGTTCAGACAATTGGAGGCGATCCGCTGTCTAATATCAGTGTGCATCCACTGCTAACAAATAAAGTATTTATATAAATGATTAAGCCTCCAAATTAAATTGCTTTGATGTTCAAAAGTGCATTGTAACCTTCTCTTTGACATGGAAAAGAAAGAAGATTAATGAAAATATCTGACCATTATTATCCATTACGAATAGTTACCCTTAAATTGTTGTGAGACTGCATCATAAGATCTGTGAAATTACTGTAATCACTTTACAATGACATGCCTCTGCTTATCCATCAATGTAGTGTGTGTGTGTGCGTGTGTGCGTGTGTGTGTGTGTGTGTGTGTGTGTGTGTGTGTGTACACGTGTGCATATGTTTATATGAATGTGCATGTGTATGAGAGTGTGTGTATCTGTATGTGTGTAAATACATACGTATACATATATACACACACGTATATATACACACATACATATTCTTTCTTTGGCTTGGCTTTGCGGACGAAGATTTATGGAGGGGGTAAATGTCCACGTCAGCTGCAGGCTCGTTTGTGGCTGACAAGTCCGATGCGGGACAGGCAGACACGGTTGCAGCGGTTGCAGGGGAAAATTGGTTGGTTGGGGTTGGGTCTTGGGTTTTTCCTCCTTTGTCTTTTGTCAGTGAGGTGGGCTCTGCGGTCTTCTTCAAAGGAGGTTGAGGCGCCAAGATGCACGGTTTGAGGCGATATCAGCCCACTGGCGGTGGTCAATGTGGCAGGCACCAAGAGATTTCTTTAGGCAGTCCTTGTACCTTTTCTTTGGTGCACCTCTGTCACGGTGGCCAGTGGAGAGCTCGCCATATAACACGATCTTGGGAAGGCGATGGTCCTCCATTCTGGAGACGTGACCCATCCAGCGCAGCTGGATCTTCAGCAGCGTGGACTCGATGCTGTCGACCTCTGCCATCTCGAGTACTTCGACGTTAGGGATGTAAGCGCTCCAATGGATGTTGAGGATGGAGCGGAGACAACGCTGGTGGAAGCGTTCTAGGAGCCGTAGGTGGTGCCGGTAGAGGACCCATGATTCGGAGCCGAACAGGAGTGTGGGTATGACAACGGCTCTGTATACGCTTATCTTTGTGAGGTTTTTCAGTTGGTTGTTTTTCCAGACTCTTTTGTGTAGTCTTCCAAAGGCGCTATTTGCCTTGGCGAGTCTGTTGTCTATCTCATTGTCGATCCTTGCATCTGATGAAATGGTGCAGCCGAGATAGGTCAACTGGTTGACCGTTTTGAGTTTTGTGTGCCCGATGGAGATGTGGGGGGGCTGGTAATCATGGTGGGGAGCTGGCTGATGGAGGACCTCAGTTTTCTTCAGGCTGACTTCAAATATATATATATATATATATATATATATATATATACACATACATATATACACCATGCATACATATTTATATGTGTGTGTTTATACATGCATATATATACATATACACATACATATATATATATACATACATATATATACATATACATACATACATTATATACATATATATATACATATACATACATACATATATATACACATATACATACATACATACACACGTACATACATATAGATCTATACACACACACACACACACACACACACACACACACACACACACACACACACACACACACACACACACACACACACACACACACACACACACACACACACACACACAAGCTCCCCTCCTGACGGCATGCAAGGAATAACATCACCACCAGCACTGCAGTGGATCACGCAGGTACTTCAGCTCATCACTTCCGGGGTCATTAGTGATGCTTACTGAATGCTGACCTGCCCTCTAACAAATCAAGTAGAAATAAAATATATCACCTATTTCATTCCCTCCAGTTAGAGACTAGAATAAGATTTCCAACCAGATTGACTTTACATCCAAACAAGGGCATTCAAGTAGATTGGGGAAAAGCAAGTTGGGGCTGGATCTCAAGGGGGGTCAATTTGTAGAATGCCTACAAGGTGGCTTTTTATAGCAGCTTGTTTATAACTCTAGGGGGTCGACTGCACTGGAATGAATGTTGTGTAATGCACCAGAGGTGCTTAGAGTAAAGGAACCAGTAGGGAGCAGCGATCACAATATGATTGAGTTCAAGTTGAGATTTAACAAGGAGAAACTAAATTCAGATGTCTCAGCATTTCAATGGAGTGAAGGAAATTGCAGCGGCGTGAGAGAGGAACTGGCCAACATAGATTGGAAGGAGGCACTAGTCAGGAAGACGACAGAGCAGCAATGGGTGGAGATTCTGCTAGAAATGATGGTGCAGGAAAGTAAAAGAGAGGGCAAACAAGGAAGCAAAAACTAGTGAGAGAAGATTGGATTGGGAAATTTTTACACTCGTGGAAGGCAACTAAAAAAAACTCATAAGGAAGGAAAAGATGAAGTATGAAAGTAGGCTAGCTAATAATATGAAAAAACTTCTTCAAGTATATAATGAGTAAAAGAGAGATGAGGGAAGATAAAGGACCATTAGAAAATGACACTAGAGAAATAATAATGGGAGACAAGGAGATGGCAGAGGAACTACATGAGTGTTTTGCATCAGTCTTCACTCTGGAAGAGATTATCAGGGTACCAGATGTTGAAGGGTATCGGGGAAAGGGAGTGAGTGCAGTGAGAGAGAAGGTGCTCAGAATGCTGATTGGTCTAAGGGTGGGATAAGTCACCCTCTGGTTGTGAAAGAAATAGCAGTAGAAATGGTGGAGACAACGGTCCATCAGGAATCAATAGATTCCAATGTGGTCTCAGGGGACTGGAAAATCACAAATGTCACCTCACTATTCAAGAAGGGAAGGAGGCAGCAGGAAGAAAATTATAGACCGGTGAGCCTGACGTCAGTGGTTGGAAAGTTATTGAGGTCAATTGTCAAGAATGAGTTACAGAAGTCATGGAGGCACATGACAAGATAAGCCAAAGCCAGCATGGTTTCCTTAAGGGAAAATCTTGCTTGACAAACCTATTGGAATTCTTTGAAGAAGTGACCATCAGGCTGGATAAAGGAAATGCAGTGGATGTTGTGTATTTGGATTTTCAGAAAGCATTTGACAAGTTGCGACCTCTTAACGAGATAAGAGCTCATGGTATCACAGGAAACATACTAGTGTGGGTAGAGCATTGGCTGATTCACAGGAAGCAGAGTTGGAATAGAGGGAAATATTCTGGTTGGCTTCATGTTGTTAGTGGTGTTCCACAAAGGTTGGTGTTGGGGCCACTTCCCTTTATGCTATATAATGATTTGGATTATGGAATGGATGGCTTTGTGGGTAAGTTTACTGACGATATGAAGGTAGCTAGAGGAGCAAGTCATGTCAAGGAAACAGACAGGTTGCAGAAGGACTTAGACAGATCAGGAGAATGATTTATTGTCAGAGAACATACAGGCCACTTGTCAGAATGCTACAGGTACCATGTAAACCAGTACTACCTTTCTCATGGACAGATGGTTAGTGACTAAACTGGCTCCACCCTCCAGACTTGCCTGGTGTGGAGGGTGGCTAAGCCCCCTGCAGGATAAAAAAAACAAGACCTGTCAAAGGGTGGATGAACCTACTTGTAGAGTCAATGGCCGTCTAGCAAATACGCAGAAAGGGCATCCCTGGCATCGAAGCTTGATCTGACCATTCATTGCAACAGAACTTCCCCCGGCCATCTTGCACCTCAGCATGCTGCTGGATCCAGGCGGGAATGTCAAGAGGGCGGTTCTGGACCTGTGCAACCCCCTACTGACCGAAATGCATTCATGCACACACTGTTCCTTTCTGAGGAGTGGGGCTTCCTCATTTCAAACCCCACAAACTGACTGAAAGGAACCATTATCATCCTATGGATGGATCATCAGAACATGCATGACATCACAAACAAATCTGAGATTCATTTTTTCCTATGGGCACAGCAAAATAGACTGTACTCAGTTTGTATATGTCAACAAATAAAAGAAATATAAATACTTTGCACTGATAATGAATGTAGACAAACTGACTGTGCAATACAGAGAGAACAAAAAGAAAATCAATAAAGTGCACAAGTAAAAGTCCTTAATTGAGTCTCTGATTGAGTTTGTTGAGAAGTCTGATGGTGGACGGGTAGCACCTGTTCCTGAACCTGGTGGTGCAAGTCTTGTCTCATCTATATCTCTCTCCAGATAGCAGCAGTGAGAACAGAGCATGTGCTGGGTGGTGTGAGTCCTTGATGATCGCTGCTGCTCTCTGATGGCAACGTTCCCTGTAGATGTACTCAATAATGGGGAGGGTTTTCCCGTGATGCCCTGGGCTGTATCCACAATTTTTTTTTAAGGGCTTTACACTCAGGGGTATTAGTCTTTCCATACCAGACCATAATGCAGCCAGTCAGAACACTTTCCACCACACCACTGTAGAAATTTACCAGGGTTTCCAATGTCATACCAAGCCTCCTGAGGAAATAGATGCACTCATATCCTGCAATCCTTCAACAAATTACCCATCATTTTGGAGAAATAGGTCCTTCCTATGTATTCTACTTGGACCCTTCATAGTTCTATACATACTCCAGTATACCTCGATAAAGGACTCTGGCCCAAAACGTTGATTATATATCTTTCCTCTACATGACCTGCTGAGTTTCTCCAGCACTTTTGTGTATTAAATCCAGTACATCAAACTTTTCTTCCAACTAAAATCTTCCAACAACCTCATAAATCTCTTGAGCATTCTTTCCAGTGCAAGCAAGTATTTTTTGAAGGCCATGAGCAGAATTATATGTAAAACTCAAGCTGTGGTCTAACTAGTGCTGCCCGTCATTCTAACATAACCTCACTATGATTACATTCCATGTCTTGGTTAACAAAGGGAAGCGGTCTGCATTCCTTCAAACCACATTATTGATTTGTCTTGCAATCTTTGAAATTCTGCAGACATACCTCCTGAAATCCCTCTGTCCTCCACAGTTCTGAATATAATCCAATTTTTCTTTATTCCCTTCCATTGTTGTACCTCCTGTCAATAATTATGTTGCACGCCATTCTCTGAGTTCAATGTGAACTCATTTAGTTGGTGTAAAGTAAGGCTTGCAGCACACCACAATGTCCATTAAAACTGGGCAAATACTACAAGCAATGTAATATAAAATATAACAAACACAAACGTAATAAATAAAATATTAACATGTTACATGGAATTTTCAAAGCTTCCATGGAGCTTGTTAACATGCTACCTTGTACAGGCGTAACCCTGACCTGTAGTCTCTCCTCCCAGTTATGTCTCTCTGCCTCTGTGGTGGTGCTTAGTACTATTCCATTCAAGCTTGCATAATCCCGTCTGCATTGCAATCCAAAGGAAGACAACAGCGGCAATTATTGACCCAGTTGCAGCCCCTCACACCCACACCCCCAACCACTTTTAACTGGCTTCACCATTTTTCCAGCTACAAGACCCCCAGACCGTTCAATATTTTTAATTTTTGTTTTCATTTTAGAGATACAGCATGGTAACAGGCCCTTCCGGCCAATGCACTGCTTAAATACACCAATTAACTTACAAACCCCATATGCTTTTGAAGGGTGGGAGGAAACCGGAATCTCTGGAGAAAACCTACGCAGACATGGGGAGAACATACAAACTCCTTACGGACAGCGTGGGACTCGAACTCAGGCCCAATCTCAATCACTAGCACTGTAAAGGTGTTGCGCTAACCAGTATGCCAATGGTAGATGTATTGTCTTTTAGTTCCATTACTTATTTTCAACAAATGCTGATTTCCTTGAGATCCTTATTGACTCTTGGACTGCTATTTTTAGTATTCGCAGGTTTTCTGTCCTCTCCCATAGTGACAGGAGTAAAATATTTGTTTAATTCCCTTCTTCCCAATATAATGGTTTTCTATCTCAGTCTGTAAAGGCTCCATGTCAACAATTGCCAAATGTCTCTTTATTACAAATGGACAATGTGTATGTAATACTGCCTATTTTCATGCTTTCCGCAGTCTCGTTCCAGTTTTCTACTTCCCCTGTCCTTATCAATTCCCTGCTCCCTCTGTGTTAATGTCTGAAATGTTCCTAACTAATCGGGCTTTGCTGCTCATTTTGGAAATGATACAAGCAATTTTCTTTGATTTGATAAGATCTTTAATTTATTAACCACAGCCAGGCAGTTTTCCTGTTGTTTTCAGTGCCTTAAAAATTAATATTTATTGCCTTAAAGAGTAAAATATTTGCTGTTGATTAGGCATTAAATCTTTCAGTGGTTAGCCATTGATTGTTAATTGCCCTACCTGTAATGTAGCTGCTCGGGATATCACAGCCGCACACTTTTGTGGACTGCTCTATGTAGATTTGAGATGCCCGTTTCAGATTGAGCCCAATCATTTTCAATCTTCATATAATATTCACTTATGTTATAGTTACTTTTTCCCCAATGATTCCCTTTTATAGGGCCATTGGGGAAGAGTGGAAAGTGTGCTGGCCAGTATGGGGACACCAATACCCCCGGGTCCGTGGATACAGCCCAGGACATCACAGGCAAACCCCTTCCCGCCATCGAGAACAAGTACGGGGAACGCTGCCATCGGAGAGCAGCAGCCATCATCAAGGATCCTCACCACCCAGCACTCGCTTTGTTCTCACTGCTGCCACCAGGAAAGAGGTATGGGTTCCACAAGACTCGTACCACTAGGTTCAGGAACAACTGCTACCCCTCCACCATCAGACTTCTCCACAACAAACTCAATCAGGGACTCAGTTAAGAACTCTTACTTATGCATTCTGTTGATTATATTTTCTCTCTGTATTGCACAATCAGATTGTTTACATGTCTTTATTTGTTTACATGTGTACGTTGAGTACAGATTTTTTTTACATTCCCAATAAATGGTTATTTGACGCCCTCAGAAAAAAGAAAATCGCAATTGTATGTGATGTAATTTATGTACTCTTACTATAAATCTGACATCCGAAATCTGAAATTTGAGGTTTAGTAAAATCCCCGTTATCTGGAATTCAAGCAACTGTCAGCCTCAAGAAACGGGATTAAAAAAATTGCAGAAAATAAATAGTTTAATAATACAGGTTTAAAATTGGCAACCCCAGCAGTTAGTTCACTAATCACACCGCACACAATCTCAAGCAACTGGCAAATACGCTTATCAGGCACCTACCAATCCCCATAGGCGGGGGCTGGGGGGGGGGGGGTTACTGTAATTTATTAACTTTCACATTGCATCACACAAAATTCAAACATGTTTTCTGCTTGGCTCCTCAATATAGAGTAAACCCAACTTATATACATTCAACCCCAAACACTAAGTTGTTTTGGCGAGTTTGTATGTGGATTGAAGTCTCCACGATTATTATATTACCCGCGTCACATATAAGCCTAACTTCCTGATTTATACATTACAAGGTGGAGGCTGGTAAAAATAGGGACATTTAATAGATTCTTAGATAAGCACATGTATGTAAGAAAAGTTGAAAGTAGTGCGTGTTTGGTGGGGAAGGGTTAGATTTTTGTGGAGTAGGTTAAATAAGTTGGCATAACTTCGTGGGCTGAAAGGCCATATCGTGCAGTAATGTTCAATCAAGCTCCTTCTAAGTAACTCCCACCACTCAGCTGTTAAAATACTAGAAATGCAGTTTGACCACTGTCATAATTAATCTTGGTGCCTGGCTTTTTATTTTCTTTATTTTTGTTTTTCTGTCTTTATGTTTTTTTTGTGAATTTTTAAATCTAAAATAACAGCAGAGTGTGATGCCTGGATAGCACACAAATCCAAGATTTTAATTGCAATTCGGCCCATGTGAACATGAACTAAAGCCTCCCCCACATCTTGTGCATCTGTAACATGACATCCCTGCTCCTGCCCTCCATGCCCCGTGTCTGTCCACTTCATACTTCACTGTCACTGGGTGAGATCATCCCTCGACTTGTGTCTGGGAGGAATGTTCCAAAGAGTCACCGTCCCCATTTGTTCTCCGGCTCGTGGCACGCCAGCCCCTTTTTACCTCCCAGAACCACAACATTCTGCTTTTCTTACCATCATAGTAACTTTTCAGTGCCCTGTCAGGATGCATCACGGCGACGGATGGGAACTGCTGTGCTCAAGACCGCAAGGCACTGCAGAGGTGCAACTCAGGCCATCCCACACATACACTCACCCCTCCACATCATCAACTCCATCGATTCCTCCCAGCCACCATCACACTAAATGACTCAGCCCTTCCTGGTCACACTCTCTTCAGACTCCTCCTTCCAGGAAGAAATTCAAGTGTGTGAATTCACATCCCAGCAGATTCAAGTTAATATCTTTCCCACTGTTATCACACTCCTGAATGAACCTCACAGTAGTAAAATTATATTATCATCTGATCACTCTCCTCAACTCTGCATTTTCATCTTACTTGCTGTACTAGATACGAGATGTCCAGCTAGACTGGTTGCAAAACAAACTTTGCATCTTCCTACATGTGACAGTAACCTTGTACTTCTGATATCAGAGCCTTGCATTCTCACTGGACTGAGTGAGGAATATGGAATGAAATAACACAATGGGTTAGGTAGGACTGGTCTCTTCAAATCATTTCAATGTAGCTGGTAAATACAAAAAATTGCTGGAGAATCTCAGCAGGTCCCGCACCATCCATAGGAGACAAGGATATATCACTAGCATCTCAGGCCTGAGCCTTTGTCAAGGTATGGCCAAAGAGCGGAGAGTCACCGGAATAGAAAGGAAAGGGAGGAGGGAAGAAGGGGGCGGGGAAGAGCACAGGCCAACAGCCAAGTGGACATGAATAGGAGGGCAGGAGAGAAGAGCTGGGGAGGGAGAATGCAGAGCTGGAATAAAAGAGACAGATGGATGGGGGGGGGCAGAGACAGAGAGGGGGGAATAGGAAGCTGGAGGAAAGGAGACATGGGGATAGGGATGAGAGAGGTGGGGGAGGGAAGGTTGCTAACAGAAACCAGGGATGTAAATGCCAACTGGATGGAGGGTGGCCAGGCAGAATATGAAGTACTGCTTAGCTGGTGGTGGGCTGAAGATTGGCCCAACCAGTCAACATATGAAACTGAACTTTGTTCACACAAAGCAAGGTCGGCTTCACTCAAACGATTTCCGACTGACTAAATTTGAACTCCTACCTGTCATTTAGCTCGCTAATATCAGCAAACACTGTCTACAGACCATTCATGCCACCCAGCTTGTTGAACATTACAATGCAGAATTTTCTGGTAAAATTATGTTAAAATTCCAGGAGAAGAGCTTGAATTTCATGCCTTCTATTAGTTTTGGTATACTCCCCAGATTCTGGAAACTCAGCACCCTTTTATTAATGCAAACAAGAGCTAAAGCAAAAGAGCTAGATTACATCCAGATGGGATATATGTGGCAGGAAAATCTGTGGAATACTAGGATGGAGACGCTATTAAAGTAGAAGGTCACAGCACAGCAGGGACCAATATTAACTGTTTGGGAGCAATTTTGCAGCCCAATCCATTTGCATTGTGACAGATGGCAACTGGGCTGTAGAATTAATGGAATCAGACTAATGTCACTGAAAATTACAGGAATGTCTTGTGAACATAAATGAGCTTTAGAAGGGGTCAGTGAGCAATGAACTGTGGGGGTTACTGTGTGAAGGTGAAGGATGAGGATGGAGAAAAGGTGGAGAGTGTGGGAGGAATGAGGGTGGAGTGCACGAGTGAGGTTGGAAGATGAGGGTGTGGAATGGGAGTGGAGGGTGGGCTGCTGGTCACAGGGCAGAAGCAGGGACTGTGAACATTTTTATGGCAAATGTAGGCACGTTCTTGATATGCAAAGGAGTGAAAGGTTAGTGTGTCAATTGGGAATGTGGAGCTGAGGAATAATAAGGCATTTTAAATGGTGCAGGCACTAGGGTTTGAATGATCTATTCCTACCTGTTTGTTCATCAAAACAATTAAAAGAAATTTACGAATTCAGGATGCTGTTGTTCAGGTCAACCAGAAAAAGTACAGATCGTGGGGCCTAGAGCAGTAAACAATAGTGCTGGAGAAACACCAGGTCTGGCAACACCCAGGTAAAGTCAAAGGCAGTCGACGTTTCGGGCCTGAGCTCCTCTTTGGAGTGCAAAAAGCAGTTAGATGTGAGTGGGGTGTGTGGGCTAAGGGTAAGGAGAAGGTAGAGGAAGACAGGCAAACAGGTATGAGATAGAAAGAGAAAGAGGTTAATTGGGATAGCCTTCAGTTAGGAGAAGGAAGGAGGTGGAGAATTGGAGGAATAGAGAGAGAGGGATGAAGAAAAGGGAAAGACAAAGGAGAGGGATTATGGAAATTGGAAGTCAAAATTGATGCCATTTGGATCAATGGTTTTCAAATTTTTTCTTTCCACTCACATACCACCTTAAGTAATCCCTTACTAATCACAGAGCAGCAACGGCATGTGAGTGGAAAAAAAAAGTTTGAAAACCACTGATCTGGATGGAGAGTACCAAGACGGTGCTGTTCAGATGGCTAATCTCAGCAATCCGGACAATCTATTCTTCTCCAGGTCGTGAGAGATCTGAAAGGCATTTTAATCTTCCTCACTCATCTACTCAAAGTGTATATATAAACTGTGAAAGAATATGATGTCCAGCTTGAGATGATAGAGTAGCCCACCAGAATTCACCAACAGGTCTTTCACCTGAATAACTAATCCTGCTTGACTCAACCAGAGCCTTAAGGATGCAACACAGGTCAGAGCAAAGGGTATGGGAAGGAAATCGGCATAATTAAAATGGTTACAATGCTGGTATGTAAACACTGCTATATCACACAGCTGGATTTAAGTTCATGTAGGTAGAATTCATGTCGTCACAATTAAAACAATCAATGTATTTTGCAGTCTGAATTACATTTCATGTTCGAACGAGCAGGACATGAAGTACTGTTAAACACAACGTAAAGCATGAACAGGTTAAAATCATTAAACCTTTGTTTTTATTTTCACATGGTAAAATTTTTACCAATAAGACCCGGCAAATGCTCAGATATGAGATCAGACTTGTTGTCAGAGTACTTACATGACATCACATACAACCCTAAAATTCTTCTCCTGCGGGCAAGGCAGAATTACTGCCTGTTGGCAGTGGGAAAAAAACTGTACTCAACGTACACATGCAAACAAATAAAGAAATGTTAAAAAAAAAAACTAACTGTGCATAAAGGGAGAATAACAAAATCACTAAAGTGTAAGAGTCCTTAAATAAGTCCCTGATTGAGTTTGTTGTGGAGGAGTCTGATGGTGGAGGGGTAGCAGCCGTTCCTGAACTTGGTGGTGCACGTCTTGTGACATCTATACCTCTTTCTGATGGTAGCAGCGAGAACAGAGTGCATGCTAGGTGGTGAGGATCCTTGATGATTGCTGCTTCTCTCTGACAGCAACATTTCCTGTAGTGGGGAGATATCCTAGGCTGTGTCCACCACCTTTAGCAGGGCTTTACACTATTGTTGTCCCCATACCAGACTATGATGTATCCGGTCAGCGCATTTTATGCCACACATCTGTAGAAATTTGCTAGTGTCGTACCAAACCTCTGCAAACTCCTAAGGAAGTAGAGGTGCTGATGTGTTTTCTTCATGATGCCACTGATGTGTTGGGCCCAGGAAAAATCCTACGAGATAATAACTCCCAAGAACTTAAAAGGGTTCACCCCCTCACCTCTGATCCCCTAATGATCACTGGATCGTGCACCTCTGATTTCCCCTTCCTGAAGTCAACATTCAGCTCCTTGGTTTTGATGACATTGAGTGTGAGGTTGTTGTTGGTGCACCATTTGGCCAAGTTTTCAATCTCCCTCCTGAATGCTGATTCATCGCCCCTTTTTATACAACCCACTACTGTGCTACTCTCAGTGAATTTGTAGATAGTGGTAGGTGTGTAACGAGTAGGGCAGGGATCCAGTTATGTAGTGGTGTGTTTAGTCTCAGTTCTTGGAGTTTGCTGATCAGTTTTGAGGGGATGATGCTGTTGAATTCTGAACTGTAGTCGATAAGGAGCATCCTGATGTAGGCATCTTTTACTGTCCAGCTGTTCCAAGACTTTGTGCAGACCAGTGAGGAGGCATCTGCTGTGGACCTGTTGCTACAGTAGGTGTGATGCCACACTCAGACAGGAGCTGATATGCTTTAAAATCAGCCTTTCGAAACACTCGATGTGTGTCACTGATCAATAAGTCATTTGGGCCATCTACCACATTCTTCTTGGACACCGGAATGATTGCATTCTGTTTAAAACAGATGGGTACCTCACCCTGTCAGAATGGGATATTGAAGATATTTGTGAATACTCGGCCAAGTACTCCATCTGGACCACATGCTTTCCTCAGATTCACCCTTCTGAAGGCAGCCCTGGGGGTACATTCAAGGGTGACCCAGTCACCATTTTAGTTCTAAAGCAAGCCTTCGCTTTATTTTCAGTGCATATGGCCTCATTGCCAATGAGGTTACCTGGGAAAACTGCTCTATGTTCAACTTTGTTGGCATTTAAGCTCCATTTTCATTTGATCACAGCATGGCTGCATAATTAGGACCACCCTATTACAACATCAGCAACCTGGTTTGGAATCCAGCACTGTCTGTAAGGAGTTCGTAAGTTCTCCCCATGACCTGCATGGGTTTTCCCTGGGTACTCTGGTTTCCTCACACTTTCCAAATCGTATTGAGTTGGTAGGTTAATTCGATGAAATTGGGAGGCACAGGTTTCAATGGCCGATATCAGTAGTACCGCTTTGTATTGTTAAATTGCAGATTAAAGTATGCTGCAATATAAGTCATTTAATACACATCTAGAGGTCGACAGCATCGAGTCCACGCTGCTGAAGATCCAGCTGCGCTAGATGGGTCACGTCTCCAGAATGGAGGACCATCGCCTTCCCAAGATCGTGTTATATGGCGAGCTCTCCACTGGCCACCGTGACAGAGGTGCACCAAAGAAAAGGTACAAGGACTGCCTAAAGAAATCTCTTGGTGCCTGCCACATTGACCACCGCCAGTGGGCTGATAACGCCTCAAATCGTGCATCTTGGCGCCTCACAGTTTGGCGGGCAGCAACCTCCTTTGAAGAAGACCGCAGAGCCCACCTCACTGACAAAAGGCAAAGGAGGAAAAACCCAACACCCAACCCCAACCAACCAATTTTCCCCTGCAACCGCTGCAATCGTGTCTGCCTGTCCCGCATCGGACTTGTCAGCCACAAACGAGCCTGCAGCTGACGTGGACTTTTTACCCCCTCCATAAATCTTCGTCCGCGAAGCCAAGCCAAAGAATATTACTTTGGCATTGGATCAAATGGAGTTGATTTACTGTAACTGGAGCATTGAGTTAGGGTTCCTTATTGCAAAGGGACAGAGCAATGTGGGATAGTGTAATATGGAAGATCATGTGTGTCAGGTGACCCTGCCAGTGGGTCATGCGCCTGTCAATCAAGGTCAAGCCCCGCCCACAGGTCAGTGCATACCTAACCCTTTAATCAATTAATTGATACCTGGGCCAGACTCACCAGCCGATGGCGCTATAAAGCCACCACGTGTGGATCACCTGCCTCTTTCTCTTCTGGGACGAACCCCAGCTCCACTCCAGGTTGTGAACCGTGGGTAATACTGGAGAGTTGTTGGTAAGGCATGCGCAGAAAAGGGATTGGGATCTGTAGTATTGTGTGTCTAGAAATCACTGTCCCGAGATCAGTCAAGAGCTATGTCTGCACTGTAATAAGGGATGGCGGGTACTGTAATTTTCATTAGATTATAAAAATGCATGTGATTGTGAGTATTGGGTATTTGTTACATCTAATACAAGCATGTTGTACAATCCAACGAGGGTGTGCACATGTGTGCCTTTTATTCCTTTTGTGACTTCCCTACACATATAACTGTTTAACTAACCTGTACTCAGACTTGTTGCTCTTGTGACCCCAATGAACTTGTTTTTCCACAGTAATTTGGGAGAGAAGATGAAAGAACTGCCTGAAACAATTGAGAGACTTAGTTTTCACTTCCACACCTCTGCAGATATCCTAGCCACACCTCCGAAAGACCTCTTCTCCATGCTCACTCTCCTGCTCAAAGTGGATATAACTGTAACTGAACTCCACCTCTTGCTGAATTAACACCGATTTCGTTAGGTAAAGTTAGATTTGAACAGATATCAAGTCATTCAACAAAGAGACAGGCCCTTCATCCAAACCTGCCTTTGCCTATCAAACTATCCTACCCACTGCAGTCCCACCTGCCTGCGCTTGGACAATATCCCTCTATACCCACCCTAGACATCTACCTGTCCAAGTGTTGGCAACAAAACTCCAATATTCTACAGTGACACAAAATACCCCTGTAGTGGGAAATCTACCTCAGCAACTTTGAAGAACTGCAGCATTCCTGAAGTTCAATCTTCAAGAAACCATTATCTTCAGTCTATTGCCTCAAAGGAATATTAGTGAAGAAGAATATAGATATGTGTAGATATCTATGACTCATGTGTTTCTGGAATTATGGGTGTTTGGACATTGAGATTAATATTATTATTGATTGTTGTGGCAATCTATTTAGGACCGGGCATGTCCTTGATTATGTGTTCTTGAGGAAGTGGTGATGACAGTGCATCCATATCAAAAGGATTTTGTATCTGAACAGGAGTGTGTGGATGAGGAAAATTGTAAGCAAGTTTAGGACTGTGAGGGAATGTGAGAGAGAGAGAGAGAGAGAGAGAGAGAGAGAGTGTGTGTGTCTGTGAGAGAGAGAGAGTGTGTGAGTGTGAGAGAGAAAGAGTGTGTGAGAGAGAGAGTGCAAGAGAGAGAGAGTGTGAGAGAGAGTGTGAGAGAGAGAGTGAGAGAGAGAGTGTGAGAGAGAGAGTGTGAGAGAGAGAGAGTGTGAGAGAGAGAGTGTGAGAGTGAGAGAGTGAGAGAGTGAGAGAGAGTGAGAGTGAGAGAGAGTGAGAGAGTGAGAGAGAGTGAGAGTGAGAGAGTGAGAGAGAGTGAGAGAGAGGGAGAGTGAGAGAGAGTGAGAGAGAGTGAGAGAGAGTGAGAGTGTGAGTGAGAGAGAGTGAGTGATGTGTGAGAGAGTGTGAGAGAGAGTGTGAGAGAGAGTGTGAGAGAGAGTGTGAGAGAGAGTGAGAGAGAGAGAGAGAGTGAGAACATATGCAGGTATGAGTGCGTATGCGTGTGTGTGGGTGTACGCATGTATGAGTACATGTGTGTGTACACATGTATGAGTTTATATGTGCATGTATGAGTGTGAGAGAGAGAGAGTGTAAGAGAGAGAGAGTGTGAGAGTATGAGAGAGAGAGAGAGAGTGTGAGAGAGAGAGAGTGTAAGAGAGAGAGAGTGTGAGAGAGAGAGAGTGAGAGAGAGAGTGTGAGAGAGAGAGTGAGAGAGTGAGAGAGAGTGAGAGAGAGTGAGAGAGAGAGAGAGTGAGAGAGAGTGAGAGAGAGAGAGAGTGTGAGAGAGAGAGTGTAAGAGAGAGAGAGAGGTGCTCGAGATGGCAGAGGTCGACAGCATCGAGTCCACGCTGCTGAAGATCCAGCTGCGCTGGATGGGTCACGTCTCCAGAATGGAGGACCATCGCCTTCCCAAGATCGTGTTATATGGCGAGCTCTCCACTGGCCACCGTGACAGAGGTGCACCAAAGAAAAGGTACAAGGACTGCCTAAAGAAATCTCTTGGTGCCTGCCACATTGACCACCGCCAGTGGGCTGATAACGCCTCAAACCGTGCATCTTGGCGCCTCACAGTTTGGCGGGCAGCAACCTCCTTTGAAGAAGACCGCAGAGCCCACCTCACTGACAAAAGGCAAAGGAGGAAAAACCCAACACCCAACCCCAACCAACCAATTTTCCCCTGCAACCGCTGCAACCGTGTCTGCCTGTCCCGCATCGGACTTGTCAGCCACAAACGAGCCTGCAGCTGACGTGGACTTTTTACCCCCTCCATAAATCTTCGTCCGCGAAGCCAAGCCAAAGAAGAAAAAAAAAGATGAGTGTGTGTGTGGGTGGACGCATGTATGAGTGCATATATGTGTGTGCATGTGTGCGACCACACACATATGAGTTTGTTTGTGCTTGTGTGCATGTGTGTGGGCATGTGTGTGCATGTCTGTGAAGCTATGTAGCATGGCCATTCAAAGGAGGACATGGTCATAGGTTACCTCATGCTTTAGCAATACCATTTAAATCTTATTTTAAAAGTTTTTTTTTAAAAACATTGGTAACCTATGTCCATGTCCTCCTTTGGAATAGCCAGACTAAGTTCCACAAGTGTGCAGGACAGTGGGCATGTGTTGAATTGTCTGTGTTTGGGTGTCTAAATAGTACTTGAAATTTGGGTGGCATGGTTAATAATGTAGCGGTTAGCATGCCAGTGACCCAGGTTTGAATTGAACGCTGTCTGTAAAGAGTTTCTACATTCTCCCTCTGTCTGCGTGGGTATTCCCCAGGTGTTTCGGTTTTCTCCCACCCTCCAAAACGTATGAGGTTGCAGATTAATTTGGGTGTACTTGGGGGTGGCACGGGTTTAAATGGCCAGAATTGGCTCCTGTTGTAAATAAAAATGTAAAAATGCAAAAATTTAACATTGAACAGGCAAATATTTTTAGAATATTTCTTAAGTTCTCCTAATAACAACCAGTGCATGTAAAGGTAAAAGTTCCAGTATTGTCACATAATACTACATTTAGAATGTAACATACATGAAATTCTTTGGTCTACTGTAAGGCAGTCAGAGATTCGCCACTTTGTCCAGAGCCCCTCATGGAAACCTACAGCACCTAGTGTTCCTATGCGGTCTCCGCTTAGCTTCTGAGATCAGATCATCCCAGCTGTATTCAGGCTAATGTGACTGTGAGAGAAGAGAATGCAGTTGAAGTAATGCACCAAAATCTGGTGCAACATTTATCGGAATATTTAATATGAGATCACTAGATGCCCTGATCGCGCTGGATTGTGACACTTATCTGTCCAAGGATGATCCTACCAAGATGGGGGCTTACAGCGTGGAAAGTTTGACTCACGTCATGTTCGAGCGCATGACGTGCCCCTGTCACTTCCTTCCCTTTCTCATTACAGGCTGTCTGGTTTTGCAGTCACTGGCCCAAATGTATGCAGTGTTCTCACATTGTGCGTGTGCGGAGAAAGGCAAGGATGGAGTGAGGCTAGTGAAATCGAAGCCATGTATCTGTCCCGCGCAAGCCACAGTGCATGCCATGGTGCGGTCCACCTCTCCCCCAACTAGAGATAAAGGCAGGAGCTGAACTTAACCTGGTCTTTTGGCTCTGCTGACTGTAGCCCAGAGTTAAACCCAACTTGAAATTATTTATTCCAAAATCCTCAATTATACCTGCTTTTCACTCAGAACATAATATTCCACAGGCCTGTGCAGGCGGCTCACAAAGAACAACTGCCTAGTGTGCTCTTAGTGACAATTTTACTAACAAATAATGTTGTTTTTCACAGACTAAAGGAAGACTCTAAACCTTAGGCAACATGGTTAGCACAACACCATTACAGCGGCAGTGTTCAACTCCGGCGCTGTCTGTAAGGAGTTTCAACTCTTTCCTTGTGTCTGCGCAGGTTTCTTCAGTTTCGACCCCACCTTTCAAAACATTCAGGGATGTAGATTTTGGAGGGTCGGAGGAAACCGAAACACTTGGGGAATACCCACACAGACAGAGGGAGAACGTAGAAACTCCTTACAGACAGCATTCAATTCAAACCTGGGTCACTGGCGCGCTAACCGTTACGTTATTAACCGTGCCACCCAAATTTCAAGTACTATCTAGACACCCAGACGCAGACAATTCAACACATGCCCACTGTCCTGTACACTTGTGGCGTGGACTGTGGGCAGGAAGGGCCTGTTACGTGTTTTTTAAAAAATGGTATCCTCTGGCCAACGTTTTAACAAATGATGAGCTGCAGAACAAAGCAACATGTCTCAGATCTCTGCTCGTTTCCACCAGGATTGAAAAGCATATTCTGAATTCCCAGTACGGGCCAGACGAGCTGGTTAAAGCTGATAGTTTAAGACCAGATATACTGTATGTGTGAATAATGAACACAGTCACATACACACATGGGGCCCAGGCTTAATGAAGACATCTAGTGGATGTGTTTAGTTCAAAGCAGAAAATTCCTGCCCATCATCTGTCAGTTCAGCTTTGAAGTGTGTGAATTAGATATTCCGCGAGATCTGGCTGCTACCAGCAGTCAGGGAAAGCAAAAATGTACTTCCAGTTATGCCTTCAAAAACATAACATGTGCTGCTATAGGAGGCTTTTTCTTTAAGCTCGGTTGGTCTCATTTCAATTTAGCTGATGTAAGTCTGCACTGAAAGAGCAGAAATTTAATACAATTTATTTGAACACAGTTGCAAGCCCCTCCAATGAAACCACCACCCGATAAAGGATTGTGGACTCCTCCCTCACGTGCACTCTCCTCCTTTGAAGTGGTCTACCCTCCCATTTAAATGCCTCGAGCCGCACAAATTGGGTAACATTGTGCAGCTGACCGCATGCTCCGATTCAAGAATAATTGCAATATTTCTCAGTGCGTTTTTTCCCCTGGCACAATGATCGACGAGTGTTTGCTTTACAGAGCTGTAATCCACAACCCCTAGTGACCTAACCTTTGAAAACAGGAAAACACAGTTGCACTCTTCGAGGGGAGGAAACCTTACCCCACTGCAGAGCGGAAACCAAACAGAAAAGGCTCCGATGTAAATACTTGCATTAAGGCTGCATCTTTATTAAGTCCTGTAATTCATCAGTGCCAAGTTTTCCATTTTCTGTGAAGAACCAGAGTTTGTCTCCAACAAGATCATCAACTCTACACTGTTAGAACAGCAGGAGATTATGCTAATTATGCAGGATTAGTTAAAACATAATGCATCATCCCATAAATTAATGGATTAGGCAATTGAAGAGAACAAATTATTGTGACTAGTAGGGGTTACTAACTAAAACCTTTCTTAACAAAATCTTGTCTACACTTTATCATTGCTCAGTGTGTTCTGTTCAACAAATAAAGACTTCCCTGAGTTCTAAAGTCATGGAGCCAGCACAGAAAAAGGACCTTCAGCCCATTACTTTCTTGTTGACTTTTTTTGCCCAGTTGCACACACCTGACTATTTTACTTCAAGCAGTTCAATTAATTTCTCCCGAGCCCATTTATTTGGGAGATGGAAGGGGGGGGGGGGGTTGTCTGCTGCTCTTGCCAGGGCAAACTACTCAGAAGCTCCCCGTCAGTTGCCAAAACCTGTAGCGTGCAACTTGAAGGCCAGAACCTTTCCCCAAAAGCTGGGAACTGAACGCAAGGGGTCCACTGCTGACAACAAAAAAATGCTCCTCCATTGGAAGCTGCTGATCTCACTGCACGAGTGATTATCCTGAACCATTCTGGTCACCCGTGCAGTAAGCACCCAGCTGCTCACATTGCCTGCCGGTTCAACGAGCTGAAGGAGAAGATTGATGATTGATCTGGCGAGAAGCTTGCCCAAATTTATGAAGGCAGGAGATGCCGCCATTGTTGACTTGGTTCCAAATAAGCCCATGAGTGTGGAGAGCTTTTCTGAACATCCACCTCTAGGTTGCTTTGCTGTCTGTGGCACCAGACAGGCAGTGCCTGTGGGTGTAATTAGGACGGTCACTAAGAAAGAAGTTGCTTTAAGAACACGATAAATAGGAGCAGGAGTTGGCCATCTGGCCTGTTGAGCCTGCTCCGCCATTTAATAAGATTATGGCTGATCTGATGATCAGCTCATCTCCACTTATCTGCCTTTTCCCCTCATCTCTTAATTCCCTTATTATGTAAAAATCTATCCAACCTTGTGTTAAATATGTCTCCTGAGGTCGCCTCCAATGCTTCAATGGGCAGATTCACCACCTTCTGGGAAAAGCAGTACCTCCTCATCGCCATCCTTAATTGACTACCCTGAACCTTGAGGCTGTGTCCCCTAGTTCTGGTCTCTCCCACCAATGGAAACAACTTGCTTACCGTTAACTTATTTATGCCTTTCATAACTTTATACGTTTCTATAAGATTCCCTCTCATTCTTCTAAATTCCAGGGAGTACAAACCCAAATGACTCAATCTCTCCTCATTGGCTAACCCCCTCATCTCTGGAATCAACCTGGTTAACATCCTCTGCACCACCTCCAAAGCCAGTACATCCTTCCTCAAGTAACGAGACCAGAAATGAATGCAGTACTCCTGACACGGCCTAACCAGTACCTTGTACAGTTGCAGTATAACCTGCCTGCTCTTAAATTAAATCGCTCTAGCAATGAAGACCAACACTACATTTGTCATCTCGATAGCCTGCTGCACCTGCAAACCAAGCTTTTGCAATTCATGCACTAACACTCCCAAATTATTCTGCACGACAACTTGCTGCCATCGCTTTCTATTAAAATGTTCGTCTGATCTTCCATTTTTCCTTCCAAAGTGGATAACCTCACATTTGCTAACATTGTACTCCATCTGCCAGACCCTTGACCACCCACTTAACCTACCTGGTTAAGAACCACCAAGACAGCAGCTAAAGTATTAAAGAAATGAATCCCACCACTGACTCCAAGATTAAGCAAACCCTGAGATTGGCACCACGGAAATGCGAGCTAAGTTATTATAAATATGTGTGAGAATTCCGCTTGAGGTACCCAATGTACGCTGTTGAGTTGCTCATCTCTGAGGAGCAAGGAGATCATTGAACCAAACTGCTTCTTCTGGTTCTCTCTAAGGTGATACTACCTAGCCTGCTAAGTGTTTTCCTAAAATGTTATGGTTCATTTTAATCCATTCTGGGTGGGGGGGGGGGGGGGGGGGGGGAGGATTGATACCAAACACACTGGTCTCCGAAGCCTAACCCACCCACGCAGTCTGCACTAAACCTCTGCTGAACCTTCTTCAGAGCCTCCACGTTACATTAAGGTCACCTCATTACAGGAAGGATATGGAAACTTTGGAGAGAGTGCAGAGGGGATTGACCAGGATGTTGCCTGGATTGGACAACATGTCTTTTGAAGTCAGATTGAACAATCTAGAGTGTTTCTCTTTGAAGCGGCAAAGGACAAGAGATGACTTATTAGTGATATAAGTATATGAAGGGCTTAGATAGGGTGGACAGTCTGCACCTTTTGTTCATGGGGCAACAGGAGCAAATACCAGAGGACAATTGTTTAAGGTGAGTGGAGCAAAGTTTAGGGGAGACATCAGAGGTAAGTTTTATATTGTACAAAGTAGTAAGTGAATGGATGTGAGGTAGGCAAGGTTTAGAATTGTTGTGGAATAGGTTTACAGAGGTCAGCACAGCATTGTGGGCTGAAGGGCCTGTAACTGTGCTGTAATGTTCTTCGTTGCTCAAGAGGGATGATCAGAATTGCACACAATGCTCCAAGTGGGACCCAACCAAAGTTTACAACATGAATTCCTTACTCTTCTACTCAATGCTCTGATCAATGAAAGCAAACAAACCATCTTTATCCCCCTTTCTACTTGTGTGGTACTCTCAAGGAGTTATGACCGGAGCCCAAGGGCCATCTGCAGTGAGAGCCCTGCCATTAACTATGTACAGTACTTTCCCTTCACATCTGACCAGCCCAAGTGCAACAGCTCTGGAAGCACACCATTGCTTCTGCAGCCATGAATGGATTAGGGCAGGGGTCCCCAAACCTTTTAGACCATTGACCCCTTCATGGAATCCTTGATCCTTCAAAAACCCTACAGGCATGTACCAAAATAAATAAAAAAATAAATAAGTAGACGTGCAGTTTCCATATGCATTAGTGAGGGCAATTGAACAACTGAAAAGTGGCAAAGCAGCAGGTATGGATGGAATCCCCCCAGAGGTCTGGAAGGCTGGCGGCAAAACTCTGCATGCCAAACTGCATGAGTTTTTCAAGCTTTGTTGGGACCAAGGAAAACTGCTTCAGGACCTTCATGATGCCATCATCATCACCCTGTACAAAAACAAAGGCGAGAAATCAGACTGCTCAAACTACAGGGGAATCACGCTGCTCTCCATTGCAGGCAAAATCTTCGCTAGGATTCTCCTAAATAGAATAATACCTAGTGTCGCCGAGAATGTTCTCCCAGAATCACAATGCGGCTTTCGCGCAAACAGAGGAACTACTGACATGGTCTTTGCCCTCAGACAGCTCCAAGAAAAGTGCAGAGAACAAAACAAAGGACTCTACATCACCTTTGTTGACCTCACCAAAGCCTTCGACACCGTGAGCAGGAAAGGGCTTTGGCAAATACTAGAGTGCATCGGATGCCCCCCAAGTTCCTCAACATGGTTATCCAACTGCACGAAAACCAACAAGGTCGGGTCAGATACAGCAATGAGCTCTCTGAACCCTTCTCCATTAACAATGGCGTGAAGCAAGGCTGCGTTCTCGCACCAACCCTCTTTTCAATCTTCTTCAGCATGATGCTGAACCAAGCCATGAAAGACCTCAACAATGAAGACGCTGATAACATCCGATACCGCACGGATGGCAGTCTCTTCAATCTGAGGCGCCTGAAAGCTCACACCAAGACACAAGAGCAACTTGTCCGAGAACTACTCTTTGCAGACGATGCCGCTTTAGTTGCCCATTCAGAGCCAGCTCTTCAGCGCTTGACGTCCTGTTTTGCGGAAACTGCCAAAATGTTTGGCCTGGAAGTCAGCCTGAAGAAAACTGAGGTCCTCCATCAGCCAGCTCCCCTCCATGACTACCAGCCCCCCCAACATCTCCATCAGACACACAAAACTCAAAACGGTCAACCAGTTTACCTATCTCGGCTGCACCATTTCATCAGATGCAAGGATCGACAACGAGCTAGACAACAGACCCGCCAAGGCAAATAGCGCCTTTGGAAGACTACACAAAAGAGTCTGGAAAAACAACCAACTGAAAAACCTCACAAAGATAAGCGTATACAGAGCCGTTGTCATACCCACACTCCTGTTCGGCTCCGAATCATGGGTCCTCTACCGGCACCACCTACGGCTCCTAGAACGCTTCCACCAGCGTTGTCTCCGCTCCATCCTCAACATTCATTGGAGCGACTTCATCCCTAACATCGAAGTACTCGAGATGGCAGAGGCCGACAGCATCGAATCCACGCTGTTGAAGATCCAACTGCGCTGGGTAGGTCACGTCTCCAGAATGGAGGACCATCGCCTTCCCAAGATCGTGTTATATGGCGAGCTCTCCACTGGCCATCGTGTCAGAGGTGCACCAAAGAAGAGGTACAAGGACTGCCTAAAGAAATCGCTTGGTGCCTGCCACATTGACCTCTGCCAGTGGGCTGATATCGCCTCAAACCGTGCATCTTGGCGCCTCACAGTTCAGCGGGCAGCAACCTCCTTTGAAGAAGACCGCAGAGCCCACCTCACTGACAAAAGACAAAGGAGGAAAAACCCAACACCCAACCCCAACCAATAAATTTTCCCCTGCAACCGCTGCAACCGTGTCTGCCTGTCCCGCATCGGACTTGTCAGCCACAAACGAGCCAGCAGCTGACGTGGACATTTACCCCCTCCATAAATCTTCATCCGCGAAGCCAAGCCAAAGTGAGGGAAACTGCAAACCATTTTCATGGTGTCCGGGCCTCCCAGCAATAAACCCAAACTTTGTTACAACACCTCAATCACCAAACAACAAATCTGTCAATTATCCAAGCAAGTGATTACAACAACAATTTAAAAAAAAACCTTCGCTTCCGTCTGGGAAGATGCCAAACGGAGCTGGGTCCAAGTCTTCAGCATCAGCGATGGCGTCTCCATTCTCAACATCGTTCGCATCGAAGAAGTCGGATCATGTCCCCAGGCAGGAGCGGGGACATTGGGTTCCTGGCAGGAGCGGAATGGGGACCACAGACTCCACAGTTCTTTTGACCCCAAAAGTTCAATCAACACCCCCCCCCACCCCAGCTTTATTAACCCCCTTTCGACTCCCAGGCTTTTTTCGACCCTTTGGATACTCCCATCGACCCCCAGGGTTGATATCGACCACTTTGGAGACCCCTAGATTAGGGGCACATCTGCCTCTATCCTGTTGTTTGTTTTGCTAATAAGCCAGGATTCAAATACAGTACGGTAACAGGCATTTTAGCCCATGATCCTGCACTGTCAAAATTACACCCAATTAACCTATACCCCCTTTACATTTTGAATTATGGGAGAAAAACCGGAGCCCCCAGGAAACACCCACACAGATACAGGGAGAACATTCAAACTCCTTATGGACAGTGTGGGATTTGGACCCCGGTGCTGTAAATGGGGTTGCGCTAACCGCTACGCCAATTGTATCACACTTTCAACAAAACTCTCTGGACTTCAACTGAACAGCCTTTTTATAACCCTCTCAAACAACAAAATCAACGCAGTCAGACAATGTGCAAAACACAAAAGTCCGTCGACACCTGATGGAAGTAGAAACACACAATGCTGGAGAAACTCAGCAGGTCAAACAGTGTGCTTTACACAGCAAAGGTAAAGATACATAACTGACGTTTCGGGCTTGAGCCCTTCATCAAGGTATGAGCAAAATATATGCGCAGCTGCCTGAACAAGATGGTGGGGGGGGGGGTGGAAACATATTCCCACAGGCAGGAGGTAATAGGTGGATAAGGGAAGGACGGCACACCAGCAAACATGGGGAGGGGGTGGTGGCTCTGTGAATGGAGAGGGAAAGGGGTGGAGAGCTAGAAGAAGGAAGGCAGAGGGAACTGGAAGGGAGAGAGAACAGGGAGTAGGCTAGAAACCAGAGAAGTCAATGTTATTGCCACCCGGTTGGATGTTCTGTCAGACAATGACTTGCATCAGCAATGCTGCTTGGGCTTCTTTTGTTGCCTCGTGAATGCAACGCTGGCATTCATTTCAAGAGCAATAGAATATAGGAGCAGGAATGAAATGCTGAGGCTCTCCAAGGTACTGGTGAGACATCACTTGGAGTATTGAGAGCAGTTTTGGGCTCCTCATTTAAGAAGAAGGTGGTTCAGTGAGTGTTCACAAGGATGATTCCGGGAATGAAAGGGTTATCTTATGAGGTGCGTTCGCCATCTCTTGGCCAGTAAGCTTTGAAATTTAGGAGCATAAAGGGGGGAATCTAATTAAAACAGATCGAATGGTGACAGGGATGGACAGAGGAGGTTGTTTTCCATGGTAGGAGAGTCAAGGACCAGGGGGCACAACTTCAGGACTGAAAGTTGAGGCAGAGAAATTTCTTTGACCGGACAGTAGTAAATCTGTGAAATTTGTTGCCACAGGCAGTTGTGGAGACCAGGCTCTTGATTAGCCAGGGCATCAAAGGTAACGGAGGGAAGACCGGGCAGTGGGGAAATGGATCAACTCATCATGAAATGGCAGGGGTGAATGGCACATTTCTGCTCTTATGGTGTTACATTGTTAATTTTCCCCACGTGTCATTTTGGACCAAACCTTGATGGCCGAGACTGACAGAACTCGGGCAGGGAAGGTCCGGATTAACCCCAAGCTGAGGCTTATTGACGGTCCGGATTAACACCGAGCTGCGGCATTGGATCGGAAAGCCTGTTCGATTCCTGGTCAGGAGAAGTTCAGTTATATTTAATTCTTTTAATTTACTTTAATGTTTTAAATTATTTTTAAGTATTTCAATAGGCTTATCAAGAATTTGTTTTCATATTTTAATAATGCTGAGGTTGTAATTATTTACACTTATAATAGTCTTTGAATGTTAAAGCTATATAAGCAACCATACAAAGGCCTCAGAGACTTTAAAGTAGTGGTCTGCTGGTACCCTACTTAAAATGACCCCATTTGGGCCAGTACATTGCTCTGCTCCTTGACCTGAGGACCAAATATATACAGGTACGTAACGTCTACAATTTAAAAAAGGAATCCACTCGCAGTACCCACTGCAGTAGCATCAAACGATAGGGCAATGACATGGTGACCTCATCACCACATGGCCCCCTGTACACTGATGTCTGGCATTGGATGGGTATTGAGTAGATTGGAATGGGTCGAGACATCACTGCACTGGGATGGGGTAGTTGGCCTCTCAGTGTTTGGACAGGATCTCTGGGACAGGAGTGGTCACTCAGTGCTGGGACGGGAGGAGCGGTCACTAAATGCTGGGATGGGAGGAGCGGCCATTCAGTATTTGGATGGGAAGAGTGGTCTCACCACTGGGACAGGACAAGTGAGCAGCCGTAGTGCTCGGACAGGTCGAGCAGCCCTTGGCTGCGGACTCCGTCTGCCCCTGTCGACAGGTCTCGCTGACCCTGCTGTCTCCCTCATCACCTCCTCTTGAACGTGACAGAAGCTGCCGCCTCCACCCCCTTGCTCGGCTTCTCGGTGGTGACACACCATCGTGGTGGACTGCAGTTTCACAAGTCTTTCATCCAGGTTCCACTGGCAAGACAGGGACCTGAGGCCTCTAATCGCGCCACCCCCTAACCGAAGGACCCACTGAATAAATTTAACATGGAGACACTCCCTGCAGTTGTGAACTGCCGCATGGTGTCCATGAGATATCCCTGTAAACGAGGAGATAGGCCACAGAGTGCTTGTTGACAGCTCTGAGATCACACCACAATGGTTGTAGAGGGCCACTTCCGTACAGTCAGGAGTTAACATGGTGCATGTTTCACAGCCCCGTGAATTCGATAAACCCTTTTCCTGAAACTGGCTGGGAGATTGGGATTATTCCTTTGAATCAGGAAGGTGGGGTCTATCAATTCCCTTAAATTGGGAAAATCCTTACTATTTCACAAGGAAAATGCGGGGCTAATTCCCTCCCCTTTAACCAGGGGAAGATGAAAATGATCCCTCCCCTCTAACCAGAGGAAGGTGAGGATGATTCCTCCCCTTTAAACAAGAGGAAGGTGAGGATAACCCCAGTGAATGAGAATGATCCTTCCCCTTTAACCAGGGGAAGATGAAGATGATCTCTCTCCTCTAACCAAGGGAAGGTGAAGAGGATCCCTTCCCTTTAACCAGGGGAAGGTGAAGGTCCTTCCCCTTTAACCAGGGAAAGGTGAGGAGGATCCCTCCCCTTTAACGAGTGGAAGGTAGGGATGATCCCTCCCCTTTAACCAGGGGAAGATGAAGAGGATTTCCAACCTTTTAGCCAGGGAAAGGTGAGGAGGATCCCTCCCCTTTAACCAGGGGGCAGGTGAGGATGATCTGCCCCTTTAACCATTATGCTTGGCCTCATCCATTAAATATCATTTCAATTAATTCTTGCAAAATTTTTTTGTCCAATAACATCTCTTGAAAAACAAATGATTTAAAAAATTATTCTTACAAAATATAGACATTAACAGGGGCACAATTAATACAACGTTACTTATTCAATTAGAAATGTTACCGTAGCAGTTTGGCTTTTGGTTAATTTGAAATCAGATCTCCAGCTTGAAGGCACTGCAGCATTACCACAAAATACACTACTGCCAAGGGTCAATCTTAAAGTAACCACTATCCCACTACTGTGTAGAGTTTGTCATTTACGTCCACTGATTCATATGTAAGGCATCTTGTGAGAGCAAAGTGATGGCCGACATTCCAGCAGAGTCCCTGCATTAATGGCTGGTGCAGTTGTTGGCAGCGATGAAAGAGTGAACGAAGGGTGCCTACGAGAGTCCACCAAGCAAGAGTCCTTGTGCAGAGAGTAAGTTATAAACCAATAACACAGAGACCACACTTTTTTTTAAGGATGGCCTGGCTGTTTAAATTTTAATTGTTATAAATTTAGACATACAGTACGGTAACAGGCCCACACGTCCATGCCGCCCAATTAACCTACATTCCCGGCACATTTTAAACGGTGGGAGGAAACCGGAGCCTCCAGGGAAAATCCACTCAGACAGGGAGAAAATGTACAAACCCTTTACAGACAGCGTGGGATTCGAACCCCAGTCCCGAATGCTGGCACTGTAAAAGGCGTGGTGCTAACCGCTGGTCCAACCGTGCCGCCCATGGAACTCCTGGGGCGGCACAGTGAAGCGGTTAGCAGGGCGACATGGTTAGCGCAACGCTGTGACAGCACCACTGAGGAGTTTGTACATTCTCCCTGTGTCTGAGTGGGTTTCCTCTGGATGATCCTGTTTCCTCCCACGTTCCAAAAAACTATGGGGGTTGTTGGTTAATGGTGGGGGGGGGGGTTGACTCATGGGCCAAAAGGCCTGTTACTGTGCTGTACGTCAAGAAAACTAATTCCTGCTGGGTCTCGATAGAGGAATTCACAATGAATGATAACGATGTTAGATTCATTCACATTGTGTACAATGTGGACTTGCATCAAAATACATACTTGCTGCAGCCGAGCGGGTACTTTGTGGAATAAAAACAATTACAATAATATTAATTAAATTAAAAAGAGATAATAAATAGAAAAGATGGATAAGAGCAAAAGAGGTGTTTTACAACGGTGCTGAGCAGTCCTCTTGTGGTGACAGGGTAGTCAGGAAGGTTCAAGTGCTCTTGAAACTGTTCTTGAACCTTGAGGTGCTGGTCTTCAGGCTCATGTGCCTTCAACCCAAAGGTAGCAGTCGACCCTTTCAACCTGCCGTGTAAAATGGGGTTGACTGGTTAGCGCCCTGGTTAGAAAGGGTCAGACCCACTCCACCCTGTCAGAATCCAACCGGGTCCCTGACCTACCTCAGAGGTCATCAGGGAACCCAGTTAAATTTACCCAGGTCGTGCCCACAGGCGATTCAAAAACGTAAGTGGCCGACCCGATTCTTCCAGTGACATCAGCGCTTGCGTGTGTGCGTCACCGGGCAGTCAGCATCCCGAATATCCGGCGGCCCTTCTGGTGAGTACGTAGAGTGTCATTACAGGGGCAGGATCCCCTTTAAGTTGCCTTTGCGATGTAATGGGTCAATCCCCGTGCGATTTGAAAGGTGCTTCCAAAACCTTTGCCCCAGTTAATCGCACCCGGGTCCCAGGAGGGTGACCCAGGAGCTGAAGTTTAAAAGAGGCGATTGAGAAAAGGTTGCGACAGGGTGTTGGGGACCTTTATGATGTTGGCTGCCTTCTTGAGGCAGTGCCTCACACAGATGTCTTCAATCAATGGGAGGTCAAAGTCAATGATGGATCTGGGTGTGTTTCACCAAACAAGGGACGTGAACTGGCACATGGATTTGTAACACAATCGCCGTGTGATCCGCAGCCCTTTAAATTGATTGTTTGTAACATCATTTCATTGTGTTCTTTGTCTTTAATGTTTCCCTCCACTGGTGTCCAAACCCATATACATTCAGACTGTGATCTCCTAATGTCTGTAAGTTCATGAGTTACTCAGCTCGCTGCTGACACCTGGTGGATTAATTTGGATCAGAGGTTGAGCTGAAGCGAGCTTTCACAGTCACAATGCCCTTTCTTAAAGCAAAATAAGGTGGAAATTCTCCATCTTCACATCAGAAAACTTACCTTCATGAATGCTCCCCGACTAGTTCCAAGGTGCCGACTCCAATCCCTCTCTGAGGTAGTGTCAGTGGCGGAGTGCTCCGCTACTCATCATGAATATACTGCCGCTGCAAGCGGCTGGCTAGGGGCGGGCTGATATTGTGATGACGCTGTCGGCCCGCGACCCTCCTCACTTCTCTCTCTCATGCTCACTCACCCCTCTCCCTCCAGGGGTGGCCGGCGGGGGGCCATTAGGGCAGGGGCGGCCAGCAAGGGCTGCAAGGACCTCACCAGCCGCTCATCAGCACCAGCGGCTCAATCTGCGGCAAAGCCATGCTCGTCTACCCTACCCTAATCCCCCACACAGCTAGAACTGTTCTTGGAAAGATAGAATGGTTCCAGTTGTGTGGGGGATTATGGGTATCTGAGTTAGCCATTGCTTGATGCCTATGAATAGCATCATGGCACCAGTAGCCACGTCTCCTGCTCGCTGCATCGACACCCCAGCTGCCTCCAAGCTGAAAGGGGACATTGGAGCAGGCTTTTCTGGGCCTGCATGCAAAAGAAAGAAATACCTTTCCATTCAGCTTTTAGCTGGCCTCTGCATAAAAGAGGCCTATTGAGATGGCCATGAAACCATCAACTAATTCTACATTCATCCCATATTTTGTTCTCCTCACATTGCCCTCAACTCCACCCAGATTCTACCACTCATCAACTGGTTTGAACAATTTTCAGCATCCAACTGACCTCACTTCTTCAAGGGCTCAGGCCCTAAATGTCGGTTGAATATCTTTATCTCCTATGGGCACTGCAAAACCTGCTGAGTTCCTCCAACATTTCTCTGTTCTTATTAGAATATTGTGCTCAGCTCTGATCAAGATATCCAAGCCTGAGAGAGGGTGCAGAGTAGATGTAGCAGGATGCTGCCTGGAATGGGGAGAGCATGTCTCATAAGAAATATTGAGAGAGCTGGGGCTTTCTCTTTGGAGAGGCTATACTTCGTGAGGAGTTTGGGGAGATTTGGTACGTCACTGAAGACTCTCAAACTTCTATGGGTGTACCCTGGAGAGCATTCTGGCTGGTTGCATTGCTAATATGGAGGTGCCAACACTCAGGACAATAAAAAATTCTAGAGGGTTGTTAACTCAGCCTGCAACATCACACCAGTCTTCACTCCACCGAGGACATCTACAAGAGATTGTGTCTTAAGAAAACAGCCTCCATCCTCAAGGACCCAGGCCATGCCCTCTTCCCTCTGCTACCATCAGGGAAAAGGTACAGGATCCTGGACAAGCACCCAGTGGCACAAGGACAGCTTCTTCCCGGCTGCCATCAGATTCCTGAACAATCAATGAACCAAGGACACTGCCTGACTTTGACTTCTTCTTGCACTATTTATTTTGTAAGGATTATATAAACATATGTACTGTGATGCTACCACAAAACAACAAATTTTATATGTGAATGACTATAAATTCTGACATAATTCCTTAAAGTGGTGTCACAGGTAGGTAGTGCCTAATGGGACACAGGATATTGCGTATAGGAGTTGGGATGTTATGGTGAAGTTGTATAAGGCATTGATGAGGCCATATTTGGAGTATTGAGTACAGTTTTGGCCAACTAACTACAGGAAAGATTTCAATAAGATTGAAAGAGTTCAGAGAAATTTCACAATGATGTTGCCCATACTTGAGGAACTCAGTTACAGGGGAAGGTAAGTAGGTTAAGATGTTATTCCCTGGGGTGTTGGAGAAAGAGGGAAGATTTGATAGTGGTATATAAAAATATGATGGGTATAGAACATAGAATATAAAAATCAACAATGCAGTACAGGCCCTTCGGCCTACAGTGTTGCGCCGACCTAATAACCTACTCTTAACAACTGTCTAGAATTTCCCTATTGTGTAATCCTCCATTTTTTTCAGTTCCATGTACCAATCCAGTAGTCTCTTAAAATATCTTATTGTACCTGCCTTCATTGCCGTTGTTGACAGTGCATTCCATGCACCCACCACACTCTATATGAAATACTTACATCCACCCCTATACTGAAAAGTATGCCCGCTCGTCTTAGTCATTACAGTCTGAGGAAAATGTATTTGCACGACTAATATCTCTCATCATCTTCTACATCTCTATCAGGTCACTCCTCATTCCTCCAAGGAGAAAAGACCAGATTCATTCCTCCTATCCTCATAAGGCAAGCTCTCCAATCCAGGCCGTATCCTTGTAAATCTTCTCTGAATCCTTTCTATAGCATTAACATCTTTCCTGTAAATGAGGTGACCAGAACTGAACAAAATACTCCAGGTGGGTTTAACCAAGGTCGGTTATGGCTGCAACATTACCTCACAGCTCTTGAACTTGATTCCCATGACTTATGAAGACGAAGACACTATATGCCTTCTTAACAATACCCTCACTACCTGAGCAGCAGCTTTGAGTGCCCAGTGGATACACACCCCAAGATCTCTCAGCTGGTCTACACTGCTCAGAGTCCACCCATTAACAATGTATTCTGCCTTCAAACATGATCTAGAAAAAAAAGAAACACTTCACACTTTTCTGATTAAACTCTATCTGCCACTTCTCAGCCCATCCTACAAATATCCCTTTGTAACCTCTGGCAACCCTCCACATGATCCTCAACACTATCCATCTTCATGTCATCTGCAAACTAGAGTAATTGCAAGCAGGCTTTTTCCTGGGTGAGTCAAGGACCTGCAGACATGGGTTAAGGGTGAAATGTTTCAAGGGAACATTAGGGGGAATTTCTTCATACAGAGAATGGTGAGAGTGTGGATTGAGCTCCTGCCTGGATTGGTAAATGCAAGTTCCATTTTAATATTTAAGAAAAATTGGACAGGTACATGGATGGGAGGGGTATGGAGAGCTATGATCTGGGTGCAGGTCAATGGGACAAGTTTGACACTGATTAGATAGGCTAAAGATCCTGTTTCTATGCTGTATTGTTCTATGGTTCCATGAGTTTGGATGGCTGACCTTCCATCAAGCACAACCACCTTCTCTCATGTTGTGTTTGACCAAGTTCAAGTTCAGATTTATTGTCAGACTACATACTTGACATCACGTACAACCCTGAGGTCCTCTTTTCCTGGGGCCAGGCAGAATTTCTACTTATCACTAGTGTGAACTGGACTCAAGAGGAGACACGTATAAAAATGGAGAAATATAAACTGACTGCAAATTCAGTTAAAAAAATCAGTAATAAATAATGTGCGAAATAAGAGTCCTAAATGAATACCTGATTAAGTTTGTTGTTGAGGAGCCATATGGTGGAGGGGGAGCAGCTGTTCCTGATCCTGGTGGTGTGAGTCCTGTGGCACCTAGACCCCTTTCCTCATGGCAGCTGCGATAACAGAACGTGTCCTGGATGGTGTGAATCCCTTTGATTTTCAGCAGAAACCCTGGGCTCCTTGATGCCACATATATTCACAGAACATCACAGCCTTCGGCCCATCTAGTCCACACAGAATTACACCACAGAGTTACTTCCTCCTGACCTCCAGCATTGACTCACGTGTTTAGATGAAGACCTGAGGCAGAGTGGTCTTGGCAAGACCTGATATTGTCACCGGTGAGCACATTGCTGGAAAGGAAGCTTGCTCCATACCAGCAAGGGTGGATCTATAATTCTATCCATTCCGATTGATTCAAAAGTCATCCGTGATGAATATCGGCACACAATTCCGTTACCAGATAATTATCCAGAGGGTGGGAATCAACACACAGTATGTAAAGGGACTCAGCTTTACAAATCACTTTTCTTTCTTTTTAAAATATTTTTTATTGATATGGTAGAGAGAAATATTGCATTTATATTCTTCTTTGGCTTGGCTTCGCGGACGAACATTTATGGAGGGGGTAAAAGTCCACGTCAGCTGCAGGCTCGTTTGTGGCTGACAAGTCCGATGCGGGACAGGCAGACACGGTTGCAGCGGCTGCAGGGGAAAATTGGTTGGTTGGGGTTGGGTGTTGGGTTTTTCCTCCTTTGCCTTTTGTCAGTGAGGTGGGCTCTGCGGTCTTCTTCAAAGGAGGTTGCTGCCCGCCAAACTGTGAGGCGCCAAGATGCACGGTTTGAGGCGATATCAGCCCACTGGCGGTGGTCAATGTGGCAGGCACCAAGAGATTTCTTTAGGCAGTCCTTGTACCTTTTCTTTGGTGCACCTCTGTCACGGTGGCCAGTGGAGAGCTCGCCATATAACACGATCTTGGGAAGGCGATGGTCCTCCATTCTGGAGACGTGACCCATCCAGCGCAGCTGGATCTTCAGCAGTGTGGACTCGATGTATATATAGACTACATATTAGTCATATAATTTTTATATAATGCAATACAGAATAGGAATCATAAGTGATGTATACATGGTCTTGTACACAATGCTTGAATAAAATGGAAATTCCCTTAAAACCACCTCATATCAATATTGGTTATCTAATTGCTTCTAGTTTTAAAGGAAAATAGAAAAAAAGAAAATAAACCCCCTCCCACCAAACACGGGCACCAGCAAATGATATGTAAAGAATCGAGTCTCGATTCCAGGATATTGGACAGGAAATCACCAGAACATCCCGGCCTATGTATTCAAATTATGACAGTAATCTATAAATGGGTCCCATACTTGTCAAATTCAATCTTGATCTCTTTAATGTTATATTTAATTTTATCCAAACTCAAGCAAGACATAATATCTTATACCTATTGCATATGACTTGGTGCTGAGCTCTTTCCGTTTCATCAAAATGTCCTCCTCACCAAATCACTCTTAATTAAACTGGACAACAATATTTTTCCAAAAGGTCTGCTTCTTCACAAAACATTGGGGATTATGATTGACAACTTCAAGACGAACACAAAGATCATTGCAGATTTGCTGTCTCAAGGAGGAAGTTAGAGAAGTGACATTAAATTAACTTTTATTGAATTTGGCATGAATTTACATAATTATCAATCAAGAGAATGGCAATGTCCCTAGAAACTGGGATGGGAAGTGGTGGTTAAGGAATTTTCAGCCTTGACCACACCCCTGAGAATTATATCTTCGGCTTTCCTGATAGTCGATTGTTAGATGCACTGCTAACTGGAAAACCTCGTTCTGTAAATGTGCATTTGTAAAATAATAATAATAATGTGTTGATTGCCATATACATGTCCAAAGTATGGTGTTGCTGAACAGCAGAGCAAGGAAACAGGCCTTTGGCCCAGCTTTCCCATACTGACCAAAATGTCCTACCCACACTCATCCTATCTGTCTACATTTTGGCCCATTTAAACCCAACCTCTCCATGATTCCATCCACATTGTTTTAAACATTCCAATAGCACCTGCCTCAATCACCTCCACCTACCACCCTTTGTGTGTAAAAAAAAGTTACCTCTCAAGTTCCTTTCAGTTCTCTACCCCTCACCTTAAACCTATGGTTACCGGTTCCCCTACTCTGGGCAAAAGATTCTGCATTCACCCAATCGCTTCCTCTCATGATGTTGCATACTTTGTAAAAAAAAGCAACTGCAATTGTATGCATAATTAAATTAAAAAGAGACAATCAATACATTAGCTAGATGGACAATAAATATTCGGTAATCCTAGTGCAAAAAAAGTGACTTAGCAGAAGTGAGGACTTCTTTTGTGGTGTCGGAGCAGTCCCTGATGAGGGGAGATTCAAAAGCCTGATAGCGAGTTGAACCTAGAGGTGTGGGTCTTCAGACGTCTGTACTTTCTGCCCGAAGGTAGCAGTGAGAAGAGATAGTTATCAGGGTGATGAGAGGCCCTGGATGATGCTGACTGCCTTCTTGAGTCAGCGCCTCACATAGATGCATTCAATGGAAGGGAGGTCAGTGCTTGTGATCGACCTGGGTATGTTGGTTATCTCTTGGAGACTTCTGCGTTCCAGGGTATTCCAATGATCAAACCAGGCTGTAATGGAACCAATCAAGATACTTTCCAAGTACGCCTGTTGAAGTCGTACGGGGTATTTGATGATATGCCAAATCTCCTCAGAAGTCACGGTGTTGGTATGCTTCAATGTGTTTTCTCCAGGGGAGGTCATTCTGAAAGAGTTGGCAACTATTGCTAAAAACAATTAAGTGCATCCAGTGGCAGGACCGTAGCTGGTGTCCTTGCTGAAGACACAAAGATGTGTAACTGAATAAAGGTTTTTAAAAAAAAAGTAATGGTTCCATTATTGTCATGTAAAAGTATATTTGGAATGTAACATACATGAAATTCTTTTAACACTGGACAACAATATTTTTCCAAAAGGTCTGTTTCCTCATAAAACATTGGGGGTTATGATAGACAACTTCAAGATGAACACAATGGTCATTTCAGATTTGCTATCTCACGGAGGAAGATGGCGAAGAGACATTAAATTAACTTTCATTGAATTTGGCATGAATTTACATAATTATCAAATAAGAGAATGACAATGTTCCTAGAAACTGGGATGGGAGACCGAGAGTCGCCACTTTGTCCAGCGCCCCTACAGCACCTGGTGGGCCCAGGCAGTCTCCCCTCCAAGTACTGACCAATCCTGGGCCTGCTTAGCTTCCAAGATTAGACCATCCCAGGCCTATTTGGCTGTTAGAATAAGATCAAGGGGGAGCAAAAAGAGGTTACAGAGGGTTGTAGATAGGCTAAATAAGTAGGCAATGATCTGGAAAATGTTGTGTATAATGTTGGGAAATGTAGAGTGGTTCATTTTGGCAAGAAAAATTTAAAAAAAATAGAAGCATACCATCTGGTGAAAGGTCGATGCGTTCTGAGACTGCACAAGTACAACCTGACAAGACAGCATTCTCCAGTTCTGGATGCAAAATACACAGACGCACGATCAGACATAACACACATACAGGTGAACAATACGCGTGAAGGAAAAGTGTCTCTCATTGTAGCAATCTTCATAAATATGAGAGACTGGGAGGGTGTGTGCGAGCCGTTCCTTTGGGCGTTCAGCGTTCTCACTGCCCGTGGGAAGAAGCTGTTCCTCAGCCTGGTGGTGCTGGCTCTGATCCTCCTGTATCTCTTCCCCAATGGGAACAGCTGAAAGATGCTGTGTGGGGGATGGAAGGGGTCCGCAATGATTTTGTGTGCCTTCTTCAGATAACGATCTCATCAATGTGGGGGAGGGAGACTCCAGTGATCCTCTCTGCCACTCTTGTGAATTGATTTCCGATCCATTTCTCTGCAGCAACCGTACCACATGGTGATGCAGCTGGCCAGGATGCTCTGGATGGAGCTCCTGTAGAAGGTTGGTGGCCAATGCAAAGGGTACTGGTGTTCCTGTGAGCTATGCACAAAAGGCTTACAAACAAAAGGCAATAGTTACTTGTGTAATAGTCAATACCATGTAAAGGTTGACCCCCGGCCACCTGCCCACCGAAATTCCTGATGCCTCAACTGCACTCTCACCTGGGCCCTGCCTGGTTGCCCATTTGAGCTCCTGACACCTCGAACACGGACTTACACTCCAAGCTCCCAACACCTTGAACGACGCAGGTAGTTACCAGGGTCAAAAGTAGAATGCGTGTAATAGTCGAACCCCTAAATTTCACCCTAAAAATTCATCCACAAAATTTGACTATTACATGAGTAAAATACAGTAATTAGCAAACCTCTGACTTAGAATGTAATTTCTTCTTAGATACAGAAATAGGGAGGTCTTATTAGAGTTTCAAAGCGCATAGATGTGACCATATCTGGAATTCTGAGGACACTATCCAAGAAAGGTTGTATTTATGTTGAAACAGGTTCAGAGAATGTAAACCAGATCTTTATCTGAAGGATGGCTTGTCACGTGGGGAAAACCTGACAGCTGGTCTTGTGTCCATTGAGGTTTAGAAGAGTGAGGCGTGACCTCAGTGAAACATACAAAATCTTGAGGGATCTCAACAGGGCAGATGTTTCCTCTCATTGTAGAATTTAGAACTAGGGCCGCAGTTTGAAATTAAGGTGTTATCTGTTCAAGATGGAAATAAAGTGTGTGTCAAATGTCTTCCTCAAAGTGGAAACAGACTTTGAATATTTTATTCAGCAAGGAGATGAAAGATTACATGGTTGGCAGAACTGGTGGGGGGGGGGGGGCTGAGGTTTCATTCAGGTTGGCTGAGATCATATTGAAGGACAATGTGGGCTCAAGAGGCCCCGTCAATTGTTCCCATTTCTCACCTATGTTCACGTCCATGTGACCGATCACTGTCCAAATCTGAATGGCAATCAAGAGGCGTCAACAACAACCATGTTCCCCTCCAAGACACTCAACACAGAGTGCTTCTCCCTTATCCCTTGATATCCAAGCTTAATTGTGTTACACATCTTTTAACCTCGGGCCCTGAAATATTTCCACAGTTGGCACTTCACTGATAGATAGATCGATAGACATATGTATTTATTCACACATATCTTTCTTTCTTCTTTGGCTTGGCTTCGCGGACGAAGATTTATGGAGGGGGTAAAAAGTCCACGTCAGCTGCAGGCTCGTTTGTGGCTGACAAGTCCGATGCGGGACAGGCAGACACGATTGCAGCGGTTGCAAGGGAAAATTGGTTGGTTGGGGTTGGATGTTGGGTTTTTCCTCCTTTGCCTTTTGTCAGTGAGGTGGGCTCTGCGGTCTTCTTCAAAGGAGGTTGCTGCCCGCCAAACTGTGAGGCGCCAAGATGCACGGTTTGAGGCGTTATCAGCCCACTGGCGGTGGTCAATGTGGCAGGCACCAAGAGATTTCTTTAGGCAGTCCTTGTACCTTTTCTTTGGTGCACCTCTGTCACGGTGGCCAGTGGAGAGCTCGCCATATAATATGATCTTGGGAAGGCGATGGTCCTCCATTCTGGAGACGTGACCCATCCATCGCAGCTGGATCTTCATAAGCGTGGACTCGATGCTGTCGACCTCTGCCATCTCGAGTACTTCGACGTTAGGGGTGTAAGCGCTCCAATGGATGTTGAGGATGGAGCGGAGACAACGCTGGTGGAAGCGTTCTAGGAGCCGTAGGTGGTGCCGGTAGAGGACCCATGATTCGGAGCCGAACAGGAGTGTGGGTATGACAACGGCTCTGTATACGCTTATCTTTGTGAGGTTTTTCAGTTGGTTGTTTTTCCAGACTCTTTTGTGTAGTCTTCCAAAGGCGCTATTTGCCTTGGCGAGTCTGTTGTCTATCTCATTGTCGATCCTTGCATCTGATGAAATGGTGCAGCCGAGATAGGTAAACTGGTTGACCGTTTTGAGTTTTGTGTGCCCGATGGAGATTCACACACATATAGAGAGAGAGAAAACAAACAAGCACCTAATAACTGTGCAATGTTCCTGCAAAGTCAAACAATGTAAGTGCACAATGCTGCTGAGTACCTCAGCATTGTCTTGACCACCTGGGAAATGGTGTTTAACATGCTGTTGCATTTGTTGAGGAAAAAACCAGAACACCCAGAGGAAACCCAGATGATCACAGGGAAACCATGCAAACTCCACACAGTCAGCACCCAAGGTCAAAGTGGATCCTAGTAAGCCCCCCCCCCCAGCTGTTCGACCTCTGTAAGGGCCCAGATGGTTTTCTAAGCTCTTGAAAAGAGAGAAAAGATCATCCCTTCGGTTCACCCACGAAGATGTTTGAGTCACGTCAACTACTTGCAGTGGTCTTCATCACAGTTTCCACCAGCCTTCCCAAACATTTACACTGACATCCTCCACTCAGGGAGGCAATAAACATCTCATCCTCAATTCACACAGCCTCGTGTTCAACCATTGCTGCCCCCCTCCCAACAAAATGCGACCCTAAACCACTGCTTACATTTCCTAAGGAGAGTGAAGAGGGCCGCCATCTTGACCACCTTTCACAGAAGCACAATTCAGAGTGGCTGCATCTTTATGTGGGATAGGAGCTGCAAAGCATCAGACTGGATGTCTATACAGAGGAGCATTAAAACAGCTGAGATCACTGGGGTCTAGCCTTCCTTTATTGATATTTATTGGGACCTTTGTCAAGGAATTAGAGAAGACTGTTTCCATCCAGCACAAAGTATCTTTAACTCACTTCCATCAAGAAGAAGGCGCAGGAGCATCAAAATCAGGCCTGCCAAGCTGGGGAACAACTTCTTCCTGCAGACCGCGAGACTGATGAACAGTATCCTCAGGGGGACAGTGTTGCCGGAGCTCACCGGAACGCTAGTCTGGCACCTCATGGGGCCACTCCAGGCACCTCGTCGCCATTTTTGGTGAGCTGCAGCACCTACAAAATTAGCATTGTACCCCTGTACCGTGACAGCCAAATATCTATATGATTTTATTTTGATAATTATGTACTATGTGTTTTTGTGTGCAGACCATGGTCTGGAGAAGTACTGTTTCATCGGGTTGTACATGAGCAATCAGATGATAATAAACTTGAACGTGCTGACAACAGCTAGGTGATGGACTGGCAGCATGGTGCTGTTTTGTGCGGTCCACAGTGGGTAAGACTTGGAACAAGTTCATTGGATGGGGTGATTCCTTGCACATTTTTTTTCCATTACTATCTGATTGCTTCCCTGTTCCATCAGAAGTGGAGATCTTTCACCTTTGGTCAGAAGGTTGTTGTTTCAAATCCTTCGCAGAGCAAACCAGAGGTTAACAAAGTGAAAGCTCACAGACTTCTTCCCAGGGTGCACGCTTCCAGAACCAGAGGACATAGCTTTAAGGTGAAGGGCGGGGCATTTAGAATGGACCTGAGGGATAACTTGTTCTACCAAGAGGGGGCCTGTATCTGGAATGAGCAATCAGTGGAAGCGATAGAACCAGGTGCAATTACAATGTTCACAACAAATTTGAGCAGGTATGCCAATAGGAAGGGCTTAAAGGGAAATGGACCCAGAAATGGCTCACCCTGCTCCCGTTCATGCTACTGACCCATGATTGCATCGCTATATCCAGCTCCAATAGTCATCAAGTTTGCAGATGACATGACGGTCGTTGGCCTTATCAGCAACAACAATGACTCACGCTGCAGAGAAGAGGTGGAAAATCTCGTGATATGGTACGAGAATAATAACCTGAGTTTCAATGTGGACAAGGTGAAGATGATTGTGGATTTCGGGAGGACCAGGAATGACCACCCTCCAATTCATCTTAATAGTTCAGTAGTGGAAAGAGTGGAGAGCACCATGTTCCTTGGTGCCCACTTAACGTATTGTGGACACAAAGCATTTCCTCATTTGTCAGGAAGGCTCAACAGGGACTACACTTCCTGAGAAGACAGAGTCAGGCAAAACTAGTGGCTACCATCCTCTCAACTTTCTCAAGATCTCCATTGAGACTGTCCTGGCCGGCTGCATCACAGTGTACAGTTGCTGCGGAGCATCCGATTGGAGGTCAATTCACAGGACCATAAGAGCGGCAGAGAGGATCACTGGGGTCTACCTCTCTCTCTCCCCCCCCCCCCCAATCACTGGGGTTTACCAGGATCATTACCTAACGAGGGCTTGCAAAATCATTGAAGAGCTCTACCACCCTGCACACAGCATCTTCCTCCTATTCCCATCGGGAAAGAGATACAGGATGTTATGGCTGTACTGTAGGTGTGTTTGCAGTGTGTGGCACTGAGGACCAGAGAATGCTGTTTCTTTGTTGTTCTTGTACAATGGAATGATAAATGAACTTGAAATGAAATGCAGAATGCCACAGTCAGCATGACCCCTGTCTCTAATCTAGATTATGATCCCTGTCTAGTTCCAATGGGATGCCTCATGTCTGGAATCAACCCTTCAGGTCGAAAGGCCCATCTGTGGATGCCAAATATCCAAAGAAGAATAAAGTTTATCGCTGGTACTTTGTTCAATATTTGTAGCTTAAACACTGACCCTCTGCATATTCACACATTCTATAGTATGTGGTTTGATGGGCTGCATTGTTTCCGATATTCAAGTTCACTGTCACGTGTACAAGGCTGCAGTGATGGAGGCCGATTGGCGTGCAGGCCAGTAGATATCTCATGCCGTTAAAAGGAAAGTCTGCAGATGTTGGGGTCAAGTGCATTACAGAAACGTACTGGAGAAACTCAGCAGGACACGCAGCATCCATAGGAAGTAAAGGGGAACAAATGTTTCGGGGCTGGGTCTTTCATCAAAGTTGCCTAAATGAAAAGAAGTCTGTTCAGTACCCTGAGCCTCAATCAACTTGCTCCCCCTTTTCCTCAGAAGGCACTCATCTGCTCCACTGTCCCACTGTCTCAGCTGCTATTGCTCTACCCAAAATAACTCAAAATAATTTGGTTTGTACTCAAAGAGAAAAATGTTGTTGCAAGTCTGATTTGATCAGTCATTCATTTCCTGGAAGTCAAGCAGAGACTTTAAACAGCAAGAGAAGTTGCTGAGGGAAGTTTGCTGGTTATTTTTACTGTTGATTGCAGAAAAAAAAAACTTTTGGAACCATTTAGTGAACCATTTGCGGGAAGTGCTCCCATGTAGGATCGGTTTGGACAATCAAATAAACTTGGTAACGAGCAAGCAGATTGAAGGTCTGTCAAAGAATTTTCAACCGTTGGAGCTTCAGTGCACGGTGCAGGTGAAGAAACCGAGATTAAATCGGAGGGCAATTGACTGTAAATATAGACTCAGGTAGGGTCAGTTCTAAGGTGAAATCACCAAGAAATGTCACAGGGATTAAACAAAGTAAGAGCTTTTCATTGAGGTTGTGCGCAGCTGGGTAAACAATTCCCAGACTTGTGCTGAGCCATAAGATGAAAATATTGGCATGGAAACAGAGAAAAAGAGAGCAGAAAATACAAATCATAGAGTTAGGGATTCAAGAACAAAAGTGGTTTAAAAAAATAAGCTTTTGATGTGTGCGGTGAACACTATTGTACTTATTTGCATATATAAATGACATGACCTTTTCTGTTTGACCCTGCTCTCACTGGCCGGCTCGTGATTCCTCCCCTTTCTCCCCCATAAAGGCTGTTATGCCACAAGCCTTCCCCCAATTTGAGTCCACAAAGGATGCTGTCTATCTCTTGCTAATAAAAAGCCTTCAGTTCCGATAACTTCAGTCTTTATGCAATTGATCATGCATCAGCGTTTTATAAAACTTAATTTTTCAATATTTCAGGGGGAAGGATAACCCAGACTGACACCTTCTTGAATTCTTTAGAATTTCCAATTTTAAGCAAAGAACAAAATAGAACATTGACTACTGATATAAATGAAATTGAACTAAAAATTCCAATTAGTAGGCTTAAATTAAGCAAGACACCAGGATGGATGCACGGCAGAGTGGTATAAAGAAATTAAAAATCAGTTCATTCCTGTTTTACTCCACGCATTGAAGTGGGCTTTAAAAAAGGTGCAAATGGCATCCAGCCGGAAGGAGGCAATAATCAGCTATACTGAAATGAGTCAACTTTTTTCTTTCCACTCACATCCCACTTTAAGTAATCCCTATACCATCGGTGCTCTGTGATTAGTAAGGGATTGCTTCAGGTGGTATGTGAGTGGGAAGGAAAGGTTGAGAACCACTGCTCTACACCCAATTGTTACTGAAATATTTTGCTTGCAAAAAATTGTTATTGGCCCATTTCCTTTGGAGTTGTGAAACCGTGCACATAACGAGTCAATTAGTTAAACAGTGGTTTTCAAACTTTTTCTTTCCACCCACATATCACCTTAAGCATTCCCTTACTAATCACAGAGCACCGAAGGTATAGGGATTACTTAAAGTGGTAATGTGAGTGGAAAGAAAAAGGTTGAGAACCACTGACTTAGACCAATGTCTGTTCTTAATGTAGATTATAGATTATTTACCTCCTTTATGGCCAAAGGATTAGAAAAGTTTTTTTTTAAACTACATTGATACTTGACGATCAGACAATTTTTATACAACAAGACAAAATACAAAGGACTTTTCACATTATGGATCGTATGCAAAAATATAAAATTAAAGCAATAGTTATTAGCTTGGATGCTGAAAAGGCATTTGATTCAGTTAACTAGAATTTACTTTATAAAGTTTTACATAGATTTGGTTTACATGATACGATTATTAAAACTCTACAGACACTATATGACAATCCTACTGCTAGGATTAAAATCAATAGATATTTATCAAATAGTTTTATACGAGAAAGGGGTATGAGACAGGTTTGTGCATGATAACCACGTTGGAATCATGAACTCAATACATCAGGCAGAATGAGGCTATCAGGGGAATTACTGTTAAAGGGGCAGAGCATAAATTGGCCAGTTATGCGGATGATACATTTAGGGCAACCAACATAGTCTTTACCTAAATTGATGCAGTCCTTTGATATGGTCAATTATCAAGATACAAGATTAATATAGATAAAACCCAATTTTCTCTCATATAACTATAGACCACCAAGAGAAATTGAAAGTAGATATCTCTGGGCATGGCAAACAGTACCTGTTAAGTATTTGGGCAAAGATTTGGCAAAATTATTAGAATGCAATTATTTGCCAATACATTAAGGAAGATATTATAAGATGGAACCCAATTCTTTTTTTTTAATATAATCTCAGTTCAAGGATTGAATCCATTATATTGCCCAGACCCTACCAATAGAGATGAACCAAAATCGATTCAATGAATGGGATAAAATGTTATCCAGATAGATATGGCAATGCAAATGGCCTAAAGTTCATCTCAAAACTCTGCAATTTGCCAAGGAAACGGGAGGATGGGGGTGGGGGGCTACCTTCTCTTAAAGATTATTATTTTGCAGCACTGTTGAGAGCTGTGATATGCAGGTGTAACCCATCATATAAAGCTCAATAGAAGAATATTGAGAATATTCTTTCCATCCACATACAGGCCATTTTCGCTGATGATAACCTACAAAGGTACATAAATAGTATTGATCACCCATGAGTGAAAATATGGACTCTTAAAATATGGAAAACTACCTCAAAATAATATAAATTAGAGGGAGATATTGCAATTCTTAAATGGCGTGTATATGGATTAACCGCCAAATAAATTGGATGCTAGAGTTAATGACTGGATAATTAAAAGAATAACAGTTCTTTTTAATGTAATGAAAGAAGGAATACTATTCAGGTTTGCAATGCTTAAAAAGAATAACATTAGAAAAACAAGACTTTTATTGGTATTTGCAGATGCAATATTATGTTAATAAGAGAGTTTAAAATGTAACCTAGGCAAGTACACATTTGATAGAACGGTTTAGAAAAGCATATAATTCAGATAATAGTAGTAAAATCATTTTAAGTGTATGTAAAGGCCTGTTATATCTTAAAACACATTCGACGTCATACATTAAAACAAAATGGGAAAAGGAAGGAGGGAGAACTACATCTGAGGAGGAATGAACAATAATATGAAGGTATCAAAGGAAGTGGACCAGTTGGCAGAAATGGAGTGAGTTTGCATGGAAAGACCTGATAAGATACTTTATTACACCCTCTCAGAAATCCATTTATGATAGTAACCGCCCTGTTTGCTGGAGAAATTATGCAAATCAAAATGCAAACCATTTACAGGGATTGTCCTGTCATCAAAGATTATTGGAGTGGGATACACAATGGCTTACAAGGCATTTTTAAATATCCTTAGAAATACCATATATTTTGGGTATATACCTCAGGAATGATTGAAAAGAGAGAGATATTTAATGAATATACTGCTGGTGGCTGGTAAAAAAAACTTGTTGCAGACTTCAACAGCGATGTTATCTGAAGACTGCGCCTGGCAATTGGAGTCAGGTGACTCAGGCAATTGGAGTTGAAAGCTCAGATCAGCAAGAAGCTGATTGGGCAATAGAGGTCAAGTGATCCAAGGAACTTGTGACACAGGGTGGTATTAATTCTCTTCACACAGCAGTCTAGGAAGATGATACTATTGATTGGAGTCCCACATAGTACATGGAACAGTTGAGTAGGAATTTTACAACTTATTAGTTTTTTTTTCTACAGACTCTTATCAGGAAATGGTTATCACAGGAGAGCCCAATTTTAAATGTATGGAAGGAAATCATAATGGGCATTTATAAAATAGAGATAACAACATCAATTAATCATAAATTGGAACAATTTGATTCAAACTGGAAAAAATGGTTTAACTGCATAGTATTTCATAGGTTTAACATTATTCTTACAGATTAATGATTAGGTTGTAAAAAAAAATCACTCCCGACTTGTACAGAGTTTTCTCCTTTTTCTTGTTCTGTCTTTCCTCTTCTCTCTGTAAGTGTATAAATATTTTATGTGGAAAATTGTGCCAAATATGAATATTTGATATATATGTATATCTGAGATACATTTTGTGGAAATGTTTGTTTAAACCAATAGAAAAAAATTAAAAAGATAGCAGTGGTGTTTGGTTGCTGAGTCATACCTTCGATCTAAGGGAGTGGTGTGAGAGCTTGGACGGATGAGACGAGTGAGAGTGAAGTTGATCTGGGACCAACTTGGAACCTTGACTCTCAGACAGCTGAAGCAGACTTACCAGGTGTGTGTGGCACAGGTTCATTAGGCTTTTTGCCTTAACACACCATCCCTGGCAGTCTCTCCAGTGCAAGACCAAGGGGTTAATAATTGTTGCTGACATCCACTCCATCACACTGTTCACCTGATCAGGAGACCAGTGCACCAAACTGCACTAAAGATGACTTGCCCTTCTATACCAGGTAGGGCATTCTGATTGTAGCAAATATTGGTGGGTGCCTCATCACTTGCCTTGACACATTGAACATTACAGCACAGAAACAAGCTCTTTGACCCTTCTAGTCTGTGCCAAACTATTATTCTGCCTAGTCCCACTGACCTGAACTCAGTGGATACCCCTCCTATCCATGGATCTGTCCAAATTTTTCTTAAATGTTAAAATTGAGTCCACATTCATCACTTCAGCTGGCAGCTTGATTCACTCTCCCACCACTCTCTGCGCGACAAAGTTCCCCCTAATGTTCCCTTTAAACCTTTCACCCTTAACCCATGTCCTCTGGTTTGTATCTCACCTAATCTCAGTGGAAAAAGCCTATCCACATTGTACCTCTATCAAATCTCCCCTCATTCTTTTAGATTCCAGATGATAAAGTCCTAACCTGTTTAGCCTTTCCCTGTAACTCAGCTCCTGAAGTTCAGGCAACATTCCTGTAAGACCAAAGAACTTTCAAGTGTGATGAGTCACCTGGATGTGTCGCGTCCACAGTTTTCAGCCAATGTAGTGGAGGAAGTGAAGAGGAGGGAGAATAGGCTGAATCCATGGGAAACCAGGAGCCCTCCAGAGGCACAGTAAGAAAAAGGCAGTGGAAGCAGCTGAAGTAATCAATCCCACAACAGGTTCATTGGCTTCATAATTGTAGTAAAGATCAATGGAGACACATTACTGGTTGGACCATGGAGCTCAACTCTCAAAAACCTCTACAGGTATACCGTGGAGAGCATTCAGGCTGGCTGCATCACTGTCTGGTATGGAGGTGCCAACTCTTAGGACAAGAATAAACTCAAAAGGGTTGTTAACTCAGCTTCCGACATCACAGGCACCAGATTTCACTCCATGGAGGGCATCTACATGAGACGGCATCTTAAAAAATCACCCTCTATCCTCAAAGTCCCCATGACCCAGACAAATTGGGAGCAAGTGAGGACTTCCCTGTTGAGGAACATGTGCTGAATCTGGCTTTGTTAGCTATTGTTCAGCCCTCAGTGAATCAGTAAAGCTTTGTGGAAACCTGTCAATACTCTCTTTACAAACAGGAGCTATAGGGTTTCAATGGGAACACTATTCACTTCCAACGGCATATCAAAGGGTGTCCCAGTTAGCACAGAACTAGCTGTGAATGCGGCACTGTCTGAAAGGATTTTGTGCGCTTGCTGTGAATTTGCATCTATTCCCTCCTGATGCTCTGGTTTCTTCCCAAGTTCCAAAGACATTAGGCATTAGTAGATTCGTTGGGGTGTATTAGGCAGCGCGGGTTTGTGGGCTGGAAGGTGCTGCTACCATGCTGCATCTCTACATTAAGTTAAAGCAGAAGCAGGATCCAGGCATTTTCGAGCAAAGGGGAATTCATCGTTATGGGGAACAGGCAGATTAAGTGGAGCTGAGTCCAAAGCCAGATCAGCCTCGGTCTTATCAACTGGCAGAGAAGACTCGACAGTCCCGATGGCTGAGTCCTGCTCCTATTTTTTATTGTACACTTTGAGTTAGATTTACAAGCTAATCTAATTGCAATATTCAAGCGCCACCCCATATCCCAAAATATTCAGAAAGTTCTTTTGAGACTACACTGCTTTTACGGGGGAGAGAATTCAACGGATACATGAAGTTAATTCTACTCCCCTCTGCCCTAAACTGCCTTCCTGAGAATGTGAGTTCCACGATGCTGTCTACATCCTTCACAATCACATCGTCCTTTTGGGCTCTGAGATTTGCTACAATGGCAGGATGCTCTTGGTGGATTTCTGGTTCTGAAATTTGCAATAACAGCCTGACGACTGGTAATCTGTTAATCCTGTTGGGAACCTCAGTGAAAAATGCAAGGGTAAATTATCCACAAATTCCTGTGAATAAATTTGATTCCAGAGCTGTCAATGTGATGACATTATTAAACTAATTGATTCTTTTCAGAAACTCTCCAGTGACCTGCTGCTTCATAATGTTACCCTGAGGCTGAAATGATGGCAGATGTTATCATTGCACACAGAAAGCTGTTTGTTCGGCTAATTCCCACTGATAAAGAGGCTTGTGTGGTTTTATTAAAGGCAGGGCCAAATCTTCAAAGGATTAGAACCTTTGAAGTTTCTGCCTGCTCTGCGGAGAGACGTTGATGTCATTGTCACATCAGAATGGTCGCGGTGCTGAGAATGCAACTCTTTCTGCACAGCCTCAGTAACTGGGAGAGATTTCCTGAGCTCACTAATATTGTTTGTTTTCAACTTAATTCCTCTTTGTGCTTATTTTTCTGATAAATATATTTAAATGCTTCATGGTAAGAGATCTGAAGTCTAAAATAGTTAACTTCACACAACTAAGTTATACTTGAAAGAAATATGCCAGGAATTGAGCAAGTCATTATTGAAAAAAGGACATACATGTGCTTGAACATTACTAACATGAGAATACTTTGAAGTCCCGACTTCATACACAGAAGACAACCATCAATTCACTTATCAAAGGGAAAACAGTTAATGCATTGTGTTCTCACTACTTTAACGACATCTGCTGCTCACAAGTGTGTAACATGCTACACTTGTCAGTTCGTACCCTGCCGTGGGAAGTTTCATTGCATCTCTTTGAATACGGCAACATGGTTGGTGCAACACTATTACAGCGCCAGCGACCCAGGATCAAATCCAGCGCTGTCTGTAAGGAGTTTGTACGTTCTTACCGTGACCTGCATGGGCACTCTGGTTTCTTCCCGTCCTCCAAAGCGTACTGGGTTGTAGGTTAATTTGGGTGTAATTGGGCGGCATGGGTTTAAAAGGCTAGAATTAGTTTCTACCGTGCTGTAAATATATTTAAAATTGTATAAAGTTTGGCTGCTGTGAGGTGGGCGGGGGATGCTTCAAAATCCACAGGGATACAAAGCCCCAACCAAATAGACCCACAAATATTAGAATCCACTGATTTCACTGGCGCACCTCAGGGCTGTGTGCTCAGGCCACTCTTGTTCCCATTACTGACCCACGACGGCATCACCAGATCCAGCTCCAACAGTTGTCATCAAGTTTGCAGATGACATTACAGTCATTGGCCTGATTAGCAACAGCAGTGAGGTTTCCCGACAGAGGTGGGAAAATCTCATGACATGGTGGTAGAGTAACAACCTGACTCTCACATGGACAAGACGAAGGAGATGATTATGGACTTCAGGAGGGGTAGGAACAACCACCCTCCACGACACATCAATAATTCTGTAATGGAAAAAAGGAGAGCACCAAGTTCCTTGGAGTCCAGTTAACTAGTGACCTATCATGGACACACATCTCCTCACTTGTCAGAAAGGCACAGCAGCTATTACACTTCCTGAGAAGACTGAAGCGGGCAAGGCTACCAGCCACCATTAGGTCATCCTTCTACAGGAGCTCTATCAAGAGCGTTCTGGCAGGCTGCATCTGTGGGCTCCTGCCAGATTTCTGCTATCTGCTCTCTTTTACCCTTTCCCCTCCCCTTTCCAGTTCTCCTCCCTCCCTTCACCCAGCCACCCGCCCTCCCTTTGATCACTGCTGTCCCCTCCCATCAACTCCTGCCTTTGTGACCGCCCCTCCTCCACCTCCCACTCTTTTGTTTGAATCCTTGTCGACATTTTTTCCATACCTTGATGAAGGGCTCAAGCCCGAAATGTCGGTTATGTATTTTTTACATTTGCTGATTAAAGGACACTGGTTGACCTGCTGAGTTTCTCCAGCATTTTGTGTTTTTACTTCACAATGTGGAATGGTAGCTGCAGAGAAATGGATCCAAGGCCAATCCACAGGACCATAAGAGAGGCAGAGCGGATCACTGGAACCTCCTTCCCCTCCATTTATGTGATCTACCAGGGTGGTTGTCTGAAGAGGGCACTCAAAATCATGGAGGACCCCTTCCATCCCGCACACAGCATCTTTCAGCTGCTCCTGTTAGGAAAGAGATCCAAGAGGATCAGAGCCAGCACCACCAGGCTGAGGAACAGCTTCTTCCCACGGGCAGTGAGATACTGAATGACCAAAGGAACTGCTCACACTGACCCTCCAAGACTTTCATATTTCCAAAACTATATTTATTTATTTCATGTCAAGTGTATTGCCATCTAATTGCATAAGTACAACCTGACGAAACAGTATTCTCTGGTCCTCAATGCAAAACACATAGACATACAGCCATACATAACACACACACACACACACAGACAAACAACACACATGCAGGTATCATCAAAATAAATATTGATTCCTGAAGATGAGAGTCTCGGAGGGTCAGTGTGAGCAGTTCCTTTGGTCATTCAGAATCCATTGCTTGGGGAAGAAGCTGTTCCTCAGCTTGTTGCTGCTGGTTCTGGTACTCCTGTATCTCTTTCCCAACAGGAGCAGCTGAGATGCTTTGAGTGGGGTGGAAGGGGTCCTGAATGATTTTGCATGCCCTTTTCAGTCAACACGCCTGGTAGGTCGTGTCAATGGGATGGGGCAGGGAGGGGAGGGAGACTCCAGAAATCCTCTCTGCCACTCTTATGGTCCTATGGATTCTCCTCCAATCCATTTCTCTGCAGCAACCGCACCCCACTGTGATGCAGTCAGCCAGGACGCTCTTGCAGAAGGTTGACATAATGGTGGCAGGTAGCCTTGCCCGCTTCAGTCTTCTCAGAAAGTGCAGTCGCTATTGCGCCCTCCTGACAAGTGAGATGTTGCACACACTAGACATATAAACAAGATGCAGTCATGTTTTGTAACTTTTGTGTTCAAACCAATACTCTTTGCTCAGAAAGAAAATTTTCTTATTTGACATTGATTCACACGAACGTAAAACACATTCAAGATGAGATATACTGATGTTCTTTAAGTAGAAAAGCCTGGTGGCAAATCAATGCTGGAAAAGTCTCCTTCAGTTCCCAACAGTGACTCAATAGATTGACAAGAGCCTTTTATTAAACCCAAATAAATGCTCTTTGAGAATCAGATTCTGATTAACAACCTGATTTCTATGACAGAAGTTACTTTATACATTGAGAAGGTGTTTTAGTGAAGTCTCCTTTCAACTAGATTTGCAATGAATTAAGCAGAGATACATCTTACATTGTAATAAATTGTTTTAACCATTGCAGTAATTTTTTTCAATCTGGAACAGCAGATTAGATTTGATACACTTCATGGAAATTTCATATACTGAGAACGCTGTGTACAGTTTATTTATTGCACTACCAATTAGTGGTAGCTCTGCCATGCCCGCAGGATAAAGGAATCTCAGGGTTGTATGTAATAGAAACATAGAAACAGAAGATAGAAGCAGGAGTAGGTCATTCGGCCCTTCGAGCCTGCTCTGCCATTCAACGAGATCATGGCTGATCTTAAAGTTCAGTACCCCGTCCCCGCCTTCTCTCCGTAACCTCAGGGCTGTGTGTACTCTGACAATAAACCTGAATAACCTTTGTTGATAGTTTTACTGAAGATCCCATCAAACAAGATAGAGCTTCAATGAGTTGTGAAGAACCAAACTGAGATGAGTCTTTCATGGAGATAAAGTGCCCCAATTCAGTATTTCTCATTTGAAATGATTTCAGATTTATTGTCAGAGTACGTATGTGGGATCATAGACAATCCTGAGATTCTTTTTCCTCTGGGTGAGGCAGAATTACCAGTTATTGGTAGTGCAAAAAAAGCTGTACTCAAAGTACACGTGTAAACTGACTGTACAATACAGAGAGCAAAATGATCAATAAAGTCCAAAGGTAAGAGTCCTTAAATGAGTCCTTGATTGAGGAGTCTGATGATGGAGGGGTAACAGCTGTTCCTGAACTTGATGGTGTGAGTCTTGTAGCACCTACACCTCTTTCCTAAGTGAATGCTGGGTCACGTCAATCCTTAATGACTGCTGCTGTTCTCCGACGGCACTGTTCCCTGTAGATGTTCTCTAAGGTAGGGAGGGTTTGCCTCTCATGTCTTGGGCTGTGTCCATTGTCTTTTGTAGGGTTTTATGCTCAGGGGTATTGGTGTCCCCATACCAGACTGTAATGTAACCGGACAGCATGACTATAGAAATTTGTTAGGGATTCTGGTGTCAAACTCCTGAGGAAATAGAGGCCCTCACGTGCTTACTGCATGATGCCATTAGTGTGTTGGGTCCGTGAAGGATTTACTTAAAGGAAATTTGTTGAGAATGAGCTTTGCAGATGTGATTTAATCATTTGTAAGCCTTGTCAAACAAGATAGGGAACTCCATACTGGATTAGCAATAAAGTAAACAGACTAGGGTCTTGCATTGAGATAACCTTTTGTAACCATTACTGTGATGCTCTTTACTTCAATAGAATAAACCTCATGGCAAATCGATTGATTTGATAGAAATCAGAATGTTAGAAATTATCTTTGTTTCAACAGTAAAATAACCTTTAAAGTGAACAAGCTAGCATCCTTCAGAGTAAATTTGTGACTTGAACTGAACATAGCCCCATCTTGCATCACTAACCATTGTAGTATTGCCCTTTATCTTCATTAGGAGTAAAATACGAAAATCTGTAAACACCGTGGTTTAAGTAAAAACACTATGTTGGAGAAACTCAGAAGGTCAAGCAGTATCCTTTATATAATAAAAGTAAAAAATACATAACCAATGTTGCATCAAGGTATGGAAAAACGTCGGCAGGCATGGCCTTATGTTCCATCCCACCAAGACCACCTGCAAATTGGAGGAACTACACCCGATTTTCCAACTGGGCCCTCTCCAGCCCGATGACATTAACATCGACTTTTCTGGTTTTTGCTAAAATGTTCTCCTCTTCCTCCTCCCCTCGATCACTGCTGTTCCCTTCCTCCCTAATACTTTCTGCCTTTGTGACCACACCTCCCCTCCCACCTCCCCCCCCCAAACTCTTTCGCTTGGACACCTGCCGACATTTTTCCATACCTTGAAGGGCTCAAGCCAGAAACGTTGGTTATCTATTTTGATCTTTGCTAATATAAAGGACACTGTTTGACCAGCTGAGTTTCTCCAGCACTGTGTTTTTGCTATATTCACTGTTAGTGCTATCCTCTACATTCAGCAATATCAAGACCTCTGACTAGATTAGCTATAAACTCAACAGTGCTCTCTTACATTGAGAAAACATTCCAACTAGAGCTGTATTACTCTTTTACTCGGAGATGGGTGCCAGAAGCAAGTCACTCACCACAGGATAACTGTTCCTATCTCTTGTTGCAGCCACAATACATCGAGGTTCTCGACAATAGTGACTCCATTGTAATCATGGTCAACAATCCAATCCCAATGTTGGGTAGTTAGACCCTTTGATTGAAGATGGTCATTGCCTTGCACTTTGCTGGCATTAAATGAAACAATGATCAGCTCCTGCCCCAATGCCTGGACGTTATTGCATTTATATAGAGTTGGGTTTAGTGAAAAACATCCTCCAGAAACTCCTCAATGAAGCAGCAGTAGAATACTGCCCTGTGGAACTCCTGAAGGCATTGAGAAGGGGGATGAATGACCTCCAACTTCATGCTAGGTTTGACTCTAACTACTGGAAAGATTCTTCCTTGATAATCAATGACTTCTGTTTTATCAGGACATTTTGATGCCACACTCACCCAAATACTGCCTGATATAATGCCAGGAATTAGGCCCTTTGATCTGTGTTTAGACCAGCCAATCTTTTTTTTACAGCTACCCCAGGAATCTGCTCAAAGTTTATGGGACCCCTTCCCTGTGAAGAAATCAAGTTTTAGTTTCTTCTGTACTGCTCTCTTACCAACTACACAAAAAAATACATTTATATTACGTGAGGTGAAAATAAAACAAGGTATTTACTGAAATGTGCTGTGGCCCACAAAGGGCCCAGTTCCATGATAAATAACTATGAGAAGCCTTGTTATATAACTTTTGATACACTCAGTGGCAATTAGTTCATGCATCAAGGATTAGATTCCCCACCCATGACATTGATGCAAGATTGGCCCTTGCAGCTGACTTGTGATTGGTCCAATCAATGGTTAGATCTGGACGCAGGTGAGGCTGACACGTGATTGATCCTTGCAGGTCACATGTACGGGCACTACATTGAAAAAGCCCACACGTGGAGCCTGCTGCTGCCTCGAGACCATCACTGAACTCCAGGCCACAGGCCATGGGCAGCACCGAAGGGCCGACTGATGGGTGATGGTGGAGACAAGGTTAATTTGATAGTTGTAATTAGGACGGTAACAGGCAGATCCTCGGGTCGTAGATGTTATGTTCGACTGTCCTCCTCCTAGATGGAGGGCATGATGAGGCTAATGAGCCCCATCTGCCCAGGTCTCTTATCAGTTTTCCCTCCTCTTATGCTGGCTGCCAACCAAGGCTAACGAGCTCGGCCTACCCATCCAGTTATACTGCTGGACACTCGGTCACGCCATGAAATAGCAACCTCACTGATAAATGGGGGATACCATGAGAAAGAGTTTCTATGGATGCAGTAATGTAGGAGAGGACAATTGTAGTGATCTCCTTCCTAGTAAGCCAGTGGCCACGCAGAAACACCGAGAAAGGAGAGATGTATTACACGTGCACTGAGATAGTGCTTTATATAATGTAGTATTTTTCTTAAAACAGATTAATTTGATGGAAATTATTGTACGCAATGAGAATAAGTTTTACAAATGGTAGTCTTTTTTGACCCCACCAAATAAATTTTAGACATGGTAACAGGCCATTTCAGCTCATGTTTCTATGCCACCCAATTTACACCCTAGTACGTTTTGAATGGTGGGAGGAAACCAGAGCCCCTGGAGGAAACCCACGCAGACACAGAGAGAACACTTTACAGACAGCACGGAATTCAAACCTTGGTCCTGATCGCTGGCGGGCTAAAGGCTTTGTGCTAACCGCTACACCAACCATGCCACTTTTCACATTAGATTTTTAATGAACTAAACGGCATAGAAATGAAGTATTCGGACTAATGTACTATTGCTTTTTCAATTCCAAACCCACTAAGAGCATTTTTGATGAATCTATTTTATTTTGTTGTTTCTTTCTATTCTGCCCCCTCCTCTTCAATAAAGAGAAAATGGTGAAAATACTCGTAAGGAAGCAGCTGATATTAACCCCTCATCAATGAACTGCCTTGTATACTCCCTCCACCAACACCCTCCCTCTCAAGTACTCATCCCAATTACTCTCTCCCCTTTCCTCCGAACCACCCGCATGCTGGTGTAGTGGTTGGCGCAAAGCCTTTACAGCACCAGCGATCGGAACTGGGGTTTGAATCCTGAGTGCATTGTCTAAGGATTTGGTATGTTCCCCCTGTGTCTGTGTGGGTTTCCTCTGGGGCTCTGGTCACCTCCCACTCTTCAAAACCTTCCAGGGGATGTAGGTCAAATTGGGCAGTACGGACTCATGGGGTGAAATGGCCTGTTATCGTGTTGTAGGTCTAAATTTAAATATGTCCACACCCTGTGTGTCTCTACCTACCCCATCTCTATTATAATTACTGTCTATTGATCTCCCTTCCTCACCCTCTCTGAAGCTACCTATCTCTGAAATGCTGGACTGTCTTCTCTAGAAGCTGCTGCTGTGTGACTCCTTTGTTCTCAATCTTTTCCCATCTTTCTCACCCACATTTCACTCTGTCCATCCCCCTTTCAACCACTTCTTCTTCCATCACCTCATTTTTCTTTTAACTCCCTCCAGAGGGCCATGGCCTTATTCAGAATGATCTGAAGTCGACTAGTAATAATGTGTTCAATGTCTCAGGTGATTGAAGTTTCACTCAAAATCTCTAGGTCCAAGGTTTCATTGGCCATTTATGCTCTGACCTTTGTGGAATATTCCTCATGGAATTTGCACTTTGATGCAATATGACTACTCCAACTTGTTCAGTCATATTTTTCATGGCCTACATCATTGGGAATTGCTGGCAATTTGTTCACCCCCACCTGACTTGGCTCCAGACCCCGGTAATTGGAAATAGTGGTCATATGTGGACTACCTTGGGTTGTCAAGTAGATCAAAGACATTTATCAATACTAACTCATTTACCCAAGTCCAACATTGCATTGCCTTACTCAACAAATCTATCTCTAGAATCACACCCTCACTATTCAGGAACATCAAGAAATACACTGAAAACAGCATTGGCTCCAGGTTAGGGTGGCACGGATAACGTAGCTGTTAGCACGACACTATTACAGCGCCAGTGACCCTCACTGTAAGGAATTTGAAGGTTTTCCTCGTGACCTGCATGGGTTTTCTCTGGCTTCCTCCCAAGTTATATAGATGTACAAGGTTATTAGATTAATTGGTCACATGGGTGTATTTGGGTAGCATGGGCTTGTGGGGCAGAAGCACTGTATCTCTTTAAAAAGTTTAAATTATTCTGCACCTTTATCAGTCCTAGTCTCTCCCGCCCTCCCCCCCCACCCCCCACATCATATTGATCAGTAATGGAAATGGCTGTTCATTTCTGATTTGCTGGAGTGTCACTGAAGCCTGCCTTATCTACTTAACTACCATGGAATCAATCTGCATTAATTCAGTGATCTGATTGGCAGGTGATTGGGGGGTGGGAAAGAGGTTGATTGTACTCCAGTACTTACATCTCTCGGGGCAGAATATTGCAATGACTTGGGACTCTTAAGAAACAAATGGTAACACGAGGGATTGCAATCTTCTTGGATGCATGCATCGTAAATCCACTGCACTGATCAAAACATCTGCATTTAAAATATTCTGGTAAAAATTTTGGCAGAGTACTTCTTTTCAAGAGACATACAATATCCATTAAAACTTTTTATCAGAATTAAGTTGTTTTGGTTAGGTCACTGCCAACATGTACAAAGTATTGTATTACTTTTGGAAGCATGAATGAAAACCAATCAACTTAAATATGATGGAAGATCAGATCCATTTGCCTTAGTGAAGGGATTGACGGGGGTGGGGTGTGGAGAAACCAGGACTCTTTGATCTACAGCAATTAGAAGATTTAGAGAGAACTTTCATGTTCACAGATGACAGAGCCTGGAAAGTGTGATAATGCAACATCCTCATCAGTTTCTTTGTGTCTTGTGTGTGGTCCTGAAGAACCATGGATCAGATAATGGAAAGGGGGATGAGACTGGGAAGCTCTTTGCTCTGAAACAGACATGGGGTGATTTATTATTACTCAAGTTTGGGTGGTGGAGGTTGAATATAGAACCAGAAGGGAAAATTACAGAATAAGATGTTTCTGAAGAGTCCCAAGTCATTGCAATATTCTACCCGAGAGATGTGGTCACATCATTAATATTGGAGTCAATGGAAAAGATCAAATTCATCATCATCTAAAAGGGAAGTAGATTCAAAGGGCCAAATGGTTAACTGTTCATCTTTGTTATGCTCATACATGAAATTACATCTTTTTGTTGCAGAATTATGCTGCTGCTCTACTGACAGGACTGCGACTGGTGTGGACCCAGGCGACCAGGCAGCCTGTACTGAACAGCGTACCATGAAGGATTACAGACACCACTGGCGCAGAGCCCCGGAAACAGGGAAAACAGCCCCCTTCCTCCCCCTCGTTGAGAATAGGTGACGACCCTACAGGACGGTGATCTAGCAGTTGACCAGTGAGGGGCTCAGCGACTGAAGGACTCATACAGACTGTGGGCTGCTGGCAACTTGTGGCTGAACCACTGAGTTTGAAGGCTGCTTGAAACTGGCTGATGGGAACCAGGATTCAGAATCGGGATTTGCCAATGGTTTGACTGGCTGCAGAGGATGCGGGACTCTCTTTTGCTCCTTGTTCGGGGTGCTGAGCGCTGCTCATGGCAACTCTTTGTTTGCCTTATGGCAGACAAAAGTTGAATTATATCATGTACATTTTTAATGTATTATTACGTAACAATAAAAGGAACCTCGAACCTTGTTTGCTGTTGACCTCACAATGAGAAATTGATAGCTCAATCTACTCACAGTAAAATTAGAAATAAATTATGTAGCGCTCATTACAAATGCAATTTAATTTCAGGCTTACTTGTTTGTTTGCATTATTTTTCCTTGGATAAAAATGACCTTGTGTAATTTATGTCATCCAGAAAACATCAGTCAAAAAGGATCTGTGGATCAAAAGAGGGTATTGGAGAAAGCAATGCAATTTTAAATTAGAAAAAAAAACAGTATTTGAAGTTTTATTTTTCCATGAAGTATTATTGTCTTTAATATTAAAACTATGCAGTCAGATTTATACACCATCAACTTGAATAAATATTAAACGGTACAATGTGGCAGAATATTAAACCAGGAGTTTGATGAAGGTTCTGACTGGATAATGGCCAGAGGATGCAAGAACATTTGCAGATGGAATACAGGTATCAAGCGAGGGAAATATTGTACAATTCCTACAATACAATTCCTCACTCCACAATAGGTAACAACCCTTCCTATGCCAAGTTAAGGCCACGGTGATTGTTCCAGTAAGATTGAAATTTGTACACTTGGTGCAGTAATTGTAAAGTCATTTTGTTCCATGATTTGCTGATTTGGTTACATAAAGGAGCAAAGACAATTTTCCCTGCAACTTTGACCTCGTTGAAGATTATCAATGCTAACAGATGAAGGAATTAAGATATTAAGTCAATCTACACAGATGAGTAATGGGACAGACTTTGTTCCCACATCACATACAATGAACAAGCCAGTAAAAAGGAGCCATTCCAATTGAAAATCTAATACTACAATCAACTGCCAATTTCAAGAGTGCAATACAGCATTGCTAATACAGACCAGTGAAACTGCAATGAGCAAATAAACCAATTCTTGTGACAAAAATCACACCCCATGGTGTTTTCTATATTACGACGACTTGCAATCACAGCATGCTGCAAGACTGTTGAAGCCAACACAGTAAATGAAATGGGGAAACATCTTAGAATGTAGATTTTGTATGAATTATGCAAGAGGAACAGTGCATTGGGAAGGAATAAAACTAAGACTAGGATTCAGAGCATTCTTCATTGCTGAAATGTTACCCCATCACTTCTCTTCTTCAACATACACCTTCTTGGAACTCCATATATTTTCAGAGCTTCTCCCAGCACAACCCCCTCACCCCACCCCAAGAGCCTGAAAAAACACTTGAAACAGTTGTCACTTTTGGTTAAATTCAAAGACCTCTGGTAAAGAAGAAATTTTACTAACTGGGTAAGTGATAGAAAAATTTGCAGTCATCGTAAACCAGAGCAGTGATCTTTGAAACCTGTGAATAATAAGGGCACCATTTTACATTAAGCATCAAACAAGTAACAAGCGCTGATCTAAGATTGGCAAACAATATTAGACCATTTTTTTTACTAATTTCAACAAGTGTGAAAGTGATTTAAAACAAAAACTCATTCAAATGTGCCACAGAGCAAATAGAATGGGCAACTGCTTTTTGTCCTAGATGGACATATTGTGCAATTCATCATGTTAAGATTGCTTTTCTAATTGAATATTAATAACCTGGACATGGCAAACAGGGTACTAGACTTCCCTATTTGTGGATGACATAAAATTTGGAAGCATAGTAAAATGAAAGGAGATCAATAGATCAAGGAGATATATCCACGGGATGGCGAAGTGGGTGGATAGCCTGGATTGTTTGTATTTTAGAAGAGTGATTTTTCTCATCCATCACATTCCTTCTGAAGTGATAGTGCAAAGTTGCACAGAAGTGTCAATGTACATTCAACTCTCTGAATGGACATAAATAAGAACTAGTGAAATCCCAGATGGACCCTTCTTCTGTAACATTAGAAATGATTGGATCAGTTGAGCTACCATTCAGTATAGCCCTTTAATAGTTTAAATGAAAACTAATTTTGAGTCTGGAAATCAACATTTGGTAGTGCAAGTGTAAATAAAATTAAATGCATGGATTTCCAAGTTAAAATATTAATCTGACTAAAAGAGATCATGTAGGGGAAATCCTAGTAATAGATTTTGCAATATTCTTTTGCCTTCATGACAGGAACACTTTTACAAAATTACAAAAAACCATTAAAAGATACTTTTACTAAACTAAGGTCCTAATACATTAAAATCTTGATCATTGCAGAGGTTGCTTCCTAGAGTTTGGGGATGATATTCTTGTTTTCACTTATTTTTGGATGTAGAAAAAAAATCTTTATTAAAGAAATCTTAATCCCTATTCCAAATAGACTGTGGAAAAAGAACTCTGCAGCTGAAGAGAGACAAAGAAAATTTGGCACTTCCACAAACAATTACACAGAAAAAGATTAGCTCCATGTGAATGGCAATTGTCCTGAAACAGACCCATTTCTGCTAAACTTAAGACAAATCAGTGAGTGGTCTTCAACTAGGAGCAGAGTTTTTCCAAACCAGCTTGGAACCTAGTCTGAAGTTGCTGACCCCAGGAATTAAACAGTAGTAGGATGCTCCCTTTTGTTGCGGTCAAACACAGGGGAGGAGCCCAATCCAGGCCTCCATTCACAAAACAATTTTACCCTGTAAATTACATTGTGGGACAATAATTTCCACTTTAACCTCATTAAAAGTTTTTAAATTAACTAATTGTTGTAATTGGCAACATTAAAAAAAAATCCTTAGTGATTTTCCCTATAATGAGGGTATCGAATCAATGGTCCAAGTTTAGGAACCTTTGTCCTATAAACTGTGAAATTAAGTTATCAGAAGATGTACTGAGCCGACCTAAAAGAGTGGCATTCATTTGCCCCTTCTGCAAATGTTCAAAGATGACCACAACGTTACTGCATCAAGCCAACAATATTATTTAGAATTGCTATTATCCATCTTCAATTGTCAACCTGCTAAATTCAATTAATCCAAGGAATTTGTTCCTCCCATGTGATTTAATAATATATTTCCACATACTGGTTAACCCACACAATGAGTCTAATTTTACTAGAATGAAAAAAGGAAAGCATCATCAAAAAAAGGCTTGCATAGTGCACCACCATTCTGTTACAAACATGGACTCTCTGAATTTAGCATTCAAGTCCAGAGGGGAAGGCAAAGACAAAATGAAGAACTCCAGGTGAAAGGGAAAGGAAATAGAGATTTTGGAACAAGACGATCCATTCCGCGATTAGTCATAAGTTTTGAGCTGCTACTTCAATCCAACTGCAGATTTTACATTCTAAAGCATAAGCATGCTATTAGCACAAAATTGCGTAGGATTTTCATTCTCTTCAGTCCAAGTTCTCAAGCACATAATGTCGAAAGTTTTCACACCATCCCAAGTTCCAGACATTATATGGCTGCATCTTTGAGATTTTAGTTGAAATGTTAACTCATTCCAGTCTGGAACCATCATGGATTAAGGGCTCAGCAATAAACTCGTGAAGCATCTACATATCCAGGTTATGATCAGTCAGTCATTTGACCATACAAGGTTCAAGAAATCCACATTATACACAACCCACTCCACAAGAAATCACACAATATTCTGGTGGAAACCACAAGGCAGGTCGTCTTTTCTTGAAAGTTACTGAAACTCGGTCTTCTATAAAGTGTTGCTACTTTATAGGTTCCTGAGCAGTAGAATAATGGGTTTCCTCTCTGAACACAGGAAAGGATTAATATGCTGGATGATCATTTACAGCTCCATTACAAATTGGTGATAGAACTTTTAAACACTTTCCAGTATTGGTAGTAGTGAATAGTGAGCAATGGAATTACATTTTCGCATCAGTAAGAGCCTGCAAGACAAAGAGAATCATTTTATTCTGGTGTAAGAAATCACTTTAAATAGGTTTTCCAATCAAATTCACAATACAAAATGGCACCATTTCAGAAGAGCTGACATTTTATGGCATTTCCACTTTGATTGGAAAAAAATGGAATCTCAGATTGAAAAAACTATTTCAAAGACAGGAGAAAATGTGTTAAAATAAAAAAGAAATTGATTTTGCGTATCCATACGAGACATTTGGATTTACATAATGAAATGTTAAAGTATTCAACAGATGGTTCACAGGAACTGTTGTGATATAAATGAAATATTCTGGAAATGTCAAGCTCAAGATCTGAGCAGTAAATCTCCAACATAACTATTGGCATAGGATCTTCAAACTCAATCTGAACGAGTCAGAGCATCTCAGAAAGGAAAGACCAAAGTCACAACCTAGAATGCATTGCAAAAGGAGGAGCATGGGCATGGATCATGGTAAAATTGCATGACAGTATGAAAGGGTGGAAATATAAAGTGCTGGAATACTTTGTTCAGCAAAGTTCTGAACAAAATGATACCAAACTTCAAACTCGTCAAAATTCTCTGGTAGGATTACCTTTCTGGCAAACTCTGGCAGAACAAATGCAGCCTGGTGCATTTCTGCATTGTAGTATTTCAGTTGCATCCTATTCACTTCATCAGCTGACAGCTGCCGCACGGGCTCACGGAAATTTGTCTCCTGTGAAATAATGAAATGAATTAATCACTGCTCTAACAAAAGCCTGGAGTTTATAAACTACTGGCACTTTAATAACACGCATACAAGTTCGTTTTAATGGTGGTAGGGTGCATGAATTAAGCCTCCGTCATCGCTGAAATCAGCAAAGCTGCCAACTATTTGACCTGTCAAACGAGCATGTTTTTCTTTCACAAAACCACTTCCAAAATAAGATTCACAGATACATTTTGTCAGCAAGAAAATTTGATATGACCACCATGATATTTGGGGATCTGCAGTCAGTCGTATAGTCTGCAGACACACAAACTAGCCTGTCATCCAAAGGGTCTACAATGCTAAATTGTGGGCACAATTAAAGACCAGGAAGTGTCAAGTTGGTGCTAATGTTTCTGGCTGTGAGGTGGCTTAAAGAGACCGAGATCTTTTTAAGTCTCTCAATTTTTTTTCAACCTCACAGCCAGAAACATTAGCACCAACTTGTCTTAAGGGATTTCCAGCAAAACTATGAGAGAACAGAGCATCATCATTTCAACAGAAACTGACCATACTCTGGTCACAATGATTGTAACACATGCCAAAGTTCCTAACCTTAACTCCAACTCGCTCTCAGATAAAGTAATCTAGACATTTATCACAACAAACTGAAGAGCACTCGACTTACAGGATTTTTACTGCACAACATGAAGCCGATCTGCCCACTTGGGTATGTAGGTATCGTGCTATATGCATATTCAACCACTGGAAACAAGGACTTGCAAAACCTCTGCATCTCCTTTATGAGTTCAAGGTGTAGCCACTGACATTCACCTACAGAGGTCAAAGTCAGATTAAAGCTCAGAAAATTCCAACTTTCTCATTTACAAAAGGTTTTGTTAACCTGCAATTTATCCTGCAGTTTCATCTGGGCCCTTTCTGCTCTTTTGAATCTCCAAACAAAAGTAATTTAAATTGAATATCTTGGACACCAAGAACAGATAAGTAGGCAGATTTTGGAAAGATGCAAAAATAACAGTGTTGTTGAAGGAGGCTTCAACTTCCTTATGTTGACTGGCACCTTCTCAGTGCAATAAGTTCAGATGGGCAGAGTTTGTCAGGCATGTCCAAGAAGGATTCCAAACACCGTACGAGGACAAGCCAACAGAGGAGAGGACATACTGGGTAAAGAATCTGGTCGGTGACATTCGGAGGGTGAGCATTTCAGAGTGACCACGACTCTGACCTATAGCATAGCTACGGATAAAAGTAGGAGCAGACACAAAATAGGAGTGGGAAGGGCTAATAATGACGTGATTAGGCAGGAACTGGAGAGTGTATATTGGGAACAAATGTTCTCAAGGAAATGCACAGCCGAAAGAAGAGAGAACGTTTAAAGATCACTTGCACGGGGTCCCACTGAGACAAGCAAAAGGTGCTAGGATAAATAAGTCATGGTTGAGAAGAAGAACTAGTCAAGAAGAAGAAGAAGAAAGCATACATAAGGTTTAAGAAGCAAAAGTCAGGAAGGGCTCATGAGAATTACAAGGTAGCCACCAGGGAGAAATTTAAGAAAGGACACAGGAGAGCTAGGGGCATTGACAAGTACAGCCCTACCTTGTCTTGTGCCTAATCAAAAGTAACATTTGATCGCAGATACCATAAGGGCTTTATAAAACATTTTTAAATTTATGTTAACAGTCAGTCGAGGGGCCTATGGTTATGGTGTTGGGAGCTCTAGTGGCCAAAGCAAGTGCCCACAGTTGTGCAGTTGCACAGGACCTCCAGTGGGTGGGTGGCCAGGGCGGTGGGTGCTTGGATGGGTGGGTGACAAGGAGCTAGGATAAGAGTCTGTGGCCAGGGTGGGTGACAAGGAGCTAGGATAAGAGTCTGTGGCCAATATTTTGGATATCAAGGATCTGTGGTCAGGGAGCCGGGATCTCAGATAGGTGGGCAGTCGGGAGCTCTAGTGAGCAGGCAGCTGGGGTGAATATAATAACTGATCAATTTGTGTCCCCACTTCCTGAACGTAACTCGGACACGTCGAAGTGTGGATGTATAATGAAGGAAGACCCTTGAGTTCTACACATACATGTGATACTTGTACATTTTAATTAGTCAAAAGAAATACTGGAGACACTCAGCAGGTCAAATAGTATCTATGGGTAGAAGTGTCCAGCCCGAAATGTTGACTGACCATTTCTACATTATGGCCTGCTGTCTGACCTGCTGAATTCCTCCATTTATTCTTTAGCCTGATAAAAAAAGTTACAAGTATTACAACAGTGTGATTTCCCCCCCCCACCCCCCCACCATTTAAGAGTTCATGGTGTTTGGAACACAAAAGTAAAATGCGTCGGTGGCACACTTGCTTTTGAAAAATTGATCATTATTCAGACAAGAGGTTTAGTTTATGACTTTCTTAGGAACAAATGAAGAAAGATAAAACAGCTGAGAAAAACTAAGTACTAAACAGATAGGAAACTCAATTTAGGCTGTTGGAGAGGTTAATTAATATGTCAAGTTTTTTTAGCATTAATTCTCCACAAATACATATATATGCTTCATGCAGTGTCACCAGAGCTGCTAGCATAATTGATGTTGTCATGCAAATAATAAAATTTGGCTTCAATAACGAAATGGGGAAATGAAAATTACAAGAATGGTTACAAAGAACCTAGAAAAACATTTAAAAAAAAATCTAATTGTCTTTTCCTTAAAGTTTCAGTTGCACATTTTACTTTACGTTGGTAAAAAAAAAACGGTATTACTCAGAAACAATATTAAAATAAGTTTTGTAAGGACAAGCAGAAACTGCTCACCTTGTGCACCGAGGATCCCACCTTCCCGTAATGCATTCTTCATTAATTGATAGTAAGATTCCTGAAATAGACTCTCAGCGGGACCTTGGAATCATAGGAATGAGATGTAAAATACTAAGAGTTGCAAGGGATAAACCAGAAACGGAACAAGCAGATTATGAAGCAAATTAATTCTTTTTTTTTTAAAAAAAACTCGTCCTTAACGAGCATATTTCATTTTTATACAGCTGATTTTGCATTTGTTCCCTTTTCAGGTAAATACCAGGCTCTGGTGGAGAAACAGAAAAACAAAGCCACAAAATTCATTACCAGGATAACTGAATAATGGAAGCTCTGGCAAGTACGACTCTGTGCATTAAAACCCAGCTGTTTATTTTTCTGATTATAATTAGACCGTCAGCAATGAACATGTCACCACTTCAACTATTTTCACATTGTACAAGGTTTAAGCTGGCCACACGAGACCCTGGAGTTCTCTAAACTTAGACCATTTTAAATTAAATTTAGCACGGTCATGGCCATTTCGCCCCACAAGTCCCTGCTGCACACCCCATTAACCTACATTTTGAACAATGGAAGGAATCAGAAACCCAAGAGAAATTCCATGCAGACACAGAGAAAACATACAAACTCCTTACTGACGCTGTGAAGGCGTTGCACTAACTACACTAACTGTGCTACCCTAATGGTGAGTCTATATACATGCACATGACTGCACATGTATATCAAGCCAATTCTGCATTGACACAACTCAAAAATTCCACTGTAGTATTTGCATACCCATTAACAGTGATAATTACATCCATTATGCCTAATGGGTTAGAAGCAGGAAGTTTGAGATGTGTTAATGCTTTTATGATGCAGATAAATTAGAATCAGACAGTTCAGCCCTGATAAAGACCAATATATCAATTGCTGACTTCCAAGCAGTTTGCAGGATTAGCATAAATGGCTGTAGTCGTCTGAATGTTTTTGGATTTGTTAAGCTTTTCTCTGAAATATTATCGCATTGATCAAGTAAAGAACAATTTTTAACTGGACTTAAATTTGTTTTATTTTACTTTCTACATTTAGAATGTAGCTTTTCCAAATAGTTTTTGGTCCAAAGACTGAGATCTGCAAATTGACCTTTCAACCAATAAGTTAAAAGTATGAGAGATTGTCAAATATCAGGAAGGTGTCATTTTCTAAATATTTGTTTACTCTTTAAATGAAAAGATCATGACTACAAGCTATTTAAGAACATTTCCACCTGGTCACCCAAGGAAATGGTCAGGATTCTAGAAGCCAAGTCACCTTCACTCATTACCAATTGAACTCTTCAGTATTCGTACCTACTGGATCTGAGGAATCAGTGATAATTACATCAAATGCATCCTGGTTCTCCTTCATGAATTCAAAGCCATCACCGACGTGGAGCTTCAACTTTGGGCTCGAGAAACCCACAGCCATTCCAGGCAGGTACTGTTTAGAAACCTTTATTACATCCTAAAGATTTAAAAATAAAATGCACGTAAGGGCAAGCATACCACATAGAGCTTACACTTAACAAATGGTAAGGTTCTCACCAATGTTCAAAGTGGAAAACCGGGAAGGTCAAGGAAATAGGCAGGTCAGCCATTGGCTTTCAGTTCTAGGATTAGAGGGTGAACGGGATGACAATTAGCAAGGAACCTCTGCAAAACCATGACCACGATTCATGTCTTTCAAGCCTGAGAACATCTGAAGTCAAAGCAAATGCTTGAAATATGAAGAGTTGTTAAAATATAACATTTTCAGCACAGATAAATTTGATGATGTGGTAGGAATTGAATGCTCATATTAGAAAATTAATTGTCAAAAATGTCATCAGACCATAAGACAGGAACAGAAATAGTCTATTCAGCAGACTATCAAGTCTGCCTCACCACTTCATCATGAGTTGATCCATTTTCTCATTCAGCCCCACTGCTGGCATTCTCCCCATATCCTTTTGATGTCTTAGCTAATTGGGAATTTATCAATCTCTGCCTTAAATACACCCTCCATCGTAAAATGGATCATTTGCAAAGCAGCTTATTCAAACTCTTGAAGGATACAAATTCAGAGCAGAATTATCTGTCATATCAACTAGTAAAACCTCATCTGCTTGTTTATTTGATAAAAATTGTCAAGATCTTAATAGAAGAGATGGAGATTTGCACAGTGCACCTTGAAAGCCAGAAAAATAATTTTAGACAGTTAAATATTCCTTATTCACTCTACACAAATTACAAGAACAAAGCAGAGAAAAAGAGCATTGCAGGACAGCATGGTTACCGCAACACCATTACAGTGCCTACAACCAGGGTTCGAATCCGGCACTGGCTGTGAGAAGTTTGTGCATTCTCTTTGTGTCTGCATGAGTTTTGCTGGGTGCTTTGGTTTCCTTCCACCCTTCCAAAACATTCAGGGATTGGTGTATTTGGGGGCCATTAGCTCGTGGGCTGGAAGAGCCTGCTACCATGCTGTATGTCTAAACTTAAATTTAAAAAATTTAAATTTAAAACACAAGAATGAAAAATTTAAAACAACAGATTTTGGAAATACTTGTGAAGTCTTCGAGTTGAAATGACATAAAATGTAAACTGTTTCTCTTCCCATTCGCAACCTGACCTGCTGAGTATTTCTCACATTTTCTATTTTTATATTACGGGCCACAATCATGACCGAAATAAAAATCAGTGCATGCTAAATATCCCCTCTTCTACCCCCCAACCCATCCTCCATGAATATCACGTGGATTAGAATGATGCAAGAAAGAAAGCGGTCATTTGATATGACATCAATCCCATGTTAGCTCTTTGTTTTGGTCTCTCTTCTGTTTAAAAAATTCTGTGTAGCAACTATTACTTGCAGAATTTCTTCTTGAAAATAACAATCATTTCTGCAATCATCCAAAATTCAGTGTCCATTTGCTTTTCCTCTGACCTTCTTTAGCTCTTTTGCTAATCACCTTTAATCTGTGCCCCCTACTTTCCAGTCCTTCTATTACAAATATATATTTTTTAATTTTGACAAAATCATTCTTAATTTTAGGTATTTATCAAATCTCCTCTCAAGCTTCTCTGCCATGAAGAGAATAATTCACTTAAGGGCCAACTCGGGGATCACTTTAGAAAATTTTTCTTCAAGTTTCTCCAAGGCCTGATTCTTTCAGAAAGAATGCCCAGGATTGAAAGACATCTACACTTTGTCAACTGTTCAGCCAGAAATATGGTCCTGTTACCTCATCAATTTCACACTGTGCCACAGACTCCACAGTGGAATGCTTCACAACTTCTCGTAACACTCCACCATCACCACCACCAATTATAAGCACCTAATATAAAGTGATAAACAAACACCACATTAATGAGACAATGTATTTACATACAAGAATATACACTAAAAGCTAATTTCAGCAAGTTATGGACACTGCTTACCAGAAAAATGCTCCATTTGTACTCTTAACGCTTTGGCAAGACAATTCTACGATTTGAGTGCATAATTTTTTTTCAACAGTTCTGTAAAATACTTTAATACTTCATATTGGGGCTTACTCAAATAATTCACCCCTTCAAATACATGTTGAATTTCCTTAATCCGGCGATGTTGGGACCCATCCACTGCAGGACCACAGAAAATAGCTTTCAATGGTGTGTCGATCAGACCTACTTTCTGATCTAAAAGGATCAAATATAATCACAAATCAAATCATGGTTTGCACAACGCCTTTACAGCGCCAGTGATCGGGACCGCAGTTTGGATCCCACGCTGTCTGTAAGGAGTTTGTACCAATGCCGTGCGCTGGACCATGGGAGTTACCACAGAGCGCTGGATTTAAGAGGTTCAACCTGTATTTGTAAAAGATTCCATGCTACTATTCAAAGTTCTTCTAGCTTCCTAATCCTTAGGTAACCATCACAAAAAAGTTTGATAATTTAACATTGGTATTTGAGATTGCATGCTGCAGAAACTGGTTTTTGTGCCTTCCCAATTGATAACAGCAATTGCTCTTTAAAAATACTATAATGGATACAAATGGGCTGCTTGAGGAGGTGGTTGAAATAAGCGCTATTGCAATGTTTAAGAAAAAAAATGTACAGGTCCATGGATAAGATGGTTCAGAAGGCTATGTGCAGGTGGGACTTGTGTGGATGGAGCATTTTGGTCAACTTGGGTAAAATGGGCTGAAGGGTAGTCAAGGTCATGAACATACAAGTCCATTGTGCTGGACCCTGGGTAGTTCACAGAGGAAAATTAGTTGTTTATAATGTTCTTGTATTAGTATCTACTTTCATTAAGAGATCCAATTTTATTATCGTGCATTCCTGCAGACAGCCATCCTGACAGTGCACGTGTTCCAGAATTAAGTCTATGGTAGAAATAATGCAAACGTCAATTAAAACAAAAATCAGTCACTGCATCATTCTAATGAGTTGATCTCTACCTTAAATTACTCAGCAATTCAGGGCAACACTGTTACAGCACCAGCTATCAAGTTCAGGGTTCAAATCCAAAGCTGTCTGTTCTCCTTGTCTATGTGGATTTTCCACATGGGCTCCAGTTTCCTCCAAATGTACCAGGGATTGTAGGTTAATTGGGTGTAATTGAGTGATATGGACTCGTGAGCCAAAATGGCCTGTTACCATGCTGTATGTCTAAAAAACATTGAGCCTCCACAAATGCATGGAGTGCAGATTTTCGAAGAATAACTAAACTTGAGTTGAAGAACTTTCACCCCAATTGTAAATTGCCAACCCTTTATTTTGATGCTGTGATCCCAGGTTTTTGGACATACAGTACAGCTCTGATTATCCGAAATCGGATTTACTGAAATACTCATTTATCCAAAACAAAATTTAAATTTTGGATTAATGCCAAAACAAATCAGAAATCCTCACATCCAATTTTTTTTCGGAGCCGAACTGACCTCACAGGTTGAAAACAAATTCACCCAACATGAAATTAGAACAACGATTGTCCTCGTTTCAGGTAACTCCCTCCCCTCTCTTCTTTACCTTCCCCTATCGACTTATCTCTCCAACTCTCCCTCTCAAACTGTGTGCCACTGTCTCCCAGCCACAAGCAGTCAGAAGAGAGCAGCCTCCCGGTAGGAATGGGAACATCGGGCTCCCGGCACCAGTGGGGACCTCGGTGGGGAGGCATCAGTGATCAGCAGTGGCCTGCATATTTTTTTGGTGAGAATTAAACATTATTTTATGCTTAAGATGTCTTCCCTTGTTGTTTAAACACTGTTACAAGTGATTTGCTGTGACTACTGGGCTGTTTTTTTTTAAAATGATCAGTTATCTAAAAAATGTTTACCAACATAGGCCTGATCCCAACCATTTTGGATAATTGGAATTTCACTGTACCAGCAAAGGAAAGCACCCCTGCATCATCTATCAAATTTTGCAATGATTTTTAATGTTTCAAGGCAATCATCTTTCTTTTAATTCTGAAGTTTATAGGCTAAGTCTGCTTAATCTCATATTGTCTGACAATGTTCCAGGTATAACCATGCAATATCAATGTCAGTATTTTTGTCCACTCATTTTGCTTAACTACCTTGTGTGTGCACTTTATTGAATACCTGATTTACAACATCAATCATAATTCCTTTATTCTGCTACATACAACCTCAAAAATAAACAAATGTCAGACACAATTACCCTCTTCAAAAACAGAAATCAACTCTGTTCCATCCTGTTTTTTTATTGCATGAAAACTTTCAGATGTTTCCTTGATTATAGCTTTTTCCTACCAAAGTTGTCAGGCTTCAAAATAGCTCTCTATTTTATCTCTCACCATTTCTTAAACTGTAGTTATATTTCCTAGCTTCCAAGCTCTGGAAACGGTTCTCAAACAAAAGAAATAGAGGAAGAGGGATGAAACAATTATTACGTCCAAAGCCACAAAACCTTGATGGATATCATCCACTTCTTGGGATTTACTACTGTACTTTCTCATTCCTCTAAAACTTTTTAACCAATGCTAATTTCAGGTGACCTTTTCATTCCCAAACTTTTAAAATAAAAAAACTTTCTAATTTTACCTTTTTCGGATTGGGATGGCTGCAGAGAGTCAGATTTACGATCATTTCCTGGTATGCAAATTCATCTCTTTCAGTGCATTGTATCACACCATCCAGCACCAAGACATTCCCATAGGTTTTGCTGCTCAAGAGAAAAAAAAATTAAGTTTTATTTTTAAAAGGGCAACTCAGATCTGTTGTTGTGGTTAATCTTAAGATATTTTACTTTCATTACAGGCAGGTTAAACAAATACAAATCATACCTTTTCAAAAGTCCAATGAATACAAACACCAGTTTTACACTAAATACACAAAATTGCTGTAGAAACTAAGCAGGTCCTGCAGCATCCATAGGAGGCAAACATTTGGGCCTGAGCCCTTCGTCTTGTTTCATTCTTACACTAAATATGTCCGTGTTTGTTGTATAACAGTGTGAGTGACAGGTGGAATGCTCTGCTTGTACAACCATGTCAGGAGATTATGGATAAGAATAGGCCAGGAATCATATTAAACATTAACACGAGGGTTCAGATCTAAAGAATACACATTTCGACACAGACTTCAGAAACTAAAACAAGATGATCCACACAATCAATTCACAAAGTTGATAGATTGTAATGTTCCTGGATCCTTGGCTTTCAGTTGTGGCATAAAATTGAGATATTTTTGCCACTTCAACTACAAAACTTAAGGACAGGAGTATTCTTTTGGAAGAGGCTTTGCTTGATTTGATCTAAATTAATTAATTTTAACCATAACAGGAAACAGAAGGCTCCAATTCATCTTAATATTTGTAGATTTCGAGCTTGAGAGAGTATACAATGAGAATTAATGTGAATTACAGCTGCCATGTTCAGTTATAGTAGCTACAAAGGGGAGAGAATGATATTAATACCATAGCATCCAATAAGAACAATCCAAAGTTCAGGAAAGGCAAAGCAATGGCAGAAGACTTGACCAAATACTATATAGTACAGAGCACAGATTTTGTAATACTGTGGATTTTAACAATCAATTAATTCAAACAGGTAGTTTTCCCTCACACCTGCTGCATTTTTGTGGCAGTACACAAGGACATGGAACAATCTGAGCACAACAGGTAGGTTGGAACAAAAGTACAGAACACAATAGAAAAGTGGAACTACTGCATGAAAACTTTCATCTGTTTCCTTGCAAGGGCCGCATTATTTTACTAATGAGAGGTCTGTTCAATTATCTGGTAACAGCAGGGAAAAATCTGGTGGTCAGTGTTTTCAAGCTCATGCGTTATGTGTCTAATGGGAGGGAGAAGAGTGAGTGACTGGGGTAAGAGGAGTTTTTTTAATATTATATATTGGCTGCTTTTCCAAGGCCGCAGCAAGTGTAAATAGAGGAGAGGTTGGTTTGTGCAATGGTCCGAACTGCATTCACATCTGAGACAGTCTTCAAAAGATCACTGGATATCAGAGTAGTCGGCCTATTGAGTCTGCTCTATCATTCTAATTTTGATCGGATTCATCTACCCACTCAGCTCCACTCCCAACTTTCTCCCTGGAACCCTTGCCCTCACTAATCACATACATGTCCATTTCAGCCTCAAACAACCTCGCTTCCACAGCCACCTGTGGCAACAAGTTTCAGACTCATGATCCTCTGACTAAAGAAATTTTTCTTTTTTAAATTTTCTGTTTTAAATTGACACCCTTTAATCCTGAATTCATGCCCTCTTGTCCCAGAATCCCCTACCATGGGAAGCATCCTTGCCACATCTACTCTGACCAGGCCTTTCACCATTCAAAATTCATCCTTCTGTACTCCAATGAACGTTGGTCAAAGCAATTACCCTACATGCAGACAGGAAGCGTTCTGTGGTTCATCGATAAAAATAGAGAGACTTTGTGGTCATGCCGAATTTTTTTCCTCTTCTGAGGAATATGGCATTTTCTTTGCCAAAGCATCAACCTAGGTCCTGTCTGCTTTCTCAAGACAAAATATGATCCCATAAGCACCCTTTCAAACAGAATAAGAGTTCCTGTTGTCCTGGTCAATAATCATCACTCAATCATAGCAAAACAGATTGTAATCAAACTCTAATAAACCCTTCAGGAATCCCAAAGTTTGGCAGCAAGTTCACCTGGTTGTTTCCTGCATCCCTCATCTTTATGGTAAAACAGTCAAAACATGAAAGTTTTGTCACTTTTGCTCATTTCAATCTCAGTGGATGTGTTAGTAAACTTTCAGACTCAAAGCTATCTGGTGAGGACAAAAAACTCCATTCTTCTAGTTTCTACATCATATTTGCTCCAATGACAGTGACTTGCCCACACTTACTTGTGAGATGTCTTCCGTTCTTCCTGGGTGTTCCCCTCTGCCACAGTCAACTGAATCTTTTTGCACACTTCCACTCATCCTCTTACTTCTCCCTGACAGAGGAAGTAGTATTCCCCAGTCTTAACTTTCCACCCCACCAGCCTCCAAATTAAACATCATTCTTCACAATTTCGGCCACCAGAAACACCATCCCCCTCCCCTGCACTTTCAGCATTCCACAAGGGCACACCCCCTTTGCAACTCTTCTGTCTCCACCAACACTCCCTTTTCTTAAATCTCTTTCCCATGCACCCACACTTTCATCCTTGCATATGAAATAGCCATTAATTTGCACTTCCAATTTATCGTGCCGAATTGGGGGATTAACATGATTAGTACAAAAAGACAGCATTCAGTGAGCCAAAGGGCCTCTTTCTGTGCAGTCTGATCCTACACGGTGTGCAATGTCATTTGAAATAAGGTTACAATCAATGCAACTCTTACACAAGCCAGTCATCTCATTCAGTTAATTGTAGGTTGACAACTTTTGATGAAATACAGAAGATTTGATAACCTGAATAGGTATGAAGTGACAACACAAAACCCAAATACAATAGACAATTAGAAAAACCTCAACAGATTTTACCCCATGCTGACTAAAATTTGAAAGGTATAAAGTGTAAAAAAAATTACACAATTCTGTAATGTTGCAAAGACATTGAAATCAAGATGTGCTTGTTTTTAAAAGCTAGCACATCAAACAAAGACCATCCATTAAAAAGGGGGTTCCTGATGCAATGACAAAACAGCTGCATTATACAAATTACATTATGGTTGTAAAAACGCACAAAAATGCTGAAGGAACTCAGCCAGTCTCGCAGCATCCACAGGAGGTTAAGATAGATTACAATAGACAATAGGAGCTGGAGTAGGCCCTTCGGCCTGTCGAGCCAGCACCGCCATTTTACAGATCATGGCTGATCACTACCATCAGTAACCTTTCAAGGAATAAGCAAAACATCAGGCCAACATCTGAATAAAATCTGAAGAATGGCGTGGGGGTGGGGGGCAGTCCAGACCGACAATTGAAAGTTGTTAATTGGATACAAGAGGAAAAAAGAAATTGATTTTGGCTCTGTGAAAGGAAACAGAGGGAAAGGGAAAGAGAGAGCGCACCAGAGGAAAGGAGACAGTAGGAAGATGTAATAGAGGAAAATTAACAGAAACCAGAGAAATTGATGTTAATGCCATCTGATTGGAGGGTGCCTAGATAGAAGAAGAGGTGTTCCTCCAATTTGTGAGTGGTCTCAGACTGGCAGTCCATGGAATGGGACAGGGAATTGAAAGGGGTGGCAACTGAGATGCCCACTATTACAGCAGACAGAACTGAGGAACACAGCAAAGCGATCTCCCAGTCTGGGCCCAGTTCCTCCGATGTTGAGGAGACCACAACAGGAGCACCAGATTTCGTCGACGACCCCTGCCGATTCAGAAGTGAAATGTTGCTTAACTTGGAAGGACTGTTTGGGGCCCCGAACGATGGTAAGGGAGGACATGTGGGGATAAGTGGTGCATTTCCTGCAGTCACAGGAGTAGGTGCCAAGGGGATGATTGGTGGGGAGGGAGGTGAATAAGGGTTCAGGCCCAAAATGTTGGTAATATATCTTTACCTGCTATGGATGCTGAGACACTGACAGAGTTCCTTCAGCATTTCTACGTGTTTTTATTAAAATAAAATATTGGTCAGGTCTCAGCTGCAGAAATACAGAAAATTCTGGATACCGTATTTATAGAAGAAGGTCAATGTTTAAAGAGCAATTTTCTAGTTTAGGAATGAAATTACACATGGAGCATAGAAAAACTGGAGCTGTTCTTGGGTGATACTTTTTGAAAAGTTATTGCAATAACAAGTTATAACTTGTTCATCAGTGGATGAACCAGTTTTAAATTACACAAGACAACGCCCCTCACAGAAACCTACAGCACCTGGTGTCCCTTGGTGGACTCCCCTCCAAGTACTGATCAGACCTGTGTTTCCGAGATCAGACAATCCCAGGTGTATTCCGGCTACTAGGTGCTGTAAAACTTCTAGAAGCAGCAAACTAAACATTTAAAAATCAGATTTGCAGGGCCAATTGTCCCATTGATCAGTTAACTACTTTCTCAGACATAAATAAATTAGAAGCAATAGAAACATGTTTTTGCATTCTAATAAACTAAAATGCAGATTGAAAGTCTATTGCGACTGCACATAACTATAAAATCTGGTTGTCAAGAAATCACTTTCTAAAAATATGCTATACATTAACAAGTCACAATTTTATCAACAAAAGCAACAATAATGTTAAGATGGAGCCAGCACTGAGTACTGTATATATTGCTGCCTGGTTGCCTTTATTAAACACAAATTTAACTTCCAAAATTTTACTACTTATACCCGTTTGCAAATCCAATTCATCTGTCCCTTCAGAATTTGATGGCCTACATTAGTGCACAGTTTAGTCAAGCCTTCATGTCACAATTCTCTGTTTTGCCTTTAGATTCCCCTTCCTAACCTTCCCCACTCAATCAATGATATCATCCAACCCTCAAGTTGGCAAAACCTCCATTTAAAAAAAAATTTCAGACCCAATTCATACCCACCTTTTTAACCGTCCTGGTTCTGACTTGTTAATCAAACCAATACAATCTTGTAGACAGTGCAGAGTAATTTAGACATGGAATCATAGAAAAACTGGAGGTGATGTTTTTAAAAAAAAATCTGATGAAGGGTGATAACAATGCAAGTGGATGAACCAGTTTCAATTTGTACAGGGGAATGCAAATGTAATTAGGGGATTTTTTTTAAAAAAAACACAAGAAACTGTTGGGCACCTATTTTCACCATTGGTAAAGGTCATGAAAAGAGATGAATTAACTTCTAGAAAAAGATAAACTCTGCAACCAACCAACTCGCCTCCCCACCATGAGGATGCCATTTTAGAAATTAGACCTAGAAGTATCATCCATCCTAAAGATGGTAAGTGCCTGCTTCTGGTGCTTTGCCAAGAGGGGCCAAATGTAAGCACCTTTGCCACATGAATAGGAACAGAAGTGAATGGAGGGTGACACACGGTGGGCAGTACCCTCTTCACCCCGGGGTTGCCTCAGCCTGACCTAATGCCGTAACATCAACATCTCCCATGGGTATTTGCACTCCCCCACCCCTCATCCCCCAACCCACCCACCACCCCCCATCCCTCCCTCATCCCCCCATCCCTCCCTCATCCCCCCATCCCTCATCCCCCATCCCTCATCCCCCCATCCCTCATCCCCCCATCCCTCATCCCCCCATCCCTCATCCCCCCATCCCTCATCCCCCCATCCCTCATCCCTCATCCCTCATCCCCCATCCCTCATCCCCCATCCCTCATCCCCCATCCCTCATCCCTCATCCCCATCCCTCATCCCCCCACCCCCACCCCCCATATTCCCCAACCTACTCACCCCCCTCACCCCATCCCTCCTCCCCCCAACTCCCCGCCTCCTCCCCCCCACCCCCACCCCATCCCTCCTCCCCCAACCCCCCGCCTCCTCCCCCCCACCCCCACCCCATACCTCCTCCCCCCAACCCCCCGCCTCCTCCCCCCACCCCCCGTACCCCATCCCTCTTCCTCCCCCCACCCCCGTACACCATATCCCATCCCTCCTCCTCCCCCCACCCCCCGTACCCCATATCCCATCCCTCCTCCTCCCCCCACCCCCGTACCCCATATCCCATCCCTCCTCCTCCCCCCACCCCCGTACCCCATATCCCATCCCTCCTCCTCCCCCCACCCCCGTACCCCATATCCCATCCCTCCTCCTCCCCCACCCCCGTACCCCATATCCCATCCCTCCTCCTCCCCCACCCCTCCTCCTCCTCCCCCCACCCCTCCTCCTCCTCCCCCACCCCTCCTCCTCCTCCCCCCACCCCCACCCCATCCATCCTCCCCCCACCCCCCCATCCCTCCTCCTCCCCCCCACCTCCCCCATCCCTCCTCCTCCCCCCCCACCCCCCCACCTCCCCCATCCCTCCTCCTCCCCCCCACCCCCCCCCATCCCTCCTCCTCCCCCCCACCTCCCCCATCCCTCCTCCTCCCCCCCACCTCCCCCATCCCTCCTCCTCCCCCCCACCTCCCCCATCCCTCCTCCTCCCCCCCACCTCCCCCCATCCCTCCTCCTCCCCCCCACCTCCCCCATCCCTCCTCCTCCCCCCCATCCCTCCTCCTCCCCCCCATCCCTCCTCCTCCCCCCCATCCCTCCTCCTCCCCCCATCCCTCCTCCTCCCCCCCATCCCTCCTCCTCCCCCCCATCCCTCCTCCTCCCCCATCCCTCCTCCTCCCCCCCATCCCTCCTCCTCCCCCCCATCCCTCCTCCTCCCCCCCACCTCCCCCATCCCTCCTCCTCCCCCTCCTCCTCCCCCCCACCCCCCCATCCCCACCCCCCCACCTCCCCCCATCCCCACCCCCCACCTCCCCCCTCCTCCTCCCCCCCATCCCCACCCCCCCATCCCCACCCCCCCATCCCCACCCCCCCATCCCCACCCCCCCATCCCCACCCCCCCATCCCCACCCCCCCATCCCCACCCCCCCATCCCTCCTCCTCCCCCCCCGACCCCGTTATTACCTTTTGAAGACCACCACGTCCTGGAAGGGAGATTTCTGGTGATAGAGGACCTCTTCCACCTCCAGGGACATGGCCTGGCCCGGCCACAGCGTGGACGTCTCGGTGAACCAGCCGTTCTTAATGATATCCATCGCCGGGGGACGTCTGTCCGGGGGCCCGCGGGCCGGATGGCGGCGGGGGTCTCGCGCCGACTGTCCACGAGGCCGGGTCTCGCGCCGGTCGCCCCCTCCCCAAGTGCCGGTCGCCCCCTCCCGGGGTCTAGAGCGGACTGGTCCACGGACCGTGCGCCGGTCGCCCCTTGTCGGCTGTCGGTGTCTCTGTTGCACGCGCGCGCGTGCGCGCGCCACGCCGCACCGCTTTCAGCGGAAGCCGGCGTGCGAGTGAGTGACGGCGCGCTCGGCCAATGGGGGGGGTCGCCGCCGCCGGGATTGGGCGGACGGGCAGGGTGGGAGGCGGGGAAGAGCGGGGGAGGGACGGGAGGCGTCGGGCAGAAGCTGTCAGAAGTGAGGAGGATCGAGGGGAGATGGGGGATCATGGAGGGAAGGGGGAGGGGATGGAGACCCCAAAACAAAGGGGATCAGGGAGGGGAGGGAAGGGGATCAGGGAGGGGAGGGAAGGGGATCAGGGAGGGGAGGGAAGGGGATCAGGGAGGGGAGGGAAGGGGATCAGGGAGGGGAGGGGATCAGGGAGGGGAGGGGATCAGGGAGGGGAGGGGATCAGGGAGGGGAGGGGATCAGGGAGGGGAGGGGATCAGGGAGGGGAGGGGATCAGGGAGGGGAGGGGTTCAGGGAGGGGAGGGGATCAGGGAGGGGAGGGGATCAGGGAGGGAAGGGGATCAGGGAGGGGGAGGGAAGGGGATCAGGGAGGGGAGGGAAGGGAGACCCCAAAACAAAGGGGATCATGGAGGGGAGGGGGAGGGAAGAGGATCATAGAGGGAAGGGGAGGAGGAGGGAGACCCCAAAACAAAGGGGATCAGGGAGGGGAGGGAAGGGGATCATGGAGGGGAGAGGAGGGAGGGGGGAGAGGAGGAGGAGGGAGACCCCAAAACAAAGGGGATAATGGAGGGGGGAAGGGGGAGGACCCCAAAACAAAGGGAATAATGGAGGGTAGGGAAGGGGATCATGTCGGGGAGGGGAGAGAGGGACCCCGAAACAAAGGGGATCATGGAGGTGGGAGGGGGAGGGAGGAGCTCAAAACAGGCGCCATAGGTTTAAGCTGAGAGGGAGGACCTTTAAAGGGGATTATTAGAGAGTAGTAGCAAAGGTGGGGGTCAGATCATTAAAAATATAAGATTGCAGATACTGGAATCTGGAGCAAAAAAAAAATTGATGGAGAAAGCATTAATGGGAGAAAAAGTATTGCTGACTTTCGGGTCCAAACCCTTCATCCTTAGTCAAGCTGGAGCCTGTGGCCAGTGGGGTGTTGCAGGTCCCACTGTTTGTTATTTATAATGAAGAGTTTTGGATGGGAATGATCTAACCTTACACCTGGCACCAATACTGGTGGTGGGGTGGACGATATCTGAGTTTAACAACAAGGTTGGGGAAACTGCTGGAGATTTGGCACCAAAACCAGGGCAGGATTGTGGAGAGAAAGACCTGAGAGGACAGGAGCATCGATCCTGGGTGTTTGCCCTCACTGGACAGGGTTACTGAGCGCAGAAGTTGGGATCTCACAACTCAACTGGCGGGACTACAGCTCGAGTATCGTGTGCCGTTCTGGCCGTCCCAGTCACAGAAAGGATATCAATCAATGGATCAGGATTTCAGCATGTCCAAAAGGAGATGATTGTGGACTTCAGGAGGATCAGGAATGACTTCCCTCCACTACACAACAGCATTTGCATTTCCTGAGACAGAGCTGGAGGAAGAAATACAGGGAGAAGAAGATGGGGGGTGTTTCCTAATGGACACTGGAGAAGTTGAAGACCACCACTATCTCAACCTCCTATAGGAGTTCTATTGAACCCCTAATGATTGACTACAAAGGAAAGATTCAAGTGAGAGGCTTCCAAGACCAACAACAAATAAGAATGGAGGTACTCTTGCTAAGAAGGGTTCAAGACAAGACATGTGATTCTTGCTCTTGAGTCACTCATCCTGGTGTTATCCCTTGTGAAACCAAGCTGTTCCTTACTCCTGCCCCCACTGTCACTTCAAGGACCCCACTCACAATACCAAACTCTGCTCTTGGGGCTGAGACCTCCTAAGTTCTCACTCCCGACCCTGTGACTTCCAACAAGCCACTATCTCAGAGTGAAATATGGATGTCTACAAATGTTGTGATGGTGGAAAGAAAATGCTGGAGGAACTCAAAGTCAGTCTTGCAGCATCCATAGGAGGTGAAGATCTATTACCGACTTTCAGGCCAGAGCCCTTCTTCAAGGTTTAACCAAAGAGCCGGAAGGCATTAGAATAATGACTATAGACTGGCGGGGGTGGAGTCCAAGCCAACAAAAGGTGTTAATTGGCTATGATAAGAGGATAGGAGAGAACTGATTTTTGGCTCTGTGAAAGGGAAAAGAGAGATAGAGCTGGGGAAGGCCAAAAGGGGGAAGGAGGAGGGGGGGGTGTGGTAACAGAAACCAGAGAAGTTGATGTTAATGCCATCCAGTTGGAGGGTGCCCAGATGGAAGATTAAGTGTTGTTCCTCCGATTTGTGTGTGGTCTCAGTCTGGCAGTGCATGAGATCATGCATTGGTAGCAAGGGACTGGGAATTGAAATAGGTGGCCACTGGGAGATGCACACTATTGCGATGGACAGAGCCAAGGTGCTCAACAAAGCAATCTCCCAGTCTGCACCCAGTCTCTCTGTATCTCAGCCAATCTCAACAAAGCTTGGGGGAAACTGCATGACAAATGTCCCTCTAGATTTGTTCAGATAAGGGCCAGGACTGGAGTTTTGTGAGTCAAAACCATTTGAACTGTACAACCCTTGCTGAAAAGATCAATATAAAAGCTAGGTTTGCAAAAAAAACTAAGAAAAGCAGGTAGGCCAGATGAGGTGAAGATATACCACTTTTAATTGGCCAAGACAACATAAAAGTCAGTGGAGTTGTGGATTATGAAGAGTGTCAAAATATACAATAGGATGCAGATCAGTTGGAAAATTACAGATAAAGGGCAGATGGCCCTTAAGTCTCGACAAATGTGAGGACTTCGGAGGGCGTTCACGGTACAAGTCTGTAGCTCTTTGAACATGGCAACACACCTAGAAAGGTGCTAAAGGTCTATGCTTACCTCATTAATCAGGTGTGTATAAATCAGGAAGTCACACTGCAGCTGTATAGAACTGGTTGGGCCATATTTGGAATGGTCTGACCAGATGGTCTGTGTGGTTCTGGTCATTGCACTACAGGAATGTGGTGGGGACTTTGAAAAGAGCGCAGAATAGGCTTCCGGAGATGTTGTCTGGATTAGAGGGCATTTGTTATAAGGAGAGGTCGGACAAGCTTGGGTGGTTTTCTCTGGAGTATCAGAGGTGGAGGAGAAGCCCAAGTTCAGAAAATTATGATATGCAGCGATGGGGTAGTCACTGTATTTATGCCAGGGTGGAAATGTATGTTATTAGAGGGCATAGTTATAAGGTGAAATTGTGAAGCTTATATAGTGTAGTAGCTGCCAGTCAGGGAAAGCAGATATGATTGTAATTTTTAAGAGTATTTAGACAGGCAGAGGAATAGGCATGGAATGAAGGGATATAGAATATGGGCAGGCAGATGGGAATTAGTTTAATATGGTTGGCACGGACATCATTTTTGAGAGAGTGCTGGCTGCATCATTGTATTTGCAAACCACTGGAACGGAATTCAAAACAGATCACCGGAGTCTCCCTTTCCTCCATTGATGACTTTCACTGAGAGCATTGCTTAAGTAGGGTTTCCAGCTGTGCATGGAGATCAGGTGAGGCAGAGGACTTACCATAATGCTAAGCGAATGGTGCAGCAGGCTCAAGGGCCAAATAACTAACTTCTATTCCTAATGTACACAAGCTGCATACAAGAAAAAAATACAAAATTTTCTGGATTAATATATGGAACTGTTGACATATAACTGAATAAAGAATAACAGTTTATGGCACTAGGCATAGGAAGCTGGGATCCAAAGGATTTCCAAGTAGCAAGTGGACACATTGCTCAAATTATTAATGATTAAAAGCCAAGCAACATTACATTTCAGATAATACTCCAGGAAATCTTCCAAAAAAATGGATGACATCCCTCCCCTTCCATTTATGATTCTGTTCTTCCCCATGATGAGATTAAGACTGAACCAAGCCCGATAAACCACCTCAACTCAGTAATGGTTCTCTGGAAGGGGGTGATTGTCAACTTCAGGAGGACTAGGGATTACATTAATACTTCAGTAATGAAGAGAGTAAAGACCACCCAGTTCCTCAGAGTCCCCTTAAAAAAAAAAAGACCTATCCTGGAAACACATCTTCTCACTTGTCTGGAAGGCACAACAGCACTTCCTGAAAAGACAGGTGAGCAAGCCCACCGGACACCACCCTGTCAACTTTCTACAGGAGCTCTATCGAGAGCATCCTGGCTGGCTGCATCACAGTGTGGTATAGTTCCATGGAGCATTGGATTGAAGGTTAATTCACAGGACCATAAGAGCAGCAGAGAGGATCACTGGGTACTTAACTGCATCTGTGATGTACTGAAATTATTGTCGGAAAACCTTTGAGGATCCCTCTCACTCCGGAGGCAGCACGAGTATCAGAGCCAGAAACAGCTTCTTCCCATGGGCAGCGAGACCAATGAAATGCTCATTCAACCCCTCCGAGACCCTACTATTTATTTAACAATATTTTTATAGAGCCATGTGATGTACAACCTATTGTAATTCCAGGTGACCACATCTGCAGCAAGTGTTGGTTATCTGATGGAAGATTGGCTGACTGATAGAAAGTAAAGAGAGGAGCTGTTTCTGGCCAGCTCCTGGACTAGTGGTGTTCAGCAAAGAACCAATGTGATCCCTTTGATGGACATGTGAAGAAAAATCTGAGTTGGTGGTTGCTGCCAAGGCTAATCTGGAGGTCAGGAAATGAGAGCTTCTATCATCCTTATCTCCACAGAGAGGAAGCTAGGTTTGGAATTTGGCTGAATGTTATCCTGCAAGATGCCACCAACCAAACCCTCACAATATTTGAAACCCTGAGCCTGAAAGCACATTGGTCAGAGAGGTCCACACATAGGAGCTGACACAGCTGGTGAAATGAGACCGAATAGAAGGAAAAGGAAACTATTACACTTGCAAATAAGATTTAAGTCCTTACTCAACCCACCATCACACAGGAGCATGGGATTACAACAAGGACCATTCCCCACTACCTATCAATGGCTTCTCCGTGGAGAGAGTGGGGTGCATAGATTTCCTTGGGATCCATTTAAAGGATGATGTATCCTGGATGCTCGACACCTCTGAGTCAGAAAGGTGCAGTTGCACCTGTATTTCTTAGAGGTTGAGAAGGGCAAGGTTACAGGCCTCCATACAGACAACATTCGACAGGAGCTCAATAGAGTGTGTTCTGGCTGGTTGCATCATAGTGTGGAATGGTAATTGAAAAGCATCAGATCATGAGAGTGATTAAAACTGCTGAGAAGATCACTGAGGTCTCCCTTCCCTCTATGGACAATAGCTACAAGGAGTCGTGCTTCAAGAGAATCATTGAGGACCTTTAGTATTCAGCCTCCAGTATCTTTGAGAAGCTACCTTCAAGAAAGAGGTGAAGGAGCATTAAAAATTAGGTCTGTCATATTGGGAAACTGCTCCTTCCTGAAGGCAGTGAGACTGTTGACCAATTCTAGAAACCTGTAAATTATTTTTATATATATTTATTTTGGTTTGCAATGATTGTCTGACTTAAAATTTTTTGAAGTTACAATGGTTCAAATCTGTACTGTATTTTGAATTTTTGCTAGGCTATGATGTTCAGTGTCTCCCGATGGCCCCATTGCAGTGAACTGGAATTCACATCTATGGTATTGTTCTGATGGGTGACTCCACCCTCACCTACCAAAATATAAACCCTGGTTTTCCTGCCTTACCTGATTCACCTGAGGACTAATGATTGTAAAAAAAAAATTGAAAATTAATTAAAATAAAGAAAAAGAACAATATTTTTATACATGTATATACATACTAAAAATGTATGATTTGTATAAATGTGTGTTTGCAGGTTTTTGCACTGAGGACCAGAGAACACTGTTTTGTAGGGTTGTACATATACAATCGGATGATAATAAACTTGAAACGTATTCTCATTCCTAATCTTTATATGAATCTGCCATTGGTAATTCTACAAAATTCCCTTATTAGCAATATGCAGTCTCAAAGTTCATATGGAAAATCTGGGTTCATGAGTTCAAATCCTATCATGGCAACTATAAAATCTGCCAAAAAGTAGTGTTAAGAATAAGGATGAAGCCAACACAATTGCATGAAAGTTTTCTGGTACATTTTGTTTTGTTCTGCAGAAGATAATCTGTCTTTTGGGTTAACAGCTAAGTCCTATGAAAACGGCCAAGCAAGTTACTAATTTTATTTCCATGGATACTATGTTACAGTAGGAATTGGATAAAACTGGATAGATCGCCTTTTATCAATCCATACACTACTTTGGAGACAGAGGTCAGAGCTAGTTGCATCTGCATGACATTGGAAGAACTGCTCCACAGATTTGTCAAGCAAATGCCTGACGTGGTCGCATTCACAGAACTATTCTTCGCAGGCTCGGTGCCAAGTTCCTCCACCAGTCTCTAGGTATAACCAGCCCCACTTGTGAGACAGACCCAATACAGCAGTATAAAAGCGAGCAAAGAGCTCTGGAAATCCTGAGCATCGACTCCAGCCCTCTGTCAAGTACAGATATGGAAACCCAAGGGAGGGTTTAATGTGGTACTTTGTTCAACAGGAACGGAAAAAAAGATAGCCTGAAGTGGAAATTTAGAAATATAGTCTGCAAAATAAATAGCAAAAAACAAAGGTAAGAAGGATATGGAAGGTTAAAGACCATATCTAAAAGCAGCACAGATGTTCCTCAATATTCATTTGTTGGATATGAATATCTCAAACGGCTGAATGGATGTATCCCCTTTATGCTTCGGCTGTTCACAAGTGTGAATGTTCACATTCCCCACAGCACACTTAAAAAATGTGAACTGATTTTGACAGCCAATTTAAATCCCTGTCAGTTCAGAAGATTGACACGGAGATGTGATTCAGGTAAACAGCCCTGTAAATTGATAGTGGATCAATGGCAATACAACTTAAATAATCCCGGAGAGTAGGGATCAGTGGAGCTGCTTCCTCCCAGCTCCGGAAACCAGAGCTCAATCCAGACCTTGGCTGCTGCTTGTGTGGACTTTGCGTGTGAACTCGTAGGTTTCCTCCAGATGTTCTGGTTTATTCCCGCATCGAGACATGCTCATCGATAGGTCAATCGGTCTGTTAATTACCTGTCGTGCTGGAGAGTGGTAGAATCTGGGGGAAGTGATGAGCACAAGTAATAGAAAATGAGATTAATAAGGTTGGTGTAAAGGATAATTGATGATCAGCAGGGGCTTGGGGGGCCAAAAGGCCTGGTTTCATTCTATTTGACTTAAGAACTCTGATTCCAACAAATGAGGGTGGGCCTATGACTGTGGGCTTTAGAATAGGTCAGAAAAGACAGCATCATTGAAACCGGAAATTGATATTAAAAGCACATTCTAACCAATAAAATTGACTTATGAATAGATTTCAGGAACTTATGTCATGGTGTGTAATGAGATGCCCCATCTTGATATTTTACAGGAGCTGAATTAAGCATGTCCTGTCTGGTATGCAAGCTGCAGTTCAAGTCCACAATCATCTCCTTTGTCTTGTCCACATTGAGACTCAGGTTGTTATTCTCACATTATAACCTGAGATGTTCCACCTCTTCTCTGTAGTGCGACTCATCATTGTTGCTGATGAGGCCAACGACTGTCGTGTGATCTGCAAACTAAATGACTGTTGGAGCTGGATCTAGCGATGCAGTCGTGGGCCAGTAGCGGGAACAGAAGCGGGCTGAGCACACAGCCCTGAGGTGTGGCAGTGCTCAGCAAGACAGTGGTCAACATTCTCCTGTACAAACTGTGGTCCTTCTGTAGGAAGTCCAGAATCCAGCTACGGAGATGGGCATTGAGTCATAGTGAATGCAGCTTCTCCATCAGCCTCTGCAATTGTGATCATATTAAATGCTGAGCTGGTCGATGAACAGCAGCCTGGCATATGAGGCATCGTTCTCCATGTGGGTCAGAATTGGATGGAGGGACAAGGCAAGAACATCATCGGTGATACTATTTTGCCTGTAGGCGAAATGAAATGGGGCCAGTGTCTCTGGGAGGTGTGCTTTGATGCATTCCATCACCAGACCCCCAGCAGTAGCCATTGAGACCTGTAACTGTCGCCCTCTTTGGTACTGGGATGATGGTGGCTGTTCAGAAACCCATGGGGACGATGGACGCTGCAGATGTCTGTAAGGAACTCTGCCAGTTGGTCCGTGTAGACCTTTAGTACCTTAAAAAGGTGGGGAAGCAATGAGAAGCTGGAAGAACTCAGCATTCATGGGTAAAAATGGTCAGTCAAGTTTTGAGGTCGAGTCCATTTCACTCCATGGATGATGCTTGACCATCCGAGTTCCTTCAGCTTCTCATTGTCTGCTCAAAGTTCCAGCATCTGCAGTTTTTGTGTTTCTTGGTTTCTTTAAAAGGGTTGGGATCACAGTGACCTTCAAGGGTGGCTGAAAATGGGTGATGAACACTGGTCTCGAATTCAATATCAACATCCCACATAATGAATAATCAAGGAGCCAAGCAGTCACAAGATATGACTGGAATTTTTATTCCCCTAAACACAAGGAAAGCTTGTCTTTACCAAAACAACAATCACTTTGCACTGCTCCCTTGTTCACATTTGTCTATTAGGCTACAGTTTAATAATTATCCAAAGCTAAAATTAACAATTTTACAAAAGATTTATTGTAAAATGCTTTTCACAAAGTGCAACAATATCTCAGAAACTAGAAGCAATCAAATCCACAATAATAATGTTGGAAGAGATAGAAAAGGTGCCTCTGTTCAGCTCACCACATTCCAAGTTTTCTACCTTGATGGCCAACGGTGCCCAAGACCTCTGCAAATTGGGGACAAGGATGAAAAACAAAGTCAGTTAGAAGGAAATTAACCCATCTTCAAACACCTGAGAGTTGAAGGCAAGGAGACAAAATTATAAATTGAACTGCTACTCAGGTGATTTCAGGTAACACATCTTCACATAAATGGGACAGGAAGCCTACATAGGGAACATGTTTTTAAAATTAAGTGACAAATTCCCATTTAGCAAAAAATTGAAGGATGAATGAACAAAAGCAGCTGAAGAGAATTAAGGCACAGAACGGTTGTGATTAAACTGAAAGGCAGAATTGCTCAAGGGGTTTGCTCAATGTTCCAAGTTCAAAGATTAACACCGATATTTTCATGGACTTAGTTTGGGTGCATTTATACCTGGCCTTCAGCAAGATCACAAGTAAGCAGTTTAAATTTAACCATCTTTGAGGAATTTTTTGGATGTCACACGAGGTGATTATCTTTTTTTAAAAAAAATGTTGCATATGCAATTGTGGTCTTCTTTATTTGGAGTATGATTTGCTTGGAGGTAGAAAAAAAATCAAAGATAACGTCATGTTTTAAGATTCACAGTACTGCCAGAGCTTCGTTTTTACTCCTTCTGCACGAAATAAAGTTGGACATGGTTCAAACACAGTCGTAAGGCTCAGATTTTTACTGTGGTACTGTTGGGATAAATGCACATTGTTACCTTTCTGATTTGCTGGTGAAGGACATGCTCTTGTTTCCTGCAGATTGACGATTTTTTTTCCCTGGTTTCTAAAGGAAAACAAGATGAGCAGTTTAAAGCTAATTAATACCTGTTAACATTTGGGTGTCAGTAATTATGTTCATATTTTACAGGAGAAAGGAGACAAGCTGGGCTGATTGTTTTTACATTCCTCACTGTGTCTGGTAAATCTTTCAATAGAATTTTTTGATGAGTTAACTCAATCAGTCTTTTACCATACTGAAGTGTTTTAACAAGATTAACTCAGTCTTATCAGGACCCTCAGGATCAATCGGTCATTTAACATGTTTAAAAGGCTGTAGAAATTATTGGAAACTTGGAACCTTGCTTATTATGAAGGTTGCTCTCAGCTAGCATCAGTTATTTTAAATTCAGCTTGTTTGTGAAAGTCAAGAGTCCCATCCTGCACTAGGCAGTGTTCCTTTTCTACTACACCACCACAACCATCAAACACTGATCTGAGGTAAAAACACAAAGCTGGAGAAACTCAGCAGGTCAAGCAGTGTCCTTGATATGGAAAGGTAAAAATATATAACCGACGTTTCTGGCTTGATCTCTTCATCAAGGTATGGGAAAATGTAGGCAGGTGTCCAAACAAAAGAGTAGGGAATAGGTGATAGAGGGGAAATGGGTGATAGGAGGAGAAGGGCAGCAGTGATCAAGGGGAGGAGGGATGGCTAGGGGAAGGGAAGGGAGGGAGGAGAACTGGAAAGGGAAGGGGGGAGGGGGAAGAGGGGAGCAGGATGGCAGAAGCTGGTTGAAGTTAATGCCATTGGGCTGGAGAGTGCCCAGATGGAAAATCAAGTGTTGTTCCTCCAATTTGCGGTAGTCTTGGTGGGATAGTACATAAGGCCATGCTTGCTGAGATTTTTCCATACCTTGATGAAGGGCTCAAGCCTGAAACATCAGTTATGCTTTTTTTTAACAAGGACACTGCTTGACCTGTTGAGTTTCTCCAGCTTTGTGTTTACTTCAACCATCGTGTCTGCAGACTTTTGTTTTACTTCCTATACTCAATACATTGATTTATGAAGGCTAATGTACCAAAAGCTCTATTCATGATCCTATCTACCTGAAACGTCACTTTAAGGGAATTATGCATTTTATTACCAGATCCCTATGTTCTACTGCACTCCTTCATGCCCAGTCATTTACCCTGTATGACTTACCTCAGTATCAAAACCTTGTTCTGTGAAAACAAATTAATCTCAAATTTAAAATAACAGTCAATAGGCAGCTGCAATATTTGAGTATGATAGGCAGTGACTCCACAAAGGTCCCATAAAACACCTCATTATCCTCTAATTCTCATGTATTGAGGTAAAAATCCTGCTTGGCTGTATAGATACAACATTCCGTGAAGTAACATCACAGTAAATCAAGGTCACTAGGTCCTGAAATGCAAATTCACAAAACCTGGATGCATGCTTCTTGGTGCTGGGTAAGGAAGTGGATCTGGCAAGGCACCATCACCCACCAGTTATATTCCAGCCCCATAACACAAAGACTACAGTTTACGAGTGCATGTATAATGAAATGCTCATCCTTGAAATGACGAGCAAAAATTCATGGTTTCTTTATAACTAATAATAATTTATTTAAATTATTTTTGCTGACTTTTGGCCAGAATGGCAAAAACTCGCCAAAGCTCTTTTACAGCTTGGTTCAATAAAAAAAAAAATTCTAAACTCTCAATCAACGTACAAGGGACAAAAAATTGGAGTGAAACACCAAAGGCTGCAGATGCTGTGATTGTAGTAAAAACACAAAGATGCTGGAGGAGCTCAGCTAGTCGGGAAGGGCTCAGGCCCGAAACATCGGCAGCATACCTTTACCTTCTACGGGCGTGGTGAGAACGGCTGAGTTCCTCCAGCGTCTCAGAGTTTTCACGAAAAGTTGAAGAGTGGTGTCCTCTACAGCAGCCTTACCTTCGTTTTTGTTGCACCTGATTGTAGATAGGGATCAAACTGGGTTGGTTCCTTCGATTTGCTTCCAGCTGAAAGGAAGGATGAAACTATTGTAAAAGGCTTGCACACATTCTCCTTTTGGTCCACTTCCATATGATTTTCCTAAAAAACCATGCATCTGTTGAGAAGCTTCTCTTTCCTCTCCCCACACCTTCATAGCAGAAATTCCAGTTTCACTCCTCCACAATGCAAAGGGGCACTTGTTACATTCTATTCTAAGGTCAGCATAACATCATGGACTGTACCTCAAGAATGTTTTATGTTGCATAAAAACACAGAAAACAGTTCAGGAAGGATCATGGTTGGTAAACGAAAGCAGAAATCTGATATCTCTCTCATTATATTAGACATCTAATTCTAGTGACTGTACTGAAATAAGAAATGTTCGCAATGAAACTCAAGCATTCTTGATCCATGCACCTATTGCTGACATAGCCAATGCCCACTGATTCATCAAGGGAATGTACTTAGCCTGTAAAGAACTGAAAGAAGATGAACAATGAACCACAAAGATGTGACTGCCAATTCTTAACCATTAAATTACGCAGCTGTTATTGAAAATTGCCAGGATTATGGATTCAATGTCTTCTAAATAGATCAAGCATTCAGTGTTCACAGTGGAGCACTCTACTTTAAGAATTTACAGAGCTTGATATACAGTCCTATCCAGTGGATTGAGTACAGAGCTGAATCCATTATTTTGCAATTCCTTCTCCCTAACACTGTATTAAATTTTAATCAATCCATAACAGACCTGCAAATACTTTGAAATCAGACTTGCTGTAATCGAATGGTTGGAAATTTTGGGGAGTTTTCTGCTTTTCAGTCCCCAGCTTAGGTTTCTTCTCTGGTGGTGCTGTCTCAACTCCTGGCCTGCTTTTTGGTTGTTCCCTCTTCATTTGCTGGCCTGCTGACATCTGGGATTTTTTGGGGGGGGGGGGGGGGGGGAAACACAAAGTTAAGAATATTAACATATGCAGATCCTATACTGATTCACAATCATTTAAAGTTTGGTCACATAGTATCTCAGCATGAAGCATCTGAATTCAAAAAAACACAACTCCCTTTTTCAATGACAAGATTGGAATGAATAGAAAAATAGATCAATTACTTCTCTAACTAATGTATTCTTAAAATACATTATTTGGAAATAGGCATGGAATAAACTTGGATCTGGCTTGGAGCTACCAGAAGTCAATTCTAGACAAAGCCGCGAACGAGACATCTTGAGGTAGAATACAAATCAACCTTTGCTTCTAGAATTTAATACTGACATCTCAAATATTACGTGTATGAATGCAATGGACTAGGCTTTATCAAGGGAAAAGGATACCACAATCCACATCCAGGAGACAAAATGGACTAGGGCTTTATCAAGTGTACCATAATCCACATCCAGGAAACAAAGTGGTTCAAACAAAAACCGACAGTAAGAGTACAAGAGGGAGAAGATCAAGGATTTGGGGGTGGATGGCCAACCAATCAAATTGGGGTGAGCACGAAATAAATAAAGGAAAAATAAAAGAATCAGTATAGTAAATGTAGAAGGTGTTAAAATATTACTTTTAACACAATAGAATGTGTTAAACAGCTGAAAATTGGCAAAGGATAGATGATAGAGGCTCAACAAAGATTTAGCAAGTGCTGAACTTTGATGAAGTATTCTGGACAAAAGGCACCAATTTCTTTCATTGTCGTTTGTGAGATGTGACCTTGTCGGCAATGGTGATGTTTACCATACACCACTAACTGGCACTGAATGTGGGTACGTTAAAAGTCAACCAGTGAAATGTCTGGGATTGAGGTTGTGTTTGGATGGCAGAGTTTCTTCCCTGAAGGATGCAGGCCAGTGGGACGAGGCAGAATAACACTCTAGCACAAACTAGATGGGCTGAAGGGTCCGTTTCTGAATTTTAGTGAAGAACATTTGAGTGAAAAAGATGGATTCTTAAAATGTAATCTAGTAGATTCACATCTTTCCTTACAGTTCTTTAATAAAATAACATTTTATTTAATAGAGTTGAACAGAAATTGTCCAGCTGCCTTGTGGGATTTGAACTCCATGGTTCAGAACTCTGTATGTTAATGTAGTAATTCATTCACTAAAGTTCAAGATATACAATTTGTTGCTATGTGGCCAGATTAGTTGTTACCCTTAGAATTTTGGGGATTCTGGATTTTATTTTAAAAAGGCTGTTGGTAAGTACAAAGCCACTCATTGAATAGGATCGCACAGTGGACGAAGCAGTTAGTACAACACTATTACTGTGCCAACGACCTGGGTTCGAATCTGGTGCTGTTTGTCAGGAGTTTGTACATTTTCCTCATTTCTGCGTGGGTTTTGTCCAGGTACTCTGGTTTGCTCCCAGCCTTCTTCAAAAATGTACGGGATTTATAGGTTAATTGGTATATTTGGGGGGCATGGGCTCGTGGGTTGAAAGGGCTGGTTACCGTGTTGTATGTCCACATTTTGAAAATTAGTTCGACAACACTGTATATTACACTCCTTTCAAGAGTCTTGGAACTGTGATTATCTTTAAAGACAAACTTCATTTATTTACAGTAGCAAAATGTGGAAAAATAATTAAACAATGATGCCAAGTGACATACAAGGTCGTATAGTCAAAGGGTTGAATGTTGATCCAAGTTAAGGCAGTGAAGTCTAGAGAAATGAGTCAACCTTGGCAGTCAAATGCTGCAGCAACAAATTCAGGTCGATTGAAGTGATATAAATTCAAACAAAGTGGTCTTGGAGTGGATTACACAGAATTGAAAACCTGAAGGGAATTGAAACTGTGAGAATATTCAAATTTTTACCTTCAAATCTCAAGTGCAAAAAATCAAAGTTAAAAGATCTGCATTTTTCATGTGAACAGATTTTTAATGGGTTGGCCCTCGACACAAAGATCAGACCAACATTTGTGCCTGATGCTTTACAGATTAGAACGGGAACAGCAGCAGAGTGAGGAGATGTTCATTCTGACCTCAGGGGGCAGTCTGTGTGGAGTTTGCACATTCTCCCCATGACCAGGTTCCACAGCACGTGCTCTGCTTTTCTCTCATTTCCCCAAGAAGGTGCAGGTGGGCAGGTTAATTGCTCTGGTGTGTTGGAGAATGTTAGAATCTGATGGGAGGTGGGGGCAATGATAATGCAGGAAGAATAAAAAGTGGGATTAAATCAGGATGAGTTGTGCAGGCATGACACACTGTACAGCATGTTTCCGTGCTGTATTTTTAAGAAAACAAATTAAATATAATGAAATAAAATGAAGAAACATAATTTTGAGGTTGTATTTTCAACACTGACAAATAAACCAAATGAGATGGTTACAATAGTTCTCGCTTCCTTGATGTTATCTGTACAACTGATAGGTACCATTGGATGCATACTGTATTCCACCGCATTGCGTAGCATTACGAAAATGTCTCAGTTATAACAAGTTACAACTTCTGGTTTATTTAATTTGTACCACACAAATTAGGCTTAAAATTCTGATTTACCGCAGCTTGCTCTCTGACCGAGGGGATCTCTTGTACTGCCGCAGCGTAATCTTGCTGTGCCTGTTGTCGATCAACTGAAAGGCAAGAAACCTATCTTAGAAAACTGCGACTCAGAATGAACTGAACCAGGTATCCTCAAGCTAAAACCCATGTTATTCATTTTTGAACAGATATGGATATATGCATATTACCATAAAATCCGGGAAGTCAGTGTACCGATATAGAGGTGGACTTCGAAAAAAATCCACCAGACCACGCAAAACCTGAATCTAAAACAAGACCAAACTCTGGAATTTAACCAGTTAACAGAGAAGCCAGGGATGCCTCCACACAAGGAATTGTATGAGAACATTTCATTTGATCCTCACACCTGTTCTACCATTCACTTAGCTCATCTTTACAAGCATGAGTGCCATACCTCTTAGTTTCTTAAATTTCCAACAATTATCAGATAACCTTCGTATTGAATATATTCAGCAAAAGAGAATCTATCCATTCTGGATGAAGAAATTAGCTCTCACCTCAGCCCTGCACAAATGACCACTGATTTTGAGACTGCGACACTAGTACATATTTCATTCAGGTGAAATATTATCTCTGCATCAACCTTGATAAATTCCACGTAAGCATTGTATTTGTCAACAAAATCAACTGCTAAACTCAAGAGCATAGGCTCAGTCTGCTTAATCCCTCCTTACAAGAATCGACCTGGTGAATCCTCATTTATACATGTTGTCAAACACATCATTCCTGAGTAGGACGGCCAGTCCTGTGCACAACATTCCAGCCAGGGTCTTAAAAAAGGCTCCAGATATTAAGACCCTGGTTAAGAAGAAGAAGAACGGGACGCACAAAATCAGTGAACCGGTGCGGACTCGAAAGGCCAACATGGCCTGTTTCCGCTCCGTAAATAGTTATATGGTTATAATTGCAGTGTTCTTGTACTCCATCCCACTTGCAATAATGGCCAACTTGCCATTTGTTGCTGTACCAGTGCATTGACGATCAGCAAATGCCGTACAAGGTTCTTCGAAACCCCAGTCTCTTAACTGTAGTTTTTTTAAAAATCTCTAATCAAACGGGATGATTTCACATTTTCCATGTTTACTTTTTAATCCTTGCCCATTCACAAAGCCTATCTATTTCCCAAAGTATCTTTGCTTCCTCGACACAACACAAGCTTGGACATATTACCTCTGGTTCCTGAATCTAAATCACGAGTAGTTTGTGCATGGATGGGACCCCCCCTCCCCCGACCTGACAATGAACTGCTTAGTGCTGTTCTTCACTGTCTGCCAACTTAACCGTGATCCATGTGGTCTTATTTTATTTAATAACCTCGTGCATAGCACCTTATTGAAGCCCATATGAAAGTTTAATTAGACCATTATGAATGGTTCCCGCCTAAATGCTGGTTACAGATACGTCAAATAGGATTTCCTCTCTCATAAATCTACATCGACTATATCCAAACTTTTATTATTCCTTTGGTGTTATACTTGCTCAAGACCAGATCCCAGCATTTTCCTGACTGCTGCTATCATTACTGATGGCCAATCTATTTTTTTTATTTGGTCAGAGAGTTGCCTATAATATGCAGGATTACATTCAGTTAAGGATTGTGAATCAACATTTTTTAATGATATGCAAGACCATTTTCCCCCTCAAACAATGGGAAGCTAATAGGACGGCAAAAGGTTTCGCTTTTAAAAAAAATAAATCCATTGCACGCACGTCGCCATCTGTTCTGTTATGAAACTTTAGTCAGCTTAAAAGCAGCTAAATTGTGGTTCTTTAATAAGTGCTAAAATGAAGCTTTGTCTGCCTGTCTGAGCTATTTTAATCCAAGAAAATGAAATTACCTCTGCATTGATGCGAGAAAGTTGACAGGCAAATGGAATTACAATACAAAAAAAAGTACACAATAGACTCAAAGGATGTCCACTTCTGTTAGCAAGGAAGACCTTAATGTGTTGATTCAAACATGAGCACGCAGCATGTGGATGTTCTTGGATCAGTTATGCTACATTGCAGTCAATTCCATTCATCTGCTTTCACAAAATAATCACACACCATTAAAAAAAAACCCATAAGAATTAACAGGCACTAGTGATGTACAAAGTAAAGACAACCTGCTGGTTTGGGAGTTTCTTTCTTGGGTTTCTCTTGCTGTTTGATCTCCTTCTGTAAGCATTCCTGGCTCAGCAGTTTCCATCTGTTACTCTCCTAAAATTACAAACGTGTAAAATACACAGATCCCATATATGAATAAAACTTGGTTAGATCGATACGGGGAAGCAATTCCCCCACTAATCACTATCGGTCACCAATTCAAACATGTGGGCTGTGATCAGGTTGATGATTCTGCGATGGGTGCACTTACACTGTTGCCCACGGTCCAGAAACCCACCAGTGTTCTACACCACATCCACACACCGACTAATATTTCAAGCATACACAGGAAATGTTGGAAATACTCCGCGGGTCTGGCAATATCTGAGAAATAAGATACTGTAACTGGTGAAATGTTAACTGCTTTTCTCTCTCTCTCTCTCCCCACAAGTGATGCGATGAATATTTTCAGAATTTACTATTTTTATTTTATTTTATACCCATTTTATATTTCTTGCTCCAGACCAAGGCAGGTGCAATTATTATTATATATTTTTTTTTTTGAAACTTGCAATGTGAATACTTTTTAAAAGTGTTGCCCTTTTTATCCCAAATTCTGCACATACACAAGTCAGACTAACTGCTCTAAATACTGGGCACACACTGTACATAACAAGAGACAGCCAGGGTGCACTATATAAATGCTGACACACACCCTGCCTATATGTTGCAAGTGGGAACTTCTTTCCAATAAGTTAATCTTTTTGATCTGTAAACCCAAATGCCAATTTTATATGTTGTATTTTAGATCCAAAAAGGAGTACAGCCTGAAGCACATACGCAAAATGAAGGCTTAAGAGATTCATTGCTTTTTAACTTATTGATCGAAATTTATTGCAGCATCTGATTTAAGTTAAAACAGTCTTGCTGTTTCCAAACGTAATACTTGACTGCACAAGGATCATATGAAGTCAGTTTGATTTGTTTTCAGAGTGAGAATTTGAGAAGCAAGATACCCAATTTCAACAACGAATCTCCAGATGCCTGTGGTACTTACTTCGTATATTTTGGTGGAAGGGTCAAACTTTGCTGCTTGAGAGATGAAAATGTTACTGTCCTTGAAAGGTAAATACTAAAACGAGAGAAAACAATTGAAGATGGTTTAGCAAACTCAAAAAGATTTTCAGAGAAAATGTTTAAATTTTTGATGGATAGTAACACTAAACACGAGTGGCTGGTTTGCCTCTGCTTTCCTCCAATCAAACTAAATCAGACTATCTGCTGGACATTTGTAGTGGGAGCCCCAAATAATTTCTTTCCTCTGCCTCCAGCACCTCCTCAAGAATGTAATTTCTTCAACATTTTCCATCATAGGGCACGTTTTTAAGTGCCTACATTCGCAATTCAAGTTAGCTGCATGTTTTATTTTCTCATCAGATTTCCTTGGTGCAGCAAAATCTCCATTATCCAGAATTTAAGCAACTGGCATCCTCAAGCCACCGGCAAAAAAGTTGCAGAAAATAAATATCAGTAGGTTAAGAAATACGAAAGTTTAAAACTGGCAGCTCCAGCGGGTAGTTGCCAATCCACACAACAGCCGTCTCAAGCAACCAGAAAATTCACTTATCTGGAATACATCAATCCCCACAGGGGCAGGATACCGGGGATTTTACTGTAATTTTCTGACATTATGCAAAAGTATTTCTACTTTTTAATTTTAAACTCTGAACAAAGTGAGTCACCCTGTTTGAGTTACAAGATTAAGATTTGAAAAAGAAAGTAAACACATAACGTGACACTAATTTCAACACCTCTATGGCAGCATTACCAAGCTGCTAATAAGAATAATTTTGATTATTCCTGAAGAAAATATGGGAGACTCATAGAAATATAAAAGATTATATGTGATGCAAAAGCTCTGAAGGGAGCAACAAATCAATTTCATTTACCGTACATCTCCTGAAAGACCAGTCATATTTACTATAAATGGATCTTCCAGTAAACCTGAAGTTGAATATTTTTCACTGAAACTGATCAATCTCTTACTTGCATAACAAATAAAACAAATGGATTTCTTTACACTTTGTAAACCTTTTCAGAGAAGGTAACCGTATAATAGGTTACAAGCTGGAGAAAGCCACTTGAAAAGATTACAGGTTAATATTTGAACTAGTATTGAGGGCACAGGGATTATTTCTACCTCAAACATTTGCATTAAGCTTTGCTTGCTCCGTATGTGGTAGATAAAATAACCAATCAAGAACATGAGAAAATAGCAGGAGTAGGCCACAGACCTGCCATTCATGCCTGCTCAGCCCCAGGCCTCGTCACCTGTGTTCCAGTTTCATACAGCTTTCAATCCCCTCATCTCCTCACTGACAAAAGACAAAGGAGGAAAAACCCAACACCCAACCCCAACCAACCAATTTTCCCTTGCAACCACCGCAACCGTGTCTGCCTGTCCCGCATCGGACTTGTCAGCCACAAACGAGCCTGCAGCTGACGTGGACATTACCCCTCCATAAATCTTCGTCCGCGAAGCCAAGCCAAAGAAAGAAAAATACCAGTACAACCCAATGAAACAACATTCCTTGGTCCACAGTGCAAAACGTGCATGCAGACATTATACACATAAAGACAAGTACGGTGCATATATATATATGTGAGTAAAACACAAAAGCCTACAGACACAGTGATTGAAAAACAATGTTGGAGAAACTCAGCAGGTCAGAGTACATTATATAGCAAAGATAGAGGTACATAAACAACATTTATCCCACCATCAAGGTGCGTCATAAAAGAAAACAGGGGAAGGAGGGCCTAACTTTGTGACTTGAGAGGGAAGAGGGTGGAGAGCTGGAGAAAAGGAGACAGAAGGATAGGGAAGAGAGGGAAAACGGAGTAGACTAGCAGAAACAGTACATATAAACATTCATTTAAAATTCTGTAAGTTACTATTTATTACTAATAAATAGTGGAGACTCAGAATTGTTTTAGAATTAGGAATTGACTATTAATATAAGGAATAAATACCCTCATCTAGTAAGAACAGTTTGGTACATTGCTGCAAGCAATGTTAATTCTTTACCATTTAACCAGCTTTATCATTTAAATTTAAAGTTTAGACATACAACACAGTAACAGCCCATTTCAGCCCATGAGCCTATGCTGTCCAATTTACACCCAATTGATTTTCAACCCTCGGCAGGTTTCGAACGATGAGAGGAAACCAGAGCCCCCAGGGAAAACCCACGCAGACACAGGGAGAGCGTACCAACTCATTATAGACAGTGCGGGATTCGAACCCTAGTCGACTGTTGGCACTGTAAAGGTGTTGTGCTAATTGCTACGCCAACCGTGCCACCCCATCATCCTTTTATATTCCCCCTTAATGGTAGTGTGATTATTGGGGAGAATCCAAAGCTGGCCTTTTACATTTAATACAGAAGATAGAATACTTCTTTTCATCCGGTGTGTCACAGAGACAAGATTCTGCTCAAGTCGATGGTGCAGATCGTTGACCTAAGAAGAAATGGAATTTTGTGTGGCATCGTCAGGTCAACACCACCCTAATGGTGGGATGACCAACTGCATTTTTTTTCCCCATTTTTGGTTAAGAATATAGAGATTAGCAATGAGAATGGGATTGGTCAATTGCATTGCACTTCAGTCACAACCAAATCGAGGTCAGTTTCAATTAAATCATGATGTTTTGTATAATTTCCATTGACATACCTTACTACCATAAGTTGTAAGCATTCCCTTGCTAAAAAGGTGAATCTCAAAAGTTTCAATTCTTTACTACTGACAAACTTTTGGAGAGAAATCCAACTCACCATTACATTGCATTAAATCCTGCTTCAATGTCTCTCCTAAATGGTCTTGCTCCAATTTTCAAATCATATCCCTGTACCCTTTATATATTACAACTGCAGTGAGCCAGGTTTGTATCCAGTGCTGTTTGTAAGGCATTTGTACATTCTCCCCATATTTACATGGGTTTCCACCCTTCAAAACCTACTCAGGTCAGCTTAATTGGAATATTTGAGAGGACAGGCTCATGGGCCGTATGGGACTGTTACCGAGCTATATGTGCAAATTAAATTAAATTGCTCTCTCTGTATCTACTATAGTGAATTCCTTTACTATGTAAACACTTAAGTCTCCTAACATGTCACTTCATTTAACTTGTTACTTGAAGAATGGCTGGAATGTGGCAGACTTCACTGTGTTAACATCCTGCTGTTGGAAGTGAAACCACAACATTTTCATCCAGAGATAGGCATACTAGTGATCAGGCCAAGTTAACCTCACAAGAAAAAGTGATTAGTGAAGCAAATGAGTTTTTCGCCCTCATTGAATCCCATCTTGTGTACAAGGGATGAAGAAAAATACATATTTTATCCATGGATCTAGAGATACATTGGCTAAGCAATTTAATTTCCAACAAGAACATCATTTGGCATGCAAATCTCACATCTCCAACAGAGACCACAAAAGGGAATTTTTAAAAAATCAGAATTTCTCCAACATATACGTGTACTGCAGTGACTACAAAATGGCTAGATTTTCGTAAAGCTCATCTCGTTCATTACAGATTTAGAGGAGAAAGAGAGAGACTTCCTTTGATCTGGTCTATGTGCAACTGCAGATTCACCAATGTGGTTTGACTCTAACAGCATTCTGTAATATCTTTTCAAAATACTTAGTTCAGAGGGTCATTAAATATAGCCACTAAATGCTGGCCTTGGTCAGCACCAACTATATTTATGTAAAAACACCCAAACACTTCTTCATAGACAAAATTGAGTGGGAAAGCTTACCATTCTGAAAGGGTTTTCAAAGGATTCCAAGATGATTTTCACTTTTTGTTGTGCTGCTGTCAATATTGCAGATTCCTTCTCAGTTGAAGCACAATCCTGTGGCAAGGATGATGCTCACTTAATGTACATAAATAAAACACACAGATCCAAGGCAGGAGGCTTTCGCACAAAGATTTGTTTTGATACCTTTGTCACTGCTTTAATATGCAACATCCAATGAGACTAAAAACAGAAAAATACTGGAGGAACTCAGCATCCATAGGAGGTCATGACAGACATTTTGGGCCTGAGCCATTTTTCAAGATCAATGATCTTGACCTCAATTATTTACGGGAGACAACACTCAGACTTACAGGCAGTGTAAGTAGTGCTGCCAGATTGGATAAAGAACTCAAACACGACCCCTAGTTAGTCCACAGAATTTGGCATAGACCTGAGCAGTGTTCGACAGTTTGATGGCAGGCTGAGTTAAGAAGAAAAATCATTTTAATATATCCCAGAAAACTCGATTGGGAAATATCATGCAGTATGGAAGCAATTCAAGCACAGCAGGAAAGTCAATCTTGAATATTTCCGTTGGGTCAGTTATAGATATCCTATTGTTGGGCTCAGGACAGGGAGAAATCCAATTCCATATCCTCTCAAATAATCAGTTACCTCACAGAGAATTGATTGAACACATGGATACTGTATGACAACATTTACTGTCTGAGTAATTTTATTGCAGTACAAGACAGCAACTTAAAGCAAATGCGACATGGAAACCACTTAAGAACATGTGCCATGGAGATATTTTAATTAAAAAAAAATTTACAGCACGGTGGAAGCCGATCTGCACAATTACACCCAAATTACAAAGCCGTACGTTTTGGAGGGGTGGGATGAAATTGGAACACCCGGGGAAAACCCATGCAGACTCTGAGATACTTTAGTCACAAGGAACTTATCCTTTTTTTTGTTTATACCAGCTACTTCAGTTTTACAAAACAATATGCAATTGAAAATGAGTAGTTATGGGATTTGAAAAAAAGAAAACAATTACTCGCATAACCCTCAATCAGCTACTAAAACCATCAAAACATCTTAAGTTATTATGCAGCAATCTGAACAAAAAAGTCAAGAGAATAAAAGAACCTACATCAAATATGGTGACGACTGGTTTGCCTGCAATGAGTGGCAAGATCTCAGTATCATTCAAATCTGGAAACAATTTACTGACTTCCATCACTGGTACTGAAAAAGAGTGAAAAATACGTTGGTGTAAAATAGGGGTCTCCAAAGTGGTCGATATCAACCCTAAGCGTCAATGGGACTATCCAAGGGGCCTAAAAATACCAGGGGGGTCAAAAGTGGCGAGGGGTGGGTGGGGGAGAAGAGGTCGATAAACACCAGCGGATCAATTGAAATTTTGGGGACAAAATAATTGTAGAGCCCGGTGCCCCCGCTGCCATCCGGGAGATCGAGGTTGCCGTCCCTGCCTGAGAGCCCGAGGCGACTTCTTTGATATGGATGACACCGCGCCCAATGTTGAGAATGGAATTTCCATCACTGATGCTGAAGGCTTGGACCCAGCTCTGTTTGGCATCTTCCCGGCAAGAAGTAAAGGTTTTTTAAAAACTGTTATTGTAATCGCTTGCTTAATTTACATATTTGTTGCTTGACAATTGGCACGTTGTAACAAAGTTTGGGTTGTTTCTGGGAGGCCTGGACATCATGCAAATGGTACGCAGTTTCCCTCGCTAATGTATATGGAAACTGCATGCTTATTTTTCCCTCACTAATGTATATGGAAACTGCACGGTTATTTATTTATTTGCTTATAATACTATAATACATACCTGTGGGGCCTATGAGGGATTAAGGATTCCATGAAGGGGTCAATGGTCTAAAAGGTTTGGGGGCCCCTGGTGTAAACCAAGAAAATGTGCAGATGGCGGGGGGGGGGTCTAGTGCAATACAAACATACTGGAGAAATCCAACAGGTCTTTCAGCATCCATGGACAATAAAAGGCCATCAGCATTTCGGGTCTGAGCGCTTCAATGGGAATGTAGATGGCTGAATAAGAACTTGGGGAGAGAGAGGAGAGAGGGAGGGGAAGGAGGTCAGATTAACAGGTGGGAAGGTAGAAAAGCTGAGGTGAAAGAGGCCCAAGAAAGATAGCTCTGATAGAAGGAAGAAAAGGAGGTGGAGTACCGGAGGAAAGGAGACAGAGGAGTAGCGAAAGAAGAGTATGGGGGAGGAGTTTAACCGAAACTGGAGGTCAATATTGATGCCATCAGAAACCGCCAAGATAGAACGCAAGGTGCTATTCCTCTAATCTGCAGGCGTCCTCAGTGTGGTAGTACGTGAGGCCAGACAAGTCAGTGTGACAATGTGTGGAATTAAAATGGTTGTGAGGTACTTGCTGTTGCAGTGGACAAGTTATTTTCACAATATAAATCAAGTAAATTGAGAAGAAATGCAAACCTCTTTTTGATAACAAGAGACACAATAGGTTTTTTAAACATTTGTTTCAAAACGGATCAAAGTCCCTGTTGACGTGCCAACAATATGTCAGTTGGGGCAATGCCAATCATCAAACTGCAGGAAGAGCCATCGGTGGAGGGAGTGGTGGTATACTGCTCATTATTCATTCTTTTCACAGGCTAATCTTGGGAAGCAAGGCATGGCCAGGGTTAGGCATAAATTAAGGATTACTGGATCACAAAGATTTCAAATATAGCTATCCCTTGACCTACTTTTGAGATACCCCAAAAGATTTGAACAATTTTGCAAACATATTCAATGTCAGATGAACTGGGATCGAACAATGTTTAATTTAATCAGTAATGCGTGGATATTTTCAATTTCAACCGCATAATTACTCATTGACTGAGACCACAAAATCATGCTCTGGAAACACTTATGTTACTGCCACATACACCTAAAATATCACTGAGCAAGATTTTATTGGAGCCACTGAGATCAACTAAAGTCCATGAAACAAAGCTCAAATGAATAATTTCAATAGATTCTCTTCACAAATGTATTCAAGTCATTTTTTTGGCAATCCTAATGGCAAATAGTTTTACAAAGGACTGTAAAAGGGATTCAAATGTCCATCACTGGCTCTGACACCCCCCACCCCCCCCCCCCCGCCCATCCATTGCAGACATCCAACTGAGGTGTTGCCTCCAGAAAGCAGCCAACGCCATAAAGGACCCCATTACCCTGGTCACAACCTGCTACCTTCAGCCGGAAGGTAAAGAAGCCCGAAAACAAGCACCGTTAGGTTCAACAGCGGCATCTTTCCATTAGCTACCACTCTTGCACCTCCTCTTAGTATATTAAGTGTGGACTTGAGTTACTTTGAGCACTCTGAATACTGGGAATATATTTTTATTTATTGTGCCTCCATTTGTTTAATTTACTTACATCGGTAAGTAAGAAGCAAGAAGGTATTTTGGGCCAATATACATCATACACTGTGTATGACAATAAACTCTACCGTTATAAACATGTTATTGGGAAAAATGAAATAATGAAAACAATTAACTACCACTTCAAATTTATTTAACTGGGGTCGGCTAAAGAATTCCATCTATTTGCTGTAATGAGATTTATTAAACACTCTACTTGTCCCATATTCTTTGGCTTCATGAAGGCAAAAGTTAATAAGACTATCCCGTAAATGCAAGATGAAATGAGATACTAACAATATGGCCAGAAGATTTAGAACAGAGCAAGGGTTTTTAATTCTTCTGACTGCACTAATGCCTATTCCCACGTGGAATGGATGATATAGTCACACATGGAAATAATGCTCCAATAAAAATTCCTTTGGTGCTATCGCAACCATCATACATTTATAACTTATTTAAAACAACCAACCCCTGTGCTATCAAGAATAAATTAGGTCATTTAAGATGAACATTCAGTGAAGTGCAATGGCAGAGCTCAATGGAGCCTATCCTTATGACTCAAGCCTGTCAGTCCTGATAACATCTTCATGAATCTTTTCTTCATCCTTTCCACCTTAATGACAGCTGGGTAACCAGAACTGGACACAATACTCCAAGTGTGCTTTCATTAGTGTCTTGTACATATGTAGCTTGACGTTCCAGCTCTTCTAATACAATCCCTGTGAGCTCCAATCCAAGCATGCCAAACATCTTCACCAACATCCTGCTCATTTTCATGGAACTATGTACCTGTATCCCAAGTCTCCTTGTTTTATTACACTACCCAGGGGTCTACCATTTACTGTTCAAATCATGTCCTGAATTAACTCACCAAAGTGTAACACCTTGCACTTTTCTGTGCTAAATTCCGACCGTCATTCCTTGGTTTACTTTCCCACCACCTAGATCCTGTTGTTATCTCAAATAATTTCCTTAACTGTCCACTACACCACCAGTTTTGGTGACATCCACAAATGTACTAACCACATTAATTACATTATCACCGTCATTAATTTAGACCTTCAATAGTGAACCCAGCATCAATCCCTGCGGTACATCACTGGTCACAGCTCTTCAATCTGATTACCAATCCTCCACGACTGACCCCTGACTCCTACCATCAAGCCAATCCTGCATCTCATAGGCCAGCTCATCTGAATCCCATGTGATCTGACCTTCTGGACCAGCCTACCATGTATCTGAATCCCCAGATCCCTTTGTTCTTCCGCACTCCTCAGTGCCCTACCATTTATTGCATATATCCTCCCAAAATGCAATACCTCACACTTGTCTGCATTAAACTCCATCTGCCAATTTTTGGCCCATTCTCCCAGTTAGTCTCGATCCCTCTGCAAGCTTTGAAACCTTCCTTGATGTTCACAACGCCTCCAATCTTCGTGTCATCAGCAAACTTGCTGATCCAATTGATATAAACAACAAACAACAATGGCCCCAGCATAGATCACTAGTCACAGGCCTCCAATCTGAGAAGCAATATCCCAGTACCACTCTGACTTCTCCCATACAACCAATTTAGAATCCAATTTACAATCTCTCCAAGTGTCTGAACCTTGTGGGACTTTGTCAAAGGTCTTACTAAAGTCCATGTAGACAACATCCACAGCCTTTCCTATATTTACTTTTCTTGGTAATTTCCTCAAAGAACTCTATTAAGATTCATTAAGCATGATCTACCACGCATAAAGCCATGCTGAATATTCTTAATTAGCTCTTGGCTTTCCAAGTATATCCCAATTTCTCAGAAAACCTTCCAATAATTTATGTACTACTGATGACAGGGTCACCGAACTATAATTTCCTGGTTTACTTTTGGAGGCTTTTTTAAAACAGCGGAACATGAGCTCCTCTCCAATCCTCCGGCACCTCACTTGTGACAAAGGACATTTTAAATTTTTCTGCCAGGGCCCATGCAATTTCTACACTAGTCTCCCTCAAGGTCCAAGGGAATATCATGCGAGTCCCAGGGGATTTATCTACCTTTATTCGTTGTAACACATCAAGCACCTCCTCCTCTTTACTCTCTATATGTTCCATGCCACCACTGCTCGTTCCCTTCCTTCCTTATTCACTATTCCAGTTTCCTGAGGAAATACTGATGTAAAAAAACTGTTCAAGATCTTCCCCATATTGTAAAGCTCCACACATAGATGACCACTCAGTTTCTTGTAGACCAATTTTGTCCCTTACAATCATTTTAGAAAACATACTTTTGGAAACTCTTTGGGTTTACCTTCACAATATCTGCCAAAACAACCTCATGTCTTCTTTCTGTCTTCCTGATTGCTTTATTAAGCATTTTCTATATTCTTCTAGTTCCTCATTTGCTCCTTGCTGCCTATACCTGTTATACACCTCTCTCTTTTTCTTAACCAGATCACCAATATCCCTTGAAAACCAAGATTCCCTATGCCTATTAACTTTGCCTTTAATCCTGACAGGAACATGCAAACTCTGCACTCTCCAAATTTCACCTTTGAAGACCTTAAACTTACTGAATACATCCTTGGCAAAAAATAACATCCCAACTCACTCTTCCGAGATCCTTTCTCATTTCTACAAAATTGGCCTTTCGCAATTTATCTAAATTCGAGGACCAGATCTATCCTTATCCTTAATTAACTTGAAACCAGTGACATTATGATCACTGTGTCCAAAATGTTCGCTTACACATACTTCTGTTATCTGACCTGTCTGGTTCCCTAAAAGGAGATCAATTATTGCATCCTCTCTCATTGGTACCTCTATATATTCATTTACAAAATTTTCCTGAATACATTTGACAAACTCTAAGTCATCCCACCCTTTTACAGTATGGGAGTCTAAGTCAAAACGTATAAAGTTAAAATCTCCTACTGTCGCAACTTTGGCCTGCTATCTTTCTACAGATTTGTCCCTCAAATTCTCTACAACTATTGGGCAGTCTATAATACAACCCTATAAGTGTGGTCACATCATTCCTGTTCCTCAGTTCTACCCATATGACCTCTGGACTGTCCTGTCTAGGCACAGCTGTGATATATCCCAACTCGCAATGCCATTCCTCTCATTTTAGTCCCTCCCCCTCTATCACGTCTGAAACAACTGAACCCCAGAACATTGAGCTGCCAGTCCTACCCCTCCCTGCAACCAATTCTCACTTATAGTAATAATGTCATAATCCCAAGTGCCAATCCATGCCTTAAACTCGTCTGCCTTTTCGACATAGACCTTGCATTGAAATAGATGCACCTGAGAACATTTCTATCTCATACAAACCTGTCTACATCCAGTCCTCACATGACCTCCTTCTCACTACCTGCTCTAACACTCTGGTTCCAATCCCCCTGCCAATCTAGTTTAACCCCCTCCCCCCCCCACCAACCCCCAACCAGAGCAGCACTACCAAAAACTACTTGCAAGGATCTTAGCCTCCCTCCAGTTCAGGTACAAACCATCCCATTTAAACAGGTCCCAGAATCCAATTGTCCAGAAACATGAAGCTCTCCCTCCTACATCATCCCTTTAGCCATGTATTTAGCTGCATTAATTTCCCTTTTCTTGCCTCACTATCATGTAGCATGGGTCGCACTCTTGAGATCGGATCCTGGCGGTCCTGTTTTAGCACTTCATAAACTCTGTTTGCAGGATCCCCTCATCCTTCCTACCCACATCATTCGACCCTATGTGGACCACAACATCTGGCTGCTCACCTTTCCTCCTGAGAATACGGAGAACTCAATCAGAGATGTTACGGACCTTGGGACCAGGGTGGCAACAGACTATCTGGGATTCTTTATCTCTCCCACAGAACCTCTTATCTGTCTCCGTATCAAATCTCCTATCATTACTGCTCTCCTCTTTTGCCTCCTTCCTTTCTGAGCTGAGGGACCAGTCTCGGTGCTGGCATGTGACCACTGCAACTTGTCCCTGGCACTTACAACAGACTATAACTGGAGGTGGGAGAGCAGTGAAATTATATTACCATGAAATAGGTAGTAAAGAATCTGGAGCTCTCAGTCAAATTAATAAAAACATGGAAGGAATAAAGGTAAACAATGTGGGGAAAATGGTGAGCAATTCAGAACGAAGGAGGGACAATGGTGTCTGACCAATGGTGTCTGACCAATGGTGTCTGACCAATGGTGTCTGACCAATGGTGTCTGACCAATGGTGTCTGACCAATGGTGTCTGACCAATGGTGTCTGACCAATGGTGTCTGACCAATGGTGACTGACCAATGGTGTCTGACCAATGGTGTCTGACCAATGGTGTCTGACCAATGGTGTCTGACCAATGGTGTCTGACCAATGGTGTCTGACCAATGGTGTCTGACCAATGGTGTCTGACCAATGGTGTCTGACCAATGGTGTCTGTTTTTTCTTACAATCTTAATAAATTATCTTTCTGCAAATGAAGCAAAAATAACTCAACAAGGCTCAGCAAAGCAACAAATGTAAAAATATACACAAGCTTCAGCCTACCTGAGCCATGAATAGGTTGCATCTCATCTGAGAGATGGGAACAATCGTGAGGTCCAAAGAGAAGGTTCTCGGCTTTCTTTAAAGCAAAATGAGCAAATCTTAATATGCCAGCATTGCCTTCTTCATCAGCTAATAAGCGCTGCAGAACAATATTGGTTCACTGGATTGTAAGTAAAAATATAATTAGTCAATAAAAGCAAAGTAATTTATCTTTCTGGGCAAATGGAAGACATGCAGTGAATATTTTCCACTAATTTTCTGTCTGAAAAGACAGTTTCACCATGGACCTGCTCTTCAAGTAGCAATTGGGTGATCATCAACAAAAGTTAAATACTTACATCCTTGTTGTAAGATCCTTGCCCCTTTATTAAGGGGCTCATCTTCTGTGGCAATGGTGTTGATTCTGTCTGGAGAGAAAAGCAATAGAAGTGAAGCAATTTCTGTTATTTTTTTTTTCCCAACTGTGCACTAAATGCAAGTTCATTACACCAGAGGGGTTCATAGTCGACGATGTATCAACATTAATGTACAACAATTTCATCAGGGGTAAAGACAATTGAGCAATGGGTGAAGTACATTAAAAACCTATCGAATTATGAACAGACCCCATGCAAATCTTCCACTACCAAACTCTGTCCACACTGTCTTAAATGACTGAAAAAAGATTATCGTTGGTTTATCTTGTTTTGCAAATTGCTGGCTCTCAAATATCACAGATCAACCCAAAAAGTTGCAGCCCTTCTAATATTTGGAAGTTCTACACTTCCAAAACATTGCAAGGGGATTGAGGCATCAATAGATTAGGAAAAAAAAAGAAAATTTCATTCAAATACACAGAAGTATCTGGTAGAAATTAACTGTCGCTGAAGAACGTCACAGCAATAATCTGTTCACAATTTTTCAGAAGGGACAAAGCTATAGCTTGAGGTCGCTTCCAGTTTGTAATTTTCTCAGAACTCCTGTCCTTTGATCAAATGGACAATTACATTGCAAGGACATAAAATCTGGCTGTTACCTTAAGAAGAGGCATATCTCGTGCCTGTTGAACCAAGAGATGTAGTTCATTAATCTGCTGGCGAACTAATGGGGGTATGGGGTTGCAGCAAGCTATGATCCCCTGAGGCTCTCTAGGGATTAAAGAGAGAAGGTTGGAAGAATTCTGCAGTATCAGAATATTACAGTGATCCAACATAAATACAAATAAAGTAAAACATTTAAAAAAAAATACAGCTGGTCAGCAAGCTAACCATTTTACTGAATTTGCTGTTAGGAAGGACAAACCAATCTTCTTGCAACTTGACCAGAAGAAATTCTGCAAACTGGGGAGCAGATTGATATAGTGCATATGTATCATTTGTTGTTATGTCCGGATATGTTTGCAGCTTTTTTTTGGACCGGGGACCACAGAACACTGTTTCATTGGGTTGCACTTGTACAATCGGATGATAAACGAACCAGGAATTATAAAAGCAACCTTCAAGTAAAATAGATTAAAAACACAACGCTGGAGAAACTCAGCAGGTCTCAAGAGTGCACTTTGTAGAGCAACGATAAAGATACATCACCAATGTTTTGGGCTTGAGCACCTTCGTCAAGGTCTGAACATAATGTGGGGAGGCGCCCGAACAAAATGGGTACGGGGGGTGGGGGAGGAAGCAGACTCTCATAGGCAGGAGGTAATAGGTGGATAAGGGAGGGAGGGCATACCAACAAACAAGAGGTTGGCTCTGTGAATGGAGAGGGAAGGGGTAGAGAGCTGGAGGAAGGAAGATGGGAGGACTGGGAGTGGGCTAGCAGAAGCTGAAATCAATGTAACTGCCATCGGGTTGGAGAGTGCCCAGATGGATTATTTGGTCTTTCAATTTATGGGTGGTTTTAGTTTGACAGTGCATGAGGCCATGGACAGACATGTCAGCACAGGAGTGGGGCGCAGAACTGAAATGGTTGGCCACTGGAAGATGTGGACAGAGCAAAAACCATCTCCCAGTCTGCGACCAGTCTCGACAAGAAGGCCACAATGGGAGCACAGGATGCAGTAGACGTCCCCTACAGAGGCAAGTATTGCTTCACTTGGAAGGACTGTTGGGGGCCCCAAGTGGTGATGAGGGAGGAGGTGAGCCTCAATTGTGGCACTTGCTGAAATCCCAGGGAAAGGTACCAAGGTGGTGATTAATAGAAAGGGATGAATGGACGTAAAAGCTTTCACTAGCAAGAGAAATTAATTATTTATCCATCACCACCAATGTAGCTTGCATCCATCAATAAGATGAAATCTGGAAACAAGGTAAGATCTGTGACTCCTGTGACAGAGGAGGCTGACATTGAAGAGGCTGGGTGCACAGTGGGAGATCGCTTCGTTAAGAAACTCTAATCTATCGACCACAATAGCATGGATCTCCCAGTGGTCACCCATTTCAATACCCCCTCCCCCACCACCACATTCCCATGCTGACATGTTTGTCCATGGTCTCATACAGTGCCAGACTGAGACTGCCCACAAATTGGAGGAATAACACCTCATCTCCCATCTGGGCACCCTCCAACCGGATGGCATTAACATCGACTTCGTCGGTTTCCTTTAAACCCACCTCTCCCTGTCACCTTTCCCCCAGCTGTCTCTCCTCCCTTTTCCTCCCTTTTCTCCTTTCATAGAGCTAAAATCAATTCTTATTTTTCCTCTTATCATATCCAACTAACACCTTTTGCTCCACCTCTTCCCCCTTAATCTTGAGACTTTAATTAAGATGCTTGTCTGATTTTTGCTGATACCTTGAAGACGAGCTCAGGCCCAAAATGTAGGTAATATATCTTTTACCAGCTATAGTTAAACAATAACTTACTTAGGTAGCTCCTCTGCTATTTTGATCAGCATATGGTTGGGCAAGACATATCTGTGAGAAAATAAAACACGTTATTTTTTCATAGCTAATTTAACATTAAACCACATGGCAGTTTCATATCTGCCTTTAAAAATATATATATTTTCCTTAAATTATGGAAAAATCTTCAGACGGAGATGGGGGTTGAGAAGCGGAGTAGACGAAAAAATTTGAACTCATCATAAGTAGAGACTAGATTGCCCAGTTGCTGCCACAGCCCTCAAGTACATATCAAAATCATTAAAAAAAATCACAAAGGACGCACAGTTCTGTCAACGAGCAGAATATCAAAAATCCTGATCCATTGGCAGGAGATTTATGTTGGCTATTTGTTGAGGAGTTTAGAAAACCTGACTAATACATTTTTTTTAATGACCAAGAAAATACAAGGAGGTAAAAAAACCCACAGAAAATTTTTGAAGAACGGCAAAAAGATCCACAGAGAAGAGATCTGCGATCTTCTTGTGTGGCAGAGTTAATGATTTTAAGAGGTATTTCCACCAAAACATGCATGCCCTGGAAGACACAACTGAATTTATTTTGGTTCAATTGTGATATTCAAAAGTGAAAACAAAAGCTTGTGGCAATGAGTGCATACCCTACACTTTCGTCCTCTTGTCGTGCAAACTTGTCCCGCCAGGTGTAAAGCAGTTTTAATGCTGTTAGCTGCTGTGTGTTCAGCTGTTTTTTATGCCTCCTGTGCAGCCAAAGGTAGGACTCATCAGTAAAAATTGGCTTGCAGTATTTCTGCAATAAATCAGAAAGGTATAAAACAAATCAAAGATTAATTTGAGCTGTATGGATTCCAAATTAGAATACAGTAAAATCCCCATTATCCAGAATTCAAGCAATCCGGACCCAGAAGCAACCAACAAGATAAAAATGAGAAATTAAATAACTTTTAAAAATCTGAACAAAAGTTTAAAATTAAATGTTTTCCAAAGCAACACACAAGCCCTTGGTGAAGATGGGAGCAAAAGTTCAGTCAGCAGAATGCCCTGGGTCTGCCCCGCCCGCAGCAGCTATTTGAATAAAGTTTCAATAAAGTTGTGTTTGAATAAAACGGCGCCATCCAGGATGAAGAGCTGGTCGATGCCGCTCACCATTGAGATGACTCAGAGTGTCTCTTTATCCCTGCTTAATGTCTTTATTCTGATTAGTATATTAACTCTAAATTTAGGGGGGGAGGTGGTGTTAATTATCATGGTGGTACAGTTAGTACAACACTGTTACAGTGCCAGCGACTGGGGTTCACATTTAAATTTTGCAAATTACAGGAATTACCTGATTAAAGTAAACTTAATATAATTAAGGACTACAATGCAGATTTTGTTTGCAAATTACTTTACATTTTGCACTGTTTTTTTGCCTTTTAAACTGTTTATTCATATTGTGGTGTATTAGTTCAATATGGTAAGACAGTCTCGGGCAACCGAAAAATTTGCATATCTGGCATCTGCAATCCCTGTAGGGTTATAGAACCCATGAGACTCCAGATTCCTTCAATGTGGTCAACGTTTATCTGTTCTTGAAAAGTGGTCAGTGAACAACAGTTTATTGAAACGTGGAGACAAGCAATAAATACTGAATATCCTAGCTCTAAGCTTGAAAATGTAAACAAAATACAGGACTGTTCTATTCAAAACTTAGAAGCCGTTATTGAATTACAGTCACATGGTGTATACAATTGTCAATATATGCACAGCTTAAGGTACAACTGTCTTTACTGTGAATTCAGAACGTTAATGGCACTTTGGTGCAAACTCACACGGGAGAGAGATGAAAAGGGCAAGATACCATTATGGAGAATATTGGAAAAGGACAAACAAGGGAAGCACAGTTAACGCAGAAGTTAGCACAACGCTGTAGTTTTTAAGAGGTTACCAAGAAGGTATATGAAGGAATGGCTCTGGATGTTGTCTACATGGTCTTTAGTAAGGCCTTTGACAAGGTCCCACAGGGGAGGTTAGTTCAGAAGGTTATGACGCTAGGTATTCAAGAAGAGGTTGTAAACTGGATTCAAAATTGGCCGTGTGGGAGAAAACACAAGAGAGTGGAAGTGGATGGTTGTTTCTCAGACTGGAGGCCTGTGACTAGTGGTGTACCTCAGTGATCTGTGCTGAGATCCATTGTTGTTGGTCTATATCAATGATCTGGATGATAATGTGGGAAATTGGATCAGTGAGTTTGCTGATGACCCTAAGATTGGAGACGTTGTAGACAGCAAGGAAAGCTTTCAAAGTTTGCAGAAGGATCTAGTCCAAATGGGAAAATGGCCCAAAAAATGGCAGATGGAGCTTAATGCAGACAAGTGTGAGATGTTGCATTTTGGAAGAACGTACACAGTAAATGACAGGGCACTGAGGAGTGTGGAGGAGTAAATAGATCTGGGAATATAGATACATATGGGAATATAGATACATATGATAATTCCCTGAAGGTGGCATCACAGGTGGACAGGATTGTGAAGAAAGCTTAGCCTTTATAAATCAAAGTACTGTATTGAGTATAGGAGATGGCATGTCATGTTGAAATTGTTTAAGACATTGTTGAGGCTAAATGTGGAATATTGTGTGCAGTTCTGGCCACCTAATACAGGAAGGATATCAGTAAGATTGAAAGAGTGCAGATAAAATTTAATAGGATGTTGCCAGGTCTTCAAAAGCTGAGTTATAGGGAAAGAATTAATACGTTAGGACTTTATTCCTTGGAGAATGAGGGGAGATTTTATAAGAGGTTTACAAGATTATGAGAGTATGGACATAGTCATTGTGAGTAGGCTTTTTCCACTTAAGATTGGGGAGAAGAAAGTTCTTCACTCAGTGGTGGGAGTGTGGAATGTGGTGAATGCAGACTCGATCTTACCTTTTATGAATAAATTGGCTCAAACCATGGATGGGAGAGGTCTGGAGGGTTATGGAAAGGGGGCAGGTCAAGTGGAATGATGGTCAGCACACATTAGCATTCTATGGTTCTATGTTACAGTGCCAGTGACCCAGGTTCAAATCCACGCTATCTGTAAGGAGTTTATACGTTCTCCCTGTCTCTGTGTGGGTTCCCTCTGGGTGCTTCAGTTTCCTCCCAATCTTCAAAAACGTACAGGGATTGTAGGTTAATTGGTATATTTGGGTGGAAAGGGCTTGTAGGCCAAGGGTCTGTTATAAAGCTGTATCTGTAAATTTTTAAAACATTGTTCTTCTGGCCAACGTTATAACAAATGACGAGCTGCAGAACAAAATGTCACGTCGCAGATCTCTGCTCATTTCCACCAGGATTTAAAAGCATATTCTGAATTCCCAGTATGACTGAGATGAGCTGGTTAAAGCTGATAGTGCGTCCAAATTTTAAAAATCTGGAAAGCTATTATTCTATTAAATAGCACTTTAATTTGAGTGAGCTCTTCAATTTTTGTTTTAAGGTGAGACAAGTAATAAAGTGGTATGGGTGGTGCAGAGAAATGGATCAAAGGTCAAGTCACAAGATCATAAAACTAGCAAAAAGAATCTCTGGAGTCTCCCTTCTCCCCCACCGACGTGATCTACAGGAATCATGTCTGAAGAAGGCGCGCAAAATCATTGAGGACCCTTTCCACCCCACACCCAGCATCTTTCAGCTGCTCCTGTCGGGAAAGAGGCACAGGAGGATCAGAGCCAGCACCACCAGGCTGAGGAACAGCTTCTTCCCCCAGACAGTGAGAACGCTGATCGATCCGAGGAAATTATCACACTAACTGAGACTCTCATACTTATGAAATAATAGGAATACTTGTCTTGCATATGTATTGTGTCTGTATGTGTGTTACATCTGGTTGTGTGTCTATGTGATTTGGATCCGGGATTGGAGAATGCGGTTTAATCGGGATGTACTTGTGCAATCAGATGCCAATAAACTTGACTTGATGGTGTTTTGAGTTAATCTCTTGCTATATGTTATATTAAACCCAACAAATTCAGGAATAAGCGATCACCTCTCAAACTTGCACTGCCATGTTAAATCCTAAGACTGGTCTGATTGCAAACTCAACTCAGAAATCCCATCCACCCAGGATAACTTTTACCCATTCGCTTAACAAAAATGTCTCCACTTCTGCCCTAAAAACGTTCAAAGACTCTGCTCCCATCACAATTTGAGGAAAACCGGCAGCATTCAGAGAGAAAAAATATTAATCTCTGACTTAAATGGATGAACCTTTACTTTTTCAACGTGGCCACAAGAGCAAACCTCCTCTCCACAGCCACGTTGTCAAGTTGATGATTAGCGCTCGTACGGTTCACTCAGGGATAGAAGCCTTATCCCCACAATCTGCCCAATCCAGCTATTGCTCATAAATCATCCTCTAAGGGCTGCTAATTCATTATCATCCTTGCTGAAAAAAGTATTCACCAAAATATTATGCATATGAAAGAATACCATCCTCTATGTACTGAATTCCTTAGGAGCACTCCTAGTGACTTGTTGCAATTGCACCCTAGACTTTTACATATCATGCTTTGTCTTCTAGAGCTCTTCATTCTTTCACCATTCAGAAAATGCTTTAATTTAAATCTTCCCCACCAATTCAAAATAACTTTATATTTTCCCACATAATTCCCTATTTGAACATCTTTTCTTTGGCTTGGCTTCGCGGATGAAGATTTATGGAGGGGGTAAAAGTCCACGTCAGCTGCAGGCTCATTTGTGGCTGACAAGTACGATGCGGGACAGGCAGACACGGTTGCAGCGGCTGCAGGGGAAAATTGGTGGGTTGGGGTTGGGTGTTGGGTTTTTCCTCCTTTGCCTTTTGTCAGTGAGGTGGGCTCTGCGGTCTTCTTCAAAGGAGGTTGCTGCCCGCCGAACAATGAGGCGCCAAGATGCACGGTTTGAGGCGAGATCAGCCCACTGGGGCAGGCACCAAGAGATTTCTTTAGGCAGTCCTTGTACCTTTTCTTTGGTGCACCTCTGTCACGGTGGCCAGTGGAGAGCTCGCCATATAACACGATCTTGGGAAGGCGATGGTCCTCCATTCTGGAGACGTGACCCATCCAGCGCAGCTGGATCTTCAGCAGCGTGGACTCGATTTGAACATCTTTACCCTCCTACTTAATCAACATCTATTTTCCTTGTCCTCTTTACAATTTAATGTCTTATCGATGACTATCATCAAATTGAGCAACTAAACCTTCAGAGCCTTCGTTCAAATTACTTGATTAAATTGTATGAGGTTGAGGCTCCAGTGACAATCTTAATGGCACACTGCTTGCTGAATCAGGCCCATTCATGCCGGCCTTGCTTCATATTAACCACCTGAACAATATCACATAGGCTATTTGTTTCGTTTGTGCATATTCTACCAAATTCTAATTACATCAGTTTCCAAGCTACAATAAATTACTTGGCAGTACAAAAAAGTGCTGGAGAAACGTAGCAGGTCACCCAGCATCTATAGATAGCAAAGTGTCATCAATGTTTCAGGACCAAGTCCTTTGTCAAGGTACATTTTGACCTGCTGAGTTTCTCCAGCATTTTGTGTATTGCACTACAATCGTAGCCTACAGACTATTGTGTTTAACTTAATAAATTACTTTGTAGTTTTGAAATCAACAGCAATAATCTTATTTAAGATTATTTTCATTTGAATTGCAATAATGAACTTGTTGCAACCTACCTTGAGACAAATATCTTTACTCCTCTGCCATACCAGTTGAACAAGATTTCCGTGTGCATTCCCTTGGTCCCTTAATTGATTTTTCATCTGGTCATAGATGTACAGCAAGTAGTGCGTGTCTTCTTGAGCGTAGCGCAACATCTCATCAGGCAGTGGTCTGTAAATGCAAAAGTACAAAGCTATACATTTTTTGCAAAGCATTCTAAGCGCTGCTAAGGCAGGTTGGGCAATGAACTTTGTGGAGTAGTTTTGCACCAGTCAGATTGTCAGGGTCCTTGGAAGAATTGATAATTTGTGCAGAATCTTCAAAAGTCATCAAGGAATACAATGGAGCAAATAAAGGAGTATTACCAGTCTAGGATAGGATGGGTGGATTTGTGTGGCCGAGAGTTGGAAGGAACAGTTTGAATTCACACGTGTACAGATTTCTGCTTGAAATCTGTGCAATTTCAGGTTACCCTGCAAAGGCAACATCCTGGCAAAACATCTGTATTCCAGAGTGAATACATGAATAAAATTAGAGTTAGAAATTACTTATGAAAATGTTCTTGCATAAGTATACAAAGTAGTGAGAAAAACCAGGGAACCCCCCGTATTGTTTGAGAAATTTCAGTGTTTGATGAATTGAGGAAAGGACATTCAGAAGAAGTGCTGCCAAAGTCCACCATCTTTAAATAGCAACCTGAGAGAGCTCTTCCTGGATATTATAAGACAGCAGAAATGGGCAAAAATGAATGCTGCCAATCATCATAAAATATGGCAACATTTATTGCTCAGTTGTACTAAAGTGATTCCTTAGAAGAAAATGAGGAAAGACTTTGGGGGAGTAAAATGCCTGACCTGCTTTATTGGCAACGCTGCCGTTGATATGGACCCACGGAGAGGGGGACAAAGTCTAACTGCCCAGTCTGACTGCCAGCAGCTCTGCACAGGCTTGAAACAGCCTGTTAAAGGAGTCGATGGTGCAATCGCCCAAGATGGCGGCCTCAAGGGGTTGCAGACACTGAGGAAGCAGAGAACAGTCACAGAGCACTAGAAAACTGGGAGAACACCCCCATTTGAGGAGAAGCAGAGGAGACGACCCATGGAATAGTGACAGGGCGGTGGAGTAGCAAGGGGCTCTGGTGCTAAAGGAGGCAGGCTATTAGCAACTTGAGGCAAGGAACCCACATAGGCCGCAGGATGCTGGGAACTACAAAGGCTGTGGACTGCCAGAGACTGGCTGAAGGGGTGCCAGGTATTGGAACCAAGTCGTGGGAGGATGCCAAGGGTACTGGAAGCTTCCTAATCATGTCAGTGGGGTGCATCTGGAGCTCGGGTTGGCTGATGGTTTGAACTGAAGGCTGTGTGGCTGCGGGAATGCTGGAGGCGAATTCATGGACATTCAGTGACTCTGGGGGACTTTTTATTTTGCTTTTCTTTCTCTGTTTATAAGGGGCACAAGGCAACAGTGAATCTTTGCCATACGGAAAACTATACAAAACCATGTAATAGCATATTTTCTATTTTATTATATGACAATAAAATAATCTTGAATCTTGAGATGAAGATAGTGGGAAGGAAAGGAAAACAATAAAAGAATTAATCCTAAAAGGTGAAAGTGACAGTGGTGTTTACTGAACTACAAAAGAATTAGTCTGATGGTAATGAAAATAATCAGTCTAAACTCTGACCAATACCCGATTAAGAAGTTAATTTTGCTCAACTGTGAATCTTTCAAGATCATTGCTTAATTACTGCTGAATCTCTTGTATTTATTTAATTCATTTTGCAACTCTGAAGTTTCAGAATATTTTCAGACGCTAAGCCTCCAGAAGGAAAGAAAGAGACTTCCAAAATAATTACACCTCCAGCAAGTTCAGGCACTTCAAGAAGATATTCAATTTGTTTTAGGCATATAGCACAGTATCAGGCCCTTCCCTCCCACAAGCCCATTCCCCCCCCCCCCCGAATACACCAATTAACCTTCAATCCTCGTAGGTTTTTGAAGGGTGGGTTTCCAGAGGAAACCCATGCAGCCACATGGAGAATATACAAATTGATTACAGAAAGCGTTGGATTTGAACCTGGGTCGCTGGCACTATAGTCGCGTTGCACCATCAGCTACATCAACCATGCTGCCCAAACTTTTGAATGTGATAAAGGCCCCCCCCCCCCCTCTCTTTTTCTTATCCTTTTCCCCTTCTTTTCCCTACTGGGTGAATTATCAATTCCTTAACTCCCTTTCTATCTCAACTTCTTGGTTTTCAACTCTTTTGTTAAGAGAAAGAGGTCCTAGTTATTTACTATACCCAAGCCCAATCACTTTATAAATCTCAATGAAGCCTCTCTTTAGCCTCTGTTCAAATGAAAACAACACAACTTGTACAACCTTTTTTTTTATAATTTTCCAATCCTCACAACATCCACAAAAATCTTTCCAACTTCTCCAGTGGAATCAGATCTATCCTGAAGATCTTGCCTGTATGCTCTGGTCCAATTCCCTTAAGTTAAAGGGAAAGCACCGCATATTCCTTTTCAAAGACCACATTGACCATTCATGCTACTTTAGCAATCTGTGGAAATAGTCTGCAAAGTTCCTTTGTTCTTTCACACCACTAATTTCTGTGCTTCACTGATCCTTCACAAAAACACTGCATAAATGCTTTATGACCAACTGACCAAACCATGTACATCTTTCCCACCTGATCTAATTCTTTCCTTTTTGTTGTCAATCACATATAGCCCAATTATGTATTACATTTAGATCTAAATTATTACCAAATAATTTCCCTGTTAATTTTACTCCTACATTTTTAATAGAACAGAAAACCTGTATGAGTACTTCTAATAGTCCTTCAGGTTTCCAGTTTGTTTGAGCTTAGTATTTGCCAAAGTTTTCTAATTTTGCTTGAACTTAAACCCACACTTGGCATTCAGAGGGGTCCAGATATAGCCTCCACTCATTTCTTTGTGGGAATGATTCCCTTACTCCTCGCCCCATTTGTTCTAGGAACTTCACAACCATAAAAGCCACATTAACAGTATCAATGAACGTCTTGTTCCCAATTAAATGATTTGCCATGATGCCCCTTGCATTCTTTAAGGTTATTCTGAGAACTGCAGTACAAAGGATGCTTTCAAAACAATGGAGGACCTTGCCCCAAGAATTGTGAATTACTGATCATAGATTTCATTAAAATGTACGGTATAGTTTTAAAAGTATACACATGAGAAAATTTAGTGAAGAATGAAGACAACAACTTTGAATGGTTCAAAAATCAATCTCATCAGTCAGGATTTGGCTTGTAAAATCTGTATGATCTCTTACCGTAATCTCCAGTCAGCTAGCTGGTATTGTTTATTGGTGTGTACATCACAGTAATGTTTCAACAGGAAATCGAGGGAATGTCGACCCAGAGTGAGAGCGCAGGCAGCTTGGTGGGTATCAAACATGTTGACAACATAGAGGCCAAAATCTCTCTGTAACCATTCGATATCCGAATCTGCACCATGGAAAACCTACACAGAGAAATGAGCTTCAAAGTACTCTGGATGGGAAACTTTGGTGTGCAAAATATGAAGACAATATGCTTCGTTTCACAAAAGGGCCATTCAACTGAAGAATTTTTCTCGATACAGAGATTCTACCTGACTGCTGAGAATTTCTTGCATTCTCCTTTTTTGGTTTGGAACCTACATTCAACTTTTTCCTGTGAAATTCTATTGAATTTGACTTCCCTGCCTGCTTTATGAATTGTTACATTAAAAAAATCAAGCTTCAATGATGTAAATGGGATATCAGCCTTGAAAAAAGTATCTGGAACCTGCTCTGGTTATTTTGGAGCTCCATCAGATAGTGTTCTCAATGGCGTCCCCTCCCCTCAGTGAGCCATTCCACTTGCACATAGGAGAACAGGATGGATGTCAGGAGAATCCCTTCAGCAGTACAGAGGACATAGGAGTTCACTTCGGAGGGAAAGTAAAGAAAGAAGAAAATTACTGTACAGATGCCTATTAAATTCATACTTGATGCAGCCTCTGGTATGCAAGATACACCAATTAAAATAGTATAACAAATTAACACAGAAGAAGAGATAATAAATATAAAAAGGATAAATATTTACAGTTGCACCTAGTGCAGACAAAGATTTTGTTGGTTTATGTTGAGGGTAGTAGGGGGAAGTTTAAGAGCCTGATAGCTGCTGGGGAAAAAAAACAAACTGTTCCTTAATCTAGAGGTTCTGAACTTCAGGCTTCTGTACCTTTTGCCTAAAGGTTGCAATGAGAAGAAGCTGTGACCGACGTGAATTGATCCCTGATGATGTTAGCTGCCTTCGTGATGTAGCATCTCTCATGGACAGGAGGTCAATGCCCTTCATAGACTTCAATAGTTTTGACAAGGAACGGTGGGCTCGTCTGGAAGGTCAGATCACATGGGATCCGGGTGAGCTGGTCAAATGGATTCAGAATTGGCTTGATGGCAAGAGACAGAGGGCAGTAGTGGAGGGTTGTTACTTGGATTGAAGACCTGTGGCGTACTGCAGGAGTCAGTGCTGGACCCACAGCTGCTCGTCACCTATATTAACGACTTGGATAACAATGTAGTTGTCATGGCGAGTAAGTTTGTGGATGACACCAAAATTGGAGGTATAGTGGACAGTGAAGGTTATCTAGGATTAAAATGGGGCTAAGAACAAAGGATGAAATTTACTTTGAACAAGTAAGTTAAACCAGAGATGGAGTAAAACATAAAAGTAAAACAATAGGGCTCAAGCATGAAATGCCAGTTATGTATTTTTACCTTTGCTATATAAAGGACACTGTTTGACCCGCTGAGTTTCTCCAGCAGTGTGTTTTTACTAAACCAGAGCAGGACTTGCAAAGTGAATGGTAGGGGCCTGGGAAGTGCTGTAGAACAAAGAAACTTGGGGGTACAGCCACCTAGTTCCTTGAAAGCGGTAATGCAGGTCAACAGGGTGCAGAAGATGGTACTTGACTTGTCGTCTTCATTGGTCAGGACACTGAGTATGGGAACAGGATGTCATTTTTTAACTGAGCAAGACATTGCATTGACCACACTTGGAGTATTGGTCACCCAGTTGTTAGAAAGATATTAAATTGGAAAGGGAGCAGAAAAGAGTCAAGAATACCACCAAGACTAGTAAGCTTGAAGTCTATGGAGAGGTTAGTTAGGCTGGGACTTTCCTCCCTTGAACATTGGATACTTAGGACTGTGCCCTATAGAGGCATTGGCAAGTTTAATAATCAGAACTTTTTTTTTCCATCAGTGGGGAAATCTAAAATTAGAGGCACAGATGCAAGGTGAGAAGGGAAAGATTTAAAAGGGACCTGAGGGGGCATCTTCTTCACGCAAAGGGTGGTAGGAATTTATTAGGAGCTGCCAAATAAAGTAGTATCATGGATAATTCAAAAGGAATTTAAAAGGTACATGGATAGGAAATGTTTAGAAGGATAGGGGCTGGAAAAGGTTGGGTCAAAGAGCCTGTTTCCATGCTGTGGAACTCTGACTTTGTATCAAAATAGTCTTGAAGCAGCTACCTAATCCAAGTAATGCAGTACAGGTTACATAATTAGGTTAATTATGTAAAGTGCCAATTTAGTACAATTGAGAAATTATATTGAATTACAGAGGCTGTTAAAGAGAGTAACATTTAACTCAATTAAGTTGTTTTTATTCATTCCCTCCCCCAACAAAAAGCCTGTCCAGCTGCAGGATAAATTTTGGTGCATATGCACAATATACATGACAAACTCATCATTATCATTACCCGTCTACACTTAGCAAAAGAAATTCTCTTGTTTTCTTGCACTGTGAATATTATCTATCTCAATTTAATATACACCATTGGAGATTTATTTATACCATGTACCCATTCGGGGGCAGCAAGAATTTTGAGCATATTTGTGTATGACAATAAACTCATTATTAAAAAGAGCATTGGCTGATAGGCACACTCAAACTGCTTCTACCCCTCCGCCAACAGATTCCTGAACAATGAACCTATGGACAATACCTCACTTTTTCTCTTTTTCTTAAATCTTGTATTTACCAAAAAAAATATAATTTCTAGTAATTTTTCCACCTTGTCCTGCACAATAGTGCTACGCAAAATAAAAGATTTCATTACCCACAGGTTCGTGACAATAAACTGGCTACTGTAAAGCGGTGAAGAAAATCAAAAAGTCACACAGCATTCTTATGGCAAAGATACATACCAACATTTCAGGCCTGGGCCCTTTATCTAGGTATACTGTAAATTATTGTGCCGTGTAGATAGGTGGTAGGAGAATTGGGTAAGTTAATGAATATGAGCGAGAACAAGATACGGGGAGCCTCAAACTAGAGGGCAGAGTGAAGGAAGGAAAAGTTCGGAAAACTACCCGCACACAGCTACTCCTGACGGGAAAGTGATGCAGAACCACCCGCCTGAGAAACGGCTTCTTTCCACAGGCAGTAAGACTGGTAAACAACTGAATGAACTGCTCATACAAGCCTTTCGAGATTCTACTTTTGATTAAACAATATTTATTTATGTTTGTATATATGTATCGTTTGTCTGTATGTGCATTATGCCTGGATGTGTATTGACATGTTTTTGCACCAAGGACCTGAGAATGCTGTTTCATGCTGAACAGGGAGGCGAGAGAATGGAATTAAATGCAGTACAGGTACGCTATCCTTTATCCGGATATCCAAAATCCGGCAAGTAGGGAGAGAGACATCAGCGTGAGTCGGGGGGGGGGGGGGGGGCGGGGGCAAGGGTGAGAGGAGACTGGCAGCACGACTCAGGCGGGCGAGGGGGAGGAGAGATCGGCAGCACGACCCGGGCGATGAGGGGAGGGAGAACGGCAGTGTGACTCGGGCGGGCAAGGGGTGGGGGGGGGGAGAGACCGGCAGCACAATTCGGGTGGGCTTAAATCTAGCTTTCCAAAATCCAGAAAAATTGGAAGTTCAGAACACACTGTCCCCCAAGGGTTCCAGATAAAGGATCGTGTACCTGTATTCCAAAGTTCCTGCAGAGGATGCAGGAGACATCAAGAAGGAAACAGCAGGAGAAAAGTCAATGAGGATCAAAGATGTGACAAAGCTAAGTTATAAACATAATACTGGACAACAAAGATCTTGCTTCCAGAACACTTTTGGGTGCATTTTATGAATTTTTGGCTGCTGATCACAAAAAAAAATCACCCTGAAAATTTTCCTACATGTACTGCTTTTGCGATTTCCTGTCATTCAAGCATTCAGTACCATGCCATTGAAAATTCATTTTCTGCCTTCGCACTTGGACTACTTTCCTGCTGATCTTGGTGACGTCAGTGAAGAACACGGTGAAAGGTTTCACCAGGATACTGCGACCATGGAAAAGCAGTATCAGGACAACTATTGCTGACATGAGAGCATCAGGTGCTGAGTACAAGTGAAAATCAGTGACCAAACATTTTTAGGTCAGTGGAACCAACATAATGTGCCATGCAAAATTCAAAAGGAGTTAATTTAACGTTTCTTCAACTTCCCAAGTGATACAGCAAATCTGAAATTATCTTTTGTGTTCAGTTTGGAGTTGTCCATCATAATCTCTGATGTTTATTTTCTGGAGGCTAATTGGTCAAGATGAAAGCAAGCAAACCAAAGAGACTCAAGACAGGAGTCAGAGGTTGAATGATGCCGTCAGGGTGAAAGGAGAATGGTACACTGCCAGATGACAATGAAGCAGAATCATTTGATCTTACCTTAACAATGGCAGGATCAGTGAAGACTTCATTGAGAATGTACATTTCACTGCGTAGTTCGAGTGTATCGAGGACAAAATCTTCTTCTCTTGTTGATATCTGCATTAAGCAGGTTATTCCCAGGAAACTCCTGTATGAATGGTGCTGGTGGAAAAACATTATCCATATTTCATGTCACATAAGGACAAAGGTGAATGGTATGACCCCACACAAGGTTTTACAATTGTTTAAAGGGATACACTGCGCATCAGACTAAGTAAACTTAAATTTGGACACACAAATCTTTCATTGCCCAAGGAAACTCAGACCATGCCAAACTTTACTTCGGATGTTAAAAATAACCAATAGCAGGCATAATGTCCTGAATAATTTATAATTTAAAAAATAACATTCATCAGCTTGATTGGTTTACCTCTAAATCCACAGCAATCTCTTTGCACTTCCCAAGCTTTTCATTCAATGCCACCAGTTCATCGAAGGTTGTGATCAGCTTAAAGTTGGTCTCCGACAAAGGTTTATACATCTACAGAGGAGAAAAGAGCCATTTCTCAAATTAATAAGCCCATCATTCAGAATTTCTACTGACTCACTTACTTCTCAGGAATCTTTTATGTAGTCATATATATTCTTCCCAATTTCTAAAGGAGATCCACCTTATGCTTACTTGCATCGAATTCAGATTATGACAAGTATAAAAAGCAACCACACGCTGTTCAAATTTTCTTTTCTATATTCCATCTGCTTTTCTAAAAATTCTCGTTCACAATTGAATGAACCCACTTCGGAGGAGCTCCAGACATCTGTCTGTCACCCTTGGCAACTCTTCTGAATAATTCCCCCTCCTTCTGCAAAAGGATCCTCAGGCCCCTTGCCAATTCTGTGGCATCCCCCTATTCGAGCTCTTCAAAAGTACATGACGCCACATGCATTTGCCACCCAGCTTCCCCCAAGTTCCCGTCACGGACCTGTGGCTCCACTTTGGCAAGTAATGACTTTGCCGGTTCCAAGTGATTTAGCTCATACTCATAAGGATGTGAACTCCTGAAAAGGAAGGAGGAAAACAGAGCGATTAACTGAGAATCAATGAGCAAACCAATTATATTTGGTGGATCCGGATATTTCTTTACCTGCAATTCAAGAATGTTTAGAAATTTATGGCCAATTATCTGGTTACAAAGTAAATTGGGTTAAAAGTGAAATTTTACCAATTTGTAAAGGTGATTATTCAGTATATAAAAATATTCCAAATTTGAAGTGCACTACACAAATTAAATATTTAGGAATTAATGTTAATACGGAATTTCAAGAATTATATTCAATTAATTATTTTCCTTTAATAAAAAGGATTAAATTAGATTTGATTAGGTGGAGGGATCTACCTTTGGGTTTACTAGGGAGGATTAATACCACAAAAATGAATATTTTTCCTAGAATACAATATTTGTTTCAATCAATTCCTTATTTAAAAAAAATGTTTTTTTAAGGATTTATATAAAGCGATTAGAGAATTCTTATGGAAGGGAAAATTTCCGAGAGTAGCAATGAGAAAATTGATGTGGGATTTTCAATTCGGAGGTTTAAGATTACTGAATTTTCAGCATTATTATGAAGCAGCTCAATTCAAATTTCTTAGTGCATTAATGAATATGGACAACCCACCTAGTTGGGTAAAGATAGAAATGGCGGTTATTTTAGAAAAATTTCCTCATGAGTTTTTGTTTCGATGGAATAAAAATTTATTACGAACTTATGATGTGCCAATATTGAAACATTTATTGAATTTATGGACAAGTAAACTTAAAAAATTGGGACTTAAAAATATATATTCTGGAAGATTGCCATTATATAATAATCAACTTGTTCCTTTTACGGTCTCTAATGCCACTTTGAAACAATGGGAAAAGAAGGGAATAAAAAAATTATCTGATTGTTTTTCTGAGGGTTGTTTTTGTTCCTTTGACAAATTACAAAGGAAATATGATATTAGTGCAAATTCTATATTTGTATATTATCAATTAAGATCTTTTGTAAAACAGTTATGTGGTCGACATATGATTTTATTGCCTGAATCTAGTTTTGAAGAATATGTACTTTCAATACCAAAAAAGGGATATATATCTGATTTGTATTGTATTTTACAAGAAATTGATAGCAAAAAAAGACTGGGATAAAGATAAGTTGAAATGGGAAAAAGATTTAGGACATAAAATAGCTGAAGAAGCTTGGATGGAAATTTGTCAGAATAGTATTCGGAAATTAATTAATGCTAGACTAGCGATGATTAATTATAATTTTATTCATCAGCTATATTTAATGCTGGAGAAATTAAAAAAATTTGGTTTTAGTAAGTTGGATTCTTGTTTTCGATGTGATCAGACGGCCAATACTTTTTTGCATACTGTTTGGCTTTGTGATCGATTGCAACAGTTTTGGAAAGGTATTCAATCTGTTTTTAACAGTTTATATAATATCCATCTTGTATTAGATCCCGATATATTTTTATTAGGGAACATGCAATCATTAATCGATTTAGGTTTAGAGGATTATCAGATTTCATTTATTTATTTAGCTTTAGTTGTGGCTAAGAAATGTATAGCACTTACTTGGAAAGATAGAAATATACTAACTTTAGATAAGTGGTATTTGGAAATGAAATTTTGTTTGACTATGGAAAGGATATCTTTTTCAATTCAGGATAAGATGTCTTTTTATAAGTTAAAGTGGACTCCGTTTGCTAATTATATGCATTTAAGTTTGATTTAAATATATGTTTAAGTGTGATATTTTAGTATTGACAATTTTTTGTTGTTGTTGATAGAATTGTTTTAGGTTAAGTTTTATCTCTTTTTTTTGTAAGTTTTTATCTCTTTTTTTTGTAAGTGGGTATTTTTTTCATATATAATATTGTCAATTTTATTAACTCTTCACTCTTTATTTTGGGGGGAGGGTTGGACTAATTTTAAGTTAGACTATTAATATTGTGTTACAATTAACGGGGGGGTTATTTTGTGTAGTTTTCTGATGTAATATTGTAATCATACCTTTTTAAATTCTTTTTTTCTATTTTTATTTAAATGTAATTTTTTATTGTATTCATGTTATAAAATTTTAAATAAAGTCTTTAAAAAAAAAAGAGCAAACCAGAAAACTTGATACATTTGCTGACTGGTTAGGGCATTTAGTCTATTTTTCATGTACATTAGTGAATGCAGTTTGAAGCTTTTAATAAACTGCTGGAGGATTTCAGTCAATGGAGGCTAATATGTATATTTAACTTTATTTTTAATATTTTTTTTTCTGGCTCTCCTCAGGAGAGTTGGCTGAAGGGGGTGGGGGGGGAATCTTTTCTCTTTTTTTATATATATATATATAAAAATGTTTACGTTCATGTTTAATTGCTGTATATGTCATATATTATTTGTTTTTTTTGAACGAATAAATAAAGTTAAAAAAAGAGTCAGTGGAGCCAAAGATTTTAATTTCTATTCCTGCATAGGGTCTCTTTTCTGTACAATACTTTAGCATTTTTAACTATGCTATTATCTTTAACTATTTCCCAAAATAATCAACTTTAAAAGAAACTTTACGAAAGTTTTGAGAAATTGCACTCACATGCTCTGTTCATTTTGCTGTGTCTTCTGCTGATGGATGAAGTCAGCCAGAGCTGCAGGCACATCAAGATCATCCGGCCTTTCCAGTCGACTCTTCCTGTTTGAAAGCACTGCAAACCCAGAAGCTTGTCACTGTATTTTCGCGGACACGCCTCAGCAATGCATCATGTTTTAGTGCTTCAAGTTGACAATTCTACAGAGCGACTTTCGTTTCGCTAAGATGACTGACAAAGTGACCTTGATTTTATGCCTGTGAAAGCTCCGACGTTAGGGAGCATCTCTGCAGACATCACCATAAGAAACCAAACCACCATACTGGTCTGGAGCCCGTCGATAATGTGGTAGGGGGTAGCTGGAAGTAAAGCTGACACTAAACAGTTAACAAGATGCAAACATAGACTATTTGGGATGTCCAATAAATGAACCAATTAGAAACTTCAATTCCTTATGGACCAAGAAGAAAGGAATTATAGGTATGGAAAGTAAAAATTCGGCTAAAACTCCCTCCTCCCCCGGGGTGTTCCAAGTTCCTCCCAGGTTCCTAAGACATATAGGGTTAAGTAAGTCAATAGATCACCTGAGTGTATTTGGGCAGTGCAGGCTCGTGGGTCAGAAGGACATATAAATGTGCTTTATCTCTAACTTTTAAAATAGAAATGTTCATCTCTTGCTCCTAAACATCTCCTAAATTATTTTCCCGAATATCTTATTTTACTTTCAACCTCTCAATAAAGCAATATCAATAATCAATAATGCAAAATCACAGAAATAAATGCAGAAGGAACAGTCTATGGACCTGCGAGTCCTGCCGAGTTCCTCCAGCATTTCTAGGTTTTCACCACAATCACACGATCTGCAGACTTTGGTGTTTTAAACCAGAATTATCTGCATAACAAGGTTGTGCTTATTGAGAATGTTGCTGACTGTTGGAGCAGCATAGGCTTAAAATGAGCCAACATGAGGCAAAGGAGGACCAGTCACTACACAGAAAGAATGATACAGAAATAGAACAAGCGAAAGAGGGCTACATTACAATGTCAGTCAGATTAAGTAGAAATTCTAATTTAAAAAAAAATGTAGGTATACATCAGCACGGTAACAGGCCATTTTGTCCCACGAGCTTGTGCCACCCAATTAACCTACAACTCCCGGTATGTTTCGAACAGTGGGAGGAAACTGAAGCCCCTGGGAAAGACCCACACAAACACAGGGTAATGCACAACACCTTACAGACAGAACTTGAACCCCGATCTCAATCACTGGCGTTGTAATGACGTTGCACTAACTGCTAGGCCAACTGTGCCGCCCCCACATCAATACCTAGTCCTTGTTCACATCAGTGGAAATGACCTTTCACAAGTCATATTCTGCTTGTGTTTTATTAAAATCTTCCCTTGATTTTGGTTTTAATGACCTGAAATAAATCTGAATAACTGCTAACCCATTGTGCATGTTAACTGACTACTAATGACTCAAACTTCTTTTGTCATTAAACAATGACTTAAAAGAAGTTTCCAGCTTAAAAATGGGGCCTCCATGTTGATGCGATCACAAAGAAGGCTCACCAGAGGCTACATTTCGTGAGGAGTTTGTGGAGATTTGATATGTCTACAGGTGTACCGTGGAGTGCATTCTGATTGGTTGCATTACTGTCTGGAATGGAGGTGCCAATGCGCAGAACAAGGCTACAGAAAGTTGTGAGTGGGCATCGGTCTTCACTCCACTCAAGACATCTACAAGATGGAAGAAGCCTCTGTGACCAAGGACTTTCACCACCCAGACCATGCCCTCTTTGTATTGCAGCAGCAATTGTGGTCTGAGGACGAACACCCAACAGTACAAAAACAGTTTCCTTCCCTTTCCCTTCAAATGTTTTGAATGTACCATAAGCCACAGATCCCAAATCGCTTTCTCTTCTCTTGCACTAATTTTTTAAAATGTAATTTATAGCAAGCTTTGATATTTTTTTGACAATAAATTTTGATTCAATTTGTTCAAACATCAGTAGTTTACTACTTCATACCTTCTGGAAGTGGTTTCAGGGCATTGGGCTTGATAAACAGTTTTGGCACAAAGGGAGTATTGGAGTTGTCTATTTTTTCCCTGAACTTTATTTGAGGGCGTGGGATGTTCTTGGCATGAAACAAGCGGAACGTTTCTGATCTTGACTTCTTGGTTTCTGTCTTTTGGGGGAAAAAAAAAATCAGTGATAAGATATGGAAATCATTTAACATAAACGAGTGTGTATTTAAAACAGGCAAAAGTCAAAAAGGGACTGAAGAGCGTGTAGAAGAGATTCACCAGGACGTTTTCTGGGGTGAAATCTTTCATTTCTGAGGGGAGAGACCGGATAGGCCAGGGTTTTGTTTTACTTTGAGCGAAGGAAGCATATAGAGGTAGAGAAAATTAGGAGTCATTTTGGGATAGATAGTAGGAAACTTCTCCTCATGGCACAGACGTCTAATATCAGGAGCTACTGGTTTAATAGGGTAAAAGGTTGAGAGAGGACCCAAAGAATTATTTTCCACCCAGAACATGAATGTAACCTGGGACACCCTTTCTGAGAAGCTGATGGAGAAAAGTACTGTCACATTTAAGAAGCAGCTCAAACAGCTAAGGCAACACAGGCTAACTGGGGTAAGCATGGATGGGGAACTTGACATGGTGCTTTTGTGCTGCATCACTCCACAACTCTCTATAAAAAAGACAGCAAATGCTGGAAATCTGAAATAAACACAGCAAATTCAGAAAACACTCAGCAGGTCCCCACTGGTGCCGGGAGGCCGCTCTCCTCGCTGACACCAGGATAAGGGATTCTTCCGACCGCTTTCAGCTGGGAGGCAGTGGCACACAGTTTGAGAGGGAGAAAAAGGTCACTCGGGGAAGGTAAGGAAAGAGAGAGGAGAGAGAGCTATCCGAAACAAGGATAATTGTTGTTCTAATTTCATGTCGGGCAAATTTTTTTTTTCCAACCTGTGAGGTCAGTTCGGCTTGCTTACATGAAAATTTTTGATTTATTTCAGATATCCTCGTTTATCCAAAATTAAAAAAAAAAATTCAGATAAATGAGGATTTCAGAGAATCTGATATCGGATAACCGGGGTTGTTTTGCAATTTTAGACTTTCTACAGAACAGAATCATGGAAATCAACCGCTCACCCTTCGATTCCAGCTTGAAATAATGGTTTGAGGAGGCCGAAGTCCAGCTGGAAGAATTGGTTGCTGATTCTTGTTCACACCAGAAGCTTCATCCAGCAAAATTCCCTGAACAAACAAATGCAGCGAGTCAGGAATTAAGAAAAATAACACATCTTACTGCATCTATGCCATTTTTTTTTAGTTTTTAAAACACACTGGCTTTATTATGAATATATCACAAGCATTAAATATTGGAAATTATCAAGCTAGTTACTTTCAGTGTAGAAACTTTTTACCCCCTCCATAAATCTTCGTCCGCGAAGCCAAGCCAAAGAAAGAAGAAACAAATGTCAATATTTAAGGTGGTTCTGATGAAAAGTAACCAATCTGTTGCTTTCTCCACTGTTGTGGAAGGGCTCATATATTTAGGAGTGCATTCAGCCTCTATTTTGTGCCCCCAGCAAAATTCAGCCCAAATAGCACCAGCAACGTGGATTTAAATCTGACACTGTAAGGAGTTTGTACATTCTCCCCGTGGGTTTCCTCCCACACTCCAAAGACGCAAGTGGTTAGTAGGCTAACTGTGCACATGGGATGTAATTGGGCAGTGCTCCTCAGGATTTGTCCTCTAATCCTTGCTGTGCAAAATGAGTTCAGAGAATTCTATCAATCAGGCTTTAAATAACAATATACAAATGGGAGACTTTCAAAATTACATTGAGAAAAGGTCGTGACTAAATTACATCATGGTTCATACTAATTTTCAATGTGCCCATTAATAAATTTGCAAAGCTTCCATACTAGGTCACATTTCTGTAACTTCTCACACATACCACTCGTTCCAGGATAACATCGTTTGCATCCACCAGCAAGTCAAATTTGTCTTCCAATTCTGTCACTTTTTTGTGTCCTCTGATGTTACTCCTACAACTGTGGAACTGCATAAGCTGACTCATGCTGCAAAAATTAGAATTAATAAACTGTTATAGCAGGGCTTTGCAATGAATTCATCAACAGCAATGACTTATTTGATACTGAACTCCGAAAGGAACAAAGAAGGCTCGAGAAATGAGAATATATTCTTTTGTGTGATGCAGACCTAATTGTTGGAAACAAAGTGTGGTAAAATTTCTTACCAATTCAGGAGTCGATCAGCTTGTGTATCACAGAATAACTGAAATCCAGGGAAACTCCGGTAAAAATCAAATTCCTCACCAAATTGAGGAAGTCCGTTGGAGGCCTTTGTGGCTGCTACCACAGTCCCCAGAACATGCTGCAGAGAAAGAGAGAGAGAGAGAGAAGAAAATCATAAAACAATACCTCACCTGATTAGACTTTTTATTCTTAACCTACATGGCGCAAGATAAAAAAGGAGGAGTTTCAGCCCCAAGTTCACTTTGGTGATGTTCAAAATTACGCTGCACAATGAAGGTTTTGTTTCCTGAACTCTTTTGGGTGTATTTTATGGATTTTGGGCTGCTGATCACGAAAACCTATTTTTGTGATTTCCTACCATATTTAAGTCGACTTCAAGAAATGCCACTGAAAATTCATTTACTGAATTCGCACTTGGACTTCTTCCCTGCTGAGTACAAACGAAAATCAGTGGCAAAACATTTTTAATTCAGCTGAATTAATGCCATCTGTCAGCATTATTATGCGATTAAACCTGCTAAATTCAATAAAGTTAATTTAACGTTTCTCCAACTTCCTACGTGATACAGCAAATCTGAAATTATCTTTGTGTTCTGTTTTAAGTTGTGTATTATAATCCCGATTTTTTTTTCAGGAAGCAAACCTTTTGGAAAAAATTGCCGTCCACATTGGAACCCATTTTAACGAGCAGCATAAATTTTGATTAAAGAGGCACAAAGTTATGTCTGAACTTAACCAAAGTCATAAGGAGGTATTGAGCTTGAAGTGGTTGACGTGGATTCCTGGAGTTGCTCACGACAGGAAGGTTAGAAAGCAAAAGTTCACCGGAAGGGTAGTGACCAGGGTATTTTGTGACCAAAGGACTATCACCACACATCATCTCTTTCTCCTATCTACCCCCACCCCCACGCTTTAACACCCTCTCTTCTCTATCACTAACTACCTCCCTTACATTGTATCCACCACTCCTCCTGATCCAGTGCAACCAGAACTGCTGCCACCGGTGCAGACCTACCATGAGCGAGGAGCTCTCCACAGGGTCCAACCACTCAGTCTGACTGTCGTCAGCTCTGCACGGGCTTTGAAAGAGCCAACAGAAGTTTTATTTAAAATCTCGCGACAGCATGGTCTGCGCCCAAGATGGCGTGCCTCTGATTGGCAGCAGTCACGAAGGGTTGCAAACTCCAGGGAAGTGGAGGACTGACACAGGGCACCAGAGAACAGGGAGACCACACCCCCCTACATCTGAGAAGGAGAAGCAGAGGAGACAACCCGCGGAATCATGGCAGCAGACCAGTGAGGGGCTCAGAGGCTGAAAGACCCACACAGGCTGCTGGTGACTCGAGGCAAGGAACCATGCATTGAGGGACTGGGCAGATACATGGCAAATGCACTACAATGCGGATAAATGTGAGGTTATCCACTTTGGTAATACAAACCGGAGGGCAGATTACTATTTGAATGGCAATAGATTAAGAGATGGGGAAGTGCAGAGAGACCTAGGGGTACTTGTACACCAGTCTCTGAAGGCGAGCATGCAGATACAGCAGGCGGTTAAAAAAGCCTTCATATCAAGAGGGTTTGAGTATAGGAAAAAGGATACCTCATTGCAGCTGTACAGGGCCTTGGTGAGACCACACCAAGTTTTGGTCACCTTATCTAAGGATGTTCTTGCAATGGAAGGAGTGCAGAGGCGATTCACCAGGCTGATACCTGGAATGGCAGGAATGACTTATGAGGAAAGATTGTGCAAATTGGGGTTGTACTCGCTGGAGTTTAGAAGATTGAGAGGGGATCTCATAGAGACATATAAAATTCTGGCAGGACTGGACAGAATGGATGCAGATGGGATGTTTCCAATGATGGGAAAATCCAGAACCCGGGGCCATGGTTTGAGGATAATAGGCAAACCATTTAGGACCGAGATGAGGAGGAATTTCTATACCCAGAGGGTGGTGAATCTGTGGAATTCATTGCCACAGAGGGCAGTAGAGGCAGGTTCATTAAATATATTTAAGAGGGAATTAGATCTATTTCTTCAGTATAAAGGTATTAAAGGTTACGGAGAGAAGGTGGGGACGGGGTACTGAACTTTAAGATCAGCCATGATCTCGTTGAATGGCGGAGCAGGCTCGAAGGATCGAATGACCTACTCCTGCTCCTATCTTCTATGTTTCTATGCAGGCTATGGTGCAGATGTCTGCTGTCTGGGGACGCATGCCAGGCTGCTGAGTGCTGGAGAATGGTTCAAAACTAGCTGAAGGGGTCCCGGATCAATGAAGGTTCAGATCTGGAGCTCAGATTGCCATTGGTTTCGATTGGACTCTGTGTGGCTGTGAAGCACTGGAGGTGAATCTGAAGGGACTCTCTTTTGCTTCTCTTTCTCTGACTGTAAGAGGCACTTCAGGAAATTTCTGCCAATGGCAAATCTGTCTGCCTTACAGCAGGCAACAACAATTCTGTGTAACATTACACGGTTTTATTACATGACAATAAATTGACTCTTGAATCCTGAATCTCCTTCTCCTGCCAATCACTCATCGCTATCAGTGCACAGACTTTTACCATCACCCCACCTTCTCATACCCTCTCTACATCCACAATCCCTTGCCCCCACCTCCTCCTCTTAGCCTCCATTCTCCTCTTTGCCTCCTTGCTCCTCTCCTCCATTCCATCTCTATCTTCTCCCCATCCCTCCATGGCTTCCCCTCCATTTCCCTCACCACATCCCCCCCTTCCATTTCCCCCACAATCTCCTTCCCTCTTCCAATATCTCCCTCCTACACTCTCCCCTCCCCACTACCTTGTGCACTCCTCCCCACTACCTCCTCCCTCTTACACTCCCCCCTCCCCACTACCTCCTCCCTCTTACACTCCCCCTCCCCTCCTCCCCACTACCTCCTCCCTCTTACACTCCCCCCTCCCCACTACCTCCTCCCTCTTACACTCCCCCCTCCCCTCTACCTCCTCCCTCTTACACTCCCCCCTCCCCTCCTCCCCACTACCTCCTCCCTCTTACACTCCCCCCTCACCTCCTCCCCACTACCTCCTCCCTCCACTCCTCCCTCTCCCTTCTGCACTCTCCACTCCTCCCTCTCCCTTCTGCACTCTCCCCTCCCCACTACCTCCTCCACTCCTCCCTCTCCCTCCTACACTCCCCCTCCCCACTACCTCCTGCACTTCTCCCTCTCCCTCCTACTCTCCCCTCCCCACTACCTCCTACACTCCCCCCTCCCCACTACCTCCTGCTCTCCCCCCTCCCCACTACCTCCTGCACTCCTTCCCCCCTCCTTCACTATCGCTCCCCCTATCCCTCCACTCCGGTGCTCTCCCCAAAACGAGGCCAGGGTCCACTGCACCCCCCCCTCCCTCCACCCCAGCCCTTCCCTCCGCCCCCCACCTTGACGTAGTTGTCGACGTCGCTGAAGCCAGGGATGGGGCCACCATTCGCCTCCGGTGCATCCGGCACGTCGGCCGACCCCCTCTCCGCCGCCATACTGCAACCTGGCAACATCTCGCGAGAGTTGGAGGGGGGTGTGGCCACCTGGAGCAGTCGCGAGAGTTGGAGGAGCGAGCGCTCCCCGGGGACAGCGCATGGCGGCATGATTGACAGCCCCTTGGATCAGCGCAGCTGGGCTGGGTTGATTGACAGCCCCTTGGAGCAGCGTAGCTGGGCTGGGTTGATTGACAGCCCCTCGGAGCAACGAAGCTGGGCTGGATTGATTGACAGCCCCTCAGAGGAACGAAGCTGGGCTGGATTGATTGACAGCCCCTTGGAGCAGCGTAGCTGGGCTGGGTTGACTGGACAAACATTTGAACGTGTGAAAATTTTAAACAAATCATGTGCAAACACTGCGGCTGGAAATCAGAAACGACCAATAGATTTAGTGTCGTCTGCACAGGTACCCCATGCAGCTGTCAGATTTCCTGCAGCCACGCAGGCTGACAAGATGCACCAACTTCAATCGCAACGATTTAAATAACCACGAATGCAAGACAGAAATAATAAATATCAACATGAAATACGGGTTTCAATTGTACAGGCAGATATTTGGGTAGGGTGGCCATTCCAAAAGGAGGACATGGTCCTAGGTTATACTGTGTTTCAAAAAGGTTGGATTTAAACAAATGCAATACACACACATACATATATAAATTTTTTATGTAAAATATGTAAAAACCAACCTAGGACCATGTCCTCAGGGTCGGTGCCAAACGGGGGCCATCCGCGGGCATTGCCCCCACACCCTCCGATACAGTTGTGGCTATCACTCGCTGTCAGACCCGACCACACCACTAGCATGTTTCAAGCGTCACTAGTGTCTAGCGGTGCTTAACGTAATAAAAGCAACGCTCTCTGCTACGTTGGAGGACGTTAACGTTTGACGACGGGTAGGACCAACATCTCCCCCCCCCCCCACCATCAGCTGAGCACGTTTACGTGAGCGTTGCACTGTGCCCTCCCTCCAACATTTGTTCTGGCGCCAACCCTGAATGTCCTTATTGAAATGCCATGATCCTGGGGTACTTACAGATTTATTGTCAGAGTAAACATTACATACAACCCAGAGATTTTTTTTCCCCCGAGAGCCAGGGAAATGGCGAGTGGAAAAAAAATCAAAGAGGAAAAGTAAGTCCTTTAATGCATCCCTGATTGAGTACAGTAAAAACACAATGCTGGAGCAATGGAGATACATAACTAAGGTTTTGGGATTGAGAGATACCTTCATCAAGGTATCTACCTTTATCTTAACCTCCTTTGAAGAAGACCGCAGAGCCCACCTCACTGACAAAAGGCAAAGGAGGAAAAACCCAACACCCAACCCCAACCAACCAATTTTCCCCTGCAACCGTGTCTGCCTGTCCCGCATCGGACTTGTCAGCCACAAACGAGCCTGCAGCTGACGTGGACTTTTTACCCCCTCCATAAATCTTCGTCCGCGAAGCCAAGCCAAAGAAAGAAAGAAAAATAAAGTACACTGTTCGACCTGTTGAGATTTTCCAGCATTATCCACAATATCTAGACTTTCGTGTTTTACCCCGAATGAGTTTGTTGTTGAGGAGTCTGATGGTGGAGGGTTACCAAATGATCTTGATCCACGAGAAAACCCAGTAATCACTCCTTGATGTTCAATCTCCAACAATCAATATCCTGCGGAGTTACTATTTACATAAAGTTGAAATGAAGTACGTATAAACACTGTACATAATGTGGTTGCAGGAGTTGGCTATGCTTTTTTTAAATTTAGAGATACAGCACTGTAAAAGGTCCTTCTGGTCCACAAACCCACGCTGTCCAAATACACCCATGTGACCAATGAACCTACCAACCCTGTACTTCTCCCCACCCCTTTCCCTCTCCATTCACTGAGATATCCCTTCTCCCCCTGTTTCCTGTTGTGCTTTCCCCATCTTTATCACCTCTCACCTGTGGGCCTGTGCTCTTCCCCCCTCCCCTATTGTTTTGTTCAGGCGCCTGTCTATATTTTACTCAAGGCCCAAAACGTTGGTAATGTTTCTTTATCTTTGTTATAGAAACTACACTGCTTGACCTGCTGAGTTTCTCCAGCGTTGTGCTTTTAAGTCTTTGCGACATGGGAAGAATCCGGTGCACCCAGAGGAAACCCACGGGAAGAACGTACAAACTCCTTGCAGATTCGAACCTGGGTTGTTGGCACTAACTGCTACGCCATCCGTGCTGCCCATGGACATGGGTCAATAACTTTTTTCTGTGCTTTATATTCTATGCAATATGATAGACAGAGGGAAAAAATGACAAGAAATCCACCTTGCAGCTTTCCCACTTGGTTTTTATGCTCCAGGTTCCACGAACTACTGTGCACAGAACATAACTGGGTGCAGATTGACAGACATGTTAAGTTGAGTGGAAGTGTTTCAAAGTAATTCATTTGACATGAAGCATGTTGCGAGACTTCAACGTGATAAGACACTGTAAATTTAAGCACTATGAATTTTATTTCTGACACATTCATTTAATTTAGCCACCTAGATATCAAGTTAAAATTATCTTTGCAAATTCAGATTTCAATATTTTATGATATAATGGAAGACATTAACATGACAGGATAACTTCAACATGTTGCAAAAAATGTGTTTGGCACCAAAAAATATTTTGATTTGATATCTTTATTGACTAATAGTTTACTGAGTTATCGGCCAGAAATAACACGTATTTCACAGAAATTTAATATTTATTATTCTATCGGTGTGATGGATTGGTACTAAAATATCTGTTTACTTCCAGCAGTCACTTTTAAAATGTCAACACTTGGGGACTAGCCTGAGCCACATCGCCCAACGCAGGGAATTCACAAAACGTCTGTGCTCTTGTTAATTTGCCATCTCTGCAGACTGGGGTGCCCTGTGCACGTGGGTTGCAGTCCACGGAGTCCATTCTGACATGAGGTACATCAAGGTCTTGTAGCCTTAATAAACATGGCTTACTTAACAGGAATCACATATAATCTGTACAAGGTTATCTTGCCTTTCATTTTGAAATTCCTTCACCAAAAGGGACACCTGAGGGGGTGGGGGGGGGGAAAAACACAATCACCTTTAAGAAAAAGAATTTAGAAATACAGCATCGTAACAAGACCGAGCACTCGGTCACAAGCCCGTGCCACCCAATTACCCTACAACCTCCATATGTTTTGAAGGTTGGATGAAACCCATCCAGTCACGTGGAGAAAGTACAAACCCCTTACAGACGCTGCTGGAGTCAAACCCCAGTTGCTGGCTCTGTATTCACTTTCTGCTAACGGCTAATGCTAAGCTTGCTGCCCATCTCTCTTCATTTTAAACATATCCACATTCATCTCTGCTGAACGCTTTCCAGCAAATTTGTAGTGACTTGTTCGTCATAGGCATGAGACACTTATCCATATCCAATCTAAAGCTCTATTTCAGAGCTGGTTCCAATTAGCCTGAGTTACTTCTTAAGAACGGTTGATGCCAGGAAGGTTCTCACACTCTGGACTGTCCAAGCTTGTAAATCGATTTTCTCATTGGTCGGCTTGAGCCTGATACACTTCAGATTTACCAATGAATTAAAAACAAGATGAGAACCTTTTACAAACATCTAAACTGCAAGGGAGATAAAGAAATAGAGGGAACAAGAAAATCTACAGATATTGGGGTCCAGTGCAATGCACAAAGGTGCTGGAGGAACTCAGTGTGTGGAGCTTGATCGGAAGCCACCACATCTGTCAATCAAAGATCAAGACCATCTACGCTGAGCGCTCACCTTACCAGTGGCCCCTTTAAAAGAACACACACATTGCCACTGGCTCCTTTAATCCCCTGCCCTCATTTGTCATATACCTGGGTTGGCCCGACTGACCAGTAAGTGGGGGAGGTGGTGGTGGGTTAAAGCCCAGCACGTTGAGCTTTCAGGACTCCCCCCTCCCCCCACCCCCCCCCGAGGAATGAATCCGAGGTCCACTCCAGGTCTCGAGCCAGTTGCTGGAGAATCGATACCATGTTGTGTGCCATCAGTGCGTGAATTTTGTGGTGCGCACTGACGAACCCTCGTTTTACGACGTCCCTTCTTCTTAATTAATCTTAGTGATGTACCTGATGACACGCACGCACGCGCACTGTTACAATACCGGTGATTGGGAGCAGGATTTTTACCAGAATGTTTCAACATAACATTGTGCAGCTGTATTCCAGAGACCCTTTGGGGCTTTAATCTTTATAAGAGCATAAGAAATAGGAGCAGGAGTAGTCCTGCCGGCCTGTCGAGTCTGCTCCGCCATTCAATAAGATCATCTCCAACCACCTGCCTTTTCCCCGTATCCCTTAATTCCCATCCCCCCCACACCACAATATAAAAAATATATCCAAACTTGTCTTAATTTACTGAGGTTGCCTCCACTGCTTCAATGGCCAGCAAATTGCACAGATTCACCACCCTTTGGTAAAAGCAGTTCCTTCTCATATCCATCCTAAATCTATTTCCCTGAACCTTGAGGTTATGTCCTACCAATGAAGCATCTTACCCTATGCCTACACTCTGTCGCTTCTTCCAGATCGTTAATGTAAGAATGTCCCAGTGCTTTATAACCCACCTAAAGTTTAAGTAACACTGTCTCTAGCTCTGTGCTAAACCTCAGTTGAAAAGTTAGTAACATTGCAGAAAAATCTCAAGAAGTGGAAAATAAAATCTTTTGTCATATTGTGACTCACCATCCAATGTAGCACTGGCAGAGGTTCTCGTGGGATGTGGCCTGTTTTATTAGCAGCTCCACCTGAGTGGGTACATCTAAAGTTTCATCATGTGCAAAGTCACGACCTGAAACAGAGACACATCAACTTGATGATAAAACATTGTTCACCAAATAGCAAAGTTAAATAGTCCAACATATAGTTATTCAAATCTTGAGTGATTTTTCATGCCATTTTTGATTTTCCTTTTGTCGATCGTCATCCTTTCATATCCCCTTGATCGTGAGCCTACTAAAGTTAGTAGTTCCTCTTTATCTACTTCATGTGAAGTAGTGCCCTGATGCTTGCAGGTTGTAAACAGAGCTCTTGCATGAACTGGAACACAGGGAGAGGGCGGGGAAAGGGAGAGGAGGAAAGGGAGAGGGGGAAAGGGAGAGGGGGAAAGGGAGAGGGGGAAAGGGAGAGGGAGAAAGGGAGAGGGAGAAAGGGAGAGGGAGAAAGGGAGAGGGGAAAGGGACAGGGGGAAAGGGAGTGGGGGAAGGGAGAGGGGGGAAAGTGGGAGGGGAAAGGGAGAGGGGGAAAGGGAGTGGGGGAAAGGGAGTGGGGGAAAGGGAGTGGGGGAAAGGGAGTGGGGGAAAGGGAGTGGGGGAAAGGGAGTGGGGGAAAGGGAGTGGGGGAAAGGGAGTGGGGGAAAGGGAGTGGGGGAAAGGGAGTGGGGGAAAGGGAGTGGGGGAAAGGGAGTGGGGGAAAGGGAGTGGGGGAAAGGGAGTGGGGGAAAGGGAGAGGGGGGAAAGTGGGAGGATCTGCAGCTTGAATCAGTGTTACTTCTGTTTTTTTTTCATTATTTCCAAGTTGAGACACAATATGCTTTAAAGTCTACATTAGCAGTACTTGCAAGTCTGATTATATATCAGAACATACCTGCAAATGTGGCTTTCATGACAGATGGGGAGTGAATTATCTGGAGTCACAGAGCTCTGCAGCCAACCTTTCGGCCCAACCCCACTAAACCCATTTGACGACAGCTTTCTGTTCTGCACCTATTTTGATGTCAGTGTAAATGACGTAATTGTTTCTGTTTCCACCTCCTTCTGTGGCACATATAAAGCACTCTGTTCAAAAAAAAAGCTACCCTCCAAAACCCCTTCCTCTCACCTTAACCTTGTCCCCTATCATGGGAAAAAAAGATCATGACTGCCAGCCCTAGCCTATCAATGGTTCTCATATATCTTTCTAGTGAATCTCCTTTCTTTCTCCAGCACAATCACATCGTCGTCCCTGATTCAAATTGGTCATACTTTCCACAGCTTCTCTTAGATCTGAATTAATAAGAGGGAAGCAATTCCATGTGGCAGCGTTACATGAAGTGGCACATTTCAATTACAAATGTTGTTGTTGCTAGAAATCTCCCATATTATACACACACACACAAATGAATAAAAACAAAAGAATCTTGGTGAATGTGTTAGAGAAAACTGTTTGGGTTCTATAACACAAATGCTATTTTGATTTCTGTGATACAAGCATTTTTCCTAGTTCTTACAAAATACAATTTTCACCATATCAACCCTGACCAGTAACAAACATCTTTCTGAAGGACTCCCTGGCTCTGCTCATTTGGAGGGACGAAACACCTTTGTGACTATGACCCCACAACTATATGGAACCAAGTTGATGAATTTTCTTCAAGATGCATTTTGCTCGTCCATATTGCCAGACTGACGTCAAACCTGGATGGTTGCTATCAGTCACAAAGTTGCCAGCTCAAACCTCGTCCCTGAGTACGTGATCTGGTCGATTATAGGGTGCCGCGCTGCTGGAAAGAACGTCTTTTGGTTGAGACGATGAGCAAGTTTGCCCTCTTGTTCAGAACGATTTATGGCACAGTGCCTGGTGATTATTACTCAAGTAACATCAATAGAGAGAGATCATGGTTACATTTTGTTTGCACTTCCTTGCTGAGAAGTAATAAGATCAGACCATGTAACCTGGATAATAACAATGCCAGCCTTTCAAAAGTAATTCTTTAGCTGTGAGGCACACCAAGTCTCTCTTCCTTCCCCCCCCCCACCATCGACGTTATCTAGCAGGATCGTTGTCTGAAGAGGGGTCGCAAAATCGTGGAGGACCCCTTCCGCCCCGCACAGCATCTTTCAGCTGCTCCCGTCGGGGAAGAGATCCAGGAGAATCAGAGGCAGCGCCACCAGGCTGAGGAGCAGCTTCTTCCCACGGGCAGCGAGAATGCTGAACGACCAAAGGAACTGCTCACCCTGACCCTCCGACTCTACTATTTATTAAACAATATTTATTTATTGTTATATATGCATTGCATGTGAATAATTTGTAAATACATGTGATATGGATGTGTATTTGCATGTTTTGCACTGAGAATGGTGGAACGCTACTTCGTCCAGACAATAATAAACTTGAATTATGGTAGTAGATGCTAAACATGAACACAAATCATTCCCTTTCTATAGAACATCTGCATTACAATTTTCAGGATTGTGTTAAACACATATAAATTGTCATAAAATACATTTAAAATAGCCCATGAAATTACAAATCAGTAGGAAGACCTTACAAAATATCAGTGGGGAATCTCACCTGTGAGCTTGTCTCGAACTCGATTGATGATTTGAATTGCCTTTTTGTTCAGAGCCTCGGGCTGCACCAAACCATCTCCAACTAAAAGAAAAGGCAGTGATTAAACCCAGAAGAATATGGACAACTGTGACAGGCTTCATTGGGTGCTAAGTGTTTCTGTATTGTGACATGGAAGGAGATCACTGTGGCCTGTTGAGCTGATGACGGTTGTGATTCCCCCCAAAATTCCCCTGCAACCTATTCTCTCCAAGTTCTCTTAAATTAACTTCTTATTCGTAAAAGATGCCCTTGCACTGGTTAAGTCTACTTTTCTCTATATCCTGCACTTTGTTCTCATAAAAAATAGATAGGGTGGTCCAAAAAGCTTTCAGTACATTGATCATCATCGGTGTTGGGTACAGGAGCTGGGGAGGTCATGCTGCAGTTGGTGATGCCCCATTTGGAGCACTGTACTCAGTTCTGGTCACCATGCTGCAGGGTAGATGTTGTCAAGCTGGTGAGGATAAGAGAAGATTTCAAAATATGTTGCCAGGACTTGGGGGGCCTGAAGCAGAGGTTGGGGCTTTATTCCTTGGAGTGCAGGAGCAGTGTTCTCATAGAGGTGCACAAAATCCTGAGAGGAATGAATCAGGGGAATTGCAGAGTCTTTTGCTTTGAGGTGGGGAGGGGGAGTGGGGGCGAAAATATATCTGAATCCCCCCCACCATCACCTGCAAGTCTGCACTCTTAGCCCCTTTTGCTTTCGATGGACACTTCATGATCTGCTGAATTTCTCCACCACTTTTGAGTACTGGAATGACTGAAGGGTGTTTCAGAAAGTACAAAATTAATGTACTTCTTTCCACACTCACGTCTTGATTACTTGGGGGGACTTGAGTTCCAGAAGGGCGTGTTTTTTTTTTTAATTATAAAAGGCTCCTTAAAGGGTCCAAGTTGGTAATGTTTCAAATAAAATGATCCTACTGGGCACATTAAGGGGAACATTTTCAAACCAAAGACTTCATAGAAAACTTTGCTCTGAAATGTTGACTGCTGTTCTCCCCACAGACGCTGCCCGTCTTTTGGTTATTCCAGTATTTCACCTTTTAATTTCAGTGTCTTCAAATAAACTTCTCTGGGTTAGAGTACACTGCCACTTTCCCCATCCATCCGACCTGAATGCATGCATTTCCAGCGGACTAAAACTGTCAACTAGACAGTTGATGTCATATCTGCAACCTGCTTTATTAAGCCCTCACATTGCACAAAGAAGTTACTCAGACGTTGAACATAGAATATTACACCACAGTACAGGCCCTTCGAGCCTCAATGTTGTACCGACCTATATATTCCTATCAAAAAATACTAAACCCTTCCTATCACATAACCCTCTATGTTACTTTCACCATGTAGTCACAAAGGCCCCCAATGTTTCTGCCTCCACCACCATCCCTGGTAAGGCATTCCAGACAGCCACAACTCTGTGTAAAGAAAATATTCCCGGACTTTCCCCGAAACTTATCTCCCTTCACTTTGTACAGAAGCCCTCTTGACCTGGGAAAAAAGAATGCTGGCTGTTTACCCTCTCCAAGCTTCTCATAATCTTGTAGACCTCTATTAAGTCACTTCTCATCCTTCTTTACTCCCAAGAGAAAAGTCCTACCTCTACTAACCTTGCTTCATAAGACTTGTTTTCCAATCGAGGCAACGTCCTGGTAGCTCCCCTCTGCACCCTCTCCACATCCTTCCTCTATGAGGTGACCAGAGCCGAACACAATACTCAAGTGCGGTCTCACCAGAGGTTTGTATGCAACGTGACTTCTCGACTCTTGAACTCAATTTCCCGACTCACAAAACCCAGCATCCCACAGGCCTTCTTAGCTATCCTATAAACCTGCACAGTAACTTTAGAGATATAGGATTTGGATCCCATCTCCCTCTGTTCCTTCACACTGTTAGGTATTCGATCATTAACCCTGTATTCAGCTTTCAGGTTTGAATCAACCAAAACGCCTTTGATTACAAATCAAAAAAAAATCATACAAGAATATCTATTTGAATTATTAAAGCAGCAAATGCAGGAAATACTTAGCCAGCCAGGCAACATTTCTAGAGAGAGAGAAAAGATTTAATCTTTAAGAACTATTCATAACACTAATTCATAACTAAGGAAACTCACTGAACGAATGGATGGATTCAGGAACAGTGGTTCCTGTTTTTTTGTGTGCTGTTTCTCCAAGTTCCACCCCATCCATCAATTCTGAAACACAAAATTCAATGGAAAAAAAAAAATAAGCAGGTTATTTGTGGAGAAAATCTAAAATAAAAATAATGCTCATCAATGCAATTCGACAGCGTCTGGGGAAAAGTGACTACCATTTCGACTTTGGATTTTTTTTCAGAATTATTCAGCTATGATCGATATATGATGTCAAATACTTTGCAAAATAGCAACAGCACACCACAACCTAACTACACCACAGCGTGGGCTCGTGGACAGCTGCGACTGCTTGGATGAAGTCCAATGGATGGAGATCATTGCTATTTCTGAGGCCTAAACCAATAAAATGTCAATATCCTCTTGAGATGTGAAAGCAGGACCTCTCTTCCCTCGTTCCTTATCCTACCAGCACCGCCACAACATACCTCACCCCGATATCCATCATTCCCAGTGGTGCTGAACTTGCACAGGTCATAGGGGTTAGTGCTACACTGTTATAGTGCCAGTGACTGGGGCCATGGTTCGAATTCCAAACTGTCTGAAAGGAGTTTGTACGTTCTCCCCGTGTCTGCAAAGGTTTCCTCCGAGCGCTTTGGTTTCCTCCCACCCTTCAAAATCTACAGGGGTTGGAGATCAATTGGGTGTAATTGGGTGGCATGGGCCCGTTATCATGCTGTATGTCTAAATTGTAAAAAAAAAATCTCCACAGACGATCAGGAAATGAGGATACTCACCAACTGTCTGACTGGTTGAGTAGGAATCTGTTCTTGTCCTGGAACGCTTGTTACCTTTAACATTTGCTGGAGAAAGGACACACATGTTAGCGTCATCTGCAGTTGTGCAGAAAACAAATCCATGAACACTTTAGTTTAAAACTTTCAGACTCCACTCGTCGCTGCGCCTGCTTTGAAAACTAATTCTGTAAAGTACTTCTGAAGCACATTGTGGTTCAATGGACACTTTAGTGGGAGACCAAAAGTAGCTGCTTTCACTATTTATGTCAAAAAAAGTATCTACATTTTTTTGAATCCAGTACATGTACAGGCAAAGTTGCTTTAACTAGATTGAGCATCTTGGATCGAAGGGGGAGTGGTATCTTTTGAATATTCTGGACTTGATGGACAGACAAGATGGTTGCCAGTTTCCTTGAAAAGACCTCGATCCAGACGCACTAAATACACTGGACATCATTTGTATTTTATGGATTTTGGGCTGCTACAGAAATCACCTTAAAAATTTCTAACCAAATAGATACAACCTATTTTTGTGATTTCCTGTCATATTTTAAGACAACATCAAGTATCCAAAGTCATGTCAATGAAAATTCATTTTCTGCATTCACACTTGGACTTCTTCCCTGCTGATCTTGGTGCCATCAGTGACATTGAGACTATGGAAAAGGGGTATCAGGGCAACTGGAAACCATTGGTGCTGGCCGACTATTGTTTGGCATCAGATGCTGAGTACAAATGAAAATCAGCGGCAAAACATTTTTAAGTCAGTTGAACTAATGCAATGTGTCAGCGTCATTATGCAATTAAACATTCAAAATGCCATAAAAGTTAATTTAATGTTTCTCCAACTTCTGACATGATAGAGACAGTCTGAAATTATCTTTGTGTTCAGCTATCTTAATCCCCAATGTCTTTTCAGGAAGCATACCTTTTCAAAAAGAGATTCGATGACCAGTGATATCATTTGAATGAGTATGCTCCCGTCATGTCATACCAGAAAATAAAAATCAAAGGTATCAGGAGAGAGGGAGATGTACAAAAGAAGATGCAGAATAATCTGCAGAACTTGATACACTGCAATTACATCCAGCTGCCACCAACTGTGCTGTAATAAAACACATATAAATCCTGGAAGAACTCAGCAGCTCTTGCAGTGTCCATCTGAGCTCTTCTTCAAGGTATCAGCAAAAAGCAGACCGGCATCTTAATCAAAGACTAGAGAGAAAAGGGGAAGGATGAAAAAGGTCTAGACCAACAGCTAAAAGGTGTTAATTGGATATGATAAAAGGTCAGAATTTATTTTGACTTTGTGAAAGGAGATAGAGGGGAAAGGTGGGGGGGGGGGGGGAAGAGAGAGAGAGAGAGAGAGAGAGAGAGAGAGAGAGGAGAGAGAGAGAGAGAGAGAGAGAGAGAGAGAGAGAGAGAGAGATGATTTAGGGGAAAGAAAGGGAGGGGGGGGGTTCATAACAAAACCAGAGAAGTAAATGCTAATGCCATCAAGTTAGAGGGTGCCAGTCAGAAGATGACACTGTTCCTCCAATTTGCGGATGATCTCAGTCTGGCGGTGCATGAGACCATGGACAGACATGTCAGCAAAGGGAATGGGATGGAGTGAATTGCCACTGGGAGATCCACACGATTGCAGTGGAGAGCCAAGGTGCTCAACGAAGCAATCTTCTAGTTTGCGCCCAGTCTCTCTGAAGCAGAGCACCGGATGCAGTAGATGACCCCTGCAGATTCACAAGTAAAATGCTGCCTCACTTGAAAAGACTGCAATGCCTGAATCCTGATGAAAGGCTCCTGCTTTTTCAACACCCCTTTACAACTCCACAGTAACTTCCTTCTAGCAATCTCACGAATCACTCGACTTGGATTTCAGAAGCTCTGGAGCAGTTTTGGCGGACTTTGCAGTTGATCGTTCAGTTCAAGTTCATTAAATCATAAAACCCTGAGCACCTTCAGAAGTCTACATTTATACAGTTAAGTATGAAATCCTGGAGATGCTCTCAGTGATTTCCTGCTCACTCAAAAATAAAGCAGGCACCTCATAGCTTCTTGCTTTGTGATCAAAGGGAATGAGGGAACTATTCTTAGTTGGGGGAATGCCCCTTTGTCTGATGACATACAATTGTAATGAAGTTCTAAGCCATAACTAAAGCACAATCGAATGAAGAGCACTACTTTTATAAAAACTGTACTTCTCTTAAGAGACATACTTCAAAAAAAAAGCAAAGTATAAAATTATTTTTCATAAATTCTTCACAAAATCTCCAATAATCCACTACCCAGTTGTTTGGATATCCTTGCTCACCAGGGCCCCATTTCCCACAATCCCTTTAAATGTACATTTATTACCGATTAACAACTAAAAAAGTGGTTTGAAAGTGGGCTGGATATTAACATTTAATAATCCTGAAGATAACCCAATCTAGCAGCATCTAAAACCTGAAGGTGCTGGATTATAGGAGACTTCCTGTCCATTATTTTCACTTGCCTTCCAATTTTTATTTGTGTTGATTAAAACTATCAAGGTATTAGTTCAAAGTTGTGCTTTTTGCTTTGAAACTGCAGTGTAGTTATTCCATTTTGGAATGCTTTATTATAATGCTCCAAAACTCCTTGAATACTCACTGTCCATGAGCCTCCAGTTTAACAATGGGTCATATACAAAGGCCTCAAGCACAGCCATGACACTGTCCCTGTGCTCTCGAAGCACTTCCATCACCGTGTGGCATGTAATTCGATAGTTCCCATCCAACCCGGTTACCTGAGGAGTAGCAACAAGTGGATAAAGGAGGTGGAATGAGGTACAAATCATATAACAATTACAGCGCAGAAACAGGCCAGTCGGCCCTTACCTAGTCCATGCCAAACACCTTCTCCCATCTCGTCCCATTGACTCCCCACCCAGCTCATAACCTTCCATACACCTATCCAATTTTTCCTTCAATAATTTAAAAAAACTCAAGCCCGCATCTACCACTTTGGCCAGAAGCTCATTCCACACTCCCTTCACTCTGAGTGAATAAATTCCCCCTCACGTTTCCCCTATACTTTTCCTCCTTCAATCACAATCCATGACCTCTCGTTTAAATCTATCCCACTCACAATGGGAAAAGCCAGTCCTCAAGGAGTCTATCTGCACCCCCTCATAATTTTAAATGCCTCTGTCAAAGTTTGTACCTGACTGGATACCACATTTAACAATGAAATAATAACTCGGTTATAATGTTGTTTGCGAGGTTGGGAGGTTTTCCTGCTCTCTGATGAGAGTGATCCATGATGCTCACCTTGAGGTGCAGACCAGTTCTTAGTTGTAGTTCTGCATTAAAGATAACACCTCAGGCATTACAGGATTTTTCTATTGGGGAAAAAGATTTGCATGCATCCACTTCTTGAAAACTAAAACTGAATAAATTACAAAAACAGTACAGGAGGAAGCTAGCCCTTGATCAGAGGGATCGCTGACAGATTTGTCCCACACAAGAGCGGGGTAGCAGTGAAGTAAAGTTTGATTAGGTCACCAACTATACAACCGTGTTCCAGATGGCAGGCAGTGCTGAAGGACATCAGCTGATAAATACAATACAGGAATCTATGTTATCAGAACACATCTCAGTTCGAGAACAGCCATTCTCAAAAGCTGGCCCCTGGGGGATCATAAAATATTTTTATGTAGTCGGTAGGGGAGAAGTATGGTAGAAGACAACTAAATTTGACTGCTTCACAGCAAATGGGGGGGTGGGGGGGGGGCATAAACTCTGAACAGAGTCCTAAGAGGGACAAAGGCAAAAGCAATGGCTGTTCTAGATAACAAAGGAATGGCCATACCTCCATGGCATTGGTTAGCATCCTGGTCAGTCTGAATGGAATCTTCTCTGGGAATTTCTCCCTGGTCATTGCAACCTGTGAAAAGATGAACACTGAAATGATGCACTGGTGAAAACTGACAAGATTCATCCTTTTCCCTGTTTGCCTCGATCGGTTTCCTATTGTTAGATAACTGACCCTTGCTCCGTTCTCCCACTCACTGGTAGGTATCATTATTCAGTTGGTACATCCACATCCATTGCAATTTGTCCCGTCAGGACAGGTCAGGGAGGTAAACTAGAAAATACCCAGAGCAGCACCCAAAGGTGTTGGAGCAACTCAGCAGGTCACGCAGCATCGACAGGAAGTAAAAGTCAGCCCCAAAGGAGGGCTCAGGGCCAAAAACTTTAACTGCCTCTAACTTCACACCGATGCAGTGTGACCTGCTGAGTCGCTCCAGAATTTTTGCGAACTGCAGCTCAGGGATGATCCCACTTTTCCCGTGCAACACTCGGGGAAATCCTGTTGGAGACCATTCCGCGATTGCTCTTTGACACATGGCCATCTGAGATCAGATCGGATGAAAGTACAACGATTATTCTAGTCACAAGGCTCTCGTTGAACTGACTTTGCACTGCTTTAGAAAATACCACACTCAATTTGTATTTGACGCCCCCTCATAATGGGGGTATAATAGCCTGCTCCCAGAAAAAAATAACCTACTTCAAAACAATCACCAAAGTCGATGTGTAAGATTTTTCCACTTAGCCTATCCAACATCAGGTTTGATGGATGTCTGTGAAAAAAAAAAGGAAAACATACAGGTTCTGTTAGATTTCCTGGGGAAAACAGCAATGGATTCAAACAGAGTCACACCATGGATGCTGGAATCTGGAGCAACAAACCACGGCAGCAGATTTCATCAGGTTTTACAATGTACAAGGATTATCAAACACGAGATCAGAGAATAGATGAATGAACAGGATGATTGAGCATTTATTTCTCGCATCCCAATTTCCTCAAAAGGGATCCACCCTATAGGCCAGGAAACCAGTGGCTCTTTTAGCATGCACGCTTCTCGATCCGGGTTAGAATCTGGCAATCTTCTGAAAGGAGTTTGTATGTTCTCCCAGTGTCTCGGTGAGTGTCCCCTGGGTGCTCCAGTTTCCTCCCACCCTCCAAAAATGAACAGGGTTTGTAGGTTAATCGGTGCATTTGAGCGGCGCAGTCTTGGCCTGCTTCATGTAGTATCTGCATCTCCAAAATTAAAAATAAAAGCAGGGGTAGCCAGTGTTCCTCTTCCTCTCACTAAATGTGGCATAATCAGAAGAACAATTTGGGATTGATAAAAATTGCAGGTCTAATCTCTACCCTTGCTTGGTATTATGATGGTAACTCCAAAGGCAATTGGATTAAGTAGGGTGGACAATTGGAACCTCTTACCTGTCTCCTAGCCCGAGAATGTAGCCCACCATTGACATCACAGCTAATGAACGTGTGTAATTGGTCCTTCGGTCAAACCACACCTTCGGAGTGCCAGAACACAGAAAAACGTTTATCAACTCCTCACAAGCAAGTGAATGAAATTTACAAAAGGATTTGGAGCAGCCACGCTTATTTGAAATCGTAAATATTCAAGACCGTGCACTTGGTTTTTAGTATATTCCATGATTCTCCATAAAAAAAAAATGAGAAGCAAGTTCAGACCAAACTTCAGTTATCTTTACCATACATAATTCATAATCTATGCCAACCAGGTGCAATTCATCCCCAATATTTACTCTGAGAAGAACCTTGAGACATCAATGAAAAAGTTCTGAAGGCACACAGGCAGCAATGGAAACAGAGGGAACAGCATGTGTTGTACTCTGCAAACATCAAGGAATCATTTCTACAGCTCAGTTTCCAGAGGTAGTGGGCAATTCGAATGGAGTGCTTTGTCCAGGCAGATGTTCGTTGTGTTGCATGATAGAGGTATACAGTTATACATCACAGGAACAAGCCCTTCACTCCATCACATCTATTTCAACCATTACACCCATTGATTCCAAGCCCTGAAACATATGGACCACAAGGACATAGTTAGACTACTATTCATTGACTACAGTTCTTCCTTCAACACAACAGTGCTAAATAAACACATCCCCAAACTCCATGACCTTGGCCTCACCACCCCTCTGCAAGAGATCCATGTCCTCCAGTCTGCAATCAATGAAGATTCCTGACAGTTTCCTCCATGATCATCCTCAACACTTTGGCTTTGTACTCAGTCCCCTACTGTACTCTGTGTGTACCCATGACTGTGTGGCCAAACACCATTCCAATGCCATCTATACATTAGCAGATGACACCATCTGTACTGGCAGAACCTCTGACAATGACGTACAGAAAAGAGATAGAGGGAATAGTGGCTTAAGTGCCAGGACAACCATTTCTCCATCAATGTCAACAAGGCCAAGGAACTGGTTCTAGATTTCTGGAAAACAGGTGGAGCTCACTCCCTGGTCCACATCAACGGTGCTGAGGTGCAGAGTAGACAGCTTTAAATCTCCAGCCTCGTAATGTCAACATAATGAGCAAGAAAGCATACCTTCGACAAATGCACCATTTAACATATTCCGTTGGAGTGCATCACTGCATGAGATGGGAATTGCTCTGCCCAAGACTGCAAGAAACCATTGAGTTGTGAATGCAGCTCCCAGCAACTCACACACCCTTCTCCTCCATCTCCACCTTGTGCTGCCAACAGATTAAAAGATTCATCCCACACTCTGAAAGAGGAATCACAAGAGTGAGACCATCCAACCTCAGATTCAAGGACAGATACATTCCTGCTGTTATCAGACTCTTGAAATAGCCATTGAGCCACTCTCTCTGTATCTCTTCCAACATATCTCTCAGATATCCTTTAAAGCTCCTCTCCCTCTCACCTTAAACGGTGTCCTCTAGATTTAGACACCTCTGTCTTGGGAAACGTGCACTGGCTATCCATCCTGTCTTTGCCTCTCATAATTATATGTACCTCTATCATGTCCTCAGCCTTTATTGCTGCAAAGACAGCCTCAGCCTATCTAGTCAACCCTGATTACACCAACAATCTTTTCTGTACCTTTTCTAGCTTAGTAGCCATCATTCCTTCAGCCAGGTGACTAGAATTGGCCTAATCAACATCTTGTTCGAATTCCGGAGGAGTTTGTGCGTTTTCCCCCTCCCGAGTCAGTGAGGGTTTCTCCAGAGCCCCTGGTTTCCTCCCGCTGCTCCAAACATGCCGGGGTTGCAGTTTGATTGGGTGGCATGGGCTTGTGGGCTGAGAGGGCCTGTTACCATGCTGCATGTCTAAATCAAAATAACTCTGTTCAACACCACTCCACCCTACACCCCCAGGGCTCTCAGAATCAGAATTTATTATCATGAACAAGTCACGAAATTCATTGCTTTGTTGCTGCCTCGTTGTGCAAACATTCATATAAGCCACTTTACAAAAATAAATTTAAAAACAGTCAAAGTGAGGCAGTATCTTTGGTTCACTGATCATTCAGGAATCTGATAGTAGTGGGGAAGAAGCTGTCCTTGAGCTGCTGAGTGCTCATGTTTAGGCTCCCGTACCTTTTTCCTGATGGTGGCAGAGTGAGGAGGGCCTGGCCAGGGTGGTGGGGGTATTTAAGGATAGAGGCTGCTTTGTTAAGACACTGCTTCTCGTAAATGTCCTCGATGGAATGGGATCTGATGCCTGTGATGTCACAGGCCTAGTTTACAATCATCTGGAGTTTTTTCTTGACTTGAACTTAGGCACCTTCAATGCAACCAGCCAGAACGCTCTTCAAGGTACACCCATGGAAATTTTCGAGAGTCTTTGGTGACATATCGAATCTCCTCAAACACCTCACAAAATATAACCGCTGGCGAGACTTCTTCATGATTGCATCAACACGAAAGCTCCAAGACAGATCCTCGGAGATGCTGACACCCAGTAATTTGGAGTTCTTGACCCTCTCCATTACTGAACCCTCAATGAGGACTGGATTGTGTTCTCCTGACTTCCTTCTGAAATCCACAATCATCTCCTGCCATTCATAGTGAACACCCTTGCCCTCAATTAATTTTGCATGGCGCATTGCTTCGCACTTATCCAAGTTAAAACTCAGCTGACAATCCATTTGCTCACTTTCCCAGTTGATCCAAATCTGTTAAAATCTTCAATATTTCTTTAATGTCCATGAAATCACTAGTATATACTATTTGCTTTCAAAGTATCCTATGCTGTAATGTTACTTTTGCATTATATAACCATGTAAAGTTTAAAAAAAACTACAGGCACAGTTCAGGTACTGGAGATCCTTGTGGGGCCAAACTGGAACCGGAGCTGGAAGCCATGAGGTACAAGATGGCGGTGGAGGATCGTCGCAGGAAAAGAAAGTGGCTGTTGAAGTGAGTCTGGCCAAGAACATGGTTGTCGAGCTAGAGAACAGCAGAGATTGCAGATGGGTAATTTGACAAAAGAAGAGAAGAGAGCAGCAGTCAATGAAGTTCAAGTCAAACTGGGAGGTCAGGAACTGGAGCGGGAAGCCATAGGCACAAAGTAAAGTCAGAGTTAGTCTCCTAGTGTAACAAAACTGGTACTATAAAATGAGCACACTAATTTGTGGCACTTATGTTTACCTAGTGATGTCAAATCGTTCACATTTGACATCAACTGTACAATTATCAATCCTGAAAAAGTGTTTGGTTATGGAACGATGGGGGGAAGAAAAGCCCTGTACAAATCAAGATAATGTACCAAAATAATTCAATGGGGATTAGTTGCAATACTCAAGGCAAGCTGATTTAGCTATTGACAGACACTGACACAAGAGTTATCAGATGCTGAGTACAAATGAAAAACATTTTTAGGTCAGTTGAATTAATGCAATTTGTCAGCACCATTATGCGATTAAACATGCTAAATTCAATAAAAGTCCATTTAATGTTTCTCCAACTACCTAACGTGATGCAGTAAATCTGAAATTATGTTAACCTTGAAGTTGTCTATCTCATAAGCCCCAATTTTTTTTTCAGGTCGCAACCTTTTTGAAAAAAAAATGTTGTCCAGTATAATTTAGGACAAGTGAGTCATTTTCATTTGACAGTTTTCATTTGTGGAACCTGACATCAAAGTTGAAAGATTAGGTGGGTCATATATCAGTTTTTGGTGAGAAACAAAAATTGCAGTCAAAGGAGAAGGTGGGCAACAGGCAACCTGTGAAAGAGAAAATCCAGCTGACACTGATGTTGCCCAGCATCTGACTTCTCGAGTAAAGAGTTCCATTGGATAAAGTCTTGTGAATTTCACTTGCCATTGCTTTAGCTTCAGATTATGAATGTTTACGGAGAGAGAGAGAGAGAGAGATCAGCTCATTGAATGGTGGAACAACAACAACCTTGCGCTCAGCAGCACCAAGGAGATGATTGTGGACCAGGAGGAAGTCAGGAGAACACGATTCAGTTCTTATCGAGGGCTCAGTAGTGGAGAGGGTCAAGAACTTCAAATTCCTGGGTGTCAACATCTTCGAAGATCTGTCCTAGAGCCTCCATGTTGGTGCAATCATAAAGAAGGCTCGCCAGCGGTTATACTTTGTGAGGTGTCTGAGGAGATTCGGTATGTCAATGAAGACTCTCGTAAACTTCTGCAGGTGTACCATGGAGAGTATCTTGGCTGGTTGCATCACTGGCTGGTATGAAGGCGTCAACTCAAACTCCAGAGGGTTGTTAACTCAGCTCCCGACATCATACACATCAGACATCATAGACACCAGACTTCACTCCACTGAGGATATCTACATGAGGCGGTGTCCTAAAAAAGCAGCCTCTATCCTCAAATTCCCCCAGCACCCAGGCCATGCCCTCTTCACTCTACTACCATTGGGAAAAAGATACAGGAGCCTAAAGACTCAACGGCACAAGGACAACTTCTTCCCTGCTTCCATCAGATTCCTGAATAATCAATGAATCAAAGACACTGGCTTACTTTTCGTTCACTATTAATTTTTTTAGTAATGTTGTAAGTTGGTTATAATATGAATGATTTGCACACTGATGCTGCCACAAAATCCCAAATTTCATGAGTTGTTCGTAACATTAAATTCTGATGTTTATTTTAAATTCGCCTCAAAAGTAACAACATATAACCGCTTACAGCACAGAACAGGCCAGTTCGGCCCTACTAGTCCATGCCGTAACATATCCCCACCCTCCTAGTCCCACTGACCAGCACCCGGTCCATACCCCTCCAGTCCTCTCCTCTCCGTGAACTATCCAGTCTATCCTTAAATGTAACCAATGATCCCGCCTCGACCACGTCTGCCGGAAGCTCATTCCACATCCCCACCGCCCTTTGCGTAAAGAAATTTCCCCTCATGTTCCCCTTATAATTTTCCCCTTCAATCTTAAACCATGTCCTCTAGTTTGAATGTCCCCCACTCTTAATTGAAAAAGCCTATCCACATTTACTCTGTCTGTCCCTTTTAAAATCTAAATCACCTCTATCAAGTCCCCCCTCAATCTTCTACGCTCCAGAGAAAAAAAGCCCCAGTCTGCACAACCTTTCCCTGTAACTCAAACCTTGAAATCCTGTCAACATTTTCGTGAATATGATTCTTCTTTTTTGAAAAGGGGGACTGATTTACATTTTCCTTTATCCATTGATCATTGGATGCGTTAAGAATTCACAAAGGTATTCAGTTTAAAAAAAAAACTATATCCTCTATTATGAAGAAGCAATTCCACGGTAGGGTAGATTGTATTGCCTATAAAGATTGGGCATTTAGATGAAGATCAAATATTAATATAAAAATATGATTATTATTATAAAACTCCTGTTATCTAGAATTCAAGGAACCAGCAAAAAAAACAATTGTAGAAAATAAAAGGTAAATAACAGGCAAGTTCTTGACCTTACCATTAGTTCGCCAATCTACGCAACACTCTCTCATGCAATTGGAAAATTCACTTCTAAGCTATCTACCAATCCCAATAGGTGCCAGATACCAGGGGTTTTACTGAATTTGTTTTCAGAAAACACGCCTAACTCAACGCAGAATTAATCTACGAAACGACCTATTGAACAAAGCAGTACCTCAGAGCTAGGACTCTTTAACCACAATAACTTGGCCAAATCATCTCCCGCGGTATTGTTCACTGCATGCTCGAAGACTTCAACTTTCTGCATCAGAGTGAGATGATCATAGTCTGGAGCCATCTGTCCAAAAGAAAACAAATCGTTCAATAAATTCATATCAGTGAAGAGCGAGTTTGGTTTAGAAATGGGCAGAAAATTAAGGGAAGCATTTGGAAAATGCCAACAATTCCGCCCCCCCCCCCCATCCCCCCAAAGGTGGCAATTTTCCTGCACTTTGAACTTATGAATTTGATCTATTTGATGCACTTCTGAAAGATATTAATATCTCACTTGGTATTCTCAGGGCCTGCCATCTTGATGACATGGACAAATACACTCAGTCTGGATAAACACAGGGGCTATATTCATGAGCTTCACCTTTCCAACAAGCCTATCCACCTTCAGGTGATCTGTCACCCACTTTCAATCCTCTCCTTCCACTGGTTTCTATTCTTTTAAAATTTTAAACAAAAATATTTACAACATGGTTGAGGGTGGAGGAGGCGGGGTGGGGTCGGGGGGGGGGGGGGGTGAGGAGGGGGAGGGGGCGGAGGAGACCATGGATGGAAATGCTGGGGTGGGAATGGTGTGTGGAATTACAAGTGGTTGGCCACTGGGAGGCTCCTGCTAATGCAGAAAACTCAACAAAGTGAAGGGGCTCAACAAAAATTTCTCTCATTTTATGCCCAGCCTTTGAGGAAGAGGAGGCCTCAACAGGAGCACCAGATGCAATGGATTACCCTGAGCAAAATGACAGGTGAAGTGTTGCTTCACTTGGAAGAACAGTGGTGATGGAAGGGGTGTGGATGAAAGTGTAGCATCTCTTGAGGTTATAAAGCATCTCACAGCCCGTGGGAAGATGCTTTTCCCATTTAGTTAGTGTGAAAGCAAATGGACTTTTGAAATAAATTGCCAGGCTCACTTACTCTGAGCATGATGCGGTGCTCAATGTTCAGCAGAATCTTCTTCTTCTCACGATAGTCTCGAATGAGGGCGTGCAGAGTGTCGCAGTGTGGGACCCAGCCAATCAGACCAGAGTTTGTGGACAGAGGAATGACAGCGTACCTCTGAATGCTGGAGAAAAATAAAATACAGAAGTGAAACATCTAACCCTCTCCATTTTATCCCCAAACAAAGCACTTTAACAATAAACTTTGAAAGTGACAGGTGGTGTTTGGCATGGTGGGCCTTCAATGGTTAGGGCAGCAAATGCTATTGTACAAGACCAGAGTATTGTGCACAACTTTGGTCGCCCAGCTATCAGGATGGGCTTGGAAGGATACAGTTGGAAAGGGTGCAGAAGAGATGCAGAAAAATGGTGCCGAGGCTGGTACATTTTAACCATATATCCATTTACGGAGCGGAAACAGGCCAGGTTGACCTTTCAAGTCTGCAACCTTCAGTGTTTTTTTAAAAAACTTGTTATAGCTGGGTGATGCAGATTTTTATTCCCGAACAAACTCACGAGGCTCGTTTTATCTTCCTCATGCAAACATGCGCCCTCCGCACATCGCGCGGCCCTGCTGGGGAACCAGTACAAGCCTGAACTCATTTCATTTCAGTCAGCAGAGAGCATGGAGGCCTCACTGTGGGCTGCGAAAATTTGGGTGACCAAGCTCATGAGATTGGGCTCATGTTTCCTGTATTACGTCTCGTAAATTGGAACCTACCTTGCGGGTTGACGGACAAGTTTGAATTATAAAGAGAGACTGGATCGACTGATGGGTACGTGGAACAAGCTGCTAGAGGAAGTGATAGAAGCGGGAAATAAGTGTATTGTTCAGAAGACATTTAGAGGAAATAGGCACATGGATCGGAAAGAGTTAGAGGAACATGGGCTGGACACAGGCAAATAGGATTAGCTTGGTCTGCATGGATGAGCCGGTATCTATGCTGTGGAACGATGGCGCGAGGTTGTATTCAGACCCCGCCCCCAGTCCAATTTTATGGCTGATGCAGTATTAAAAATGTAACCATTTTCCTTCATGAATTCTGATCCTCAACTTTTCAGTCTCCACTTAAAAAAAACATGTTGCACTTCTGAATCTTTTTAAACACAATAGGTCACCGATGTGAATTTAAATTTTAGATTTAGACCTACTGCACTGTAACAGGCCCATGAGCCCATGCTGCCCAATTACACCCAATTAACTACAATCCTGGTATGTTTTAAGGCTGGGAAGAAACCAGGGCCCTCGGAGGAAACCCACGCAGACAATGGGAATTTCATGACTCGTTCGTGACAATAAATTCTGATGTTTATTTTAAATTCACCTCAAAAATAATGACACGATTCTGCTTTTTTGAAAAGGAGGACCCCTTTATCTCTTGATCACTGTAAAGCCCCTGTTCACTGGCGCTGTAACAGCACTGCATTATCCGCTACACTAACCATGCCATGATGTGCAGCCTCCACTTTTATTCTCTACCCAACCTTCTAGCGAATACATTTTCTAATTTTATTTTAATCGTCTACATTGCTGGGTTGGCCAATGTCATTACTGCACGGCCCCAGCAAGCTCTTCAGCAGAGCAGTCAATATCCTATTGCTGGTTTGACACACTCATCCACTTTTCCAGTTAAGGGGGGGGGGGGGGAACGGCATCAAATCGTGATCCTGAAGCTAGTCTGACACACTCATCTACTTTCGTTCTAGGGTGAATCAATCCGACTGCAAATGAGCATCTTCAGCTGAGCTGCTCGACAGAATCATACCACCGGCAAACATTGCAGCCACATTTCTCACAGATCTCTGAGAGATAGTGATCAAAGGTCAGTGAGATTGGTATCATTTTTCCTCCTGTAACTAGACCACAGGTGCATCCGCATTTCTGAACACTGAACCTTTCCTGCAGGTGTCCCACACACAGCAATGATACTGTCCACAACACAGTGAAAGACTGGAAGGAAATAATACTTTGATCCCTTGCAGAACATCGCTGCTATTGTTTCTAACAGAATGCTTGAACTTATAACCCGGAGCATTCTGTCAATAAGCAATTCAAAATGACAGTGCTGCAGATGGTTAAGCCGCTGATCTGTCATGTCAGATATCCAGGTTCATCCTGACCATGGCAGCTTGTACTCCCGGCTGGTTTCCTCAAAGTATTCCTCTTTTCTTCCACACCCCAGAGCCAAGCAGGTTGGCGCATTAATCTCTCCGAGTGGATAGGTGAGGGGTAGAATCTGAGCGCAGCTGATGGGAATGTGGGACAATAAAAACAAATGGGAATAATGTAAGAATAGAGCAAATGATTGGTGTGGACTCAGTGGGCAGAGGGTCCTGTTTCTGTAAACGTGACTCCAAAACAATACACCAACGTAAATCTAACTCCATTCCAAAAAAAAACATTGGAATGGCTAAAATGGAAGGAAAAGTCCATGAGAGCTGACTTTTGGCAACTACTACACCTTTGAATACCTGAGGTTCTTCCGCAGAGAGGCCGGATCATTCGCCAGCAAGGTGTTGACCAACCCGAAAAGTTGCATCACCCTCTCGTCCTGACGCAGGTCTTCGTGGCCTTTCAGTAAGAACATGAATTCATGGCCATTACTTCCTAAAGGGAAACATACATTATTTTGTTAAATTCAATTTTAGGAGGAGGTTTGGGGTGGGGAGGGGGGAGAGGGCGGGTGGTGGTGGTGAGGAGAAAGAAAGATAAAGCTTTACAAAGGTTTGAAGAGCATCGGGAATGTTGGTAGGGTTGGCCATGAATGGGCAAGGTCAGAATTCATGATGGGGGGGGGGGGTGAGGGCTGGGATAGAGAAAGGTAGCAATTGGATGGATGGGGGTGAGGGAGGGATGCTTTCAGATATCTTCACTGCTCTCTCTGGGAGATACTGTTCCCTTTTGTTGGAGCATTTCCGGATTTCTAGCACAACTGCACAACATCAAGTGGGGCTTCAAAGTTCATTGTGGAATCAAACGTTCATCCCGTCTGCCCCTCTGCAACTGGATCGTTGACTTCCCCGTCATCAGATCCCAATCAGTGTGGAGCACCTTGCTGTTAGTTTACTAGAACTCAACCTCAAGTATCTGGGAAATTCACTTAACTGGGATCTACCGATATCCATTGGTGTTGAATACCAGGGGTTTTACTGTAGTATCCCCTTCATCATATTGCATTCTCCATAAAAAATAAAACAGCAGAAGCTGCTTTGTATCAAGATGCTTCATAAACATTCAAGACGAGTAAGAACAAGAGAAGCTAGTCAAAAATTGATAATTTGAGAGAGCATCTTGTTCTCACCCATGATGGTCAACTTCCTTGGTCGCTGTTTGGAGGTGATGACCTGGAGGGAAGGAGCTATTGATTGAATCCGGATGATTGGCTGGTTCGGATCATAGGTACCCGGTACAGCCAATTCTTGATCACGACACATTAGCAGTTTAGGTGACACATACTGGAGTTCAAGCGACGTGAGCTGGACAGAAATATAGAGTTCATTTCAATAATTGCTAATTATATAATTAAATTTCAGCATACTTCCATGAATGTACCCAAAACAAGAAGTGGTCGATATTGTTGACTCATGCTGCTGAGGCCTTGCATTAAAATAACAGAACATCGCATTAATTTAATCGTTTTAATGTCCCACTCACGTCAACATCAGAAGGGCACATATTAGATACAGTGAAACCCAGAAATGCTCCATAATTAAATTTCATTATGTGATTCTTTCCAACCTTGTAGCTCAATCTCTCAATGACCTGGTTATGATTTAATTAGAATTGTGGACTCTTTTTATTGGTAGAAACTTTGGCCAAAAACAAAGTTGAATGCTACAGTGAGCAAACTCAGAGTTATAGTTTTGAAATTTGGCGTTAAAGATTCAGCTGTTACAATGACTTTGCCATTTAAATTACTGCAACACAGCGATCTAGTGTGGCTTTTAAGTATATTTTCTTGCTCAGTTAGCAGTCGTTCCCTAAGTGTCAATACTATTCGACAAGCACAAACAATGCTTTGTGCGAGGACACAAGACTCACCTGGGGAAGCTGTTTAGAAATGCGTCGGAACACATGATAGTAGAGGTCCCATGCTTGGGTGAGGTCTTTTACATTTCCTGATCTCATGTACTTTCTGCACCATTCTTGGGCCTCCATTAAGTCCCTGCCGTATGCCTGTTAAAAGATCATTTTGTCAAATAAAAACAGATCTCCAGGAATCGATACTTTGATCAAACATTTTGTTCATGATATTGTCTTGTGCTCTGGTGGAAACAAAATAAGAGCTTTAAACCGATTCGGATATTTAAGATGAAAAATATTTCCCCTGATTCTTAGAAAGTTTTAACAGTAGTCATTTCTGAAATATTCATTGATTTTTCGTGGAGACGGGGAAGGTATAGGTTCATAGCATTTCAAATTGCAACTGGAATGCTGTATTTTAACAGCCATTGTTCAGCATGTTCAAAATGCAGTGTGTAAATAGCATTCAACAGCACGCCATTCACTGGAGGGAAAGGCTCAAAATTTGAAATAAAAGGAAAAATTGTCGGAGGCCCTTTTAAGAGGTCAAGCAGCATCCAAGGAGAAAGAAACACAGTTAACTTATCAGGTCGGTGATTTCATTCATTGCATCCAGCTAAAAAAATAGTCTTGACAAGTGAAACAAAAACGACAGCTGCCAGAAAGATGAAATAACACAGAAAATGTGAGAGACGTTCAGCAAGTCAGGCAACATTTGTGGAAAGAGATGATGTTTCAAGTTAAAATTCCCTTCATCAAGCCAGTATTTACATTCATGCATTGAAAAAAAAAGACACAACTTTTATTTAAAAAATCAGAACATCTCCAGCACGCTTTCTTGCACAGCCCCCATCATTGCCCTGTTCTTTGTTTAAACCAACTCGTCATATAAACCACTAGGTGGCAGGTTACTCTGGCAAAACAACAAGGTCGTTCTCTAAACCCCAAATGCTTCAAGGGTTCCTTGTTTTATCCCAAGCCACATGTTGAATTCTGACATGCATGCATTTTCACCGTTTCTTTAACTATTAATAAAAATCTTCCCCCCCCCACCCCCTGCATTTTCCCTTTCCTTTCTTGTTCAAGCAATTTGTAGGCGTGATGTCAGAACTTAAAAGAGGTTGGGGACTGAAAAATGCTCATCATTGTTATTTTATATTTTCTGACCAAAAATGCAGAAGCTGTTGGTTTAAACTAAACATGGAATGACTTCAGCAGCAGCTTCAAAAAGGAAGAGTGGAAATAATGTCGAAGAGAGATTTGAGAGACTAGTATTTGGTCCTGAAGGAGGAGAGAATCAAACTCAAAATTCAGCACACTTTATTCCAAAATTCCTTTTGTAAATTCTTCTGCCTTGCAACCTAAATTATTCATTCTTGAGCGTCATGGCTTGTGCAACACTGTTGCAGTGCCAGCGACCAGGTTTCAAAGCCAGGGCTGCCTGTGAGGAGTTTGCACGTTTTCCCTGCGTCTCGGCGCTGGTTCCCTCCCACTGTTCCACATGCAGGTCGACTGGGCACCACAGGCTCATGGGCTGAAGAGGACTGCAACTGGAAGAGATTTATTCTTTAAGTTACTTCACAAAGTCAGCTCACTGTAATTTGATCAGTACCTGGTTGAAGGAGGTTTCCTTGAGAGTTTGAGGTCCCCGTTCCATCATGGCATGTAGAGGCTCTAGAACCGCAAACATTCCTTTCACGTTCCTCTCTCCAAAGTAAAGTCTCGAAGCTTCCTCCAAGCCTTCATGCCACATCTCATGCCACAGAATGGCCACACGGATAAGTTCTTCACTTACCTGAAATATAATAGAAGTACACCATTTTTCAAAAAACTACTGCACTGATACTGTGTATCACCAGCAGAATCAATCATATTCAAACCAGCAAGGTAGCCTTCTTTGGAGAAAGGCATAGTATTATGTTTGGGCTTACTTCCTGATACACTCGAGTATGGAAACATTAAAAGGAACTTTGCAAACATTACAAGAACTCAGGTACAGAAGATTATTTGCCCTTTGAACCTGCTTTGCTACTCATCCATGTTGGCTCATCTTCCATCTCTCACACCATTTTCTTGAATCATCCCTGTATCCCTTGATTCATTTCATCTCCTGAAATCTGTCAGTCCCTATTTTGAACGAACAGTGTCTACATAACTCTTTAGGTTAAAAAAAAAACAAAGATTTGCCATGGCCTCCTTGAAAGAATTCTGCTTCATTGAGTTCGAAATCGTCTTTCCCTTACTCTGAGACATGACCCCTGGTTCTAGGCTTCTCATCCTGCCTAAGAATTTTGTAACCATCAGTGAGAACACCACTGGTTCTTTGAAAGAATACAGGTCCAGCCCATGATCTCTTTTCACATAGCTTCTTCCACTTGAGATTATGAAAGATAAAACCTAGAGGACATGGGAAAAGTTCAAAGGGAACATGAGGGGAACTTCTTCACGCAGAGAGTGGTGGAAGTGTGGAACAAACTGTCAGCTAAATTGGTAAATGCAGACTCTATTTTTGACATTCAAGAAAAAATTGGATAGGTACGTGGATGGAGCGATATGGTCCAGGCAGAATAATAGACTAGAAGTGATCTAGAGTTCTATGGTTCTAAGCCTACTATCCCTGGATCCTATGCAATGAACCTTCACCACACTTCCTTCACCACACTTCCTTCATGCAAGTAGAACCAAAACTGAACAGAAGTAGAATATTTCAAATGTCGTCTCACCAAGACCGCATAATTGAAGAAAAATTCATCACATTCCTTTCCCTCAAGGACTTCTAGTATGAAATTTTTAAAAAATTGTATCTACAAAACAGAAAACAGGGTCTTTGGCCCTTCTAGTCTTTTATTCTGCCTAATCCCACTGACCTGCACCCAGACCATATCCCTCCATCCTCGTACCTATCCAAATTTTTCTTAAAGGTCTACCTTTTTCCTCGGTATTCATTTCTGGACCATGTGATTTCCTGTACAATTAACGTTCTTCTTATGTCAATCCAAAATGATATGACCTGGACTTCATATTGGTTTCAGAATACCACATTTGCAGAAGATAACATTAGATTGTCAATTAAACTGTGCTCTTATCCAGCAGAGGTTCTGATTACACGTAATTCTTTGTCTGAACGATTACAAATGTGCAACATAAACTTGAATGTGTTTTATTTTGCCCAAGTACAAAAAGCATGTCTAAATGGTCATGCATTAGTCGTAGTCAACAGCCTAATCAGACTGTTCATGTACTATACGTTGTAAATCTTCCCAGGCTTCAACTGGATCCTCCATCACAGTGAAAATTAATCTAAGATACTACAGCCATTACAGGAAGAATAACATTTATTGATAGTGTTTTGCACATCAAATTCTACGGTGAGACGTGGTGCTAAAGAACGATCTCATTGCACAAAACAACCTTTCTGCTTTGACAGAAAGACACAACGCTGGAGAAAAATTCAGCAAGTTCAACAGTGTACTTCATATACCAAAGAAACATAACCAACGTTTCGGGCTTCTTCGAGGTATGGACAAAATGTAGGTAGGCAGCTGAACAAAATGGAGGTGGGGGGGAGCACAGTCCCATATGCAGAAAGTAATAGGTGGGTAAAGGGAGGGTGGGCACACCAGCTAAGGGGGAGTGAAGATGGCTCTGTGAATGGAGAGGGAAAGGGTGGAGAGCTGGAGGAAAGAAGAGGGATGGGGAAGAGAGGGGGAAATGGCGATTAAGCTAGCAGAAAGTGGGAAAGTTTCTTTTCTAGCCTCGAGTACACTGTTTGACCTGCTGAGTTTCTCCAGCATTGTGTTTTAACTTCAATCACTGTGTCTAATGACTTTCGTGTTTTACTTTCGGCTCCTTTTAGATTTAATGAAAGAAACTGTGCAGTATTTTTTTTTCCAATTTTGGGGAACAATTATTGCCATGTCATTGTGGAAAAAGGAAGATGCAAAACTTCCACTCCGATTAAAATGGAGAATTTGCTTACCATCATGGCCTGTTGCACCAGTGTGTTGCTATGTTCACACATATTCTTCAGGATTTTGTTAGCAGCACTATGTCGAGCAGGTGTAGTAGATTTGGATGCTACAGTAAGTGGATAAATCAATGCCTGTGGGTTAAAACAAATGGCACATCCATAAATGTAGAGGAAACCTGACAAAGGGCAAAGAACGACCCTTATTCAGTTTAGGCTACAAAGTAGACGAAAGCAGAAGGATCATCTCCTTATGATCAAACAAAAAGAGCCCAATTCTTTGTTGTCACACAGGAGACTCCATGCGCTGGAGTTTGGAGCAATAAACTCAGCAGGTCTCGAGCAGCATCAGTGGGAGAAAAGGGATTGCCGAGCTGCTGGGTCCTGAACCTTCATCGAGACTTGGCAGTTCCAGTCCGAAACATCCCCCAGCCCTTTTTCTCCCACTGATGCTGCTTCACCTGTTGAGTCGTTCCAGCAGATTGCTTGCTGTAATCCTCTGTTCTTGAATGACAATGTATAAAGGAGGATTCTAACTTTTGTTCGATACTTCTGTCACCTCTTCAGGACAAAATTAAGTGTAATTAATTTCTACACATACACCTTTGTGCAAGGTCAATAGTGCATAAGTATAATAGTTAAATTAAATACTGAGTTTCACTGAGTTCCATTTTAAGTATAATTTATAGCAAAATTCGCACTATAAATGCTGCTGTCAAACAACAAATTTTGTGAAATATCCATGAGAATAAATTCTGATTCTGACCATTCGTGCATCTTATTCAACAATGTCAAGAAGCATAAGGTGTGTTGATGTAAACACTTAAAAAAAAATACCATTTGTAGTCAGATAAATTAAATGCAATGTCTACAGACATAAAAGGAAATAACCATTAATTTGTCAAGAAGCATAAGGTGTGTTGATAACACTTAAAAAAAATACCATTTGTAGTCAGATAAATTAAATGCAATGTCTACAGACATAAAAGGAAATAACCATTAATTTGATTACCTGGGGATGGTATCTACCGATATCAGTCAGGAGCTGGTGAATAAGTCGCCCCACTAAAGCACGTGGAGTGTCAATCCTTGCGATGAGCTGGGGAATTACCTATACAAAGTACCATGTGAAAAAAAAATATGATAAGCAAACTTCAGTGAAAACACATTCCCTTCCTCCACTCTTGCTCACTTTTAGTGTCTTTTTACTGAAATTGCTTTCTCCAACTATTAGATATTAGTGATTTCAAGTTTTCAATGTTACCTGCTAATATTGGAAATGATCCCCCATCCTCAAGCAAAATTCCAGCAATGTAATCAATGTGGCGCTTTCAGCACAAAACCCTAATATAATTTCATACTACATCACAGGATGCCTCAGTCTGTTACATCACTAATTAACAGGGTGGTACTGTAGGCACTACGGTTAGTGCAATGCCATTACAGTATGAGCGATCCACATTTGACTCCAGTGCTGTCTGTAAATGGTTTTGCTCTGAAGTCCTCCCTCTTCCAAGGGGTTAGAACGTTAACTGGTCGTTAACTTGGGCAGCAAGGGCTCATGGGACGGAGGGCCTGTTACAGTGCTGTATGCTTAAATTAATTTCAAAAATTGCGTTGACACTGATTGTTTAAAATTGCAAGTTACAATATTTAACACTCATATGATGTGGTTCAGGAATCCCACAGCAGTGGTTCTAGCAAACATTCACCTGGAAATTAAACTTGCTGATGCAAAGCACCCCATCACCACCCCGCTAAAAAAAATATACAAGTTTTGTGCTTTCCAGTACAGCACATCATGAAGTATCTGATTTCCCCAATTATATCATATTCTTGCACGTCTTCTTGCATTGGGATCAGGTTGTGGAGTGAGGTGACGGCAGCATGTGCACTAGCAGATGTAAGGCAAACAAACAGAAAACAATCAGATTAAAAATGACAATTTAACAATTTTTCACTCTTCAACAGATTAAGAAGAACACAAATGCAAAACGAAGGAAACATTGATATTTCCAATGGGAAAATATTTTTATTCTATGGTGGTTATTGGGTCTGAAGAGCATCTGGAACATTTTAATTCACGGCCATGAAGAAAAGCCTCATAAATTTAAATTTAGAAATACAGCAGAGTATCAGGCCCTTTCGGCCCATGAACCTGTGTCACCCGATAACATCCAATTGACCTACAAATCCCCCAGTACATTTTTTGAATGGTGCAGGGAAACAAATACACCCAGAGGAAACCCATGCAGACAAGCGAAGAACGTACCAACTCCTTACAGTTAGTGCCGGATTTGAACGCCCAGTCACTGGTTCCGTAGCAGCATTGTGCCAACTGCTACATTAACCGAGATGCCCTTTACTATCTAGTAAAGTATTATCATACTGGTGTACATGCTGATGAAAGCAGTGAATCCCTCCACCTGAGTTGTAAACAGCTTATGTACCTGCAGCCAGGTGTCGATCTGAATAGTTTTGATCCCCTCAACCAGAGCTTCGTTCACATCAGGCCAGTGTCCATAATCAAACCACAGAGTTAGAACTCTATTTTTAAAAAAAAAGATCAGACATTAAATGCTTTACATTGCAAACTTAACTCTAGAAGCCATTTCAGAAGTAACTGCCGGAAAGTGGGATTATGCAGGCAAGCTCTTTGCCGATCGGAACAAGCTTAATGCTTTGAGTGGCCTCCTGTGTCATGACAGGGATATCCTAGTGGCCAACCATTTTAATTTTTCACCCCACTCCCACATGTCTGTCAATGGCCTCATGCACTGCCAAACAAAAGGCACCCATAAATTGGAGCAGCATCACCTGTCCACTCTCCAACCGGATGGCATTAACATGGACGTCCCCGGTTTCTGCTAGCCCACTCCCTGTTCTCCCTCTCTTCCCTATCCCTGCCTCCTTTTCTCCAGCTCTCCACCTCCCTCCATTAAGAGTCAACCCCCTCCCCATGTTGGCTGTTGTGCCCTCCCTCCCTTATCCACCTATTATCTCCTGCCTGTGGGTCTGTGCTCCTCTCCCTGTCCTTCCCCCTCATCCCACCATTTTGTTTGGGACTCCTGCCTACATTTTGCTCATACCTTGATGAAGGGCTCAAGCTCGAAACGTTGTTTATGCATCTTTATCTTTGCTGTATAAAATAAGCTATGACTTGCTGAGTTTCTCCAGCATTGTGTTTCAACAACTTTGGTATGAATATTAACCATTTGTTGGGGAGAAGTGGAGTGTTACATTAGCCATTGGACCAAGTTCAAATTCAGTAGATTCGATGGAAGAAACTTTTCTCTTCTGATTGGCTGTGAAGTTCTTGAATAAAATTTAGATGTCAAAATCCAGAAACTCTTGGACCTGACAATAAACTAGTTGTATCATTTCGAGCACGATAAAGGAGATTACAGGAAGGAGACATAGTTTTGTAATTATTGCAGCAAAGTACCAATCTGCTAAAAACTATTCAAAATATTCACAAAGCCAAGAATCTCCAACCTGACTACAGGCCAAACATTTATTAATTTCTTGCCCTCCGGCAACTTTTCATTCAGGTCACCAGTATTTTTTCGAGATTATGTAACTGGCATAATTCTCAAGCCCCACTTTTTGTTTCCTTTTCTCCACTTAAACAGCAAGGTTTATGAAGGGATTTATTTGTTAACCCATGCGGGCATGCTTGGGGAGAGGGTGGGGGCAGAGGGGGAAAGGGGAACTGTTCTCATTAAATTAATGCTATTTTCTAATTGTTACCAAATTGGAAGAATCCTTTCAAAACTGTTAAGGGAGAAAAATTACCAATAGATGGATTAACAGAAGAAATTACATGAGGGGATGGCCCCATGGCCTCCACGGTCACTCGTCAGAACCACCGAAACAGCACCCAGACTCTTTTTTTTCCCCCTTTTTTTAAAAAAAGGGGGCGGGACAGGAAGTGGGAGAAACACCACAGGTATGTAGATTGTTGGGGGGGGGGGATATCTGTGTATTTTCTAACAGTCTGTGATGTTATCTCCTTGTTAATTGATGGAAAACAAAAAATAAACTATTTAAAAAACTGTTAAAGGTGAATATTTAAATTTCAAAGCAGTTCCAAAAAAAAAAGCTCTGGAATCAAGCTCCAGAAGAATAGATAAATTGATAAATACAAGACATAAACGGTCCTTAGAAAAAGTGAAGGGCAATTGCATTCACAGGGATATCCGTCACGTCGCACCGACTCAACAAAACTGGAAAAGGCTGCAAAGAGTTGTGAACTTGGCCAGTGCCATCATGGGCACCAGTCTTCAGCCTCTATCCCCAAGGACCCTCACCACCCCTGTTGTGCCCTCGGAGGTACAGGAGCCTGAAGACGAGCACCCAGTGTCACAAGGGCAGTTTCTTCCGGTCTCCCATCAGATTTCTGAATGGACAATCACGGACACTACCTCCTTTTCTCTTGTGTTTGCATTATCTTATCTATTTGTTAAATGTAATTTATAGAAATGTTTGCCCCATGATGGTGCCGCAAAACTATGAATTTTGTGACACGTTCATGGCAAATAAATTCTGAATCTCAACGACAGACCCACAGGCAGGAGATAATAGGTGGATAAGGGAGGGAGGGCACAACAGCCAACATAGGGAGGGGGTTGACTATTAATGGAGGGGCGTGGAGAGCTGGAGGAAAGGAGGCAGGGATAGGGAAGAGAGGGAGAACAGGGAGAGGGCTAGCAGAAAGCAGAAAAAAAAACACAGGCAACTTTTCTAAATTTCACCTACAGAATGGAATATTAGAGAGCCAAAGCACCAGGGAACTGCCAAAATGTCTGACACAAAGCTCCATTATATAATGCCTCCAGCATGAATGTCCCCCTCTTTCTAATTATTCTCATTTAATACCAGATCAAGTATCTGCTTTCCTGAGCCTGGCCTGATTTCAAAGTCTCACAGTGTGATTATGGCTCCAGCATCACCAGGCCTGAAAATTCTGTGAATGCCTTCGGAAATTTTTGGATCCTGGATCTCCTCACCTCTGGACCCCCATCAGTTCGGATTGGCGATAACATCTTCTCCCCCATCTCCATCAGCAACAGAGAATATACATGACATCCCTTAGCACCATGATGGTCTCATTCAATATTAGGGAAGTTAGAATCATCTATTGTTGCAACTCTATTATTCCAACTCCTTCAGTCACTATCTCAGAAGATCTTTCCTGGAACCAACACACCAATGGCATCATGAAGAAAGCCTCTACTTCCTCAGGAGTTTGCGGAGGAGCTAGTGGAGTTGTTCAAGGGAACCGGTACGGACTCGAAGGGCCGATGTGGCCTGTTTCCGTGCTGTAAACGGTTATATGGTTACATACAACCCTGAGATGCGTTTTCCTGTGGGCAAGGCAGAATTACCACTTGGACGTGCGCTACCTTTACTCTACACCAATCACAAACTGCTTTATCAGAGCAGTTTGCTGGATAGAAAGGAGGGGGCGGGGGGTGGTGGGGTGGGTGAATGAGTCTGCATACAGAAGAGAGATTGAAACTTGGCTGAATAGTGTATCAACAACAACCTCTGCCTCAATGTCAACATGACAAATGAAGTGATTGCAAACTTCAAGAAAGGAAAACCAGAGGTGTATGATCATTGGGGAATCAGAAGTGAAGAGGGTCAACAACTGAAAAGTCATGGGTGTCACCATCTCCAGTGACTTGTCCTAGACCCATCATTTAAATGCCATTATGCAGAAAGCACGATAGTGCCTCTACTTTCTCTGGAGTCTGTGGAGGTTTGGTATGGCATCAGAAACCTTGGCACACTTCTGCAGATGCGTCGTGGAAAATGTGCTGATTGGCGGCATCACGGCCTGGTATGGGGGCAGCAGCACCTCGGAGCAGAAAATCCTGCAAAAGGTTGTGGATTCACCCCAGAACTTCACAAGCCAAACTCCCCTCACCATTGAGCATACCTGAATCTATGTGGAAGGTTGGCGATCTTAGCTAGTCAGTAAACTAAGTTTTATCAAACCCTTTGAAATGGAAAGGCATAACTACAGTCAAGCCCATTCCTTATTCAATGTCCACCTTGTGGTCCATAAAGAGTACTGGATAGAGAAGAGGAGAAACTGGTTTACCTTCCTTTTTTGCCCTGTTTTGCTACTGCAGTGCCTATTCTCCCATTCAGCTTGCAATAGCCTAGTCTGGATCGAGCACACACCAACCTGGAGCCTTAGTGATTAGGACAAGACTATCAGGGAGAACCTGAAACAACTCCTCTCATTTCTCCCAGTTTTCCTTGAGTAACTTGCTGTAGGATAATTGTGCAACTGCAGTTAACATTTGTTAAAACACAGAAGAATACCAACGATGGAGGAAAGCTCTGCTTTAAAAGTGTTTGGTGACGCTCTTCACCCTTGAAACTCTGTTGAACAATGTGCTACTTCACACCCCCACCAGATCCATTTTAACAAGATCCGGCTACACCGCACCTGAGTGTATCCTGCAAGTTGTTTCCTCTCGAGAGGGCAATGGAACGGAAGAAGCCTTGAACAGCAGGCACGGTGTACAGCAGCAGCGTCTTCGACAGCTCCTATACGAATGCACGGAAAATATTGACAATAAAGACCACAGTTAACAAGCATAAATATCTCTCAAGCAGAAGACACCTCAGAATGTGTAATGGTGGGGGAGACCAGAACTCGGGAGCATAGTCTCAAGATCACGGGTAGTAGATTTAAGACAGAGATGAGGAGGAACTGCTTTTCCCAGATCATGGTAAAGCTGATGAAGCTATGGAGGCTACCTCAATGAATATATATACATATATAGACAAGGATAAAGTCGGGGAATCAAGGACTATGGGGAAAAGGCAGGTAAGTAGAGATGAGCCGATCATCTGATGAGCCCATGATCTCATTGAATGGTGAAGCAAGCTCAATGACATGGAGTACGTTCAACTAAACAAATTCAATGTGGCAGCACCATTATGTGATTAAACATGCTAAGTTCAATGAAAGTTAATTCAACTCTTCTCCAACTACAGCTTCTACAGCAAATCTGAAATTATCTTTGTGTTTACGAAGTTGTAATCCCCAATTTTTTTTCAGGAAGCAAACCCTTTGGAAAAAAATTTGTTGTCCAGTGATATTTGTACCGAAACAATCGCCAAAAATCGTCCCTGAAACAACCCAACTCAGGATCATTTGCTGATTAAACGATTTGAAGTTTGTTGGAAATGAAAACACGTAATTCAGTTTCGACAGCAAAGAAAGAAAACAGCTGGGGGTACTCAGTGAATCAGGCAGCATCTGTGGAGGGAAATGGACAGTCGACTTTTCAGATCTAGAACCTTCAATCCAGACTGAAAGAGTAGAGGGGATGGAACCAGTAAAAGAGAAGTGAAGGGAAGGGCTGGAGCAAGAGCTGGGTGGATCCATTTGAGGAGGGTTTAAGTTTAAATTTTATTTATAGCACGGTAGAAGCAGATTCCAGCAATTTAATTTAAAAAAAAAATTAGACCTAGAGCACCGTAACAGGTCCTTTCAGCCATGAGCCTGTGCCGCCCAATTACACCTAGTTGACCTACAATTCTGGTATGTTTTGGATGCTGGGACGAAACCGGAATTCGAACATGGTTTGCTGGCACTGTAACAGCCAACTGTGCAGCTTATTGTTGACTGATAAAAAGATACAGGAGTGGGAAGGGTCGAGTGTGCCACAGAGGCTCAGAATTATTGAAAATGACAAGCGGCTGTTGATGACAGAATCTGGTAGGAAGGGTGACGAGTGTGGAGGGATGACAGAGAGATGGGAACAGTAGAGGGAAGGGGACCCAGTGGGGGTCTGTGGGTGATGACAGATGAAGTAGGTGATGGGTAGATGGTGTAGGCATGAAAATGGGTAACAGGGGCTGGAGGAAGGAGGGGTGTGCGAGGTACAACTTCTATTTGCTCTTTGTGGCCAAAGCAAAACCTGCAGTATTTGCGATATGAAATCAGGAAATCCACTTCAATAAGGAACTCGTCTGTGAAGTGCTTTGAATGATTTTAATGAAGTGAAAGGGTAACCCCAAAAATATTTAGCTTTCCCAAAACCTGGCTGCCTCCCCACGTTTTTCTCCAGATCACGGCACGATTAGCCCAACACTGTTACAGCGCAAGCAACTGGGGTTCGAATCCTGTCTGTAAAGATTTTGTACGTTCTCCCCGTGTCTGCATGGGTTTCCTCTGTTCATAAATGCAGCGGGGGTCATAGGTCAATTGGATGTAATTGGGCGTTACAGGCAAGCTGCATATCTAAATTTAAAATTGCAGTTGATAGAAGGTTTTCCATCCTGTGCCTCATGGGCAAACAAAGTCTGAAGTTTCCCTGTGGGACCAAGCAACAGATATGATTACCTCGGTAACTTTCTTCTGCATCGGTGACGGCACAGGGCTGTCGTCATTGCCCTCACCATCACTCTCGCTATTGCTGGCCTCGCTCGTTGCGCTGGTCCCGCTAGAGTGCCTCAATTTCTTCTTCTCGTCACGACTCTGATTCTGATGCTTGTAGTGGAGGACAGCTTCAAAATTCATCACGGCCCAGGCATGCCATGCCTCAACACAGAGAATAGCAGGAATAAAATTGTTATTAGACTCCCAAACGGGAGTAAAATCATGTTACCTTCACTCTATTTCAATTGATCACTCTCTGCCACTCTGGGCTTGCTTTCTCTATTGCACAGAATCTGCTCGCAAAATAAACGCTCACTGTCCACGTGACCACGGTCAGTCCGGGTTGGTAGTAAAATCTTAAGTCCCATCATGCTGAGTGCTAGCGCACATCAGGGCTGTGTGCTCAGCCCCGCTATTGTTCACGCTGCAGACTCGCGACTGCACGGCCAGAATTTGGTTTAAATGGAATCGTCCAGTTTGCGCAGGGTACAACGGTAATAAGGGTGAGTCGCCCTAGGGGGGGAAGTGGGGAGGGTTGTAAAATGGTGTGACAACAATAACCGGAGTCTCAACGTGGACCAGGCAAGGGAGATGATTCCGGACTTCAAAACGTCATAGGTTACTCTGTTACACATCGACGCGCTCACCACAACAACCACTGTTCCTTGGTGTGTGTATTTAACAAACGACCTATCCTGGACTCACAGCACCTCCTCATTCATCAGGAAGGTGCAGCAGCCCCAGGACTTCCTAAGGAGGGAAAGGCCCCCACCTTGACAACATTTTACTGGAGCACAAATGAGAGTGTCACTGTGTGGGACGGGAACTGAAAAGTATCAGAATAGAAGTCAATAACAGAACATCGTCAAAACTGCCGAGAAGATCACTGGGGTTTCCATTTCCTCTATAGATGACATTCACCAAAAGCATTGCTTAAATAGCGAGGACCCTTTCCATCCACCACACAGTATCTTTGACTGCCACCATCAAGGAAGTGGTACAAGAGCATCAAAATGAAGGCTTCCAGATGAGGAAATAGACTGTGAGATTGGTAAATGGTAACGGAGGAAATAATTCTAAATTATTTATTGATATTTATTTTACATGGTATCTTTATGTATTTCCATGATTATTATGTGCTGTACATTGTGTGTGTGTACCCTTTGGTCCAGAGAAACACTATTGTTTGGTTGTAAATGTATAGTCAGATAATAACAAACGACGTCAAGGGGTGATTAATTATTAACGGTCTCGGCCACGATCTGACATCCACGTGGGCTCCTTTTGTTTTTAGCAGGGCTCAATTAGCGATGGTTGGAAGGTGGTTTGATCGTCTTGCAGTCCCAATAACGCAAAAGTGTGACGGAAGAGTTTAACGGAGAAAGTGTGCAAAAGGTTGTTTCATGAGGCAGGTTAAGTCAAATGCTTCAGATCAGTTGTCAGCTCACCTTGTACCAGTTTCGGTCATGCTCAGTGGCTGCATTGTAATACTGGAGGACTTTCGGAATTGTGCTCTCGTTGATTCCCTGCAAATTTAGTTGCCACTCTCCCAACTTCAGGAAACACCTGCAAATAAAAAAAAAGACGATTTACTTTGAAAACACTGCAAATCTGAAAATATTTATAAAAACTGGCTGTTGTATTTTGATTTTTCTTTCTTCATGACCCTATTTCATTGGGGGGCAGCTAATAAGGAGGAATCAAAGTGGAGGATAACAGTGCAGAAAAGATTTTATACACAGAGTAGCTGAATAATGTTCAGTGATGCTGGGCTCAGAATTCAATAATGTACTTATAGTTTATCACTTCTGTTAGAGTCCATCACAACACAATGACAAAAGGTCTGCAAATTGTGCACAGGGGTGGAATAAATTGCTCTTACTACATGAAGATGAGCAAAGGATTAAAAAAAAAATTAGGGATACATCACGGTAACGGTCCCTTTCGACCCACAAGCTTGCGCGACCCGAATACCAATGAACCTACCAACCCTGTACATCTTTGGAAGATGGGAGGAAACTGAAGCCGCCCCCCCCCACCCACCAGAGGAAACCCACGCAGACACGGGGACAACATACAAACTCCTTACAGACTGCCGAGTTGTTGGTGCCACAGAAGCATTGAGCTAACCGCTATATTAACTGCACTCAACAAATCTCTGCAAAAAAAAAGCAAAGCAGATTAGAGCAGAATACCATGCAACTCTGAGCCCATTCTGAAATAATGCCATAATTATCGTGGCAAAGAAGTGTAAAAATGATCACTCAGCTCAGCTCTAAATCTCCTAATTAAAGCACTAGGCAGCTTTAAACATTTCTGACTCAATGAACTATTTAATAGATTCTGTATGATAATTATATCTAGGGTTCAGTGACAGACAAGGCAGTAGGTGTTTGAAAGGCACCAGGTGCAGACATCGAGGATGGCCAAGTTCCACTAAAGCCAGGTGGACACATCAATTTGATTGATGTGCTACTCATGAATGCACAGAAATTTAATAATTATTTCCAAAGGGTGAAAACAAGGCTTGCATATGCTGTTCCCATCTCACTTTAAATTAATTCCTGCATCATGGACTAAGGCAAGATTGTGCACGTTCGAGCGATACAGGTTAAGACAAGAGAAGCAATGCGCTAACCATAGATGGAGTATCTTGTGACTAATAGACTGAAGTGCGCTTCATTCTGGCAGAAATTCCAGTCTGCTGTGCTACATAAGGCAAAGATTCCATTATTTTCACTTAATATTACATTTAGAATGTAACATGACAGTCTCATGTCTATTCAGGTTATTAGGGCTCCTTAACATGCCCTTACTTCACAGCTGTAAGTACAGCACGACAGTAAAAAAAATATCCTCGAGGTCAGATGAAAGTTTAAAAATGAGCTGCATGTGCTGGGGAGGGGGGGTATATATATAGAGAGAGAGAGAGAGAGAGAGAAAGAGAGAGAGAGAGAAAGAGAGAGAGAGAGAGAACACGGTTAATGTTTCAGTGCAAGGTGCTTCATTAAAATTGGGGAAGTTCATTTACAGTAGGAGAAAAGTGTGTGTGTGTGGGGTGGGGGGGGGGAGGTGGAGTGAAAGAGTGGAACAAAGGGAATACCCCTGACAAGGGGAGGTCAGATCAGTTAATTGGACAGTTAACAACAGTCACCCTCCTTGCTGTTAACAAGGGTATGGGAAATACCCCAGCAGGGCATATTATGCAAATCGAATAAGAAAAAGCAAGTTAAAATGAGGACGAGAGAAACACAGTAACTGCAGAGGTTGAAATCTTGAGTAAACATTGAGTTGCTGGAGAAACTTGATGGGTCAGGTGGAGTAGAAATGGTCAGTCAATGTTTTGGGTCAGGACCCTGTATCAGACAAAAGTAGGAAGGGACAGTATCAAGTATATCAAGAGGGAAACCAGAGAATGTCAGTTTAAGGTGTGCGGGGGGTGAGATTTTACAGGAACACTTTTTTAAAGAGGGTGGAGGGTGGATGTGCTGCTGGAGAATGTAGTTGAGGCAGGTACTATTGCAATGTTTAAGATATAAATGGTCAAAGACATTGTTTCAGAGGAATATGGGCCAAATGCAGGCAGGTGGGACCAGTGAAGGTGGGATCTTCTGATGGGCATGGGCAAGTTGGCCAAAGGGTTGGTTTCCAAGCTGTATGACTCGATGAAGCTGGGGAGATGCAAAGAAGTGATAGGGTATTAGACAGAAAAAGGAAGAGACGGAGGCACGTAGAAGGAGAGACCATGAGAAGGGGAGAAAAGTTAAAAGGAAAATATGAACAAGAGTTGGTAAAGATGAGATGGAAAGTGGAACTGGATGGAGGTGTGTAATGGCTGGCTGATACATTAAGAAAGAGTGAGTTATCTAATTGGATACCTCAACTAGAAGGCTGCAACATGCCCACACTGAAGATGAGGTGTCGCACCTCAAAGAAGGGTTGGGTCTTATTGAGCAGTGCGGTAAGCCACAAGACAGAAATACAAACAGTAGGAACATGTCAGGCATCCAGAAGCTGAGGGTCACTCCTGTGGAGTTTTACAAGAGTTGCCACTATTCCGGGGGATTCAAGATTCTTTTATTGTCATGTAGTAAAACAGAAAATGTGATATTACACAAAATTTCCTTCAGTCCACTGACAGAGATTCACAAGTTAGTATTTTATCATCATAAACCATTTACCAACGCTAGCTTGTACATGTGTGTTGACAGAGGACCTTGATGAGCTCTAAACATGTTGGCTATCATGTGCGGAAAGCAGACTTGAGAGAGATGTGGAGAGCTAGCAAAGCCCAATAATGTGTGAGGACACTTCATTAAGAAGTTTTTAAAAAAATTCAAAACCAACAATTAGTTTAAAATGAATATAAATTGTTTGGGCATTTATAACACCTTAACGGTTACTTTGGTATAGTTAAGATTTGTGTGCAAAACATTTGGCACACTAAAATATTTGAAACAGCTTAATCTCCATCACTGTACCTGGATACTCGAATACCAATCTATAAACATAATTTTTTTTTAAAAATTCAACTTAACAAAAATTTTAGACATTACAGCACTTTAACAGCCCTTTTCGGCCCATGAGACCGTGCCACCCAAATTACACCCTATTAACCTGCACCCCACCCCGGTACGTTTGAATAGTGGGAGGAAACCAGAACCCCCAGAGAAAACCCACGTAGAGAACGTACAAACTCCTTACAGACAGCTTGGGATTCGAACCCCCGACCCAGTCTCGATCGCTGGTGCTGTAAAGGCATTACCCCGACCATGCTGCCCAATTCTTCCAAAATTGTCTTCAAATTTAAGATAATGGTTCTCAAAGAAATAAGATACTCATGAAGGGATTGCATGCAGAGAGATCAGTTCCAGATACCATAAAACAGGATCTAATTTCATTTGTAAATTATTTGGAATTTCATACACTATATTTGAAAATTAGTTGGGAAATTGAGGGTTTAGATCAATGACATTCCACAGTCTCTTTTTATTATTGGCAGAGTCCCAGATTTTCATAAAATGGATTCAGAAGGAGATACAATTAAAGGACTGATTTATACTTTGCCAGCTCCAAAACGCAAGATTTAGATAAACAAACAAATAAAAAGCAGAGGATTTTTTTTCTGAACCTGTCTTTACTTTCCTCTTGCTCCTTCAAATGTGATAAAATACGGGAAATCGGCGATCAATATTGAAAATGCGGGAAACACTCAGCAGTTCGAACGGCCAGCTTTCACTTGTTATCTACAGTGCGGTTTGGAATCCTAAGCAGGAACACAGAGCTCCTGTACTCTCTCCAAATTCCATTCAGAACCTATCTGCCAAACATTACACCTTTACAAAAGCCTTCTGCAGGAACAAAAAGAAGAAACAGATGGCTAAACGGTTTTCAGAAAGTCTCGTAGGTTGGAACCCGCAAAATGCTCTCAAGGCTCGGATGCATTTGAAGAGTTGGGTCCGTGTTAAGTGCAGTGGCGGGGGGGCTCCAAAAAAAAAAATACAGAGTTGGATGCCAGGCAAAGAAATGCAAACACAGCAGCTTGCATTTTGTTGGCGGTGGTGAAGATGTAGACTGTTCCACTCGGGTGCTTTATAAAGAACTGCAAGCAGAATGGTGTTTTGTAATTCCCTGACCTTGCCATGAGCTTGTGGAGCTCCTGCTTGTGCTGTTGGTCTTCAGCAGCGATGGCATGCTGAGCTTGCTGCTGCATGCTCTGGACAAAGTGTTGCATATGTTGGAAAGCCTCAATCTGCAATTCAAAATGAAATCAATCAACTTCAGAAGAAATTAATTAAGATCAGCTTAAAAAAATATATAGATAAAACCTCAGCATCAGTCACATTTGAAATTGGAATTAATCTATTTCAAGTCAGCTTCCAGCTATTAAACATCTGTAGGAATCACCAACAATAAAAGGCTCCACTGAGCAGATTCCACAGCTTATAAACCAAGCTGATTTACAGGATTGTTTTAAAAAAAAAACACATAGATTTGTTTTCTTCTTTGGCTTGGCTTCGCGGACGAAGATTTATGGAGGGGGTAAAAAGTCCACGTCAGCTGCAGGCTCGTTTGTGGCTGACAAGTCCGATGCGGGACAGGCATTTTTAAAATTTGTTTTAAATTATAGACAATAGACAATAGGAGTAGGCCGTTTGGCCCGTCGGGCCAGCACCGCCATTTTAGATCATGGCTGATCATTACCATCAGTACCCCTTTCCAGCCTTATCCCCATAACCCTTAACTCCGTTACCCACAAGAGTCTTATCTAACTCTCTTTTGAACATAGTCAGCGAATCCGCCTCTACCACCCTCTGTGGTAGAGCATTTTACAGATTCACACTTCTCTGGGTAAAAAAATGCTTTCTCATCGACCTAAAGGGCCTACCCTGTATTCTTAAACTATGCCCTTTAGTCCTCGTCTCCCCCATCATTGGGAACAAGTAATCAGACTTCACCTTGTCTATCCCCCTGATGATTTTATATACCTCAATCATGTCCCCCCTCATCCTTCTAAACTCCAATGGATACAAGTCCAGTTTTTCTAGCCTTGCTGCATATGACAACCCTCCCATCCCTGGAACTAACCTTGTAAATCTGCGCTGCACACCCTCTATAGCTAGTATGTCCTTCCTCAAGTTTGGAGACCAGAACTGGACGCAATACTCCAGGTGGGGTCTCACCAGGGCCCTGTATAACTGCAGAAGGGCGTCTCTGTTCCTATACTCCAATCCCCTCTTTATGAAAGCCAACATTCCATTTGCCTTCTTCACAGCTTTCTGAACCTGCATGTGACCGGTGAACAAGTACACCCAGATCCATTTGCACTTCCCCACTCCCTAGCTTGTCTCCATTTAAATAATACTCAGCTTTCCTATTACTTCCCCCAAAATGAATAACCTCACATTTGTTCACATTGAAATTCATCTTCCATTTAGCCGCCCACTCCTCCAGCCTGTCCAAGTCCCTCTGCATTTTCCTTACATCCTCCTCACACCCCACACTGCAATAGACAGGAGCAGTTAGTTGTATTGTTGACAATGCAATCCAATCTGAATTTACCATTAAAGTTCGCTTGGTTTCTATCAGTAATAGGTGGCCACGCTGCAGCGATAGAGGTCAGCCTTCAGGATAATGTGATTTCCAGTAATAAGCAAGGATAGTTCAAGCTGCCCGTCCTATTTTGTAGCGGTCTTACTTCTGTACGTTGATCCACAGATCAAAATGCTATAAAAGGGTGAAGGTAAGTGCACTGCCATTTTGCAATTTGAGATAAAGATACTGGTCGTCATTATTAGAAGACATATTTTTCCTGACCCACTATCTTTTTTTTAATTGGTTTCGAGTCTTTTGTAAAATAAAGAGCAGTAAAATGTGTTGCCATACTCTATCGAATGTGTCATGTTTCCTCACCTGGACAACTTTTGCTAAGCAGGTATAAAGAAGCACTTAAGAGAGACACCCCCAACAGCGAGCGGCAAGTGTCCAACTGTTAATATTTAATTTCCAGGTTTAAGTTACTGCCTCAGTTTTAATTGGAATAGGAAAGAAAAAGAATATGCATTAAATCTTTATGTGCAAACTGTTTAAGTTATTTAAGTGGCATTAAACATTGGTGACTTCACACAAACTGCACTGTTCAACAATTCCTGTTCAGTGCAAACAACAGTTTGAATCAAATACACTGCATCTTGGCTTTTGGAACATTATTTATATTGTCTAAAGGTAACGACATGCACCAACATCCCTTGGTCTATTTCTGATACATGGCACCCCTAGTATCTGGAATTCAAGCAACTGGCAGCCTCAAGCAACCAGCAAAACAAAACCAAGGAAAATAAATAAAAATAAAAACAAATAAAATAATAAGTAAAAAATACACAAGTTTAAAACTGTCAATGTTCTCTGAAGTGAAGATGGGAGCAAATATTCAGTCTGCTTTGGTTGTGCTTTGCTTGTAGTTGCTGTGATTCAAACAGTAATGGCATCGCCCAGGATGAAGAGATGGTTGATGCCGCTCGCTGTTGGGGGTGTCTCTCTTAAAGTGCTTCTTTATACCTGCTTAGCAAAAGTTGTCCAGGTGAGGAAACATGACACATTCGATAGAGTATGGCAACCTTATTTGCAGTACATTGGTTCTCAGGTTGATTCCCCCCTTTGAAATAGGGATATGGCTAAATTATCCCAGTACAGCCAGAGCTGTGATTACAGAAACAGGACGGCACAGATGAAGCACCTGACTCTTTTCTTTTTAAGTCCTTAGCTTTCTTTCGCGTTTCTTTCTTTTCTTTTTAGTGTTTTCTTTGAATAGAGTTGCCATTGTAATTTATTTTCATTACAGGTCTTGATAGGGGTTGTGTGACCCAGGATGAGCGGGATTGAGATAAAGTTTTTGTAATGTATTTGCTGTGGTGGGTGTGGGGGGGGGGGAGGAGAAAGGAGTTGGGATAAATATGGACTTTGGGTATACATATGTACATGAATGCTTTATACATGAATTTGATTTTCTAATTCTGTGAAAACTAATATAAAATATTCAAAAAAGAGTACACCACAGATTTGGAAGCTCCAGACATAGACAGAAGGCAAGTGATCAGGGAAACGATACAAAGAGGAATCCGTGCGATCTTTCTGTCCGGATGTGATGCCGATAGCCCCATACAGGCTTCAAGAAACCCGTTAAAATGGCCAGTGTGTGTGTTTTTTAATTAAAAACATCTTGAAACCACGGAAGCCCATGCCTACAACGGTGGTGCCCATGCTTGGCAGCGGGCCACGAAGGTCGCTTGTTGAATGAACGGATCGGCGCAGGGCCCCAGAGCAGGAGGACAACACCCCCTGCTAAGGAGAAGCTTGGGAGAAAACTCTGCAGGAAAGGAGACCACGGCAGCGAACCAGCTATGGGTCTGTGGCTGAAGGACTCATACAGGTTGATAGCTGCTGGTAACCGGTTCTCAAGAGGGAGCGAAATGCAGGTTTGAATCTGGGAGCTCGGGTTCACAAATGGATTCAATAGAAAGCTATACAGCTGCAGGAGTTGAATCACTGTCTCTGAACAGCCCTCCTTTGCTTCTCTTATAGCTGGGGGGTGTCGGGCAATGCTAGCTGCCTTCACAGAAGGCAGAAGCTGACACATTCTGTGTCTTCGTACAGGACAATAAAGGAAGCTTCAATCTTGAAACCAAAACCATCATATCCGCCTAGGATTTGCAGAATTAGAAACTTAAGTTATTCTGCTAACCATTTTAGAGGAAGTCGGAAAGGAATTGCCAGCCGCAGAAGCTTGGAAATGGGCAAGCCTCCATTCAATACGCAATCAAAATGGACCAAATCTGAACTACCTGCTTCAGAATTGTATATTTTTTGAAGCAATGGAGTCTGGTCTTGAAGCAAAGGGAGTTGGCGATGTGCTAAAGGCAAGTTTTTTTCTTAAACAGAATGGCTATTTAAAAGGATATCAAGCAGGACACAGATTGGAGTTTGACCTTCTGCATCAGTCCTGCGTTTAAACAGGAAAGCGAGTTTCTGGGCATCTATGAATTACAAGCGTTCATTTAATATTTTAATTATTACTTTTTGGGATCTGGCCATTTCAACCCCAATTCCCCTTGAGGAAGTGGCAGGGATCCAGAGATGCAGGTAACATTAATAGTGATTCTTTGCTTGTCTTACGGCAGACAGAAGGCAATTTTGTGTAATATTACATGTTCTGCACGATCACATGACGATAAAGGAATCTTGAACCTTGAATTTGGAAAGTGGTGAGGCAATGCATTTTTGGAGGTCGAATGGAGCATTGAGATGCAGCGAGATAGTAAGAAAGCACGTGGCACGTTTGTCTTCATCAGTTGCAGTATTGAGTATAAAAGTCAAAAATCAGAATTGATTGTCATGAACAAGTCACAAAATTCTTTGTTTCATGGCATCACAGGGCACACATTCATGTAAACCACCTTGCAAAAATACTGCATGGAAAGTCAAAATAAGGCAGGGTCTTTGGTTCATTGGTTATTCAGAAATCTGACACCAGCGGGGGAAAAGCTGTACTTGTGCCGCTGAGTGCTCGTCTCCTGTACCCTTTTCTCCCGATAGCAGAAGAGTGAAGAGAGTGGTGGGGTCCTTGAGGAGAGAGGGTGTTTTCGCTGCAAGTCACGCTGCAGATGGACAAACCTTTGGTTTTATCACATCTGTAGAACTGTTTGCAAGTCTAGCTACCACACTCCAAGAAGGATGAGAAGGTTTTGGAAAGGATTCAGAAAAGGTTCATCAGGATATTGTCTGGATTGGTTAGTATTAGCAAAAAAGAAATGCTGGACAAACTTGGATTGTTTTCTCTGGAGAGGTGTGACCTGATAGAAGTTTATGAAATCCTAATGAACCTCTGATAAACCCTCCAGCTCCATCACATCCTTGCTGGAGTGTGATGACCAAGACTGAAAATAACGCACCAAATAAGGTCTGACCAATGTTTTAAAACTTGTGATAAATGTCCTGACCAATGAAGGTCTGCATCCCACACATCTCCTTACGTGCCTGCACAGATACCTTGCACACCAATGTCCCCCCACCCGTCCCAAATCTGCCAGGACCCTGCCATTCATGACTGATGTCCAAGCTTCATTAATAGTCCCCAAATCACATTCCCTCAGATTATCAGGATTAAACCATCTGCCATTTCTCAGCCCATTACACCATTGCATTGATCACTCCATAACCACTCTATCCTTCACACAGTCAACAACGCCCCTCATCTGCAAGCTTACTGATTATGCCACCTACAGCACATAAGATTTAGGAGCAGATGTAGGCCCAAATCATTCATGTATATGCAAAGTCTCAGTATCACTTGCCACAAGCTTCCATTCACAAACACAACCCTCCACAATTACCCTCTGTGTCATTTTGGAAAAATCTAACCCTTCCCTACCTCATTCTCATTACTCTCTATCTCTCATATCCATGTGCCTATCAAAGAGTTTTTTTTTAAATGTCCCTATTGTACCAGCCTCCACCACTACCCCAGCCAAAGCATTCCAGGCACTCACTATCTCTATAAAACTTATCCCTAATGTCTCCCCCAAATTTCCCCCCACTCACCTTAAACAGATGTCTTCTGGTATTTGCTAATGTCACCCTGGGAAAAAAGGTACTGACTGTTCGCCCTCTCAATTGGTAAACCAATTGGGCATAATTTGTGAAAAATGCCTTGTATTTCACGGGCCCATGCAGGACCTTGGTAAAGGTCCTGTTGAAATCCACGCGTGGCATAAATATCGCACTGACCCCCTGCACTTAATCTCCTCGGAATATTCAATCAGAGTTTGTCAGACAAACTCTCCTCTTGACAAATGACAGTGATTATCCGTTATTATAGCCTTGGCCTTGCCAAGTAATCTTTAATCCAGTCACTCAATTTTTTTTCCCAACAACCTGCCACATTTGTTCCTGCTGCCCTTCTCCTTGTTCGCTTGTAGTCAGCAGAGGCGTAAAGGTTTTCGCCTGAGCATCATCAATCTCTTCCCTTGCCTGCCTTGGTAGCCGGGGGTCCATCTCATCCGGCCCTGGTACCGATCCACTTTTGGTCATTGAGTACCTCTGTTATTTTTGCTAGAATTTCACTTGAACAAGAAGATCCTTTTCCTCTTGGCCCAGTTCTCCATCTAGAATGGTCCATTTCTTTGGTGAATGCACTCAGATTGCCTTATTATCCCTAATAGGTCCTAATCTTGGTCCCTGGAACACTGACTTTTGAAAAACGTCAATTATGTTGATCTCAGAGTTACCATTAGTTCCACTCCCCACCTCCCTCCCCCACCCCGAAACTCCAGATCATTAAGAGAACTCAAGCTACCATTGTGGGATTTGAAACTGCTCCCCCTCCCCCCACCCCACCCTGCCAGGCAACTTCAGATTATTAACCCTTTGGACTCTGGTCATTTTTAACTTTTCATAATATATTCCCTGGACTGGGTCCATGGGTAAACTACAGTACAAAGACTAGTATGAACCAGCGGTGGTTGGGTATAAAACCAGACTTGGAAAACAGGAACATGGAATAGATGCACATGTCAGTAGTCCCTGAAACAGGGACATGCAGTCCAAAGGGTTAAGAGAATTTAAGTTCTGCACCTACCATTGTGAGATTTGAAATCATGTTGTGACATCATTAACCCAGTCAAATGGATCACAGGTCCTTCCTGGGCTATGAACAACTCACTAGTCGACATATCCTGTGCATGCCAGCGGGTGTTTGGGATAGCAGCGGGATGGATGGGGGCAGGGTTGCCAGCTGCTGCGGGGCTGAGTGGGGAGCAGCGTGGGAAACAGGGTGCCTCTGTAAGCTTTCTCTCCCACCCCAACAGGATTGGGGGTGGGGGGGGGGGGAGCTGGGTTGAGCTGAGCAGAGCTGCAAGCGCTGATCAGATTTCCCTGTATACTCGCTGAGACCAGGAGTGGCTCGCTCAGCTGTTCCTATGATCCTCTCGCTTACTCCGCACAGTTTTTAGTCCTTTCCGACTTGCAAACAGTTTGGGTTAACAACAGCTCTTAGGAATAGAACCCTGATGAAACTTCGAGTCCTACTGTATGAATCTGTTAACAACTGTTGTACTCTCAGTGTATTTTGAGTAGTTTAAATACAGTAATCCAAAGATAAAAGGGTGTCAATTTAAAACAGAGACAAGGAAAATTTCTTTAGTCAGAGGGTCGTGAGTCTGTGGAACTTGTTGCCACAGGCAGCTGTGGAAACGAGATTGTTGGGTATATTTAAGGTATTTGATTAGTCAGGGCATCAAGGGTTACGGGGAGAAAGCCAAGGAGTGGGGCTGAGTGGGAGGACGGATCAGCTCATGATTCAAATGGTGGAGCGGACTCTATGGAAAACACACCAAAATGCTGGAGGAACTCAGCCGGTCCTTTCAGCATTGAAAGGAGACAAAGATATATTGCTGACATTTCGGGCTCAAACCCTCTTCAAGGAAAGCCAATGGGCCTACCTTGTGAGCTAGTGATTAACCACATTCTGGTGTTCCTGCCCCTCTATATTGTCATCAAATCTCCGACTGCCACTGTAGGCACGCTGGGATTCACTTATTTTCACTGGGACATTATTTAAAAAAGCATACTCGGGTTCCATTCCTATTATGTCATCTGCACCAGTCCACTGAAATCTTTCAAAATTTCTCCCTTGTTACTGAGCTTGACGGCTGAGTTCTGAGAAAAGCGAGAAGGTTGGCAGCGTTTGTGTTGTGGGTGCATGCATATCCCCATTTGTAATGGCTGTGGGTCAGTAATCATTCTCTGGTGAGGCCATTAAAATCCAGTGGTGCTGCTGGAACTGAAACACAGTGGAGGGAAATTGATACAGTTGCTCACTGCTGGAGGCCATCAGAGACAGTCAATGCCTCGATTTTTTTTAAAAATTGGAAAATTAGGAGTAATTCTTCCTGGAAAAGGATGCAATGAAAACATATTTCAGAAACATGGGTACGATGCCTCGATAAAATTAGAGACAGGGTGGCAATGCCAGCTGCTGTGGGTGGGGGGGGCTGCTGGTGGTGCGGGGTTGTTGGCATCCTTTGCCAGGCGGGAAAGGGGCATGTCTCAGATCCTGCTCTCTGTGATAGTATGGATTCTATCACCGATGTATATATGTGTATATTGTAGTATAGGACGGCTGTGATTGGCTGAGAGCATAGCCACGCCTACTGGCAGGTCTTAAAGGGTTGCTCCTAGCTAGACCCAGATCATTCTGGACTGGATGATCTACATGTGATACGCTCCAGTCTTTTGTTAATAAAAGCCTTGGTTTCGGATCAACTGGTCTTTGATTCTTTTGACGGGCACTACAATTTTACTACAACATGCACTACGTTCTCAGCCAATCACAGCCGTCCTATACTTCTACACATAAATACATAGGTGATAGAATCCGATACATAACACTCTCCCACCTCCCTTAGCTGCAAGATGAAGGCTGGGTCTACAAGATGAAGAGTGGCACTCGTAGCCATAAAGTTATAAATCCATCATACAGCAAAAACCCTGGTATCCGGCACCCATGGGGATTGGTAGATGTCGGATGTGAATTTTCCGGTTGCTTGAGATCACGTTGCGATTGCGAGGTGCGCCAATTGTAAACTTCAGTGATTTTTACCTATTTCTTTTCCGCGATTAGTTTTTGCCGGGTGCTTGAATTCGGGATAACTGGGGTTTTATTAGATAATGCAATATTACAATGTACCAATTAATATTCTATGAAGATACAAGCTCAGTCAAATCAGTAGCAATGAAACTTTTTCTATTAAGCACAAATTTCTTACTCCAGTTTAAAGAAAAGTGAAGCCTGCTTCTTCATCCTCTCCTGTTCCCCATCTGACTGCAATTTGAATAAGCAGCTTGCATCCAGTTGAGGGGCTACTGATTTTAATGGAGTAGGTTGGAAAATCTGAAGAGCTTTCAAATATAGTTTGGCTGTTTCTGAGTGAAGCCTTCAGTGTTTTTTAAAAAAAAACTTGTTATAGCTGGGTGATGCAGATTTTTTTCCTGAACAAACTCACGAGGCTCGTTTTATCTTCCTCATGCAAACATGTGCCTTCTGCACATCGCCCGGCCCTGCTGGGGAACGAGTACAGGCCTGAACTCATTTCATTTTAGTCAGCAGAGGGCATGGAGGCCTCACTGCGGGCTGCGAAAATTTGGGTGATCAAGCTCGTGAGATTGGGCTCATGTTTCCTGCATTACGTCTCGTAAATTGGAACCTACCTTGCGGGTGCTCTTCCACATATACTTCATGTAAGCGTAAGTGACGTGTGGATGAACGGTTGACAGAGGCTGGTCAAGATGCTTTGAAGGATCAGCACCGAGCAGCTGTACCAGTGTTTTATGAGCCAAGGCCTAGAAAGTGAACAATTGGAATGCCACAATTAGATACAAAAACTACAAAAAGATTTGACTTAAGTTGGATCTTGCCATGCTCCGTGACAATGTTATAGAACGTTACAGCATGGCCCTTCACCCCATGATGTGTCCCGACTTGCCCCTACAATGCGGTTAGCGCTACGCTATTACAGTGCCCCAGTTTGAATAGAGTTTTTTAAAAAAAATGTTCTCCCCACGTCTGTGAGGTTTCCTCCGATCCTTCAAAACATGTTGGGGAAAGGGGTTTGTAGGTTAATTGGGCGGCACGGGCTCATGGGGCGGAAGGATCTGTTACTGTGCTGCATATCTAAATTTAAATTTTTATCCTTCCTACCTCATACCCATCAGCCTCTCTTCTTCTTACATACTTGCACCTATCTAAGAGTCTTTTGAACCAGCCTTCACCACCAACCCCGGCAATGCACTCCTGGCGTTGACTTCCTCCACCTTAAATACAGTCTCACATCCATATTGAAGATGGAAACCTCCCACAAAAACCTTGTGTGCTCAATTCACCATCTGTGAAATCGCAGAGTGCAATTACCATGGGGATAAAAGTTAACTTCCTTTACAAATGGAGATTAGAGTAAAAATGGCAGTATAAGGGTGGCACGGTTGGCAGAGCGGTTAGTGGAAGGGTTTCACAACACCAGATCGGGACCAGACCTGGATTTGAATCCTGTGCCTCTGCATGAGTTTTCTCCAGGGGCTCTGGTTTCCTCCTACCCTTCAAAAATGTACTGTAGTGCAGGTTAATGGGGTGTAAAATGGACGGCATGGACTGGGAGGTCTGAATTAGCCTGTTACAGTGAGGTATGTCTAATTTAATTTAGTCTGATCTTGTTACCTTCCACTTTTCACTTTCAACCTACTATTGTTCTCTATTACTTGTGGTTGCATCAGAAGAGAGCGATCAATAATGATGTTTAACGCAGTAATATATTATAAAATATAATTTTAAAAAAATTTAATTGTTCTGAATTTGAAATGCATAGCATTTTTGTGGTTTTTGAGGTATATCTTACCAAGCGTCCATTCTTGCCGCAAAGGCTCGCATATTTTAACCAGGTCCGCATATCTTCATGTGGCCCAATGACAAGGGAGCGAACCATCAGGATTCGTTGCCAGTCTTCCACTATCTGCTGGCAGCCCTGCGCAGGAAATAAATTCAGCGGCTGAACACTTGAAAATTGTGCAAAAAAAATTGCTCCAATTCTCCTCAGTTTGTTCTCATTTCCTTTAATCCAATTAGTAGCCGTGCCCTGATACTGATGGCTCTCAGCTTTCATAGAATGAGAAGGCAATAGGAGAAAAAAAAAATTATTTTGGCCTTCTGTATGGGTTAGTGGGCAAGTGTGGTATTCTCAGAATGTGCCACACTCAATATTAATTGGAATCAAGTTAGTTGAGTCAATGGAGAAAGGTGAAAAAATATACATCATTTGAATTCCCATGCTAGATTCCCCTCTCTTGTTGGAACGTATGCATGTGTGATGCCAAGTGTAGCTGCCAAGAATTATAATGTGCAGTATTGTGCCCTGCCCGCCATACACGTGATAATGGTCAATTGAGCACTGTACCAGAGGGCTATCTACGCTTGAATTATATCTCAGTGTGAGTCAATACCTTTAGGAGAGAGAAGAAACCAAGGAAAAAAAATACACATTAAATCCAGCCGCTGTGCATAGAACCATAACCAAAGACCTCATTATTAGTGCATTTGACACCATTTACTCTGGTTTACATCATTGTGTCAGACCTGCCTATGAATGGTCAAAATAAAAAGCAAATTGAAAAACACAGACTCCTGAAGAAACTGAATTAGAATGTGCAAAGCTAAGATTATTAAATGGGAGGATCATTTGGTTTATCCATTTTTAGTTGCAGTCAGTGTTAGAGGTATAAGTGCTCGATTGTAAAACTATGAACTAAAATCAAGTCCAGAAGGCCTGCGTATTTTTTTCTTGGAGTCTGGAAAATGTAAACAAGACTGGAATGCTGCCTCAGACAGACACTCGACCAGTTCTCTTCAACAAAAAAAAATGGGGCATTTGTCTGAACAAGCCACTGCTTTCCTTCAAAATCACAGCGGAGGATAAAAAAAACAAAGCAATGTGATCCTGCTCTTGAGGTTGTGCGCAAAAGTGACTTTTAATTATATAAAATGAATCATTTCCACTGGGGTTTCCAATTAAAAGAAAATTAATTGATAGAACAAGAGGTGTTATGAAAAAAATGCAACAGTTTGCAGATTTCCAGAGGATTTCTGCATTCATCTCTGAAAAAAATGCAACTTTGCAGATTTCCAGAGGATTTCTGCATTCATCTCCTGATTTGACTAATCCGTTTGTCAACATTGATATTGAGATATATTTATATACACAAGGGTAAACTATAGTTTCTATTAAAATTCTGGTTAGACCCGACTTGGAGTATTGCATTCATTTCTGGTCACCTCAGTACAGGAAGGAGGTAGATGCTTTGGTGCAGGTGAAATTTACCAGCTTGTTGCCTGGATTGGAGAACATGTCTTATGACAGAGCTAGGGTTTTTTCCTCTTTGGAGCAATGAAGGACAAGAGGTGACTTCACACAGGTATATAACATTACAAAGTGTTTGGATGGGGGGGCGGGTGGGGGAGGTGGGCAGCATCTTTTCCTGGATTGGAGGACAGTTTAGGGAAGATGTCAAAGGAAAGTTTTTTAAGTATTGGGTGCCTGGAATGCATTGCTGGGGGAGCTGGTGGAGACTGGTTCAAAAGACTCTTAATAGGTACAAATATGTTAGAAAAATTAAAGGCTATGGGCATAAGGTTAGGAAATATTAGATTGTGGTGGAGCAGGTTTGCATAGGTCAGCACATTTTAGGCCGAAGGGTGGGTATGGTGCCGCAATGTTCTATGTTTGCTTAGGGCTACAACACAAGCTACAAGGTTGTTGGAATTTTTTTGTGACTTGTAAACTTAATTCAGAAGCGGAAAGGTTCTTTTTTTTTTTAAAAAAAACCATTCCGTTCTTTATATGCAATTACAAATGTACTGGAAGTAGTGATTGTACCAGTATTTCTGTCGAATGACAGAACCGTTTCTAATATCTGGGCTTGTCTCTGGACAAAGTGCTGAGAACCTGCAATTTTGTTTTGTGAATACAATGGTTCCAACCCCAAGTGATGCTAACCACATCTACCTGCAACTTTGCGCCTGACACACTTTCACTATGTTTCTGGGTACACAATTGGAGAGGAGTTCATGGAACATTCTGGATCGATCCAGAGTAAGGGGCTCAGGTTTATTCCACGTGGAGTAAGCGGATTTCAGGCGAGGGAAATAACTTGTTTTAATTTCTCTGAGTTAACCACAGGAAAATTAACTGGGCCAAATCTGACCAACTCTGCCAGGGTATTTGGAGAAGTTGATCTCTACACAATATTCTCAACTGGTTGAGCTGAATGTGTGCTTGGTTTCTGATTGATTAACTTGTGAATTCAGGCTAACCAGTGGCTGCAAAGCTCATTGATGCCTTGATAAAAGTTTGCTGACTTGCCTGAAGTCGTTCCCACCAGGTTTGTTGGATGATGTCCCTCCGCTCTGGAACAAGTTTATATTGGATTACTTCTTCCAGCTCGGAAAGCATCTGACAGGATACCATGGCCTACGAAGTTACAGAATCACAGTTAATGCTTACGTCCTGTTATTCGTGACACAAAGAGCAAGCAATTAATATCACGGGAATCATCCACTGCATATGAGGCAGAACCTTGCCCATCTAATAGTAACCTCCTGAGCGGGGTTAAGGGGGGAGGGGGCAGCAAGGAATTTCACTGGGTGGCTCATTGCAGGAAAATTTGGGCAAAATCTCCTCTCTGGCTTCCAACATCAATGCTACCAACCTTCATTAGCTGCAGTTTACCCATCTAGCTCCCCAACAAACACCACCTGTCAGTCCACCTTGAAGAGTACAAAATCCAATCGCATTTGTCAATAGCAAATCTGGAGAAACTCAATGGGTCAGGCAGCATCTGCAGAGGGAGAGGCATGCTGACATTTTGAATCGAGGTTTGGCAGCTACAGATGCTGTTCGACCTGCTGAGTTCCTTAAGCGGTTTGCTTTTTACTCCAGATCCCAGTATCTTCAGTCTCTTGCGCGGCTCCACTGTCCTTTGAATCTGTTCCCACTATTGCAGATCTAGTCTATTCCTTCTCTTTTGGACCTTAGAACTTCGGGAAAAAAAAATCTCTGCTCAATCTTCAGGTTAAGAACTTGTCGTTCCTCCGGGAACGGCCAGCATTTAAATGTCTTTGATCCGAGGGATTCGCAAGCAGTTAAACAATCAGATGTTAGGTTTGAGTGCAATGAACAAATGTCCTGGAGAAACTCAGCAGGTTATGTAGAATCAAAGGGAAGTGAAAGGCAATCAAATTTTTGGGCCAGAGTGCTTCGTCAGGAACCTGAAAAACCAGGAAATGCATGAATATAAAGGTGTGCGGGGGCTGGGGAGAGAAACATTGGCTAGTGTATGTGTGTGTGTGTGTGTGTACTAATTTGACTAACACACAAAAACACAGTACAATGACTGAAGAGGTTGTTTCTCCAATTTTTAGGTGGCCTCAATTTACCAGTAAACGTGCCCATGGACAGACATGTCAGAGTGGCAGTGGTGTGTGGAATTAAAATGGTGAGCCACTTGGAATTTCTTGCTATTGCAATGAACAGAGCAAAGGTGCTCAACGAAACCACCTGCCAGCCTGTGTTCAATCTCCGTGATGTACGGAAGGCCACATTGGGAGTACCTGATGCAGCAAAGGACCCCTGACGATTCACAAAGTGAATTGCTGCCTCCCTATCTGGAAGGACTGTTTGGGCAGGCGAGGTGGGGGGGGTGTACTGGCGGGATGGGGTAGGATGCTGAATGAAAATGCAGGGCAGATGTGCAGGAAATGGAGGCGAGGCAGAGGAGGGCTGAGTTAATGGTAAGAGAGGCGAAGCCATGTTTACTGAAGGAGATAGTCTCAGAAGTCCTGGAGTGAAAGGCCTCATCCTGGGAGCAGATGCAGCTGAGAGGAAGGAATTGAGAGAAAGGAATGGAATACTACACATGAAGGGATGTACTTACTGATGTGGGAGACAGTTTCAGGAATGAATGAGTTACAACATGGGGAGCATTTTGCAGCTCTTTGGAATTCAAGAGAATGAGACGGTGGGGGGGGGGGAATCCCATTGAAACATTTTGAATGTTGAAAGGCATGGACTGAGTGGATGCAGAAAGATGGTCTCCCATGGTGGGAGAGTCTGGGACAATAGGGCACAACTTCAGGTACTTCAATGTACTGTCAAACCCATATCACCTGTAAATTGGAGGAGCAACACCAAATTTTCCATCTGCCCCGATGGCATTAACATCAACTTCTCTGGTTTCTGCTGGTCTACACCCCGTTTTCCCCCATCACTTCATCTTCTCTCCTCCAGCTCCTCGCCCCCTTCCCTCTCCATTCACAGAGCCATCCCCCCCCCCCCCCCCCACCGTGTTTGCTGGTGAGCCCTCCCTTCCTTACCCACCTATTACCTCTGACCAAGGGCTCGGTGCTCATGCCCCTGCCCCTCCTCCCTCACCATTTTGGTCGGGCTCCTCCCCACATTTTATTCATAGTTCGATGAAGGGCTGAAGCCTGAAATGTTTCTTTATTTTTGCTATATAAAGTGCACCGTTTGACCTGCTGAGTTTCTCCAGCATTGGGCTTTTACTTCAATCACAGTGTCGGCAAACTTTCTTGTCTTTTAACTTCAGGATTGAAGGGCATCCTCTTAGAACAGAGGGGCAGGGGAATTTCTTTACCCAGAGGGTGGTAAATCTGTGGAATTTATTGCCTCAGGTAGTTATAGTGGCCAGATCATTTGGTGTATTTAAGGCAGAGATGGATAGGTTCTTGATTTGCCAGGGGAGCAAAGGTTACAGAGCAGGCCAGACAGTGGGGTTGAGTGGGGAAATGGATCATGATTAAATGGCGGAGCAGATGGCCTATTTCAGATTTGATTGGGCTCACCCCATAGGCACGGCTGTAACTCTCCCCAGCCATCGCAGTCAATTCTGTATCCAGCAAGTCCCTGGCCTTATCGATGCACTGCAATCAAGGAGAGAGAAAAAAAAATGTCATTTTACCGCTGTAACCAGCTGCCTCTTCGTTCCTTGTGAACTTAGCTTCAAACCCAGACCACCTCAGCATTCAATTCCCAAGCTTCATTCCTGCATTGGCTCAGATCCTAGAGTCGAATAAAAGTGGAAACATCCATTTACTCCTCCATGTTTCTGTGACATTAAAAAATATGCCCTTTGGGTAGATTTGGAACTGAATTCTATGCAAGGGTATTCAGTGGACTCTATTGGGAGGAGATCTTCCTTTGGCACTTTCTATGATTTGTAGACATACCTTCAACCCAATAGTTAAACATACATTACGGATTTGAAAAGTTGACTTGAAAAATTTTATTTTATCTTTATAATTTTTTTCAACCATCTATAATTGATCTCTTTTTGGAAAGTTAAAGGAATCGTTTCTTTTTCAGATTTGTTTCTGGATGGTTGTTTAATGACTTTTAAACAATTATTTAATAAATAAAATGTACCCAGGTCTCAATTTTTTTTTTGGATCCCTCCAAATTAGAAATCTTCTGAATATTTTATTGCCTCATTTTCCAACATCGTATTAACCAGATTTAGTTGATACTTATTTTCATTTGAACCCTCCTCATAAGGGTTTAATAGGAAACATTTATAATAAGTTATTAAGATTGCAATCAAATTCTAATGACAAAATTAAAAGGCCCTGGGAAGGGGAGCTTCAATTACATAATCCAGAGGAATTATGGGAGAAGATTTTTGGATTGGTTAGTACCTCTTCAATATGTGCTCGTCATTCTTTGATTCATTTTAAGGTGGTACACTGAGCTCACATGTCGAAAGACAAATTGGCCCATATTTCAATTTAATGTTAGTCCTATTTGTGATAGATGTAGAAGTGGAATGCCTTGGTCATGTCCTATGTTGGAGAGGTAATAGGATAGATATTTTTAAGACTTTGTCAGCTGTACTGGATATCAGTTTGCAAATCTAATCCATTGACTGCTCTTTTTGGAATTATACTTCCAGAAGTGGTTCCATATATCGTGTTGTAGCCTTTCCTACGTTGTTGGCTAGAAGAGCTATCGTATTTAAATGGAAATATTCTAATCCGCCTACTCTGACTTAGTGGCTCTCTCAAATTATGTCATGCTTAAGTTTAGAGAAAATTAGGAGTCATACATTTGATACTTCTGTTCAATTTGAAGAGACTTGGCGACCTTTTATAAATTAATTCCACATGACTATATTTTATTTCCTTTCTCTGTTAGTGAAAACCAGAATAAATTCTCAGGTTAGGCCGCCCAGTCTGTTTTTTTTTAAGATTAGGTGGGGTTTGATATAATAAAAATGTTTCCTTTTTGAAGATTTCAGTTTGAGGAGATGGGAACATTTTTGTTAACTGTGGTGTAACACAATATGTTACATCATATGATGTCATACAGTGATGTTATTCCCATTTTTGATTCCATTACTCCTATGGCCCTCGTGTATTATTTACCTATAATATGATTAATAAAAAAGATTGAAAAAGACATTAAAAATACACTCTTCTTTCCACATCATTCTGTGGTCAGAAGCTACGCAGTTAGCCAAAAGCAACTCTAGTGACAATGCTGTATAAATCTGTACTTTAGGGCAGCATTTCCATCAAGTTTCTATCTACATTCATCGCGCTTTGAACATCAGAATCAGGTTTATTGTCATGAATAGGTATAGTAAAAACCCCTGGAATCCAGCACCTACAGGGATTGGTAGATGCCGGATAAGCAAGTTTTCCGGTTGCTTGAGAATTACTTTTATAATACCTGACTAACTAGAATTAAGAATAAACAGTTTAAAAGACAAAGGATAGTGTAAAATGTAAAGTAATTTGGAAAAAAACAAAATCAGGATTGCAGTCCTTGATTTACTTCAATCAAGTAATTCCCATAACTTGTAAAATTCAAATTTAACTTTGAATCCCGGTTCCTGGTGGATGTAAAAAATGTTGCATTAACTGCTACACTAACTGTGCCAACATCATAATTATTCCTCCTTCCCTCAAGTTTACAGATGAAGCCTTATTAATATATTTAATAATATACTAATAAAGATTTTTTTACTAAGCAGTGATAAGGAGATACTCTAGGCAATTCACCCCAACGGTGAGTGACATCAACCAGCCCTTCATCCTGGATGACGCCATTTTATTCAAATGCAACTTTATTCAAACAGCTGCGACAAAGCAAAGCACGACCAAGGCCCTCCGCTGGCTGAACGTTTGCTCCAAGCCTCACCAAAGGTTTATATGTTACTTCAGAAAACATTTACTTTTACAGTTTAAAACTTATATTTATTTTTTTATTTTTACTCTTATTCATTTTTAAATATATATTTATTTTCCTGGATTTGTTTTGCCAGTTGCACGTATTTGGGAAAACTGAAGCTTTACTGTGCTCATGAAATCGGTTGACTTGCGTACGGAACAAGGTGCAAAATTGTTATAAAATGACAAATTATGTAAATACAAGATTTTTAAAAAGTAAGTAAGTAGTGCAAAAAAGAGGTTGTCCAGTGTCCTTTCAGAAATCTGATGCCAGGGGAAGAATCTGTTTTTGTAACGTTGAGTGTGTGCCTTCTAGCTCCTGCACCTTCTCCCTGATGGTAGCAGTGAGAAAAGGGCAAGGCCAGGAAATTCACCCACGAGTTCCAAACCTCATCTGCCAAGTAACGCACTGCTGGAAGGTCTCTGAGGCAGGCAGCATCCATGGGTAGAAACAGTCATTCAATTTATTAGGTCAGGGCTCTTGACGGAGACGGCCTCGATAAAAGGTGCCCATCCGAAATGTTGACCTGACCACCAGATGCTGCCTGACCCATTGAGTCCCCCATTGTTTGTCCATTGATAAAAACAGACCATCAAAATTCTTGGGCTTTATTCTGCCCCTTCTTACACTGAAAGAAGCATTCAACTTGAACGAAGGAAGGAGTCATTACAACTAGAAATGGTCAGAAGAACCAGGGCTCAACATGACCCAAAATTCAGCCATGGCTGCAAACGTGTTACATACTAGTTTCATTTTGGCGCTTCCAAAGACTGACTTGAAGTTCCATTTGCAGCTTGAGACATCATCTTCCGCTTGTGTACAACTATATGTGGACTGAAAGACAATAATTGTTTTGAAAGCACTTTGTGCCTTTCATCAAAATCTAATCAAATTTCAAAAATTGTTTTGATGAAGTTATTGGGGTTTAAAGATAAATGAAGAGCCCATACACAACTTTTCCTACTTCCAGGAGCTGCAGAGGTTCAAAGGGTTGGGGGGGGTGGGGGCAGAGGAAAAAGTGACTACAAGATAAGAAGTTTGAATGTCTGAAATACAAAGCAAACTTAACCAGCATTTGGAAGAAATTAAAAGTTAATTTTCCAATGGGGACTTGAGCTCTGATTCCTTGCTCAGTGGAATCTGACGATGGTTATACTGATTTTAAAATGAACTGAAAGGTCTCCACTTGCAGAGAGAGATAATGATGCATTTGCTGTGCAGGCAAATATTTCTCCATGAAGTCAGGTCAAATGTTAAAATGAAACCACAAAAATACCCCAAAGTACAGGGCTATTGCTTCACTGATTAATGTATCAGCATCAATATTAATGCTAATTAGTGTATTTTTTTTAATTTAAAAGCACACTTTGAGATCCTGCGATATCGACGAAATTTGCTTAATTTGAATTAATCAATCACTTAATGGTCTGCTGATGGTGAGTAGTTTTTTTTTGGTGGTGGGTGAGGGGCCTTGTGGTGCATGCAATGTTCATCAAGATGGGGGCAGCAAACATGGATAAAGCAAGGTCACTCAAACAGCAATCAGAGGAATGTCAGGGTTGCTTCATGTAAAATGAAATTCAAAACAACTGTACATTTATTTGGTTGTTTGTTGTGGGGCTGTAGGATTACTGTAAAGTTTTGATTCACAAGTCGATGCAAGGCTTTCATTTATTGCACCATGTGCTTTCAGCAAAATGGCTGAAGCAGTGTAAAAGGCTGAAGAATCTCAATTTCATATTTCGGGCATTGAAATCGAGTTTCCTAACAGTAAAATCCTCATTATCATCCGGAAACACAAACAACCAGCAAAAGAAAATTGAAGAACCAAATAAATAAATCAATTTTCAAATAAATAAGACTGGGCGGATGGACACCGCGGGAGAGCGCTGAGACTTCGTTGGACACCTGCAGGTTTGCCCTGCTGAATGGGCAATGCCCCTCATTGCGCACAATTATTTTCGTTGTCACGCCCTGCGTAGAGGTGAGCCAGGTTGTCAGAGTGCTAAAGGCCTAACTGGGACACTTGCGTGGAGGTGAGTCGGGTTGTCAGTGCACCGAAGGCCTAACTGGGACACTTGCGTGGAGGTGAGTCAGGTTGTCAGTGCACCGAAGGCCTAACTGGGACACTTGCGTGGAGGTGAGTCGGGTTGTCAGTGCACCGAAGGCCTAACTGGGACACTTGCGTGGAGGTGAGTTGGGTTGTCAGTGCACCGAAGGCCTGAGTGGGACACTTGCGTGGAGGTGAGTTGGGTTGTCAGCGAGAGGGAGGTGCACTGAGGGCCAGACTGGGACATTTGCACGGATGTGAGCCAGGCTGTCAGTGAGAGGAAGATGCGCCAAGGGCTTGACTTGGACATTTGGGTGGAGGAGAGATAGGCTGTCAGCGAGAGGAAGGAGCACTGAGAGCCAGACTGGGACACACGCGTGGATGTGAGAGGGTTATCAGCAAGAGGAAAGTGTGCTGAGAGTCAGACCGGGATTCTCACGTGGAGGAGAGATGGGTTGTCAGCGAGAGGAAGGCAGTAAGGTTTCAGTAAAGTTGCATTTGAAGTGGAGGTACCCAGGATGCTGCTTACTGCTGGGGCAATTCTCCCAAAGATCCTCCCTATCCCAGCCTAGCAAGAGCCTTTATTTTGGTTAGTGTTAGGCATATGAGTAAGGCTTTATGTGTAAACGTCCTGCAGGGTGTCAAGCCACCCTCTGCACCAGGCCAGCCTAGTGGGGAAACTGGTTTAATCACCGATCTCCCAACCATGCGACAGGTGGTACTGAGTCACATGGTACCAGAAGCACTCAGATGAGCGACCTGTCAAAGGGTGGACAAACCCTCTTGTAGGGTCAACGGGAACAGCTGTCTAGCAAACTCATACTGTGAAGCACAGAAAGGGCATCCCTTGCATTGAAGCTTGGTCTGGCGATTCACTGCAACAGAACTTCCTTCAGCTCTCTTGGACCTCACCATACCACTGGATCTGGGAGGGGTTGTAGAGAGGGTGGGTCTGGACCTGTTCAACCCCCAACTCACCTAAAATCCATTCATGCACACATTGTTTCTTTTTGAGGAGAGGGGTATCTTCATGTCAAACCCCACAATCTGACTAAAAGGAACCAATATAATCCTATGGGATGGAGAACCAGAAGATATGCAAACTTGAGAGAGAGGGGTGGGAGGTTAATTATGATGGCAGCACAGTGAGCTTAGTGACTAGTGCAACGCTGTTACATCACCAACGACTGAGGTTCGAATTTAAATTTTGTAAGTTATGGGAATCACCTGGTTAAAGTGAACTTCACATAATTAAAGACTTCAATACTGATTTTTTTTTTTAAAAATTACTTTACATTTTGCACTCCTGTTTTATTAAACTGTGTATTCTTAGTGTAGGTGCATTAGTTAAGCAATAGAAGAGTGAGTCCCAGTCAACTGGAAAATGTGCCTATCTGACCATCCGCGATCCCCATTGTGTCGGATAATGGGGATTCTACTGTATTTGAAACTGTCATTTTCAACAAGCCACACAATCCCACGGAGTGGGGGATCACAGTCTGATATTCTAAAATATTTTAAACAAAAAATGTATGTAGTCAGTAGAAGTATGAAAGAAGTGAACTCAACTCTACTGCTTCCCAGTGAAGGGAGCCCATAAAACTTTGAGCAGTCCTAAGGGGGGGGGGGCTAGAGCCAAAAAAAAAGGCTGATGGTGGCTGCTTTAAACTAATTGCTCCACTATATATTCAGATTCAATTAATGGGCTACGAGATAGCTTATGAGGTGATCCGCTCTTCAATTATTTATGCAGGGACTTTGGGTGATCTGCTTATTGTCAAAATAGGCATTTCTTTTTTTAATACTTTGAATGATCAAAGACTCCCAGGAGTTTATGGATACAGAGCATTTCTTCAAGGAAGTTCTCAGCAACATTGTCCACCTGGTAATATCTATCCCTGAAAGAGCTTGGAATAGAGTGCTTCAGGAGTCCAAATTCAGATATGCAATCCACGTGACCTGCCCAACTGAGGGTTACAATCTCCCAATTTAACAAAACTCCCAATTTAACAAAACTAATGCTGGAGTCCGTTCTGACCAGCTTAATGATTATTTGTTCAAATAGGACATACCTGTTGAGCTAGGGAGAAGAGGTCTTGGTGCAAAGCCAGAACTGCTCTATAGAAGGCGCCATCATGTGTATCCCTTGGAATCATACACGCATATTCCTCCATACTATCCCAGTGCCCTGTTGACAAAGATGCACAGTGATCGTTGAATGTCAATAATATTGGCTGGGATGTTACCTGATAATGTTTGGTGGTTTAAATTTACATTTACAAGATGTGCTTTTCTCTGATGAAGTTTGGGATTCCATTTGTAATTTGATTAATACTATCTTCCTTTGTGCACGACGTACGACGTTGCTTATTGCAATTTAAAGTGGTCCATAGGCTATGTGACTAAAGTTAACTCATCCCATTTTTACTCAGATATAAATTCTCCACGTGACAAATGTAAAATTGCTGATTCACGTGTTTTGGACTTGCATTAGTTTAGAAAAATTTTGGAAAGATATTTTTCAAACATTATTGATGATTCTTAAAGTTAAATTGAAATCCTGCCTTTTAATTACACTTTTTGGACCATTTCAAGATAACTTTTTATTGACTTCAATTCAAAACCAAATTTTATATTTTACTTCATGATGTGTAATTTTGATTAAATGGAAAGATAATTCTCCACCTACCCACACACAATGGTTAAATATTACGTCTTTTTTAAATTTAGAAGAAAAAATACCATTAAAGATTCAAATACTAATTTCTTAAAGACATGGGGTCTTTTTCTGGACCATTACCACAATCTAAAGTTTTAGGGTTGTATTACGAGGTCCCGTTTTAGTGAAACGGGATTATCACTGTGAGGGACAGGAGGCACTGAATGGTCAGTTAACATTTAACATTTCACACAAGCACAAGTCACAGCCCAGCAATAATTTGATACAATGGAAGAACTGAGGGAGGGTTTGTCACAGTCTGTTCCAGATTTCAATACATTTGTGAAGACATTGTGATTTTGCAAAGGGAGAACCATGCTGACGGCTGGAGAGGAAACAGCTCTTTGAAGCAGCTCTGGTAGCCAGCCATTTTGTGGAATTCAGAGCAAAGCATACTCATGTCGGCCTTTTCAGTAGATTGACCTGTGCCAGGAGGGTCTTTTGAGAAGCAAAATGCTTCATTTTGATTGTGACTAACAGTGGAGATCACTCGGAGAGACCGATGCCAAGGTCTTGGAAGCTTCGTGGAGGCCGCCCAGTTTAAGTCTCGTCTACAAAAAGACCAGGAGTGTTATGACCACAGCTTGTGTCGATGGACATTTCCTCTAAGGCAATGCCAGGAGAATTTGTGAGTCTGTAACAGCCACAACTCCAGTCTTCTCAGAAGAAATTAATTTCAAAGGCCGACACTTCAACATTGAATTTGAAAGAATGAGCTTTGAAGTAACTTTCTAGATTTTCACACACACACGCACATAGTTGGGGATAGATTTAGTGTTAAGGATAGTTTAAGAGTTAAAACTAGTTTAAGAGTTAGAAATAAAATTAGTGTTTTAAAATTAATCTGTTTGATTCATTGATTATTGCTGCTCGTTACATGCAGTTCAATAACAGTTGTGATAAGCTTCGATGCTGTGCTACTTCCAAGTTGTCCTCACTTGATATCCATGTATTGTTTTTTTTTATCCCCAGTATAGTGGTAGGGGTTTTGAATGAACTTTCTTTGTTTCTTGTAATTTCTTATTTATATTGCTTCATTTTTGTATTGTTGTAAACTTCAATAAAAATAACTTAAAAAGAAACAGTATGTACTAAATTTGAGGATCTGTGGTGCTCTCCACATTATTTTCTTTTGTTATATCTGGGCAAGTGATCCATCTCTCACTTCAAAACCCATCTCACACTTCCCTCGATTTGCTGAACATTATTACCACCTTGCACATGTCGGTCCAGGTCAACTAATATTTCCAAATCGTAAACAATTGCGCTGCCCGACGGCAGTTTTTTGAAAATCTTTTTTAGATTTAATGAGGAGAAGTTCCAGGATCTATAAACTACTAGTAGTTTTCCCCCATTTAATCACTAATCTTTTCCATCTACTTGTACAACTCAGTTCCATCATAGCTCTGTGAAATTTCCAAATAATTTATTATCCCCATCTTGTATCACATTGTCCACGTCATTGGCCTTGTAATAGTTTTGTGCTAATTGCTGCACCAATTGAGCTGCCTTTGGAAACAACTTGAAAGGTATTTAAAAAAAATCAAATCAATGAAAATCTCAACTGTGAAAATATGATTAAGTTAGTTGGACTTAAAAAAAAGCCCATAATTGGCTTGAGTACACTACTATTTATTGCCTATTCACAATTGCAATTGAATTGAGCATCTTATTTTGGAGCCTAAGAATCAATCAGAAATGAGCCCAATTGGGTCAGGACATCAGATCTCATTCCTTGAAGAACACAAGTGAGCCCATGATACCAAGATAAACCTTTTCAAAACAGTAATATCCCTGTTAAACGGAATTCAAGTAACTGGCAAAAAAAAAAATTGTGGAAATAAGCAAAAAAACGGAAAGTTTAAAATTGGCGCACAACACGCAACACAGTCTCAATTCACTTATCCGGCATCTACCAATCCCTACGGGTGCCGGATACCAGTATTAGATTTTGCTTTTAATTCCAGTCTTTAATTAGCTGAACCATTCAACTTCTGGGATGAAGGTTTGAACCTATATGGCTCAACTACGCTCTGGCTGGCAGTGCAGTGATTTCCCTATTGTGCCAACAATAGTCCTATACTCAGAAGCATAGCACCTCTTGTGTTTGAAGATCTGCCCCAGTTGGCAAGAGAAGGATTAATTACCACTAAAGCAGATTCAATATTTCTGACCTTTCACTTGCCAAAATATATAGAAAAAAAGTAAAATAAAGAATTTTAAAATTGTGGCATGCAACAAAACTGGAGTTACATTACTCAGATTTCAGTGGCATCAATTGCATCCAACAATCTGGTGACAGAAAAATATTTTTAATCGAAAGAACGACATTTTCTCGGATGCCAGCAGCTACCTTGAGCACGTCAGCTGTCAGTGGTTTCTCCTCAATAATCAGCCGGGGCTCTCAGCAAATGAAGAAAAATATCCAAACCATTTGGCTCAAGCAATGAGCAAATTCTTCTCGGAGGGTGGGCCATTCCTCCTTTCCCCGCCTCATAACTCACGTTCCTGTTCTGACCGCCCTCACTGGCCAAAGCAAGAAGTGGCTAAATGAATTATTGACTGCAATGAAGGGTTGGGGCACAAAACATGATTTGTGGACTTTTGGTGTGAAAGAATGCTGTGTGATCTGCGGAGTTTCTCCAGCACTCTGTGCGTTAAATTACAATCACAGCGACGGCAGACTGACTTGTTCAGCAGAATCACAGACCTCGTGGAGACTAAAGCCATTTGCTGTGTCATGATGACTCAGGAATAAATTCTATTCTCCCTTATTATTGTACCACTGCTTAAAGAAAATTACTCAACAACATAATTGTGTCATTTTCAAGTCGTGTTGGAACAGCAAATGCAAGGAAGAGCCTACAAGTTGGATTTTGTTTTAGAATATGATAATTCTGTCAAATTATTTTAAAATACTAACTCAACATTGTGAGGGTGTTGGATTTTTGGAGCTCCTCTCCTCTTTATCCATTGAGTGGCTAGTGTGTGGAATACGACAGAAAATGCCACATGGAGCAATTGACATGGTTAGCGCAAAGCGGTCACAGCAACACTATTACAGGGCCATTGACCCAGGCTTGAACCAAGCGCTATCTGTAAGGACTTTGTACGTTCTCAGAATTAAACATTTTGACATCCACACTTTGGCAATGGATATTATGGCGAGAAAAAAAAACTTTTGTACCCCTTCGAACATTTTGGCGCCCACAGTTTGGCGTAGGGCCGGCAAACCTCGGAGTTTCAGCGTTTCAGAAACATTTGCCAGGGCAGGGTTAGATTATTTTTATAATAAATTATTATTATTAAATATAACAATAAATCCTATAAATGGGGTTGTCGGCGCATGGCCGGCGGGAATGTTACAGGGGGGGCAGCAGTAGGGCCAAACTGGGAGTCCAAAAATGTGGGTGCCAGAATGTCCTAGACCCACTAGTTCTCCCCCTGCCAGTGTGGGTTTCCTCCAGTGCTTCAATTTCCTCCCACCCTTCAAAACATATCGGGGGTTGTAGCTTAATTGGGTGTAATTGGGTGGCACGGGTTCCTGGGCTGGAAGGGCCTGTTACCTTGGAAATAAGGATACCTCTAAATGGCATCAGTATCCTTATAACTGCACTTAGGAGATAAAAGATTTGGCTGAGGAGTGAAGGTGGGGGGGGGGGGGGGGGGGGGAATGTGATCTGCTGAATGAATTCTATGCAATATTCAGGGAAGGATTTAAGTTTAATATGAAGTCAGACCAAAGTAAATAAGAGCTCAAAATTTTTAATTTAGAGATAAAGCACAGTAAAAGCCCTCCTGGCTCATGCTTTGGAATGTGGGAGGAAAACGGAGCACCCAGAGGAAACACTCGGCATCACAGGGAGAAAGAACAAACTCCTGACAGTCTGCGTCGGATTTGAACCCGGGTTGCTGGCGCACTGTCATAGCCTTGAGCTAATGGTGTCACCTCATGCTCATGAATACGTTTCAGCAGAGCGAGTTGGCAGAACTTCAACAGCTCCTGGTCAAACCTAAGGTGCTCAGTAAAAGTATATTAACGCCGGCATCCTCTAGTTCCATCTTGCACTCTAGTCGAGTGCAAGATCACTAGACTCTGTCACAGAAAGAACAATGATAGCCTCGCTTTGCCCACCCAGAGATGAGTATAATTACATACCAAGTCCCCAAGCAGCTGCAGCCGCCATTCTTGCCATTCGAGCTTGTGTTTCTTCAGAGACAATGGTCCACTGTTCACAGCACTGCTGGTGGAGTTGTCCCCTGAAATAACAGGCAGAATACGTTTAGGCAGCTGAAATACTCATTTATCTTTCATGCACGTTTTTAAAATAAACTGGACCTTGTGTTTTATTTTTCTTCCTCACTCTTTGCGAGACCACGGGTCGATACAGCCACTGCGGTTGTGCACAGGGGCACAGTGGTGAGATTCCATTTAGGATTGGTTGTGTTCATGGCGCCGCAGGACGACTAAAGACACAGGACTGCAGTGGAGGAGCCATAGTTGGTGCAGCTGCCACACAGCCCCAGTGATCTGGAGTTCAATCCCGAACTCGGTTGCTGACCCCTGTGGAATTTTCACGGTCTCACTGGATGGGCAAATTTCCCCGAGCACTCCCGCTTCCTCCGATAGACCAAACGCATCCTGGTGGGTTGAGTTAGTGGGTGGTACAAGAGTCGGGGTAAAGGGCAGCGGGGAACTGACGGGCAAGTGAGAGAAAGTAGGAGGTGAATCTCAAGTTAAGACAACCCGACAAAACAGTGTTCTCTGGTCCCCACTGCAAAACACACAATACAACCAGACCTAACACACATACAGACAGGTGATGCATACGTAGGCCGAGTACTCATATGTAGAAATAAACAGTTTCGTGAAAATGAGAGTCTCGGGTGGTCAGTGTGAGGAGTTCCTTGGGTCATTCAGCATTCTCACTGCTCGTGGGAAGAAGCTGTCCCCCTGCTTGGTGGCGCTGGCTCTGTTTCCCTTCTCCGACGGGAGTAGCTGAAAGAGGCTGTGGGCGGGGTGGAAGAGATCTTCAATGATTTTGCGTGCCCTCTTCAGACAACAATCCCAGTAGGTCGTGTGGATTTGCAAGGGAGATGGAGTCCAGTGACTCTAAATGGGGGATCAGGATGGACGAAAGCAATGCAGTCGGCACGGACTTAATACGCTGTACGTCTTCCTCCAGTGAGACAAGAAAGAAAATAACGTGTACTTGCCTTGTCCACCAAAATCGGAAGATGGGCCACCTGCTTTTATTTATATAGAGAGGCAGCCGACTCAAAGGGACTCTTCCTTTGCTGGTTGCAACCTCTATATATCCAAGTGAAACACATTTTAGGTATCTCTGAGTAGATACAGTGCAATATTGGATGTCGCTAGTAAATAGAGGCATAAGCTCTTCTTTTACCTGCATTATATGAAGGCACATGAATTTTGCCACATTAGTTGCTTTGACTGAAAGTTTAATGAAGCCCAAACACTTAACAACAACTTGCGCCTAAAGTTACATCCACTGTACCTCTGGGAAAATGTGTTACATCTCTTGGGTCCATAGTGGATGCAATTAGCAAAAGAAGGAGTCCCTTTGTGTAAGTTACCTTTCTTTGTGAAAAGTAAATAGATTGCCAGGTCAGAAAGATGCAGGAGTGAGAAAGCCTTCTACGTAGCTGGATGCCGCTTCTTTCAGAATTTCCACATGGCAAAAAACAAAAAGAGCAATGATGGCCGTGAAAGCAATTGTGTTCAGTAATGTTTTGGGCACTACCAGTCGCATTTCAAAGGCAAGAGAAGGAAGCCCCTTCCTCAGTCATACTGGTCCAATGCTACTATATTGTCCAATGAGATGTCTCCGATCTGGACCGGGGTGATGTTGGCTTCAATCAATTACTGCGGCAAATCTAGATTTGTGCGCAATTCGACTGCAGGCTGATTTTCCACCTGGTCAGAGGTGTTCCTGTGGATATTGATGAAGACAGGAGTGAGTGTTAAAAGGTACCCCCTCCTGAATGTAATTTGAAGTTCTGGCTTGGTTTCAGGAATCATTTCAGTTCGGCGACCCCACCCCTTCACTGACGCTTCTGTCCAGGGCCTTGTGCTGTCCAACCAAGACCACCCGTAAATTGGAGGAGCAACACCCAACTTTCCGTCCGGGGCCCTCTCCAACCTGATGGCATGAACGCGTCGACTTCTCGGATTTCTGCTAACCTACTCCCCGCTTTCCCTCTCTTCCCCATCGCTCCGTCTTCTCTCCTCCAGGTCTCCACCCACCCCCCCCTTCTCTCTCCATTCACAGCGATCTTGCCCTACCCCTGCTTGATGGTGGACCCTCCCTCCCTCATCCACCTATTACCTCCTGGTTGTGGGACAGTGCTCCTCTAAATGCCCCTCTCACCATTTAGCTGCCTACATTTTGATCATACCTTGATGGAAGGATTCAAGCCCAAAATGTTGTTTATGTGCCTTTATTGTGGTTTTCCCGAAGTATATAGTTTGACCAGCTCTAGCAGCATGTTTTTATTTCACTTAATTATTCACTGGATTAGAAGAGGAGATTGATGAGAAACGCAAAGAGTTGCTAAGGGAGAAAAAGGCTGGATCTGAATTGCTCACAATGCCATTTGTGCTGTTCCCAAACAGATCAGAATTCCCAGTGCTCAGACTGGACTGAATGTGAACTCTGAGACTGTTCACATTTAAAACTGGAGGAAACAGCAAATCGCTGTATGACCATATGCACGATCACGAGAGCACGTTGGCAACGCCATCACTTGCAGAGTGAATGAAGAAAAATATACTGTAACGCTGAAATGCCATTATTCACCTTGAAAAAGGAGTAGAACAAGGCACAGTTTGTATTTTCAATTTAATAGAAAACACAGAATAAATATATAATTTAAACAGGGATTAAAAGGTTAAGTAGAAATCCAGAACTGTTACGGTAGAAGGTATAAATTAAACCTGCCACTAATTTAGATCTGGCACCACTTCTGATTAGTCTAGGAGAATAACCTTTTCTTCTGAAAACACATGGCTGTTGTCAGACACCAGAGCTTCAGAGCACTATGCAAATCTTTACTGACAGTAAAAATAAACAGCAATCATTTTAATTTTACACATCAAAAAGGAGCCACATGCAAGAGACCTTGTAACCTTGTGACTCATTTTATGACCATGTGCAAGCTTCCCGGTATTTTGATGACATTTTCTGAAGCAAAAAGATTAAATACAGATCTTTACTGAGCTCAGAAAATTCAAATCCAATAAATGAACATTCCAAAGTTCTGACTGACTGGATTAAATGAAAAGCCCGTGATTTTCCCTCTTGTGCAAGTTTTTCTGGGCTCTTCGTAAATTCAGAGCTTTGCATCAGGATGCGCAATACCAATGAATTAACTACTGATTGAGAAGGCTGAAACGAGCAAGGCTACTGGCCACCATGAGGTCAACCTTCTACAAGAACTCCACTGAGAGCACCCTGGCCAGATGCATCACAGTGTGGTACAGCTGCTGCAGAGAAGTGGACTGGACGTCAATCCACAGGACGAAAGACCCTGCAGAGGAGAGTGAAGCCAGTGGAAAAGATCATTGGGGGCTCTCTTCCTATCATGAAGGACATCTACAACACTCGATGCGGGTGAAAGGACCCTCACGTAAATTGTTCTCCCTTCTGCCATCTGGTAGGAGGTACCGTAGCACTCAGGCCTTTACATCCAGATTGAGCAACAATTTTTTCCCCCAAGCCATTAAGCTCCTGTACTCCTAGAACATATGTGGATAGTATACAAATACAAGTCTTAATATTTTAATATTTCAGTTTAACTTCTATTCCAACATATTTATGTAAATCTGCTCCATGGTCCAGGAGAAACACTATCTCACCTTTACCGTGCGAGCATGGTATGAACGATAAATAAAGTGACTTGACTGAAAGAATCACTGGAGTCTCCCTCCACCCCCATCAACATGATCTACCACCAAGATCATTGTCTGAAGAGGGTGCACAAAAATCACTGAGGACTCCTTTCATCCTGCACACTATCTTTCAACTGCTCCCATTAGGGAAGAGATCCAGGAGGATCAGAGCCAGCACCACCAGGATGAGGAACAGCTTCTTCCCACGGCCAGTGAGAACGCTGAACGACCAAAGGAACGGCTCACACTGACCACCCGAGACTCTCATACTTGCAAAACTATATTTATTTATTTGTTATATGAATACTTGTCCTGCACATTTATCATTTGTCTGTGTGTTTGCACCGAGGACCGCAGAATGTTGGTTCTTCAGGTTGCACTTGTGTAATCAGCTAACAATAAACTTGAGTTAAATAACCTACATTCAATGATTGAAGGTACCATTATGGCACCAGTATAATGCTGCCATTCAACGGCCTGCCACCCTCCCTCTCCCCCGCTTGCTGGTTTGCCCTCCCTCCCTTATCCTGCCTGTGAGACAGTGCTCCTCCCCCTGACCTTCCCCCCACCATTTCTTTCAGGTACCTGCCTACATTTTGCTCATACCTTGATGAAGGGCTGAGATGTTAGTTATGTATCTTTATCTTTGCTACACTGTTAGACCTGCTGAGTCTCCAGCACTGTGTATTTACTTCACTCACGATGTCTGCAGACTTTTGTGTTTTACTTCAGAAGTTGCTAACTCAGTTACCTTCCCTCCTAAATGAACAGTCCTAAATAATAAGTGAGAACTCACTGAGATGTTAACAAGATGGTTTCCATGTCATTCTATTCCACTTTCTGATCTAACCCACAATTTTAAATGCATTATTATACAATATAGTTTAACTTGATATTAGGAAACCTCATATCATTACATTGTCTTCTAATAATAGTGCATTTAACAAAACTATAAACATAAATAGATTAGCGTAGCAGTTAGTGCAATGTTGTTATAGTGCCAGCGATCGCCAGTTTCGAATCCCACACTGTAAGGCATGTGTACATATGCCTGCTCAGGTTTTCTCCAGGGGCTCTGGTTTCTTCCTACCTTTCAAAAATGTACCCTGGGGTTGGAAGTTAATTGGGTGTAATTGTCTGCATGGGCCTGTTACCATGCCTAAATTTAATCTGAGAAGTCGCCTTCAACTCTGAACATTATTCTGTAAAATTCCCAATTCCTTGGCTTTAAAGCATCCCCATTCAATAAGATCATCCTATTTTCATGGGTTCCATGGCACAAATGTACAAAGAAAATGATTTCTGTTCAAAGTTCTGAGAAAAGAATACTGCATCCTTGCAGGTTGTATCTGTAATAAGGAAGGCATATGGAATGTTAGCATTTATGTTCAGAACAGAAAAGCAAGGAAGTAATGCTGATAACCATGACCATATTTATAGCATAGTATGGAGCCGCATGGATAAGGAAGGATGATCTTGTGTAGGAGAGAATGATATTGGAAATGAGAAAGATAACATTTGATAGTTTCTGGTCATGTATTTGCTGAAGTTCAGAAGGATGTGATAGGAGGAATCTCATTGAATATTGCAAGTCCAGGATAGAGTGGATGTGGAGATGCTTCCAAACGAGGACCAGGGTGCACAGCCTTAGAATAAAAGGACTCCCCTTTAGAACAGAAACGATGTGGAATTTCTTCAACCAGAGGGTGGTGAATCTGTGGAATTCATTGCCAAAGACACCCGTGGAGGCCAAGTCATTGGCAGATTTAAAGCAGAGGTTGACACGTTCTCTGATTAGTTAGGATGTCAAAGGTTATAGGGAGAAGGCATGAGAATGGAGCTGAGAAGAAAAATACAGCAGCCATGCTTCGACTGGCGGAGCAGGTTTGATGGACTAAAATGGCTTTGTTCTGCTCCTACATCTTATGGTTTGGAACAAAAACAAAATTTTCATCCAGAACGCAAAACGTTCAAAGCTCCCACCAGTATCTAAGGGGAACAGAACATTTGTAAAGCTGTGAAGCTGATCAACCTGTATTTGATAACTTGCACTCGTTTTACTGTGAAGCAGAGAGCACCATTGACGACCTTTTGTGAAGGCTTTTTGACACGAGGTCTTCAATGCTGCCAAGGCATTCTCTGGTTGAGACGGATGTCATTTCCCCCCGCCTCCCACACAGGACAATCATGGAATAAATGGTCCTGAGAGCTGGAAACAGCCTGTGAGGCACGCCAAATCACCGAGCGGATCACAAGATCACTTGTGTGGGGAAAGGAGGAAATGAATGAGACAAGTGCACATTCCTGATGGGAACTGAGCCACTGACAACCCAATGTAAATATTTTGCTGATAGCAATCGAGCGTTAAGAGGACATTAGAAAATGCTTCATGGCTTTCAGGCTTTGAGACATTAAAATCTAAATGATAAAATGTCAGAAGGGGGGGAGGAAAAAAATAAAGGAATAGGGCAAAGGCTGTGGGTGCATTTCCTAAACTAATTATCTGCTGTCGGTAAAAATATTTCCTTTTTCTTTAAAAAAAAACAATTATATAAAAATAAATCAGTATGTTTAAAAAAAATCAGAGCAAACGATCAGGTTAAATATGTTTCAGCAATGGAATGAAATCTTTCTCCCCCTCACACGAGTTCCTCATAACATACAAAATGGGTTTTGCTTTCGACACACAAGCCAAAAGTCTGTTACGACTTTCAGTCAATTCCATTTTCATAACAGGGAAATATAATATTTTTCTAGGTTTGCATTTGTGATTCTGTTCATTTTCAAATAAAAAAAATGTGAAACCAATGGCACAGAATCCAGAATTCTCTCCCTTAACTTTCCATTCAAGTTTTGAAATCCACACTAACCTTCTTTTAATAAAAATGCGAATTACAAATTTCAAATGATCTGAAAGTTACAACATTCCTACACACAGTGACTGCAGTAATGATTACAGTTCCTTCCTCTGAATCCTAAGAATGCTGTTTGTTGAAGGGTAATGTCATATGGATCAGGACCATAGTAAACAAAGACACCTTAAGCTAGAGTGCTATTATTTCAAGGTTCAATTTATTATCAATAGTGTCATATGAGATGTAATTTCTTTTTGCAGGCTACAAGGCAGATTTGCCACCGGCAGGAATTGCCTAAGTGCCTCTGACAGTCAGAGAGAGAGAGAAGCAAAAGAGAGCTCCCCCCACACCCCCCCACCCACCACCACCCCAAACCTGAGTCACTGTGTGTCCGTAGATTCGCCTCCAGCACTTCCACAGCCATACAGAGTCCAGTCCAAACCAGTGGCGACCCGAGCTCCAGATCCGAACCTCCAACACGGTCAAGAACCCTTTAGCGACCTCAGCACATCCTCGCATCCCGGTCCTGACACCTGGCACCCCTCCAGCCAGTTCAAGCCAGTCTCCAGCAGTCCGCAGCCCGGTGCGAGTCTCCTGTCAGTGGTCTCCAGCAGCCCACGGCTTCCACGGGTTCCTCGCCTCAAGTCACCAGCAGCCCGCTACATGTATTGGTCCCCCAGCCGCAGAGCCCCCTCACTGGTCCTCCGCCGTGGTCACCGTCCCTGCGGGCTATCTCCTCCACTTCACGTGATCTTCCCGTCCTTCAGTGCCCTGCTCCAGTCCACCACTTCCCTGGAAACTACAGCCGCTCGTGGCTGGTGCCAATTAATGCGTCGACATCTTGGGCGCAGACCCGCGGTCATGAGATTTGAACTAAAAACACCGTTGGTTCCCTCAATGGGCTGTGCAAAACCGGTGCGGAGCCAACGGCAGTCGACTGGGCAGCTGGACCCCACGGGAGTGCTGTATTTCTGCTCCCCGTGAGTCCTCACCAGCACTGCCATCTTTCATTAAATTTAAGTACAGGAAAAACTTAACCACAGATTGCTGGTTGCTTCGAAAACTCCGGCCATTTAAACTCGTGACCAAATAAAACATGCAGCCCCGTATGTTTTGAAGTGTGGGAGGAAACCCAGGGAAAACCAATACAGGTCATAGGAGAACGGGCAAACTCCACACAGACAGCGCCAGATTAGAATCCGAATCACTGGCGGTGTAAGAGCATCGCAGTCACCGCGCTGTCCAAAGTACATCTTTTTCACTTTACAAGGATTTTCCAAATCAATTTATTTTAATAATGTGGCGAATCCGTCTGGCTTATGGTAGACGAGAGGCAATTTTGTGTAATATTACACCTGTTTAAGCATAACAATAAAGGAATCTTTTTGCAGACTGCTTTGAAGTAGAATTTCTGAATTTTATACTATTCTTAAAATGGAAAGAGAAGAATTTGGAGTCAATGGAAATGTTTGACTTTCATTTTGAATTTAGACATACAGCATGGTAACAGACCCTTTAAGCCCATGAGCCCATGCTGCTCAATTACACCCAAATGACCTACGACCCCTGCCCGCACTGAAGGGTGCAAGGAAACCGGAGCACCTGGAGGAAACCCACGCAAGCATAGCGGGCTTCGTATCTGTATTTTTTTTTAACCTCAGAAATACGGCCCTTAATTATATTTAATGCAAAGTCATAAGGTTGTTGAGGACACACTATAATGTCGGGACTTTAGTTCAGAGAAACACCTTGTAAGTGGGGAAGACTGGAAGGTTTGAACATCGGTTAACACTCTTCCTTCTTGCTCTGATCTTTACATTAATTATTGATTGTGCAGTTTTTCCCCCCACTACCAACAAGTGGTCATTCTGACTGGTGCGTCGGAAGAAGAATCTCAGGTTTTTATGTGATGTGGTGCCGTGTAGTCTGACAATATATCCGAAATCTGATTTCTAAAACAAATTGAAAATTGAAAAAAAAAGGAGTATTAACTCACCCTGATGCAAATGAACATATTTCTCTGTACCCAAGCAAAATGTCATCCTGCTTTAAGCGAAGCACACATACTTCCTCTCCTTTGACAAAACTTTACTGAAAAAGACCAAGAGTTCTGGACACTCCGGAAATAAAAGGATACCGGACGAACGCAGGATTAACGCAAAAATTCAGTCAAACCTACAGTCATGGCCTAGCTGCCTTATTCCCAGCTCTGTTTCTGGTCGCAGTGTTAGCCCCTGAATGCTTGGTATAAACACCAACACTGCAAACCCATCTCTGGGTTGGGATGCTAGTTTTAAATTGGCAATCAGCTCTGGTCCTGAAATTTATAATGTATTCAATGAGAATAATAATGCACAATTTAGTCCAACAAAGTTTGTTAGGTAAAAACATCATGAGCTGGGAATGTAGAGGGAGTCACCCAGTGCTGGGCCGTAACAAGATGCAGTTGTGACCTTGTACTCTCAAGATAAGAGTGGGGATGACAAATTGATGTGCAGGAGGCTAGCAGAGAGGGACAGCAACAGTTTATTCATTGGACAATGTCATGGTATGATAATTTACTAAGTACGTATCCTAAGGTATATAAAAAACACCATTTGCTGATAACGGCAGAATGCGCCTTCTCCAACTAACACTGTTAGTTGCAAGTGTTACAATCCGGCAATAAAGAACAAAGGACCTTGATTTCGACTCAGTCTGGTGTTTGACTCACTCATTCATGAACAAAGCAGACCTAACAAGTTGAAGGCTGTGGAACACCTTCTAATTCTGTAAATGGAGCCCTGAAGTACAAAAAAATGGACTTCTGTGAAACACCATTCAAAGTAGTTATGCATTTTAAGTTATGATGTGATAATTTTGTTCTGACAGTTTTGAACTGCCACTCAATAAAAGGGATACAGTCTCTTGAAAAGGTACGCCGTTATGCTAAATTCACCAAGAGTTGACTGCAGTGGAAGCATTGAAATAGCTAAAGTCTAATTTTAACATTCAAAATATTTTAATGAACAGGCTATAAAGGAAAGTGGTTATTTACATTCCACTGTTCCTTTTAGTGTAGGTTTATATTAGAAATACTTTAATTCACTGCCAAATCAAACCACCTTAATAAAGTCTCTTTTGGGACACGCTAACCTTACTGCATGTCAGCACCCCACACAGAAGATTTTTTTTTTAAAATCACACTCTTAAAATATCTCCTATCACAAGAAAGATACATTTCCATTATTATTCTGTCAGTTCCTCAAATATTGTAATTTTCCAGTGAAACTTCATCTAATGTTGAAATTACAGAATGTCTTGCTACCATCCATCAGTCCCAAAAAAGGTGCATGGTTACGGGCAACCATTGCCATTGTCTACTCCCTTCAGAGTCCTTGAAAAATTAAAAATAATCACAAGGTTTAAAAAATGCTAATTGCAGTTATAATCATACCGGTCAGACAACAGAAAGGACCAACGTAAAAGGGATAGCTTTTAAACCTGAATAACTCCATCATGTTCTGCACCTTGACCAGTCCTGATGAAGGGCTCTATCAGCCTCTATCCTCAAAGACACACCACTCATGCCATGTGCTTATAAGCCCTCTTTCCTTCTCAGCCTCTATACTCAAAGATTCGCACCACTCAGGCCATCCCCTCTTCACTTTGCTACTTATCAGAAAAAAGGTACAGGAGCCTAAAGACGAGCACTCAACGGCCCAAAGATAGCTTCTTCCCCGCTGTCATCAGATTCCTGAATAATCAATGAACCAAAGACACTGCCTTACTTTTCGTGCACTGATATTTTAATTTTTTTAATAGTAATGTCGTGAGATGGTCATGATATGAAATAATTTTACCTATTTCCTCAACCATGAGGTATTTAGCTAATCTGATTGTGTGTACTTAAATATAGCATAGTGCAATGGAACCTTCTGGCCCACAAGCCCCCAAATACTCCAATTAATCTAAACCTCTGTACATTTTTGAAGGGTGGGAGGAAACCAGAGCACCCAGAGGAAACCCACGCAGACACAGGGAGAGCGTACAAACTCCTTACAGACAGCGTTGAATTCGAACTTGAGTCGCATGTGCTGCAAAGGCATATGCTAACTGTGCCGTCCAATTTAGGAATGTGGGTATCTAGAGATGAGACTTTTATGTAGAAAGAAGGCATGGTAAGAGGGGGAAGCAAGAGGCTTTGGTCAAGGAATGAGAGTGACAGAGAGACCAGGACACGACAGGTGGACTGATGTGCACTGGAGCCAATTTCCCACCTAGACATTTGGAAATGTCCTGGCACTGCTCCAGGCCAGTGACTAGAGAGCCGGCAGCCAATAATATCAAGCGCCAGCTTTGAAAGGACATAAATCTGCAGATCTGCTTTGTGGAGTGGGGAGAGGAAGCGTTTGTTGCAAGCCCTACAAGTGCTATCCACATCTTTTTATTCCTCCCCATTCTGCGTCACTCTTAATTCTCCCCACTCACTTTCTTCTCTCAATACCTCTCCCCTCATTTTTACCTTCTTACAGTGGTCTTCCACCTCTCTAGGAAGCAATTGCTCTTGCTCTCCACTCTTTTTTCTTTGGTTTGGCTTCGCGGACGAAGATTTATGGAGGGGTATGTCCACGTCTGCTGCAGTCTCGTTGGTGACTGACAAGTCCGATGCGGGACAGGAAGGCATGGTTGCAGCGGTTGCAAGAGAAAATTGATTGGTTGGGGTTGGGTGTTGGGTTTTTCCTCCTTTGTCTTTTGTCAGTGAGGTGAGCTCTGCGGTCTTCTTCAAAGGAGGTTGCTGCCCGCCGAACTGTGAGGCGACAAGATGTGCGGTTTGAGGCGATATCTGCCCACTGGCGGTGGTCAATGTGGCAGGCACCAAGAGATTTCTTTAAGCAGTCCTTGTACCTCTTCTTTGGTGCACCTCTGTCTCGGTGGCCAGTGGAGAGCTCGCCATATAACACGATCTTGGGAAGGCGATGGTCCTCCATTCTGGAGACGTGACCCACCCAGCGCAGTTGGGTCTTCAGCAGCATGGCAGATGACTCTGCCATCTCAAGTACTTCGATGTTGGTGATTAAGTCAATCCAATGAATGTTGAGGATGGAGCGGAGACAACGCTGATGGAAGCGTTCTAGGAGCCATAGGTCATGCCGGTAGAGGACCCATGATTCGGAGCCGAACAGGAGAGTGGGTATGACAACGGCTCTGTACATGCTGATCTTTGTGTGTTTCTTCGGGTGGTTGTTTTTCCAGACTCTTTTGTGTAGTCTTCCAAAGGAGCTATTTGCCTTGGCGAGTCTGTTGTCTATCTCATTGTCGATCCTTGCATCCGATGAAATGGTGCAGCGAGATAGGAAAACTGGTTGACCGTTTTGAGTTTTGTGTGCCTGATGGAGATGTGGGGGGGGCTGGTAGTCATGGTGGGGAGCTGGCTGATGGAGGACCTCAGTTTTCTTCAGGCTGACTTCCAGGCCAAACATTTTGGTAGTTTCCGCAAAACAAGACATCATGCGCTGGAGAGCTGGCTCTGAATGGGCAACTAAAGCGGTATCCACTAGATCCTCAACTAATACCGCCTGCAGGAAGTGGTGGGGACCATATATGCAAAAAAAATGCGCCGATTTACTATTGCAGCTAAACAACTTCCCAAATTGCCTTTGTAATTAAAATGATTGTAAATGAGAAAATTTCTCCATATGGAGTATGGGACAAGCTGCCAGATGAGGTGGTGAATACGGGCTCAATTTTAACATTTAAGAAAATTTGGAAAGGTACACTGATAGAAGGGGAATGGAAGGATATGGAAATGCATGTAGCTCAGCAGGACTGGACAGAATATTAATCTGGCACAGACTAGAAGGCCAAAGGGCCTGTTGTACCATTCTATATGAAGTATCTTCAAAGATTATAAATTTAACTTGTGCATACCACAAGTGAAATCATTTTATTCATTCATGTAGTTGCTAAAACAATATTCCGCCAATGCTATTGATTCATTTCTCAAATTCAGAATGACGTACCGCGCAATTAATCTCCTTTCGTCCTGAAAGCACAGATTCTTCAGTGATATATCGGCCAGTTCTTTTTTTCGGCGCTCTAATGACCGCTAGGTTCTCAACGGAGATTCTTGCAGCCCAACCAAGTTTTACTGTTGCCGGCTTGTTTCACGCCGAGACCAATGAGCGACGTTTCTGACATTTTCTCTCCTGCGCCTCCCAGATGAAAAGGTCTGCGAGGGGAGCCCCAAAAACAAATTCAGGGTATTTCTGGTCTGTTCATATGTCATGAATGCTGCCTCCAATACATAAAAATAACCTTTTTTTTTTACCCTGAAGGCACACAAGCAGAATTTAACCTGTGTGATATTTTGCACAAATGATACATTGAGGGTAAAGAATGAGTGTATTTTTTTCAAACCCAAATCCATAAAGCATCCTGTGTTTCTCAGGCATTTAATTTGGAACCTATCCATTAGAAACGCAGGTCACCAGACCCCCAAGCTAGTTGTTCATTTAATAATAAAATAATGATGCTCCAAAGAAGTCTGTCTCTGCGCAGTAGTACAACTACATACAAAAGGAGTGCACAGCATAAAGCAAAATGCCTATTTAAATTAATAAAGACATCAGGAACATGTTTTCAATGATTTCCTGTGCTGAGGCCAATTACATGTCAGTGATATGTGATCAGTGAATATCTAAGCTACAAGATTATTTTTTCCATTCTATCATCATTTTAAAGAATGTCAAATTCCGCTATTGCAACGAAGCACCAAAGTGTGAACAGCTAAGCTTCTGCCAAAAAGATTTGACAATCCAATGAACATTTCTCTTGTTTATATTCAACAAAACACATGCTGCGTGTGCTAATTAGACTCGCACGACATACCACAAAGAGTCTGCCTCAAACTATCAGCTACCCTCTGCATCAAGGTACAAAGCGCAACTTCTCAGCAAAAATTTGCTGGAAATCATCTCAAATCACGGTCAGATTTCACTGTGCCTTTGGCACTATCCTTCTGGTTCCGGGATCTGGGTTTAAATTCAGAACAAGCTGACAGAATAAAAGTTTTCTTCATCTGGGATTCCAAGGGCTCAAAGCAAGAGTAATTGCTGGATTGTTTCCAGGATTGAAAGATGGTCAGACTAATGAAGCTAATCAGCATGGATCTGCTTGGATAGAGGGAGAGATGGGGAGAGAGAGGAATGGGGAGGGAGAAAAAAAAGTTGGAGAGAGAGAGAGAGAAATCTCAGTTGGTTAGTTTTTGATAAAACAGCTAAATTTATTAATGGAATACCACAAGAATGGAAAGAGTACAATTTGAAGGAGTTATGTCCCACTGAGAAGCAGAAGCCTGGGAGACACCCTGCAGGAAAGGTGCCCAAAGCAATGGACCAGCAAGCGCTCAGCGACTGTCGGCTTCTGGGATCCGGCCTGTTGGAATCTGGTGTTGGAACCAGAGGGTGCCAAGGGAGAGAAGGGGTCCTGAAGAGGGCTGACGAACTGAAAGCTTCCTGACTGGATCAGAGGTTTGGATCTGGGAGCTCAGGAGGATAGCGCTATGGGTTTCAGGCAGGTAAATGGATTGTAGGTCAACAGGTCATCTGTGACATTACTGAATGGCAGAGGATTGAGCAACCCTTTTGTCTACTGCTACAACAAATTTTTGAAGACATGTTTTGAGTTCTGAGTTCAGCCTATTCTAAACCCTTGTCGTTAATCACAAGAAGAAGGGGGTAGTTAATGTGCTTCTTCTGAAATAGGGGAAAACGAAGAACTCTGTGGTAACCTGGAAGAAGAGGTAATCTTTGGGAAAACCCATAAAGGGACAGTTTCTTCGGCAAGACACTGAAGTGGCTGATTGAAGGAGATCAGTTTGCGTGAGTCTAATGAACAATGAAACCTCTCTTTGAAATCAACAAAGACCTTCCAATGAGTTAAAGCACCAGGGCCTGGTGAAGATCATAAATGTTAAATTCTGTGCACAGTATGGGAAATTGCCTGATAGCAGCACACATGGAGAAGTGAAAAGTGGATGACTGGACAGTGAAACAGAGAACTTTCCTGAACACATGCACATTACATACACATGCACTTAGAATTAGAAGGGGGTTAAGTGTAATATGTTAAATATTGATATTATTATGTATGAAGAAAATTAAAGACATTTTTATTTAAGAATTTCTGTTGCTGCTGGTTTTTGGACTCCTCTGGGCTCGTAACACTTCTGTCATGTTGTTAGCTCCAGGGCTTGGGAGAAAATATTACACAGTGCCCAGCATAATATTTAGGCTAGACACATTTTTTTTTTCTTTGCCCCTGTGCGTCACAATTTTAAATTTCTAATCAAACAATTTACGTGATTTAAAGTGCACTTTCCATATTATATTAAAGACTATTTTGTAAACATTTTGGTTTGACCGTGTAGAAATTAAAGCACTTCTTATATAGTCCCCTCATTTCAGGGCACCATAATATCTGGGACATAGCAATGGCACATATATAAAAGTAGTTATGTTTAGTATTTTGTTACATATCCCTTACATACAATGACTGCTAGAAGTCTGTGATTAATGGACATCACCAGGTGCTGAGTATCTTCTTTGCCAGGCCTCTACTGCAGCCATCTTCAGCTCCTGCTTCTTTCAGGGCTTGTCCCCTTAAGTTTTCTCTTCACCATATACAAGGCATGTTCACTTGGATTTAGACTTGGTCATTCAAGAATTTTCCAGTTTTTAAGCTTTGAAGGAAAAAAAAAACCTCCTTAGTTGCTTCAGCAGTATGTTTGGGATCAGTGTTTTGCTGTGGGATGGAATGCCATCTAATGAGTTTGGAGGCATTCGCTTGAACTTGAGCAGATAAGATGCTTCTATACACCTCAGAATTTATTTTGCTACTGTCGTCAGCAGTTCCATCAGTAAAGATAAGTGCACCAGTACCTGTAGCTGCCATAACACCCCCACATTTCACAAATGCTTTGGATCTTGGAAAGTTCTTCACGCCTCCACACTTGCCATCGCTCTTGATATAGGTTCATCTTGGTAAGACCTTTTTCCAGAATTCTGAAGGCTCTTTTAAATACTTCTTGGCAAACTATAATCTGGCCATCCTGTTTCTGTGGCTATCTAGTGATTTGGATCTTACAGCGTAGCCTCTGTATTTCTGTTCATAAAGCCTTCTGTGGACAGCAGTCATTGACACATCCACACCTGCCTCCTGATCTGTCGGCATTTGGAGATTTTTCTGATGAGAATTCTTGTCATCAGCCTTCCTGTCCCTTTGTGATTACTGAGTTCACTGGTATGCTCTTTTTTTCTTTATGATGCTTCAAACATTTTAAATTTGGTAATATAAAATGTTGATAATCCTAAGATTTGGGGGACATCTCTTACTGTTTTATACTTCTTTTCAGACTCGATGACTTCTTTGACTTACGTTGGCACAACTCTGTTCCTCGTTTTGAAAAATGGCAACTATGGACTGCAAATGTGAACAAAAACTGAGAAGCAAGCCAAGCTCTCTTATACATGCACTAATGAAGCAATTAAACCCCTGTGAAGCAATGTTCTCTCTAACTTTTGATAATCAGTGTGCCCAAAAATCTTGTTGTGGCCATTTTCTTCCTGTGACAAAAGTACGTGGGCACTAAATGCTTGTGCAAATGTAAACTTGAAATTGTTTCAAGATAATTTTGGCATAGCCTATCTCACATGGCCAATAAAATTGTATTACTTGTGTTGTATTGAAAACTGCTAACCTATTTAGTTAAGATTTTATTCTATACTTTGAACTACTTTGTTCAGTTTGTTTAAAAACCGACTAATTAGTTAACAGAAAGTTATCTAAGAGATAATTTTCAATATGTATAATTACTATTATTTACAACATTATTTTAGGTTCACTAACCTTTTGTGCGCATGTTAATTTCCTTTTTGCACTGGTTGCAACATGTGTGTGCGTGCACATAAGCACACAGCTTTGAGGGAACAGTGCTGTGAAGCTATAAGTCCCAAACTTTATGGTGTTCTAAAATGAGGGGACTTTGTATAAAAAGTGCTATAATTTCTACATGGTCAAACCAAAGTGTAAACATGTGACCTTTAATAAAATCTGGAATGTGCACTTCAATTACATAGGAATTGATTGATCACAAATTTAAATGTGTGGAGCACGGGGGCAAATAAAGGAAAAGGTTTACGGGTGGTCTTGGTTTGACAGCACGAGGTCAAAGACAGATGCGTCGGCACGGGAGTGCGGCGCAGAACTGAAATGGTTGGTATCACGTGAATCCTGAAGGTTACTGCATTTCTGACTCAGACGAAGAATGGCTCAATATTAAAGATGGCTTCTTGGAATGTCGTTATCACATGACATCACTGCTGGCTTCTTTAGTCTCATTTTCTTCAGAAAGATAAATCAACAATGAGTCTTCTGGTTACACAAGTGCTTCTCCTTGCCAATCATTCATCGTCTTACGTTTTAATGCTCTGAAGTAGCAGTCAACTGTCTTTTTGAGCAAACAGGCTTCCAATTGAACAATGATAACAGTTTATTTACATCTGGACACAAGGAGACACGCTGTCTCTCAAAATGGTGTTCTCTGTGTGTGTTTTTCCCCCTGTTTCCAAACCCACAAAATAACTTTACTAAAAGTAATATATTTATAAATTAAAGATTAATAACAACATGATTGTGCAACAATAGACTGATATCTCATCACTAAATTAGTTCCTTTGTGCATTTGCATCGAAATATTTCCACAAATTAGAACACATTTATGCATGAGATTTATTATAAACTGTTCTCAAAAATACAGATTCAGCAAATTACTGGCCAACCGTGATTATTTATTACTTCTTTCCATACTCATATTTCTTTTCTCTTGTGTGATAATTATGTTCAAATTATTGCCTGTGGGCATTGTCAGTGTGTTTTATATTCTTGGGAATCTCCGGCATACAAGAATTGCATCTATCTGCACGTTGAACTTGTGAACATGACAATAAACTTTTTGCCCCATTTAAACTATTTTTGTTATTGAGATACTGCATGGTTACAAGTTCTTACTGCCCAACAAGTCTGTGCTGCCCAATTACACCCATGTGACCAATTAACCTACGGACCTGGGAGGAAACCAGAGCACCCGGAGGAAACTAACAGGAACCTGGGGTCATTAAACCCACTATAGGCCCTTCGGCCCATGATGCTGAGCTGATCTAAATACACTTACCCCCCAAAAAACGAAATCCTCCTGACCTTATAGCCCTCCATTTTATTTCATCCATATGCCTATTAAAGAGTTCCTTAAATGCCCCTATTTGTTCTAGCATCCCTGGCTGTGCATTTCAGACACCCACAAATCTGTTTTTTTTTAAAATACATACAGCCGACTTTCCCCCAAAGTTTTCTCCCTTCACTTTGTACAGATGTCCTCTGATGTTTGTTACTCGAACCCTGGGGATAAAACGTGCCGGCTGCTTACCTACCTTATCTATGCCTTTATTAAGTCGCCTCCTCCTTCTCTCCAAAGGGAAAAGCCCTCGCTCTGCTAACCTAATCATGAGGCATATTTTCCAATCCAGGCAACATCCTGGTAAATCTCCATAGTTTCTACATTGTTCCTGTAATGAGGTGACCAGAATTGAACACAACATTCTAAGTGTGGGCTCACCGGAGATTTATCGAGCTGCAACATGATCTCATGACTCCTGAACTCAATCCCTTGACTAGTGAAGCCCAGCATTAACACCATATTTAGCACCTTAATTTGTTTTGTTATCACTTCAAAAAAACTCAATTAGGCTCATGAAGCACAACCTTCCCCTCACAAAGCCATGCTGACCATAATTAGAAGACTAAATGCTTCTAAATCCTGTCTAGAAGAACCTTCTCCAATAGTTGACCCACCCCTGAAGTAAGACTTACTGGTGTATATAGTTCCCAGGATTTTCCCCATTATGTTTTATTAAACAAAGCGACTGCATTTGCCATTGTCCAATCCTCCAGCTCCTCTCCTGTGGTGAAGGAGGATACAAAGATCATTGCCAACGCCCCAGCAATCTCTTCCCTCTCTTCCCACAGCAATCTCATTCGGTCCCAGCAATTTATCAATCCTAACATTTTAAACAAGATCCAGAGCTTCCTCTTCCTTAATGCCAACGTGATCCATCCTCATCTTGACCAAATTTCCTTCCTCAAAGTATTCTATTAGGACTTCCCCAGCCCTCTCTGCCTCCAGGTACATGTTGTGTCCTTTTCCTCAAGTGGCCATACCTCGTCACCCTTCTGTTTTTCATGTATGCCTTAGGGCTTTCCTTAATCCGATTTGCCAAGGCCTTCTCATGCCCCACTTGATGTCTCCCATTCTTTCTGGCCACCATGTAATTCCCATGAGCCCTTCTTTTTTTTTCCTTCTTAAACATAATGCATTTTCCTTCTTCCTCTTAACTAGCTACACCAACTTTTTTTTTGTCAACCACAGTTCCCTTTTCCTACCATCTTTTCCCCATCTCAGTGGAACCCTGCACAACTGGTGCCTAAACATCCTACACATTATTTCTGAGCTCTCCATTGAGAACATCTGTTTCCAATTTCCTCTCCTTAATTCGTACCTCATACCATCATAATCAGCTTCAATTAAACACCAGCATTTTGTCTGATTTTATCCTTGTTCAGAGTTATGCAGAAGTTAGGATGTGGTCACTATTACTGGAATGCTCCCCAACTGAGAGGCCTGTCACCTGACCAGGTTCATTACCCAGTACTGGATCCAGTATCACCTCTCCTCTAGCGGGCTATGTCAGGAATCCATTCTCGACACACCTGTCAAATTCTGCCCCATCTATTCCTCTTGAAGTATGGGGGTGCCAGTCAATATTTGGAGTGTTGAAGTCTCTCATAACAACAAACTTGTTATTTCTACACCATTCCAAAATGAGCTTATTTATCTATTCCTCAGTGTTCCAAGGCCTATTAGGGAAGGGGGCTATCAACTACTCCCAGCACAATGATTGCTCCCTTCCTATTTTGGACTCACCCACATCTCTGTAGACCAGTGGTTCAACTTTTTTCTTTCCACTCACATACCACTTTAAGTATTCCCTATGCCATCGGTGCTCTGTGTTTAGGAAGAGATTACTTAAGGTGGTATGTGGGTGGAAAGAAAAAGTTGGAAAACCACTGCTTTAATCGTACCCAATTGACTCGTTATGCGCACTGTTTCATAACTCCAAAGGAAATGGGTCAATGACAATTTTTCTCAAGCAAATTATTTCTGTAACAATTGGGTCCAGAGCAGTGATTCTCAACCTTCCCATTGACCTCATCCAATATTATGGATAATTAACCACCCCTCCCCCAGGTTTACAGATAAAACCTCTGTCTGGGGTGACTTTTACCAAGCAGGAATAAGGAGACACTTTTAAGAGAGTCACCCCAATGGCGAGTGGCATCAACCTGGGCAATGCCATTACTGATTCACACAACTTTATTCAAACAGCTGCTACGAGCAGCTGCTATTTTATTCTTATTTATTTTCATTTTTAAATTTATTTTCCTCTATTTTTTTTTGCCGGTGGCAAATGTTTTTACAGATACATTACTATATTCATTCTTCTATACAGTTTTCAAATAATCACAAAGGCTTTGTAGCCCCAGTACAGATCCTACAGGATATCATTCACTGCATTTTGTCAAATTTAAGAACACACTCATTACAAAGAGATGCAGGGTTACAAATGGGTTCTGCATTTACAGATGAAACAAATTTGTCCACATGTCAGAAAACATTTCTGCATATACACAGATATTGCTTTCCGTAAGGCAGATGCAACTGGTTCCTGAGATGGTCTGATTTCCTTTGAAACATTTTAAAAAGGAATTAAGCAAAGAGTGAACTAGTGCTGGTTTTCTTTCTTATGAATTTATTTTTGTAGCATCAAATGCTCTCATTGATCCTCCTCTGCAAGTCTTGGTGATCCCTTCAAATAATGTGCTCTTACGGTGGATAAGAACATGTCTTACCGATTTCAGTAAGACATTTAAATTTAACCATATAACCATTTACGGAGCGGAAAAAGGCCATGTTGACCTTTCGAGTCCGCACCGGTTCACTGATTTTGTGCGCCCTCTTCAGGCATTGGTCCCAGTAGATCTTCATTCAATATTGATGCTGATAGAATCACAGAAAACTGCAGCATAGAAACAGGCCATTCAGCCCCTTTAGTCTGTGGTAATCCCACTGACCTGTACTCATTCCAAAACCCTCCAGACCTCTACCATCCATAGATTTATCCAATTTATTCCTAAAACTTGAGAATGAGCCTGTATTTACCACGTCAGATGGCAGCACGTTCCACACACACCACTCTCTAAGTGAAAAAGTTCCCCCAAATGTTCCCTCTAAACCTTTCACCCTAAAGCCTTTCCCTCTCCTATTTAATCTTTCCCTGTAACTCAACTTTTGAAGACCAAGCAACATCCTAGTAAATCACTGCACTCTTTCGATCTTACTGATATATCCTTCCTGTAGTTTGGCGACCAGAACTGTACATAATACTCTAAATTTGGCCTCACCACTCTCTTATACAAACTTACCATAACAAACCAACTCCTGCACCCAATACTTTGATTTATGACGGCCAAGATGCCAAAGGTACAACAGGAAGATTTAGAAATACCATGAGATGTAGGGAGGGAAGGAATAATTCTGGATTAATGCATTAATAATTGAAGACAAGTTTCAAAAAGTGGTATCTTATCGGGATGTGCCAAAGATGGACACAACTCCCAATCACTTCAACAATGGTGCATCTACCATTTGCAATATTTTTTTTAAACAAACGACTTACAGGAATGAAAATATTCTGATAGCACCAACACTACGGCAATAGGCAATAATGTTAATGTAATGAAAGCATAGAAATATGACAGAGAAAGAGCCTTTCAGTTCACCTCATCCACACTGACCATCAGCCACCCACTTACATTAACCCTACATTAGTCCCATGTAAATAAAAACCCTACACTAACTCCCCACCCATCTTGTTGCCCCTAGCCCCCAACACACTTTTCCACTCACTGACATAAGTGGGTAGATTACAATGGCCAATTCACCTACCAATCTTGGGGACATGGGAGGAAACCAGAGCATCTGGGAAAACCCACAAGGTCACAGGGAGAGAATCTGAAAACAACACTCGGCCAGGGCTTGGTAAAGGCCTCTGGTGCGTTATGAGGCAGATGCCCTACTGGCTGTGCCATCCAATCAATGTCAGGCCACAGGACTAAAGGGAAAAAATAAAAAAGCATGGATAAAAATCATTATCAGATTACTGCAAGAATTTATCTGGCAAATTTTGCATTAAGATCCTCAGGGCTTAGTAAGTTCACACATGGCATAAAGATTGGTGGAATTGTGCATAGTGTCGAGGGCTATTAAAGAAAACAAAAGGATATTGATCAGTTTCAAATATGGCCACAGAAAAGTTTAATGCAGTCAGATTGGAAGGTCAAATGCAAGGGCAAAGTATACAATAAATGGCAGGATTCTTAAAACCATTGATGAGCAGAGGAATCTGGGAGTTCAGGTCTATTGGTCCTTGGAAGTGGACAGCACATAGATAGGGTGGCATACTTGTCTTCAATGGGCAGAGCACCGAGTGCAAAACTAAATAAGTTTTGTTGCAGCTCCATAAAACCTTGGCTGGGCTGCACTTGAAATAGAGGCAGGCAATTCCGCTCACCCTATTCCAAGGAAGTGGAGTCTTTGGAAGGGGTGAAGAAGAAATTCATCAGGCTGTTCCTGGATTGTAGGGTATGAGTAGAGATTGGACAAGCTGGGGTTGTTCACTCTACTAAAATGAGACCTGATAGAATTTATAAAATTCCAACAAACATTGGTGAGATTAACTTTCAGAAACTTTTGTTCCAGGGTAAAAATGCCATAGGAGAGGATGCGCATTTAAAGTGAAGAGGTGGGGACGGCGCATTGTTTAAAGGAGATGTGCAGGATAAGGTTTATAAAAAAGTGGTTGGTCTTTGGAACTTCCAGTTGTGGTGGAAGCAGAGAGGATAGCAGCACTTAAGAGGGCACGAGAGTGACGTGCAAGGAACAGAGGATATGCATCCTGTGCAAGCAGCGGAGCCTTCGATTAATTTGGCTATCAAGTTCAGCGCAGATGCATGGCCGAAGGGCCTGTTTCTGTGCTGTCCTGTTTTATGTTCTATACACCATTTTCAATGCAACAATTTGCTTGAAGGTGGTGTTACAAGAACAGCAAAGTCATCTTGGAAAAAAAAAACATTCTATTGTAACGTGTTTGGGAATGAAACCAGTCTACTTAAGGTAAATCCTCTCTGGGAAGCTCTCTATTTGTTGATCAGTAAACATGGAGACCATTTAGACTCTTTGCCATGATGCAAATTCTAAACAGCTGTGAATGGAAAACCTTCAACATCTGGTTCATTGCTTGGCCACATCTCTAAGTAAAAGGCAACTCTCTGCTGACACAGACATTTTGAATTGATGGAGGCTGCAATTTTTTTTAACAACTTCTGAAAGGCAATTGTGTAGATTTGTAATGTTTGCATATTTAGATTTCTTTAAATATTCTGTTGAGAGAAACAAACGTTTTTGGCACAATTTCAAAATTAACACGACACTCTCAAATTTGTTTCCTTAAGAGGTCTATTTTTGAGAGTCCAAACCATGAGACAAATGGTTGAAAATGAAATTCATGTTTTAGTTATAAAGAAGATGCTTGGAATCAGATGAGGGACCTGCATTGAAGGTCAGTGAAGGCTGTCATTGTACCACCTCTGACCTGAGCAGTTTCCCTTAAAAAGGTCACAGATCCAGGAAATGCACATAACATTTTTCATAAGGAGAAATCAAAAATCTACAGAACATAGTTTGCACTTAGAACATTTCTAGATAAAAGTACCAAAAAATCCAAACTGTCTACTGAGAACCATCGACCGTTACAGCATAGAAACAGGCCCAAACTTTTTTTTTTGCCTTGTTCCACTGACCTACTCCCAAGCCCATAGCCCTCTACCTCTCCCATCCATGTACCTGTCCAAATTCTTCTTTAATGTTAAAATTGAGTCCCCTTTCACACTTCAGCTGGCAGCTTGTTCCACATTCCCACCACTCTCTGTGTAAAGATGTTCCCCTTACGCTATTCCCCTTTCACCCTTAACCCATGACCTTTGGGTTAGATTTCACCTACCCCAGTGGAAAAAACCTTTCTATATTTATTCTCTCTATTTCCCCCCCCCCTCATAATTTTAAATACCTCAATCAAATCTCCCTATGCTCCAGTCCTAACCTGTTTAACTTTTCCCTGCAATTTAGTTCCTGAAGTCCAGGCAACATCCGAGCAAATCTTCTCTGAACTCTTTCTATCTTATTGATATTTTTCCTGTAGTTAGGTGACCAAACCTGAATAGGATGGAGCATATTTTACCATCAGTTATTTCTGAAGATCAGACAAGGTTTATTAGAAATTGATATTCCCATTTTAATATACGTTGCTTAATGAATATCATGTATTTGCCCTCTGGGTACACTCCTGAGTCTTTCATTGCAAAAAAGCTTTTGATCGAATAGAATGGCGATATCTGCTTACAGTTCTTGAAAAATTTAATTTGGTTCTGATTTAATTACATGGGTTAAATTATTATATTCACGACCATCTGCCACAACTCTTACTAATTTACAACAATCTCAGCCTTTCAATCTACAACATGACACTCATCTAGAATGTCTGTTAAGTCCTTTATTATTTAGTCTGGCAATTGAACCATTAGCAATTGCATTTTGTGAGTGCAAGGACATTTTGGGAATGCAGAGGAAAGGGATTGAACGCAAGGACTCCGTTTTTGAAGATGATCTCCTAACTTTTCACTTCGGATTCAGTTGCCTCCCTTCCCCATATGATGTCATCACTTTCACAATTTAGTCAAATTGAAATTGCATAAAATTGAACTTCTTCTGTTGAATTCTCCTGCAATGTATGATGGTTTTCCTTTTAAGTTTAATTGACCTATCTTAGCACAAAGAATTACAAACATCTTTTTAAGGAGAATTATCTGGCCACGTTCAAACAAGTGAAGCATTCCCTGACTCAATGGTCAGCTTTGTCCACAACCTTAGTTGGCCGTATAAATTCTACTTCACCATATCAAGCATCTGAACCTTCCTGACTAACCTCCCACGAGGGACCTTGTCAAAGGCCTTACTAACGTCCATATAGACAACATCCACAGCTTTTCCTTCAGTTACCTTCTTGAAAAACTCTGTAAGATTGGTTAAACACTATCAACGATGCACAAAATCACGTCGACTATACCTAATCAGTCCATAGCTATCCAAATAATTGCATATCTGATCTACTGACTAATTTACCTACTACTGACGTCAGGCTTACTGGCCTATAATTTCCAGGAGCAGAGGGAGAGAGAGAAAGAGAGACGGCAGCACGACTCGGGCGGGGAGAGAGACAGCAGCGCGATTCGGGCGGGGAGAGAGACGGCAGCGCGACTCAGGTGTGGGGAGAGAGACGGCAGCGCGACTCGGGCGGGCGGGGAGAGAGACGGCAGCGCGACTCGGGCGGGCGGGGAGAGAGACGACAGCACGACTCGGGCGGGCGGGGAAAGAGACGACAGCGCGACTCGGGCGGGCGGGGAGAGAGACGACAGCGCGACTCTGGCGGGCGGGGAGAGAGACGACAGCGCGACTCGGGCGGGCGGGGAGAGAGACGGCAGCGCGACTCGGGCGGGCGGGGAGAGAGACGGCAGCGCGACTCGGGCGGGTGGGGAGAGAGACGGTAGTGCGACTCGGGCGGGTGGGGAGAGATGCCAGCGCGACTGGAAGGGGGTGGATATGGCAGCACAATTCGGGTGGGCTTAAATCTGGGGCAGCTAGCTTTTGTTCTGAAATCCAGAAAAATCCAAAATTCGGAACACACTGTCCCCCAAAGGTTCCGGATAAAGGACTGTGTACCTATACTGATTAAAAAAAAACATTTAAAATCTCCCCCAATTATTTTGGCTCCATACAAAGCTGACCACTCTTGCCAGTTGAATCCCTTCGGATTTTCCTTCACATTGTCTGCCGAAGCAACCACGGCTTTTTTTTAGCTCTCCTGATTTATTTCTTGATGTTTTAACTTATCTACAGACAAGAATTATCCTTGCACTGGTTGAATTACTTTTTCCTCAAACATTGCGATTTCATTTTTTGCACACAAACATAAATTGAACTGCAGTTTAGCTCTTCAAGGGCTATCCATAATTCTGTAACTTCACAAAATGCAAATCAATCAGCAGTCTGATGCTTTATTTTCTGATGTTGCTTTTCAGGGATTTTCTGCTATTATTTCAGATTTGCAACATCTGCACTTATTTTTTTAAATTAAATCAATCTGTGTCAATGTTGGCTTTTTAGTGTAACTCAACATAGTCTGCACACATCCATTAAGTTTGATTTGCTCACCTGGCAGTTTCTCTGCACATGGAATATAGCTGCAGAAGGGCATTCAGCCCATCGAGTCTACACCACCATTCAATACGATCATGGCTGATCATGCAACCTCAGTCCCCTATTCCTTTCTCTCTACGCCCCTTGATCCCTTGAGATAGAATGGTCAGTTCCAACTCCCTTTTGAATTCATCACAAGAACAGGCCTCAACAATTTTCTGTGGCAGGAAGTGCCACAAATTCACAACTCTGAATGAAGAAGTTTCTCCTAATTTCAGTCCTAAGAGGCTTTCCCCTTATCTCTTTAGACTGTGAACCCCTTGTTCTGGACTCCCCCAACATCAAGAACATTCTTCTTGCATCTAACTTGTCTTGTGCTATTGAAAATTTACATTTCCCAACATGATCTTAATTCCAGTGAGTATAATTCCAGTCTATCCAGTTTCTCTTCAGTCAGACCAGCCATCAGCCTGGTGAACCTTCGCTGCACCCTCTCAAAAGCATGTCCTTCCTCAGATTAGGAGACCAAAGCTGCAAGGAGTACTCAAGGTGTGGCCTTACCAAGGCCCTGCATGGCTGCAGTCAGAATTCCCTGATCTACATTCAAGATCTTTTGCCATAAAGGCCAACATGCCAGTTGTTTTCTTTCTTCACTGCTGCTGTGTCTGTGTTCCAACCCTCAACGACTGATGCACCTTGAAACTCAGGTCACGTTGCACCTTCCCTTTTCCCAATTTCTCACCATTCAGCTAATAATCTGCCTGCCTGTTGTACAAATCAGAGAAATTATTTGGAAGGGCAACCTTAAGAGTAATACACCATAACCCTATAGTACTGATCGCAGAAAATGCAAATAATGTCACATGTGCTGGAGTGAAACATAAAAGTCTGCAGACGCAGTGATTGTAGTAAAAACAGCACTGTGCCCACTGTTGGAACAGCTTGCTTAAAAATAAATACTTGAGGGCTTCCTCATTCTTCCTCTGAATTGCAATACCCAAATTCTATTTGACTCTTGGCCCCAAACATCCAGCACTTAATCCTCCAACTCCCATTACCACCACTCCAAGTGTCACCTCACAAGCAATTCCATCAATTGTCTGCTGTGATGGAGGCCTTGTCCCACAAGGACAGAACATGTCGTCTCCACAACAGAAGGTCAAGCCAAAACCAGGAGGGGTGGACAAATGTTGGTTAAAACATTCATGACGAAGACAGGCTGCTTAGGGGAAGCAAAGTGCTCCACGTTGTAAAACAGGCTAAGATCCTGTGGTGATTGTATTGAAACTGCAGGGTTTGGCCACCAATACTTGCATTTGCAATAGCTCTGAATGTTTGGTTTCATGTCGAAAAGTACTCCTCCACAGGCTGCCTCAAAGGGAAGTTGGGGCAACTGGATCAAAATTATGCCACAGTATCCTGAAAATATTCTGTTGCAGTAATCCAAATAATTTCTATAATTGCTGTTACTGTTCAATAAATTCTGATCATAAAATAAGTGCACAATATAAATATTTCAAGACATATTTTGGATTTCAAAACAAAATGGTTAACAAAAAAAAAACTACAATATCTTAAAATCCGTCTTGGGCTTTAACCACTCTTCATTTTGCATTAATGACATGAAGGGGTCAGGCCTGAAACATTGGTTACACATCTTTACTTCCTATGATCTGCTAAGCCCCTCCAGCATTTTGTGCTCTTACTCATGAAATGGGTTTCTTTCACTGTGATTGGGACATTGTGTCTCCTTGACACCACGCAACTGCTTAAACTGTTGCTTCATGACACCTCATGTCGGAGGGAGTGAAGCTCATGCCACAAAACCGGTTGGATCTTCTTGGGCAGATCTATTCACAATCAGAGGTGAGAGGCGTGGCTTCACTGCCGATGAGGACATCTGCTATTTTGATCCAAAGGAAGAACGAAAGTCGATTTTGATCAGATGGATGAAAATGAGCTACCGAGACAGTTTACAGAACGCAACAAGGGCAGTTCCAGGAATGGTCTTTTGAGGAAAAGTTAAGTCCCCAACTGGTAACTCCTTGTCCCTATCATTTTTCTTTTAATTCTCCGCTTCGACATACTATTGAAGGAATTAAAGACGAGTGCAGCAGAGTCTGTGAGAAGAATGTCTGATGACAGAATACCAAAGCAGTGACTACATGGAAAACCAATCGAAAGCAAATGGTTGTGTGGAAGGGACTCAAATACTTTAAGCATCCCTGAACAGCTTCAAGTAATGGGAGCAACAATCATTGGGTTGTTCAGTTTGGTGAACCTGCATAAAAAGTGAAGTATGAGGAAAAGAGAACAACCAAAAACAAAAAAAAAAATCAAGAACCAATGATACTAAACCATTCCTGCCCCTTTTTGCCACTTGTGTGAAAGGAACTCAAGAAACCATATTTCTCCAATTGGCCACCTTACTTATCCATTGCGACATTAAAGACTAGATGTCACAATCTTATCGTGAGCGAGGAACAAAAACAAAAGGTTAATTTGAAGTTCCAGGTTCAGGATTGGAAGATTCAAATTAAGGAAGCCTAACCCTAACCCTAACCCTAACCCTAACCTCGCTATTCTCATTTGGAAACGCTTCCAAAATTACAAAAGGAATTGACAGATTAATTTAGAAAAGAGGGGGCCTTTTTTCTTGAAAAAAATGGTTTAATAACTTTCAGAAAAAAAGTTACAAGAAAGGGCAGTACATATTGGATTAAGAGGCAATAGTTTGATGTGCCAATGAGAGAATTTCAAGAGACCAATGTCCTTGACGAATTTGAATGTTGAAACTCACCATTCTCCAAGTGCCTCCAAGCACCGCATTCGCCCAAGGACAAGCTCTGGATCATCTTTGTTCATGTCCATTTTCTTGTCATATGCAACCAAAGCATCTTCCCATTCATGTAGTTTTTCATACCATGTTGCTTGGATCTCCTTTAAAACAGACCCCAAAATGTACATAATTCAAAATTGGTACACACAATGCCTGTATGAAACTCACTTTCAAAAGTGTCTATTTCTCATTATCCATTATGCATTGCAACTTTGATGTTTCTTTTTGAAGACAAAATGCAGTGAGTATGATGTTGACTCAGCATTTCAGTTATAGTTACCCAGAAAGCTGAGAGTTCAAATCCAGCCATGGAAATGGAGGCAGATTGAATGAGCAGTTTGGGATGAAAACTGTTTAAAGTAACCAAGGGAAAAGCAGATGTGGTTAGGGTCAACGGTTACGTTTTTGATTTGTATGAAGTGTGAAGAGTCATTTCACTTGATTCCTTGTTTCCTTCTGCCCATCACCCATACACCTATCCACCAGGATTTTTAACACCATCATCCCCTCAAAACTGATTAGCAAACTCAGAGACATGGGGTTAATGCCCCACTGTGTAATTGCATCATGATCTACTTCACCTCCAGACCACAAAACAGTGAAGATTGGTAAGAATATGTCTTCTACAATCTTCATCAGTAGTGGAGCACCACAGGGCTGTGTTCTTAGCCCTCTGTTCTACTCACTTTAAACCTATGACTGAGTGACTCGATACAGCAATAACACCATCTACAAATTTGCTGGCAATACCACAGTAGTGGGTTGTATAAAGGAGGGGATGTCAGCATATAGGATGGAGATTGAAAACTTGGTTGAATGGTGAACCAACAACCTTGCACTCAATGTCACAAAAACTAAGGAACTGATTGTTGCCTTCAGGAAAGGAAAGACAATCCAGTGATCATTGGGGGGTTGGGTGGGGGGTGGGGGGTGGGGGGGGTGGAAATCAGAGGTGGAGAGGGTGAGCAAATTTAAGTTCTTGGGAGTCATTATCTCGGAAGATCTTTCCTGGACCCAACACACTAATGGCATTGTCAAGAAAGCACGTCAGCACCTCTACTTCCTCAGGAGTTTGCAAAGGTTTGCTATGACGTCGGAAACTCTTGCAAATTTCTACAGAGGTGTGGTGGAAAGTGTGCTGACCGACTGCATCACAGTCTGGGTACAAAGCCCTCAAAAAATTAGTGGACACATCCCAGGACATCACAGGCAAAACCCTCCCCACTATTGAGAACATCATCAGGGAACCCTGCTGTTGGAGAGCAGCAGCGATCATCAAAGACCCCCACCCCCCAGCACTGATCTGTTCTCGCTGCTGCCACAATACTCGCACCTCCAGGTTCAGGAACAGCTGCTCCCCCTCCACCATCAGACTCCTCAACAACAAACTCAATCAGGGACTCACTGAAGGACACCAATTTGTGCACTTTATTGATTTTCTTTATTATTCTCTCTGTATTGCACAGTTTGTTTACATTCATTATCTGTTTGCAGTTCTTTAATTGTTTACACCATGTACATTTTTTTTTGCATTATCACTTAGTGGTAATTCTGCCGCACCCACAGGAAAATGGAATCTCAGGCTTGTATGTAATGGCAATGAATCTGAAATCTTCTCCACCCTGACTTTTCCCATCCTCTACACTTTCCAGGTCGCCACCCATCACCTAACAGCCTGTCTCACCTCTTCTTCTCACCTCCATAATAATAATAATGCATCTCCTCTATAAAGCGTGCAGTTTTAATTTTTTGTGTGCAGGAACTCATCAAAAACGGCAACAAGGAGGTCCGGAGTCACCCCATGAGGTGCCAGTGGCGCTCTGGCAGCACTGCACCCCTGGTCTCTATGAACTCGGTCCTGATATTAAGGTCTCGACCTGAAATGTCGACCATCCCTCTGCCTCCATAGATGCTGCTTGGCCGGCTGAAGTTTGATATCATCCAGAAGAACAGGGCACACTTGACTGACATCTAATCAACCTCGTCATTTAATCCGTCCACCTCTGATGTACAGAGGCTTAGGCTGCTCCAAAAGCAACCCCACCGGCTGCAATCTCGACCAAGGATAGCAAATGAAAGGGTACAAACCCACAGAGTATTTTACTTCAAAATTCACAACACCCTGACTCCTGGGCTCCCGAGGGTTGCCATCCTGCATCTAGGCCCCTCCCTGGCCACTGCATTTCTGCAGCAGACCTGCAAGACACACAGAACATGTCCCTGTTTTGGAGCAGAGAATTGCACTGGATTGCAATAATTTACAAAATATAAAGGGAAAATCTTGGGATGATTTAAAGGTATTAGAAGCAATGCTGCAGTTTATGATCTTCACCCTCCACCCTCCCAGAAATCAATTTACAAATGACCCCAATTAACGAATGAAGGTATTACTTTTCTGTGATATTGTCTGTATTGTCTATGGACAGGGCAATTAATTATTTGCAGTCCTTTCTGCAAATTGGGTTAGTCTTTGCATTAGCCACATGGATACAATCAACACTAAATTCAGAAAGATTACTTCATTTTATGGTTATATGCTTCTGGATTTGCAAGACCTCTGGTCAAAAGCTGGGAGCACTGTTCCAGCATTTGAGCAATAAAACAGCAGATCCCGACAATGGCTCACAAAACTGACAAGAGCATGGAGATAACACCTCAGCTTTAAATGTAGAAGCACATATGTTGAGCAGATTAGTTGAGGAATTCGTGTGAATGCAACTCTGGGAATGTGGCAGAGTATTATCCAAAACTTATTACAATAATGAAACATGATAGGAACAAGGCAAGGGGCCATTCTCAGACCTTCAAAACAGCCAGGTGTTTAGGAAATACAGACTGAATTTTAAAAAAAACAGTGGAATAACACATTTGCCTCAGGGATTTGGAATCCTTTCAAAGACAATAACCCCTGAGCAGGATGTAGGCAAATGTAGGATAGAGCAGCCAAATTAAATTATCTTCCAATCACAGCCTCAGCAGGTTTCTTGTTACTCAAGCTGCCCTACTGACACTTCTCTCCTCTGTTTTAAAGATGAGTAATTTCTTCCTTAAATTTGCTTTTTTGAGTCCAGTCAATGATATCTCATAATAACCCCACTCTTAAACTTCTCAACAGCTGACGAACTGAAAAGACCAAAGTGCAGGTCCACTCTGATGACTTTCTGCATAAAAGTATATGGTGGCAATAGATCTTGTCCCCAGTGGACACTGAAAGACCGGTTGAGTTGCGCCACCATTTCTGTGCTTTCACTGCAACCACAGCACCTGCAGACTTTTGCCTTTCACTCAGACAGCATGTGTTATGGCTTTAATACCTCCAAGTGGAAAGCCCTGCAGAAGATAGTGGATACAGCCCAGTGCATCACAGGCAAAATTCTCCCACCATCAAAAAAGAAATTGCTGCCGTTGAAGAGCAGCAACAAACATAAAAGTCCCATACCATCCAGCACATGCTCGGTTCTCCCTGCTCACATCAGGAAAGCGGTGTAGGTGCCATAGGGCTCGCACCACCAGGATCAGGAAGATTTGCTACCCCTCCACCGTCAGACTCCTCAACAACAAACTCAATCAGGGACTCATTTAGAGACACCCTAGTTTGCACATTATTTATTATTGAATATTAATTTTCTGTATTGCACAGTTTGTTTTCATTTCTCTCTCTCTCGTAGGTGCATCTTTTCTGGAGCACAGTTTTTTTGCACTACCGATAAGTGGAAATCCTGCCTGGCCCGCAGGAAAAAGAATCCCTTGGTTGTACTTGATGTCAACTCTGTTCTCTGACAGTAAATCTGAACTTTTAATCTGATACCAAGTCACAGGGGAGGGGTTATTTCTTTAACCTTTACCAATGCTTTTACTTTGTGAAATTACCAAAAAATATAAAGGATGTGTCATCTGCCTCTTCAACAGGTACTGCACAGAGGGCACGTTGATTTATTGGTGTCTCAGGTAGTTAATATTACATTTGCCCATTTTGTGGCTTTAAATTTTAATTGGTTGGGAAAAAGTGCAGTGACTATGTCAACAAAATGCAATGGGCACTGTTGAAACCCCCTAAACAAAGCCAATTTGAAGATATAAATTTGTGGTTAAGAAATTTATTACTAATATGTATATAAAAATCACAAGACACTGTGAAGAAAAAATATTTATATAGAAGAAAAAATATTTATATAAATCAAAAATCTGATGGGAGCAAGATTTAAATATACAAATTCAGGAGGAGATTTGATAAAAATTATGTTATGAAAGTGTTACAAATACATTAAACATTAAAGATATCAAATGGTTCAATACAACTTACTTCATCAATTGTATTATACTCCACGCAAGTTAAATGGACCTAATCCTAATTATTCAAATAAGTGTTTTCGATGTGCGAAAGAAATAGGGACTTTTTTGCATTCAGTGTGGTCTTGTGAAAAAGTGGAAAGTTTTTGGAATGAACTGAGTTTATTATTAGGGCAAATTGTTATGAAGGTAACAAAACCAAAGGATCCAAGAATATTTTTACTTGGAGATATTTATGAAAACGATCTAAAATTGAAATTGGACAAAAACTTAAGTATTGCAACTGCAAAGAGATGTCTAGCGATATCATGGAAAGATGAGAGAAGTGTTATTAAGTAGATGGTATAACGAGATGCAAAACCGTCGACCGTTGGAAAAAATTACCTATAGGTTAAAGTATCAAGTTGAAAATTTTTATAGTATTTGGAAATCTTATATGGATTTTATGGATAATTTTCCGTCCACCTCTTCTATCTTATCCACTCCTCTTATAACCATAACCATATGACCACTTACGGAGCGGAAACAGGCCATGTTGGCCTTTCGAGTCTGCACCGGTTGACTGATTTTGTGCGCCCTATTCTTAATTAGTAATTTTTCATAACAATTAATGATTATCTATGCTAATATTATTGTATATTAAATGGTAGATGTTTCTTTCCTTTTCTTACTTTTGAGTGGGAAGGGGAATGGGGAGAAAATATATAAAAGTACTTTTTTTGTATCATTTGGCTAAGAATATTTGATTAATTTTTTATTCATTTTTTTTCTGTAATGATGCAAACAATTAAATTTGTAAAAATTTAAAAAACAATTGGCACTGGATTCAAGTCACCAGACTGCATCTTATGCCAGGACTTTGGCAAAGGTTGTGAGAGTAGTGTGCAATAGATACTGTATGTACCTACCCCTGTAAATTGGACCTCCTCCCTCACCACCATTCAAGGCCCCAAACATCCCTTGGGAATCCCAAGGCATCCCTTGGCTCCATATCGTGGAGACCGGGAGATAGAGTAATGGTGCCAAACTGAACTGTCTGTTGCAATAATGGAGACTTCCCAGTGGCCAACCATTTCAATTCCACACACCACTCCCACTCAGGCATGTCTGTCCTTGGCTTGATGTTCTGCCAAACTGAGTGTGGTGCGCTGTTAGACAGAATCAGGCACACACAAGGTAAAGACTGAACAACAGGCTTTAATCCACAAAGACCTCCACAGAGCCAGGCTGGCTGTGAGGCCTCTGGAGGCCGCCGCAGGCTTATATCACGGAGGGTGATTGACACACAACCGGGTGGGGCTTGATCCATTCAGGTCAACTGATTGATAGCCAGCCAGGTGTCGTCCTGTCCCCCACTCTTGCAGGTACAGAGATTCACCCTGCAGTAGGCCAGTGGTGTACCACCACACTTAGTCCACCTGGAAATTGGTGGAACAACACTCTGCAACCAGGGCATCAACATCGACCTCCAAATTCCTCCCTCGAGCTCATTCTTTCCCTATCCCTTGGTCTCCTTTTCTCTTGCTCCCCATCTCTTCCCTTCCTTCTGTCAGAGAACTACCCTTCAGGCCTCTGGAATCTCCCATCATTTTTCAGCTTCTTCTACCCTCCCATTTGCATCAATCCAAGTACTCCAACCCCACTTCTCCATTCAGACATCTATTGTTTTTTCAGATTCCTGACTAAGGGTTCATCCCCAAAATGTTGATTGCCTTTCTTCCTATGAATACTCCATGAATTTCTGATTTTCTCCAGCATTTTTGTGTGCTAAGTTACAGACTTTCTCTTGGGCACATTCCAGATTCCAATAAACTCCAGGCCAAAGATCACCTCTTTCTACATTAGCAATTCTGCCTTCCTCCGATTCATTTTCACCAGTCCATTATTGTGCTTTTGTTACTAGGCTCAATGTCCCAATGACTTCCAACTCACCAGCCCTTCCACTTTCCATAAAGTTCATTTCCGTCTTCTGTTCCAAATCCCACAATACCTAAATTTACTGATTTGTTCTGGATCTGCCTAAACTCCACATCAGTGGTTCTCAACCATTTTTCTTTCTACTCACACACAACTTTAAGTAATCCCTATGCTCTGTGATTAGTAAGGGATGGTTTAAGGTGGTGTGTGGATGGGAAGGGAATCACTGCTCTAGACCCAAATTGTTACTGAAATATTTGGCTTGAGAAAAATGGTTATTGGCCCATTTCCTTTGGAGCTATGAAACCCTACCCATAACGAGTCAATGAGATATGATTAAAACAGTGGCTTCCAAAATTTTTCTTTCCATCCACATACCACCTTAAGCAATCCCTTACTAATCACAGAGTACTGATACCACACAGAAAACTTAGTGGTACGTGAAGTGGAAAGAAAAAGGTTGAGAACCACTGCTCCACATAAAAGAACGTGAACATTCTTGTTACGGAGTGGTGGGAAGAACTATGCATCATTTACTGTTCCACATCTTTCACTAAAGGTTCCCAAGCTGTTTGACTAAATTACATAGTAAATTCCCCGGTATCCTGAATTCAAGAAACTCACAGCCTCAAGCTACCGGCAAATAGAGGAAAATAAATTTTAAAAAAAAGAAAGTAAATAAGAACTTTTTAAAAAATTTAAAAATATGCAAGTTTAAAATTATAAATGTTCCCTGAATTAACACATAAACCTTTGGTGAAGATGGGAACAAATATTCACCCAGCGGAGGGCACCTTGGTCGAGCTTTGCTTGTAGCAGCTGTTTGAATAAAGCGGTGTTTGAATAAAATGGCATCACCCAGGAGGAGCTGGTCGATGCTGCTCACTGTTGGGGTGACTCTCTTAAAATGTCTCCTTTTCCCTGATTATCCCAATCTGTTTCTGTAAACTTGAAGTTGGGCTGGGGGGGGGGGAGGTGGACGGAATTCATTATCTATAATGTTATTGTTTGTCTTTTGGATTCCACCATGGAGGGAGAGGAACCTGCAGGTACAGCCACAGTTAAATGTTTTCAAAGAATGTGAGTGAAAATAAAGTAAAATGCTTTAAGGTTTATAAATTTGTGCAAGTGCAGTCAGTGCAAGTACAGTATAGTATTTTAGTATTTTAAGCTGTTAATTCTTAAGGCAGCTACATTAGTGTGGCATTTTGAAAGGAAGTCGCATGCAACCTGAAAATCAACCTGTCAATCCCCATAGGTGCCATGTACCAGGGGTTTAATGTATACCTAAAAATACCTTGATGAAGGGCTCAGGTCTGATGCATTGCCTATGTACCTTTATCTTGGCTCTAGAAAATACGATGCTGAGTTTCTCCAGCATTGTCTTTTGACTAAATTGTATCTTTGACACAGTTTTGTAATAACTTTATAAAAAAATAATGAGTGAATCCAATGAGCTAATCAGCATAATCAATGACAAAAAAAATGATTAGAATATGAAGAATCATTACACCATTATTATTTTATATCAGACCAGTTAATTTACCCCTTTGCATTGATTATATATAGCCAGCTTTCCAATTGCTTGTGAAACCATTGTGAACAGGCTGTTCCCTTTCACATTACCTCAGAAATATCCTAAATAAGAAACTTAATCTTTACAACATAAAAAGATTAATATCCCTCTGTCGCTCTCTCCTTTTTTTATTTCCCCAAACGAGGTGGCACAGGTAGTGTAGTGGTTAGTGTAATGCTGTTACAGCGCCAGCAATCAAGACCGGAGTTTCAAGTCACACGCTGTCAGGAAAGGGTTTGTGTATTCTCTGTGTGTCTGCATGGGCTTCCCCCCGGGAGCTCCCGTTTCCTCCCACCGTTCAAGGGGCGGGGGCTCAGGGGCCAAAATGTCACGGGCCAGGATGTCTAACATTTTTTTTTTAAAAACTGTTCTAAAATCAAAAATTATTTTGTTTTAAATTTCAGAAACATTAATTTACTGAAGAATAGGCATCTGTTATAAGGATGCTTTGTTTCGACATGTGCAATTATTAATGTAAAGACTTCATTCTCCCTCAACTGATTTGTCATTCTTCCAGCACTGACATGTTATTACCTTGGTTTTGTGAGAACATTGCTTTTTTCATACTGTGATATTGATTTTTTTTGGTAACAGAACAAGGCTAATGACTGGACAATAAAAATTCACCCATATATCTAGGGTCTTGGAAATGGATGGCACTTTCTCGTTCTGCAATGATAATGTACAATATGGAGTGGCAGGGCTGATAGATTACAAGCAAAATCAATAAACCAGGCATGAGAGGGAAATGCTTTTTTTTTGCAAAGAAAATGCATAATTTCAACCGAGTATCAAAATGCAAATACAACACATTTCCTCTCTGATAAACCGTTTCCAAATTCCCTTTTTAAAATAACATTCTGCTTCTTTGTCAGATCATGAAGTGAACAACAGCAGTGACAAATCCAAATCTGGAGTCTCTGCATCGTGCTCGGCAACACTGACCAACAGTTTATTTTTTTTTTTTAAAACTTAACGACAGCATGTTAAAATGCCCTTCCAGACCATGAAATCTGTGATGCCTAATTAACCTACTGTGACAGAGTATTTAGAGGTGGTTTGGGAGGAACTGTTCGAGCAGCTTGCACACACACATTTTAAAACACAGAATATTTGCAGGACTCTTGCAGAATGCTTTTTGCAGGACGCAACAAAGTATCGACAGCAGCTTGCCTGGGAGAGCTTGTGATCTTTTCAGGCAGAGGAAAATAGTTTTGCTCTCAGAGAGAGGAGACAGAAATCAGTTCCAGAAGGACAAGCTGGCAAACTTTGGAAGGCTGCCTGGTCAAAGGAGGAGATTAGCAGTTTGAAAGGTGACCTGAAAGAAAGGGGATCATCTGGAGAACCCTGAAGGGGGCAAGTTCATCAGCAAGACAGAATGAGAAGGAATCAGTTGTGGATGTCCTGGAAGAGGAATCTCTCTCTGAAAACCAGCAAGAACCCTCCTGCGTGGTAACCATTTGCCTGTTAAGCACCAAAGCCTGGTGAACTTTGTTAATGCTAACTTCTGTACACAGTACAAGAATTGCCTGCAATCAGTGAGATTGGATTGTGATCCAAAGAATTTTTCTAATCTTAAATATACATTACACATACCTGATCTTAGTATTAGAGGGTAGATTAGGTAGGTTAAGTAATAATTTAAAGTTTAATTCTGTTTTCTTGTTCAAATATAATTAAAAACAACTTTGGTTTAAGTAACCCTGTGTTGTAGTGCATATCTATTGCTGGTTTTTGGGGTCCTCTGGAGTCCGTAACACTACCAACTCCGGATGTGTTGGATGGTGGGAGAAAACTGAAGCACCCGGGAAAACTCTTGCAAGTGACAGGGAGAACGTACACAGAGAGAACCGGATTCAAACCCGGATAGTATGACTTGAACCTTTTCTTTTGATTATTTAGATATTAAGCCTATGAGGAGTTAATTCATTATTCATTCCATTCTCACAGCAGGTACAATTCATTGCTTATTTGAGATATTCAAAGCAGGAACGATCGAAGAGCAGAGTTGGTCTCTCAAGCATGCCCACCGTTAAATACGATCATGGTTGATTAACACTGGCCTCTGCTGTGCTGGTTTCCTATAGCGCTCAATTCCTCGTCTATCTCCACCTTAAGTACATCTTATGATTCTGTCTCCGCCACCTTTGGGGCAGCACGGCTGGCGTAGTGGTCAGCACAACACCTTTACAGAGCCAGCAATCTGGATCGCAGTTTGAATCCCGTGCTGTCTGTAAAGAGTTTGTATGTTCTCTCCATGCCTGCATGGGCTTCCCCCGGGGGTTCTGGTCTCCTCCCACCGTTCAAAACATACTGGGCGTGCAGATTAATGGGTGTAAACAGGGCGGCACGGACTCGTGGGCCGAAATGGCCTGTTACCGTGCTGTATTTCTTAAAAAAAAATTCACCCTTCTCAAAGATGAGACATTTTTACCCTCCTCATTTTTAAATGAGCAGCCCCTTACTTGGTAGTTTAGACCCTTCACTCTCAACACTATCATCAGTGAAAACATTTACTACCCTGTCATGTCCCTTTCGGATATTGAGTGTTCGAACAAGGTAATAGCTCATTCTTCTAAGCATCAGGGAATACAAACACAAACTCATGAGAGGTCAATTCTCTCATCCTAGGAATTGGCCTGGTGCATCTCCTTCACACCGCCTCTGGGCCAAAACCCTACACAATATTGCAGATATGACCTCAGAAACACCTTGTACAACAGTAATAAAACCTCCTTATTTTTAAGCTCCAATCCTTCTTGAGACACCTACATTCTGCACTCATTTGCAGTATCTCTCTAGTTGGATAATACGCTTGCTTCCTCTTAGCAAAGTATCCAAGAGAGCAGAGACTCAGCACTGCTTCACAGGGTCCTACTGCCCAGGCCTGAATCTAATGGCTCATATCGGCTTTAAATGTCCTGTTAAGGAGACGATGGTGTTTTTTTTCAATATAAATCCTTCAACCATGGAAGTCTGTTCCTAAGATGGCAGCACCTGTGCTGAGCAGCATATCACAAGGGGCAAATTGCTGCAAGAAAACAAGAAACGAGGAGAACACCATACCCCCTCCCCATTGAAAAGGGGAAGCATACGCAATGACCCTACAAAAAAGTGACTATGGCAGCGGACCAGCGAGGCCCAGCGGGTGAAAGACCCAAACAGGCTGTGGGTTTTGGCAACTTGTGGTCAAGGGTCTCACACGGGCTGCTGGAGACAGGCTCATGGAAATTAGCATTCGAGAGGATGCGAAGGGCAAGAATGGCTCCCGACAGGCCCTTGGGCGCTGAAGGCTTCTTGGAACTCGGGCTTCCAATGGTTTGAACTGGAGTCTGGGCGGCTGCAGGAGCGCTGGAAGCAAATCCAGACCTCGTGTTTCTGAAGGGACTCTTTTTTTGCTTCTCTTTCTCCTACTGTTAGGGGGACCAGGCAATGTACATGGTGGCTCTTTGTTTGCCTTAAGGCAGACAAAAGTATGTCAAGTACATTACATTTTGAATGTAATATTAAGTGACATTGACCTTTCATCTTCAGTTCATTTTCATTACCAAATAAGCAATGAATTGTACCTGCTGTGACAGCACTGATGTACCTGCACCCTTTAAGGAAGGTTATCAAGTTTGAGGAAACTCCGTCATGACCTTCTGCAGTCTAGACTGCTGGTGAAAGCACTCAAATTAAAAAATAATTTCATTATAAACAAGTGAAAAATAAGCTAGGACTGCTTGACGTTGACATACAGATCGAAGAAAGAAGCCAGTAGATGAAGGACTTTGGCAACAAGAGCGGAGAACTTCTGCTGACAACTGAATAGTAGCATTTTCATTCAAGTTGTGCCAAAAATTTGAGTCATATTTTCCCTACTCTGGAAGTCTGAAAAGTTGCAAAATGTGTCATTACACATTGGTGAATACAATGCTTCAGGCACTGAGGTGCACATTTCTCAGGCCAGACAGCAAGATATCCATGTCGTTTGTCACCATCTCCCTGAAGGTGGTGCAATCTCCGACTTGGAAGCAATGAACCGCACAGCTCATCAAATTCTGAGACCCTGATCTCAATTCGTCCATGCTGGGGACTTGGCAAGTGAAGACTGGGATTAGCTCAGAACAAAACTTTTTTTTAAAAAATAAACAGATTTAAAAAAAAACCCAATATACTTTTCACAGCAAGGTACTGAGAATACTTACCAATTCTCCATAGTGTTTCATTGCATATTCCAAGACCCCAGCAGCTGCCTCCGGTTGTTGCAGTTTGTTATTTATGCTGTTAATGAAATGAGATAGTTTAGTACAATTCCAATAAAGCATCAGCGAAAGTACATTGCATTAAAATACCTTCAGCACGTCCCAAAGTCCTCCACATCTAAATAATCAACTTTGAAGTGCAATTACTATTATTAATGAGCAAGGTTGGAAGCCGGGATATCAGAAACATGAATGCCCAAGTCATCTCTCATTCTCTCTTCAGAGATGGAAATTCAAGAGATGAGAGGGAAAAAAGGTAAAAAAACAAATGCAATTTTAAATACGAGTTAGACAAAGAAATTCAGAAAGAACACTGCATAATGTACAAGAAGTACCAACATTATCTTTACTCGTTCAGATTTATGAACCATGATCCATCGAGGCCTAGGAGGTATGTGGATCTCATTAACATTTGGTTATAGTTGTGAATACAAATATAATCATTTCAAGACTGTGTAATCTGCCAAGTTTAGAAACCACATGGCATTGTGCTTCACAATAGTGACTCCGTTAAATTTATGAAGATATCTTCTTGAGGGAATCGACAGAATGCTTTAGTATTTGAAATACCATTCTGTCACAATTTAAAAGTCCCCAAAGATTTAAAAACTCCAATGTCCACCTTGGCTGATGCAATCGAAAAGGATGTAGTTGTGCCATTGGGACAAAAAGATGTCTTGGCTGTTTTTAGTTACGTATTCCCGATATTGGCAGACACTTTAAAACCACTAAGTACTTGCAACACAACTGAAAAGATTAAATGCAAAGAATAAGGTGGACTTTGAATGACTACAGTGCGATTTGCTCAGTATAATCCATAACAATGACTGAGTAAAGCTAGAAATTATACAAATTTCAAACATGTAAAATCAGGTAAAATGTTATTCCCAATAGCTGGACTCAATGTACAACCTGAATAGTGCAAAATTACCAGAACATGGCCAAGCAAATAAAAAGTTAATGACAAAAAAATGATTGATTAATCAGGCAAATTTACATTCATACAGAGCATCTGAAGGATACAAGTATACAATGGAAACAAACACGTCTTCATTGCTATCCTATTCATTTGTACATCATTTTATAAATTGACAGAATAGCTTCTACATGAAAATAGGGTTTCTTGTGTTATGTGATAAGGTGCCATGGAGGAACAGGTATTTCAGTATCTTTTTGCAATCACCAAGTTTTGATGTTCATTCTTCTTACCAAGATCTTAGGAAAAAGCTACACATGCTCTGAGATATTTGGCCTTGGGAGCCACCTATTAGAGCGCAATGCAAACTACAAGAATAAAAATAATGCAAAAGACGGAACAACATAATACTTACCTACGAACAGCAGGACTGATTTCCCCCCTCCACTTGCCCTTTATTACCATCAAATTTCTACCTCATAATAAAACCGATGGGTTCATTGTTGAGTAGCCCTCAAGTCCAAGATGTTCCTGAACTCATCGGGCATTACACAAATTACGTCATGAGCATTAATGCAAACACAAGAAAGCTAAAACAGTGAAACAATGGTATAAACAGATTGGCTTTCACTCAAATAATCTAAACTTTGAAAACTTAGGGGGGTTGTTTCTGAATACATTAATATTTACTGCAATTTAATGCTGAATATATCTCAAATAATCCTCATCAGTTACAGCCGAACAAGTACCAACTCAACTGGGACTCCATACCCTACCCTGTGTACCCAATATTATTGATGCACACTGACCCCACAAGTGGTGTATTTAAGATATCTCAAGGCTACTGATTTTGATTGGTCCAATACTTTGGACAAACGTCTCAAGATATATTGTTTATACCACAAGGCTAAATACATGGAAGCAGTTGCTGCAGACAAAAAAAAATTGAACAATTCATCATCTTTCTCACCAGCCTGAATGGGTTTTATGATTTTCCAAAGCCAGTATTTTTCCATTTCTTTGCAAAGTGATTGAAAGGTTCTCGTTTATTATCTATGGAACCTAAATTTCTTTGTACAGCTGCTCGAATAACAAACTTATTTACCGACAGTGCATCTCTTCAGTTTTTAAATGTATCGAACAAAGCTACCGCGCTCGGAGAAATCCTGAAAAGTAACACATTGCGGAGGTCTTCCATTCCTGACAAGTTAATCTCCAAGTCCCTCCAGATGGAAAAAAAGATCTGACAGCGCATCACTTAAAAAAAAAACCACAATAAAACATTTGCTTGTCAATTTTAATCTGCTTCCTTAAGTAATGCTAGCTCACAATTTTTAACAGTTCCGTCATATCTAAAAGAATGAACAGGTGTCAATTGTTGAGCCATGAGTTTCAAAGGCAGTTCAAAACTTCGATCAAGGCCAAACAATTTTTCAGCTATATTCTGCAGGTTCAAGCGGTCTATCGAATTTCAAGTCAAAGACTTATTGTCGCGGGGGGCGTGGCAAGATGGCGTAAGGATCAGACGTGCCTTCCAGTCCTCTCCTGACTCTATATTACTGTTTTGTCTAGAAATGCCCGTTAAAATTCTTTAAAAGTTTAGATAATTTCAGTGCTGTTAATTTAACTTATGATGGTACAATTGGTGGAAAAGAGAAAAAAAAAATGACAACAGATCATCAAAAAACTACATTTTCCAAAAGTTCAAGTTTTGGAGCCTACCTACAGGAAAGACACCGGGACTCAGCGTGAAATGGATCCCAGGAGAGAGGTACAGTGTTCGGATGTTACATCGGTAGAGCCTCCTAAAGAGGGCACCAAACAGCCTTTAGAACAAAGAGTTACTCAAAGGCATTTGTCAACTGTAGAGGTGGCGCTGCAAACTGCATCTCTTGAGATAAAAGAACCTATACAACTTGATGTACTGGGAGAACTTAATACATTATGGACTGGGGAAAACCCCGGCCAGCGTCCTCCAGTTATTGCTGGCGAGGCTGTGGCTGGGGTTTCCACACGCAGTCATACTATAAGGAAGGCAACCAGAATGAAGGAAGGAATAGAAGATCCTTTCGTTATGCAGAAGAAGCAGGAATCTGTTGAGCCAAAATCCCTTCCAATTGAAAAGATTTTTGTGAATCTTGAATCTAAATTATCTTATACAATGCAGGGATTATCCAAGATTATGACTGAACTTGGTACTAGGTTTAATACTCTGGTGAAAATACATTCTCAACAGATGGCTGAGTTTGGAGCTTTTAAGCTTGAAGTGAGAGATAAATTTAATTCGTGTGAAGACGATATAGACGAAATACGGGATCAAGTTTTTAACGTGACCAAAATGGTCGAAGACTTACAAACTCAAAATAAAAATTTGGTGAAAAAGATTGATTATTTGGAAAACCAATCCAGACGGAACAATATAAAGATTTTTGGTTTGCCGGAAGGTATGGAGGGACCAGACCCAAGAAAAATTTTTACTGAATGGATTCCGCAGGTGCTGGGTCAAGAACATTTCCCGGAAGGTATAATACTGGAACGTGCTCACAGAGCCTTGCGTAGAAGACCTATTTCAGGTCAAAGTCCAAGACCTGTTTTGGTTCGTTGCTTGAATTATTACGACAGAGAAATAATTTTACGAGTGGCTATTAGAAATGCACAACAGAGAAAATCACCCTTGATGATTCAAAATAATCGAGCTTTCTTCTATGCGGATTTGAGTCAAGAAGTTATGTTCCAACGACGGTAATTCAATCCTGCTAAAGAGTTGTTGTGGAAGAAAGGTTACAAGGCAACCTTTAGATAACCAGCTGTTTTGAAGGTTTTTCAAGATGGTTACCAACCAAAGTTCTTTGATTCTCCAAAGGAAGCTATAGCATTTGCTCAAGAGCTGCCAATTACTCAGTTTCAACAGAGACATAGTCCGTCGCGATCTCTAAGGAGACAAGAGATGGAAGAAAAGAGCCGTTATCCAAGAAGGAATGGTTGTAATGGTGACTCAGCAGTTGGAGCTGATTAAAAGAAGAGTTGTCCTTTTTTTTTCTAATGTTTTTTTTTAAAAAAGGGATATTAAATAATGATGATGTTAGTTTAAGATGAAGTGAGAGTTGGGGGAGAGAACTGGATAGGCACTATTTCCTGAAAGTCATCTGCTACGTGTGAGTTATCTCACACCCATTTTTTTTTGGGAGTTACCGCATTGCGCGGTTTAGACGGGAGGGGGTATTTTTAACCTCCTACCTGTTTTTTTTTCTTTTTTTTTGTATTATTAGATTAAAGAGTGAAGGGGTTTTTTTTTGTTTAAATATAAAAAAAACATAAGAAAGTATTTGATTGTTTAAAAAACTAAAAATTGATGTGGTTTTTTTTGTAAAGTTTATTCAGTAGATAAAGAATATCTGAAATTTAAATGTGAATGGGATGGATAAGTTTTTTTTTATATTTTTTCTTTAACTTTAAGGTGAAAGGAGTGGTAATTCTGGTGTATATTATTTTGCTATTTTAGTTATAGAACAAAGGGAATAATGGTGAAAGTTATAATTTGAATTGTACAATTCTTAATGAGGCTTGAATTTTGTTTGTGGTTTATGCTCCATTTGTTGAAGATATAGATTTCGTTGTAGATGTGTTTTTATTATTTGGATATCTGAATTTTAACTTAATGATTGGGGATATTTAAATGTGGTATTGGAGCTTTTATTGGATAACTATTCAAGGGTAAAAGGGAAAAATGGTGGAAGAGTACTAAAATTGAATTGTACAATGCTTAATGAGGTTTGAATTTTGTTTTAAGATGGTGGTTTATGTGACTAATATGATGATCGATGTGAAGTTAGTTGAAGGTTTATCTCTATAGAGAAAGTTTTTTTTTCATCTTTTTTTTCATGCTGCAATTTTTTTTAAGAATTGATTATTGTTTAAGAATTTTTGATAGATAATGTTACTAACTTTACTAATTTTTTATATTAAGTTTGAGTTAAATATATGTTTCATCTTAACTCCATTTGTTAAATATATGCATTTAAGTTTGATTTAAATATGTTTTTTAAGTCTGATATCTTAGTATTAATTACTTTTCTTTTTGTTAGTATTTTAATCGGTTATGTTTTTGTTTTTTTTGTAAGTGGGTTTTTTTCTTACATATATTATTAACTTTATTAATTCTTCACTATTTTTTGGGGGAAAGGGGGGGTTGGACTAATTTGAGTTGGGTTATTAATGTGTAATAATTATTGGGGAGGGTATAGTTTATTTAGATTACTGATACTGTATTGTAATTTTATTATTTTATTCTTAATTTTTTTTAATGTAATCCTATATGTTATTCATGTTATAAAATCTTAAATAAAGTTTAAAAAAAAAGACTTATTGTCGCCAAGTGCAACCTGACGAAACAGCATTCTCCAGTCCAAATGTTAAAACAACTAAGATACACTACCTCCATTATTTCCACACAGAAATACCGATGGGAAAAATAAGTGTATGACAATTACACTTTTCCTCTTTTTTTTGGTAAACCTATCAGGAGAACCCAAGGAGACAAAAGTATTCTTGGTTTCATTTCAATACTGCTGCCACATTTTGTTTGTCACCAGGGCTAGTGGATCATTCAAGGGGCAATTCCTGATCAGACCTTCCTCTGATTATGTAATGTTGGGCCTCGGCAGCACAGCCTGTGGCTTGAGCTTTGAGTAAAGGGAGCCCATATACTAACTTCCCACCATTTTATTGCCAAGTCAATTGAAGCTATACATTTTTTTGTTGCTATATTTCATTTTTGCATGTACAAATGGGGGTGGGAAATTAAAGAAACTTACAGAACCAATGTATTTAACAAAGCGATCAAAGCTATTGGACATTTAAAGACCAATTTCTCATCCCTTCAGCAATCAGTTGTCGTAAAACTCAGTTATTATATTTTCAGTTTCTACATTTCAAATTTTTGCTGACCATTATGAATGCTTGTGAAAATTTAACCCCACTAAGCACATGGAATTCACCATTCATTTAAAATAATTGATAAGATAATGGTTGTCCCCTTTATTTTCAATGATAATAAGAATTTATCCCAGTGTGTATTAGAAAAAGAGCAGAAAAGACGGCCCAAGAATCTTTGTGACTTTCATCAATATGGCAGCATAATCATTTTTTGAAGGTTAACTAAGGTGTTTAAAACTATTTGCTGGATAAGGGTTTGAAGGTTAACCAAGGGCGGGCAGACAATAATTGCCAGTATCGCTGAACCCAGAAATAAAAGAACATCATTTGACAACAACTCCAAAGGGCTTGAGGTTTCTTCTTATGCATGGAGATGATACGAACCGCTTGAGCAAACCACTTATCAACCTTCAGCATTATAGTGTTCTTGAGTTAATGCAGTGAATGGAGGTTTCACCTGCAGCTTTACCGACGGGCACTTCTGTCATCTCGGAGTCCCCCCCAGATGGACAAAGATATGAAAATGCATCGCTGAATGCTACAACAGAACATTTGCTCACCAACTTCTGTGAATGTTCCAATCAACCACCATTGTTATTTACACAAGATCAGTGAAGCATTTACAGAAGACGAACAAGCTGCTTTTCAAGAAATCTCCCAAATATGTCAAGGCTGTCATCCCTGGCTTGATTTTATGTCATTTGACTGTAGAGTGCTGATCATTCCCTTTTTCCACTGGACCCTTAAATAGTAAATTGGCTGTCAATTCCTGGGACAAGGTTCCCAGCGGAAAAGGGGCTTTAAGTTTCAGTAACAAACAGGACCTTTTAATGTGTTTTGGAAAATAACGCAAATATTTGGAACACTGATTGAGATCCAGCAAACTGAGAAATAATGCTGCAAAATGTAAAAATAAATCAATCACAACTCTAAACAAACACAATCTTTTCAGATAGACCTTGCTTCAAGTATCAGGACCACAATTTAAATGCTGACATTTTTAAAGCCTCATGATTTTTCACTCTACTGTTTAACCTGACAAACATCCCCAATGAAGAATAAGAATTTAAAGACTTGTTTGAAACTATTGTATAAGAAATTGATATGAAGATGCTGAATATTTCTGTGATTGCAAAAAAAATTGCACTTTTCCATAAGGGACATTGTGGTATGGTTCAGCTGCAATACAAAGTCCCAACCATTCTCAGAATGCTTGAAACCGGCATCTTTTGGAATCGTTAGCCCTTGAAAAAGTCATACAGCATCCTTTCATTGGGATTAACCAAGCAGAGGTGATTGTAGCCTTTGGCAAAACAATGGCCATAACATGAGGTTATTCCATATATCGTTGACTTGGACATGCACTGAATCAGTTTTTGGGGGATTATTTTGAGCCTTCTTTCCCTTTTAAAACTCAACAGTTTTAAAATGTTATTAATATGACGGGCTAGCAGAGGTATCAAACGTGAAAGCACTTAATAATCCTAGGATCTCTACTCCATTGCACTCACTTTATCCAGCAAATAGTTTTAAACACCTTAGTTACTAGATTACAGTACCATGTCCACAAAAAATTAGATTATTAACAGTATCATTCAAAACTTTTTGTAAGATTTGAATGAATGAAGTGAGCAACAGGTCAAAGTCCCCATTTTTTACAAAGAAGTCATCATGTTGAGAATCTGAAAGAAGGAAGCTTCAGACACCAGAGAACCAATGACAAACTTATTTACTCCAATCCTATCACTTATATGGACAGATTGGAAGTTAGAAATGTCTTCTTTATGCATTTGCACAGATAAAACAAAATCTCTCTAAGCAAGTCAACCTGCTAGGACAGAATTACATTTTTTTTTTCCTTATGTGAACTATTAAATGGTATGATCTGTGCTCAACTGGTTTTAAATGATTAAATCCAGAGGATAATGGATTCTACAGTAAAAATTGAACTTATCAATCTTATTACAATTAAATACTACATATATCTACAAAACTGAAAAGCAGTGAAGGACTTGGAACTTTTATTATTTAAAAAAAGGACTGAAATTCCTTAGATATATTGAGTAACACAATTAAATAGAAATACCAATATTAAACTTTATACAGAGTATAATGTGGCTCAAGAAATAACATACATTTGACATAATTCCTCAAGGGTGCCTTGGAAATTGAAAAATTAGCTGTTCCACCAAGATTTTTCCCAACAAATGGTCCAAGCAACTCTATACAAGAAACTAAATCTATCTTATTAATTGGAAAAATCATGAGGAAATACAAAAGTTACATCTCTGTGGAAAAGTAAAGTTCCAACAGTGCTGGTTCCAAAGACCTTATCGCAACATCTGGGAGAACCTGTTGCCTTCAGATTGAATAAAGTGATAAGATGCAATTAAAATCAATTTGCATCACTTCTGTTATGACCAGCTATGGCCTTGGGATTTCCAATGATGTGTTGTGCTTTGTACTACACTGAGTTGGGAGGGGGGGGGAAGAGGCCAACGATGAAGGTCCAATGCCCAAAACATTGGTTACCCTATGGATGTGGGATGGCCTGCAGAGTTTCTCTAGTACGTTTCTGTATTCACACTGGAAGGGTAACTGTTTACCTCTCTCCACGGAAACTTTCTAACCCAGAGTCCTTCCAGCTTCTCCTTGTTCAATCAAGTTTCTGTGCATGACTGAAGAAACAAGATAAGAGGAACAGATGGAACCCTTTAACTCCTCATAACGAGCCAATTCCAGAAGGGAGGACTGGGGAGTGGCATAGGAACTTGGGTGCAGCAGGAAGGGAGAAACTTCGAATCAGGTTACAGCTACTCATCCACAGTGGGTGATTCACATGCATATCCAAAACCAGTCTCTAACTCTTTAGCTGCAAACATCTTACTGCTCTGAAACTCTCTCATCATTTGTTGGTGTACAAGTTGGCAATATGTGACAAGAAAAGATACATGGCATAGGTTGCATCTGTCTGCAGACATTGCCATTTCTATGGGCAACAACAGACAAGAGGTTTTGAATTTGCTAAAGAATGAACACGGTTGCTAGTTTGCATGTTTCTCCAATGGGAGAATTGTGGATTGATAAGTAAAATGCAGTTAATAATTTCATATAATCCTGCTAAAACATTGGAGAAAATCTGTAATGAGTGGAAGTCGAATCAAACGTCCTTCTCCATGACTATTAAACAGTTTGAAAGAGCGCCTTAAGCACAAGTTCTGAACTTACAATGGACACTGACATTGGCACTTTAATTATTTTTAAATGCAAGCTAATTGTTAAAACAAAAATAAAGTTTATGAGATTGAAAACCTCAAATTTTGTCAGGACTTCTGCAAGAACAAACCAACTCTTGTCCCTCACTGTTTTATCCAAGGAAGAAACCAGATGTCTGTTTGCTCCTGTGGTTTTATCAACTATAGACTAGCTGTGGTCTGGAATCAGTGCACAACAGAGTTCCACACTTAAATTTGCAGGACACTTACGACTTACTATATTGTCCATATTACTTCCCAAATTAAACTCCATTGATTTTTGAGAAAAATTAGGTTTTTCTTTTTCAAGCTTTTTTTTTTTAAGGTTTTTATAATAAATACAGTACAAAGAAAAAGGAACAAAACGGAAAATACAATATCACATTTGTAAATACAGGAGAACTCTTATTATCTGATATTACTCTCCAAAATCCTCGTTTATCCGAAATTATTGACCGGGACTTTGGAAGCAGCGCAGCAGACCTTGGGCCCCTAGCGCTGGCAGCAGCAGACCTCAAGCTCCTGGGCAGGAGTAAGACCCTCAGGCTCCCGGCCTGAGCAGGGCCTCAGTGGAGAAGTGTTGGTGATCGACGGTGAGAATTAAACATTATTTTAATGCTTAAAAAGCCTTACCTTGTTGTAAAAACACAGTTACAAGTTATTTGCTGTTGCTACTAGGCTGCTTTTTAAAAAAAAATGACCTGTATCCGAAAAAAAATTATCCGAAATGGGCCCGGTCCCGACCATTTTGGATAACTGGAGTTCTACTGTTTATCAAGATAAAACCTCAAACAGTATAAACTGGGTTTCCTCTCCTCTGCACTGGATTAAGACAAAAAAAAAGACATCAAAACCCCACCTAACCTACTCTATTAAAAAAAATAAAGGCAAGACTATATCTCATCTGGAAGAGTACATTAAAAACATTTACATCAAAAGAAATAAGACATAAAAGGTCACCATGTATCTTCAAATTTCACCGATGAATCAAATACATGATATCTGTTTTTTTTTTAAAACTCAGGCAGGACAAATTAGATTTTTATTTAAGATTTTTAACCTTTTAAGGAAAAGGTTGATAAAGCCAATACCAATTGTATAACCATAAAAAGGAAATAATGGTCATTTATATTACTGAAGACTAATTTCTATCAAAATCAAAGGTAGCTCCTCAGCTCTGCGTCATTCATAAATTTCAATGTTTCAAAATATATATAAATTCTTTATTTATAAATTTGATTGAGTTTAATATTAGCAAATGCCAAATAAATACAATTCTAATAACCCAAAATGTTTATAAAATAACCACTCTGAAACAATGTCCGAACATAAATAAGCCTTGCTCGATAGATTCAGCAATTAAATTTCTGCACATCAGAACCTCTACTTCCTCAGGAGGTTTGGTATGACATCAGAAACCCTGGCAAATTTCCACAGGTGTGTGATGGAAAGTATGCAGACTGGTGTGGTACGAGGACACCAATACTCCTGAGAGAAAAGCCTTGCAAAAGGCAGTGGACACAGCCTAGGACATATCAGGCAAAACCTTCCCCACCATTGAGAACATCTACAGGGAATGCTGCCGCAAGCAACACTGCACATCACCCAGCTCATGCTCTGTTCCCGCTGCTACCGTCAACAATAAACTCAATCTGGGACTCATCTCAGGTCTTTCACTTTTGCACTTTGCTTTTTTATCCCCCTCCCATTTCTTCAGTGCAGTCTGTTTACACTTCTTTATTTGTTTACAGTTGAGTATAGTTTTTTTTACACTATCAATAAGTGGCAATTCTGCCTCACCTACAGGAAAAGAGTCTCAGGGTTGTATGTGATATCATGTATCTGACAATCTGAAATCTGAATCCATGTGTGTGGATTATGCAAAGACAGATGAACAGGCAGGAAGGAGGGAATTTGCAAAGGGACTTGGATATGTGTAAATTAGTGGGAGATGGAATACAGCAGTCACCCACTTTTGTAGAAGGGATAAAGAAGCTGATTATTTTACAAATGGAGAGCGAATTCAGCAAGGGACTTCGGAGTCGTAGAGCAAGACTCCCTGAAGGCTAACTTGCCGGTTGAGTCAGTCAAAAGGAAGGCAAATGCAATGTTAGCATTCATTTTGAGATGAAATACTGGTGTTGGTCGGACCACATTTGGAGAATTGTGAACAGTTTTGGGCCCATTTACAAGAAAGGATGTGCTGGCAATGGGGAAGTGTCCCGAGGAGGTTTAAAAGAATGATCCCAGGGATGAGAGGGTTAATATACAAGGAGTGTCTCATGGCTCTGGGCCCGAACCCACTGGAGTTTAAGAATGAGGAGGGATCTCATCAAAGCTAACCAAAATTTGGGTAGAGTGGGTGTGGAGAAGATGTTACTAGTAGTGGGAGAGTATAGAACCAGAGAGCACAGCCTCAGAATAAAAGGATGTCCCTTTAGAACAATGAGGAGAAGCTCCTTCAGCCAGAGGGTGGCGAATCTGTCAAATTCATTGCCAACAGACAGCTGTGGAGGCCAAGTCGTTGGGTAGATCTTAAAGTGGACATTGATAGGTTCTCGATTAGTAAAGATATCAAAGGTTCCCGCTGGATCCATCCACCCAGTCGGACTCCCATCGACTCTGTACAGGCTATAAACGGCTGGTTACAAGAGCTGAAGGAGTTGACTTTAAAACTTTGCGTCCGCTTGGGGTCAGGGCCCAAGTTGGCAATGCCTGTGATTGGCAGCAGCCACGAAGGGAAGCGGAGCAACACAAAGTGGGGAGAACACACTATGTATGAGAAGGAGCAGTAGAGGGGGATGATGAACTGGATGATATTCATGGCAGTGGACCACTGAGGGGCTTTGCGGCTAACAGACAGGCTGTTGGTGACCAGAGGCAAGGAACCCACGCAGGTACTGTGATCAAGGGACTTAGATAAGGCTGTGAACTGCTGAAGAGTGGCTTGAAAATGTCTGAAGGGGTACCGGGTACCGGAACCGAGATGCGAGAGGGTGCTGAGGATACTGGAGAGCTGGCGGTCATGTCAGAGGTGTGCACCTGGAGCTTGGGTTTCCAACGACTTGGGCTGAAGGCTGTGTGGCTGCGGGAGCGCTGGAGATCAAGCCATGGACATAAAATGACTCTGGGGAACTCTCTTTTACTTCTCTTTCTCTGGCTGCAAGGGGCAGTGGGCAATTTCTGCCGACAGCGAATCTTTGTCTGCCTTACAGTAAGAAATTTCATACAATATCACATTTTCTGTTTTATTAAATTACAAAAATCTTGAAAGGAAAAATAAATTAGCCATGTTTGAATTCCAGAGTAGACTTGATGTTGCTAAATGTCCTAACTCTACTTCCAAGTCTTATGGTCTTTAAAAAAAAAATTACAGTTCACGATCTCATAAATTTTACCTAAGCCAGAAATATTAAGGCATTGTTGCCACGATTGTTTACAATTAGTTATTACACATACTGTGACCTAACTCGGCTCTGATGCCAGAAAGCATTGAACCCAAGCAGTGAACATTCTTTTTTAAGATTCCATCCAAATGAGCTGTAACTTTGGTCTTGTCACCTCTGCTTTTTTTTAAGTGCTTTGCAATTCAATGAACCCAAGACAGCAGCTCATTTGAAATCCATGGAAAGCAGTTTCACCTCGCTACTATACTACTGAAGGGGGGGGTACCAGGTATTGGAACCAGGATGCTAGAGAGTGCTGAGGGGGTTGAAGGATTCCTATTCACATTGGAGGTTTGGATCTGGAGCGTGAGTTGCCGATGATTTGGACTGGACCCTTGTGTGTGGCTGTGGAGCCTGTGGGTGCACTGGGGCAAATCCACCGACCCTCGGGGACACTGGGTGGAATTCTTTTTTTCTGACTGTAAGAGGCGCTTCAGGCAATTTCTGCCGATGGCGAATCTGTCTGCCTTACAGCAGACAAACAGCAATTTTGTGCAATATGAGAGTTTTATTTTAATTAAATTGAATCTACTCTCCAAAACTGAAAGATGCCTGAGGTACCCACTTGCAATGATATTAGTTCTGCCACAGATACAGGTGATAATAAGCTGAAGAAATACCGCACAAATAAATAGATTGGTCAACTAGTTTAGTGGATGCAGTTCAGCCTTGGAATGAAACTGCTTCCATTCACCAGATTGGATCAATTTATTTTTATGAGCAGGATACTTTAAAATGTTATATTTTAAATCAAAACGAGCACCCCATCACTACTAACGAGTGACACATGGCCTAAATTCAACACTGCAATTTGGAAGGTTTGGACAGAAATGAAGTAGAAGCCGTTGTGGAATAAAATGATGATTGTATAGATTTAAAATATTTTTTTTTTAAAGTCTAAATTGGATAAAAGTTAGAGAGTTACTGGGGAACATTAAAAATAACCAAAACAACTTTTGTTTCTGTCATTCCTACAAACTGTACTCAAGATAATTCAATAGTCTTAAATGAGTAAAATATAATGTAGCAGTTAGTGCAACACTATTACAATGTCAGCGACCCGGGTTCGAATCCGGTTAAGGATTTTACACATTCTTGTGTCTGCGTGGGTTCCCTCTGGGTGCTCTAGTTTCCTCCCACCATTCAAAACCTATGGGAATTGTTGGGAGATTTGGGCAGCATGGGCTTGGGGGCTGGAGGGACCGGTTACCATATTGCCTATCTAGAACAGCCTTCGCTCTGGAAGTGGCAGGGTTAAGAAGACCTTTATTCCCCCAAGGATGTGACCCTACTGAACCTTAAATCCCGGCGCTGAGTGGTATTGCACTCACATTGCACTGTCAGTACTTTTATAATTGTTTGCTTGCAGAATGCGCTTTTTTTATTTGCACGTAGTTATTTGTATATAGCACTATTTTTTTAAACTTCTGGTTGGATACTAATTGTATTTCATTGGCTTTGTATTTTACCCGACACAATTACAATAAAGTTGAATCTAATATATACATTTAAAAATTTAGAATCTAGTAAACAAGGGAATACAAACACAAAAGTAAATGGTGCGGCTACTGCATTCCTGCAGTTTCGAGATTTCATAATTCTGCTGCATAATTTTACAACTTCCATATGGGAAAACATTCTGCCAAAATCTACTCTGGAAATAATTTGAACTTTCAAATTTCTTCTTTATGCGGTTTGCTAAACCCACTATCACTGCTTTTTTCCACATCCAAAACATAAGAAAGCAATACAATCACCTTCAATCTTTCACAGCCAGCGGCACCGTAGACCTGTAATTATTTACCATTCAGCATGTTATGGAAACAAATTTCAGACCTTTATATTAAGAATGAAATTAGAAAAAAATAATCGACAGTGGAAATACTGTGGTGAGAAAGTCAGGACCTTACAGATACACTGCGAATTAAGTCACCTTTGTTCTGAAAGGGTTCAAATTAGCATTTTCAGAACAAAACCAAATATAACTCAATCAACCACTGAAAATTAAATGCTTTGCTCTGCCATTAGTCACTACAAAGGAATTTGAATCGGAGACTGCAGATATTTAGCAGCCTGACGTTAATAAAGCATCAGTGAGACGGATACTATTCTGCCCACTCCATCCAAAATGTTCTTTGCAGATAATAACCAAATACAACTGCAGCTGTTACCAAAATAACAGCAGGATCCCAAAATTCACAGCCACGAGTTCATTTCAAAAGAGCACCTTGCCATTTGGAAATATTTGCAAATTCAAATAATTATATGAATAATGACCCTCTTGTTTAAAGAGGGAAAGCTGAGGACGATTTGTGGAGAAGAGTTACTGAACATGCAAGTCACAACATTTCACGACTCATTACCTTAGGAACAGTTAACAACACCACAATTAGCAGTGATGGCTAAACCTCAACCTGGACAGAAAATACAGTAATTATCTTAATAATTTTAACAATTTATTAAAATTTAAAGTCACAGCATGGTAACAGGCCCTTCTGGCCCACGATGCCCAATTACACCCACGTGACCAATTAACCTACTAACCCGGCAAGGCTTTGGAATGTGGGAGGAAGCCCATGCAGGCACAAGGAATACATACAAATTCCTTACATTTAACGACAGATTCGAACCTGGGTCTCTGGCACTTTAATAGCATCATGCAAACTACTACGCTAACCACGTTGGCCCAGAATTTGCTGATAATGAAAGGCAATCAGATAAAAGAGAAGAAAATTTCTTCCCTCCATCTAACCACTCAATAGTACTTGCATTCAAAGAACAGAACAAGGTGCAGCAGCGTTAAGCTGGACTTGCACAGTCATGAAGGAATATTTGCGAAGCGTTCCAAAAGTTTGATCGAAGGGCTGAGTTCTGTAAATAATCTGAGACAAGGGGAGAGTGAGGGTAGAGGCGAGAGAGTTTGGGGTGAAGAGGCAGATTGTTGGGAAGGAGAGCCTGGCTGGCTGCAGTCACGACCGGCTGCTGTGGGCCGACATGAAGTAAGAAACAAACTGGGTGGAGAGAGATGGTTATTACCAAACTGAACAAGGATAAGAAGTGTATGGCTACTGAACTGCCACATTAAGCCAACCTATGAGAGATATTCCCTTTGATCCAACTATCCCTCCCCATCTTCTCTGCAAGAAAAAACAAACCTGCTTTCTCTCACTCCCAGTTGTGATGAAGGACATCAGACCTGGAAGGTTAACTCTGTTTCACTTTCCACAGATGCTGCCTGACCTGCTGACTTGTTTCCAATATTTTCTATTTTACTTCAAAGTATTTTACTTTGGGGGAAATGCAAGGTTAGGAGGACTTTATTTTAAAGGTTCTGTTGTTCACAGAAGGTATAAATTTTAATTTTTCAAATTTAAATTTAGACATACTGCACAGTAACAGGCCCTTTTGGCCACGAACCCATGGTGCCCAATTACAACCAATTGATGTAGAACCCCTGGTACATTACGAAGGGTGGGGGGAAACTGGAGCCCCTGGGGGAAACCCCACGCAGACACAGGGAGAACGTACAGGCTCCTTACAGACTGCGCAGGATTCAAACTGCGGTCGCGATTAGTGGTGCTGTAACAGCGTCGAGCTAACTGCAAATTAGGATGGAAGGACCATAATAGATTTGGAATAGCTAAACCAGAGATACAAAAACTTTGGATGGGAATTTTGAGACGAGGTGGATGATATAGGAATGTGGAACGTCGATGGCCTTCGTGACAGAGACTAAATAAAGTCAGAAGGTTAGCTCAGTTTTAATCTGGCCACCAGTAACGGGCAGCACAACTATTAATGGGCTGATGGTTGGGAACCAGACCAAAATATGTGATTACTGATGTGGCGGAGTAGAAAGGCACAAACCATCACCTCCTGAGTTCCAGTTTTTTCATTTTAAATGTAAAAAAAATTATAATGATACAGCTTAAATATCAGAAAGATGCAAGTCTGGAAGAGATTAAAGACAGAATAAGGCAAGGTCACGGGCAGATTCGAAAACAAAAGTGAGAATCTTACAATGAAGGCAGCAAGCACTGAGATTATGGACACGCTTTGGGGGGGGGGGGATTCCATACTGTAGAATGAATGGAAATCAATAAAGTGCCTAGCAGCAACTGGTCAATGAATGTGGAGCTCACTTCTGTCCACAACAGCAGGGCTGAGGTGGAGATAGTCGGAAGCTTCAAGTTCCTCAGGATAAACATCTCCAACAATCAGTCCTGGAGCAACCATGCCAGCGCGATGGCAAATAAAGGGCACCAGCCTGAGGAACTTCAGCACGTCAACTGCGTCCCTCAACAACTCAAGACAGAGGACCAAAAATAAGCTACTCAGCCCATCGAGTCTGCCCTGTCATTTAATGATTCTCCCACTGAGCCCCACTGCCCCAGCCTTGTCCCCATTACCGTTGATGCCCTAAACCTATCCACCTGTAGTTTCTATTTGTTTTCTTCTTGCAGTTTGTATTACTCTCTATTAATCTTTGTCTACTATATGTATGGAGAAAATTTCAAAACAAAAGAACCTATCCATCTCTGCCTTAAATACACCCAATCACCTGTCAGGAGACACCACTGTGCTGTTTGCGAACTTCTCTGCCCAACACAGCAAACTGCAGAGAGTTATGAACACAGCTCAAACCATCACATATATCCACCCATTTGCTCTTCCTGCTGCCTCGTAAAAGCTCCCAACATATCAATAAACTCATCGCTGGCCAGTCACAGTCTCTTCACCCTCCTTCCGCAAGGAAGGTGATTCACGAGTGTGGGATCAGGCAACACCCGATTCAAGGGCAGATTCTGCAACGAACCTCACACAATTAAAATTAGATTGCCTTTGCTCTGTTAGAACTGAGCTCTCTCTGCCGCGTTGTACCGTGCTTTTACTGCTCGACTAGGTTTTCGTCGACTAGCTGGATTGAAGGTTTCAGCCCGTGACAAACTTGGACGTATCAGATAAACAGAAAAAAATTGGCAGATACAAAAAAAGTGTAAATAGGCATTCTTTACAGTATGAAACAAAATTGTTATTTAGGATTATTTTACAGAAAGTCATCCGTGCGGTACCAGATGTAAACAGCGTCTCTTCAATCTGAGGCGCCTGCAAGCTCACACCAAGACACAAGAGAAACTTGTCCGTGAACTACTCTTTGCAGACGATGCCACTTTAGTTGCCCATTCAGAGCCAGCTCTTCAGCGCTTGACGTCCTGCTTTGCGGAAACTGCCAAAATGTTTGGCCTGGAAGTCAGCCTGAAGAAAACTGAGGTCCTCCATCAGCCAGCTCCCCACCATTACTACCAGCCCCCCCACATCTCCATCGGGCACACAAAACTCAAAACGGTCAACCAGTTTATCTATCTCGGCTGCACCATTTCATCAGATGCAAGGATCGACAATGAGATAGACAACAGATTCGCCAAGGCAAATAGTGCCTTTGGAAGACTACACAAAAGAGTCTGGAAAAACAACCAACTGAAAAACCTCACAAAGATAAGCGTATACAGAACCGTTGTTATACCCACACACCTGCTCGGCTCCGAATCATGGGTCCTCTACCGGCATCACCTACGGCTCCTAGAATGCTTCCACCAGCGTTGTCTCCGCTCCATCCTCAACATCCATTGGAGCGCTTTCATCCCTAACATCGAAGTACTCGAGATGGCAGAGGTCGACAGCATCGAGTCCACGCTGCTGAAGATCCAGCTGCACTGGATGGGTCACGTCTCCAGAATGGAGGACCATCGCCTTCCCAAGATCGTGTTATATGGCGAGCTCTCCACTGGCCACCGTGACAGAGGTGCACCAAAGAAAAGGTACAAGGACTGCCTAAAGAAATCTCTTGGTGCCTGCCACATTGACCACCGCCAGTGGGCTGATATCGCCTCAAACCGTGCATCTTGGCGCCTCACAGTTTGGCGGGCAGCAACCTCCTTTGAAGAAGACCGCAGAGCCCACCTCACTGACAAAAGGCAAAGGAGGAAAAACCCAACACCCAACCCCAACCAACCAATTTTCCCCTGCAGCCGCTGCAACCATGTCTGCCTGTCCCGCATCAGACTTGTCAGCCACAAACGAGCCTGCAGCTGACGTGGACTTTTACCCCCTCCATAAATCTTCGTCCGCGAAGCCAAGCCAAAGACAGAAAGTCAGTATGTAGAAAAAAAGGACAGACCTTGGAGAGTCTGAAGCAACGGGAAGCAAAGCTACCGCTGATGATTTGGAATAAAAAAGAAATGTCCCCATGGCCCAACACGGAGAGACAGATAAGGATATGAAAAATGTTCTAAAAGTACCCAAAGTAGAACCATTAGGTTAACCTTTTGGATTCCGTACCACAGTTTTCAGTGACTACCAGCAAGTGCATATACTGCATGTCCTGGTTTTATGGGACTGGTTTTAAACCCAACCACCAGTTGGCTTACACAGGTGTTGACACTGTAAAAGTTTACCCATGGACCCAGATCGGAGTATATCATGAAAGATTAAAATGGTCAGAGTCCGAACAGTTATGGGCAAAAGGCAGGGAATACATTCACATGGAGAATTTGATTTAATGATTCACCACTGTAAGGGGTTTAACTCTTAAAACATGGGTCCTAAATAAGCAATTCTGGGTCGGATGGGCATGAAGCTTGGAGATAACACATTTCTGATCGCTGTTTATTTTCTGCTTCTTATCCGCTCTGACTGTTCCACATTCATTAAAGTGCATTTTATCAATACACAACTTGTTATAGTGAGACATTTGCCAATGCACAATGACATAATCCAATTGCCCGACACCAAACAAAGCTCTTCTGTTCCAAATTCCTTAGCTCAGTTAGTCTCAAATTGCTGTCAAGTTATGTGTGACAACATCAAACATCTGTGCAATCTATTAAACATCAGGCACTAGATTGAACAAGGATAAGAAGTGTATGGCTACTTAACTGCCACATTAAGCCAACCTATGAGAGATATTCCCTTTGATCCAACTATCCCTCCCCATCTTCTCTGCAAGAAAAAACAAACCTGCTTTCTCTCACTCCCAGTTGTGATGAAGGACATCAGACCTGGAAGGTTAACTCTGTTTCACTTTCCACAGATGCTGCCTGACCTGCTGACTTGTTTCCAATATTTTCTATTTTTACTTCAAAGTATTTTACTTTAGGGGAAATGCAAGGTTCTGTTGTTCACAGAAGGTATAAATTTTAAATTTTAATTTTTCAAATTTAAATTTAGACATACAGCATGGTAACAGGCCCTTTTGGCTCACGAACCCATGGTGCCCAATTACAACCAATTGACGTAGAACCCCTGGTACATTACGAAGGGTGGGGGGAAACTGGAGCCCCCGGGGGAAACCCCACGCAGACACAGGGAGAACGTACAGGCTCCTTACAGACTGCGCAGGATTCAAACTGCGGTCGCGATTAGTGGTGCTGTAACAGCGTTGAGCTAACTGCAAATTAGGATGGAAGGACCATAATAGATTTGGAATAGCTAAACCAGTGATACCAAAACTTTGGATGGAAACTATTCAAGACCTGAACAATGTAAAGTATGTCAACAGAGAATACTTTTGTTACACAGGCCAATGTTGGATAATATTGTTGGAGAAACTACACAGAATACTGAAAAGAGCTTCAGACAAAGTTAATGACTTGCACAACATGTCTTATACTTAAACCTATAAATCATTGGAACAAATCTATATTAATTGCACTCCAGAGCTAAGGGTACGTACATCCAGTGACTGAACTATCAAGAGGGGAAAATCTTCAAAACAATTATTTATCAACTGAATGCAGGATTCAGGAAGATTAATCAATATATCCCCTGAATATTTTACTCTCAACTTTTTTGGAGAATTACTTATCATTTAGTAAAAATCTAAGAGTGATCCTTTTGCTAACCAAACATTATTTTTAAAGCACTATGTTGTGTGAAGCTGAATGCTTTAAGTTCCCCGGAAACCAACGGAAAATTTATTTTTAGCTTGATGTAGTTTAGTCTGAGTTCAAGGACCTTGGTTTCTTCACGCTGCTGGTATATGCACAAACAATCCGAATGGCTTGGGTTTCCATCACTCGAAATCTACACGAGTGGAAAAAGAAGAAAAACATTGCGCATCGATGGGGGAAAGCATCAAATGGAAGTGGTGGGCTGAGGGCACCATTACTGTGCTACACTCATTGATCCCCAAAAAGAGTAACTGAAGTGGAAACGCAATATGAATTGATGAATAATACTTGTTGAGATTGATCACTGTTGCAGCAAAGAAGACTGCACATTATGAGACCTGTAACAGCTGGCGATCAACTGAATCCAACTGAGGAATGAACAAATTTAAAACTGACCTATTTGATTATTTCTTTCCCCTCTAACTAACTGCAGCAGCCATCATAAATCTACCCAAAACCACAAAATACACTGCTATTGCAGTCAACTCAATTTTTTTTTAAAACACACACGACAGTGTATAATAATCACACGCACAGCAAGACCCGCGACATTTTCTCTGAACAGAACAAGTCCAGAATTCATGATATTGGAATCAGATAATTTTACTTCAAAATTATGGTGTAATCTATAGGTGAAACTGGAATGCCATAGATTGGGATGGGGACTGGGGGAGGGAGTGTGTTGAGAGGGAAAAGTCTTTGTCATTGCACCGCGTCAAAGTTCAATCGTCAGGCAGAGACAAAAGATGAGCTTGTCAGAGTCAGGCAGTGCATTTCTATTCATGCTTAATTCCAGTTCTGGAGCCCATGGAATAACCAGATGAGTGCAATGAGCAGTTGGCACCATTTATCATGCATCTGAGAGTTGACTTCATTTGTCCCAGTTATTTTTTTTTTCAGAACGATTTCTGGCTTAAGAATCTTTGAAACTGACCTCTCACAGTTTAATGGGTCAGAATGAGTGTCGTCCAATGCAGCAGTTCAACTGAGCGGCAAAAATGGATCTCATGAGAAATCCATGTCAACAGAAGAGCCGTGTGTATTAATCAGGAGTGGGGAAGAGTCCAACACACTCACACTGATGTTGCAGTTGACAACTTACAAATGGTGGCAGCTGTTCCCTGCCTTCATCCAGTTATTTTATGTGCTGTAGGACTGGAACATAGCACAATTATCATCTGGCAGACAACACTATAACAGTGAGTGCAACAAATTAGTTCCCCACAACCTTCATCAGACTAAATTTAGCAGGATGACTGTTTTCTGCTAAGATTACTATATCCGCAAGGGATACAGGACAAAAATAGTACTGTAATTTAGTCAAAGATGAAATGGCACCAAATATGCTCAAGATTTTGCTCTCAACCCCATTTTAACTCGGCAAAAGATAGCTTAACTCCCAATTATCCACAGGTCTCGACTCATTGGCAGATCCACCAAAATAAATCAGATTGTCCATTACATATCAAAACGTTTGTTCTATTGCAAGGACAAGTCAGAGAATGACGAGACGTACTAATTACTAAAACTGAGAATAACAATGTGGAAAATTACCAAAATTATATCCTGATTCAGCGTCTCAATCTAGAACATTAGCAGTAGGTGATAGGTCGGGATAGATGAGGGAAGGAAAGTTTAGGGGAGACATCAGCGGTGAGTCTTTTTATTTTTATATACACGTACATACACACACGTACATACACACACGTACATACACACACGTACATACACACACGTACATACACACACACACATACACACACACACATACACACACACACATACACACACACACATACACACACACACACACATACACACACACACATACACACACACACATACACACACATACACACACACACACACACACACACACACACACACATACACACACACACATACACACACACATACACACACATACATACACACACATACATACACACACATACATACACACACATACATACACACACATACATACACACACATACATACACACACATACATACACACACATACATACACACACATACATACACACACATACATACACACACATACATACACACACATACATACACACACATACATACACACACATACATACACACACATACATACACACACATACATACACACACATACACACACACACATACACACACACACATACACACACACACATACACACACACATACACACACATACATACACACACATACATACACACACATACATACACACACATACATACACACACATACATACACACACATACATACACACACATACATACACACACATACATACACACACATACATACACACACATACATACACACACATACATACACACACATACATACACACACATACATACACACACATACATACACACACATACATACACACACATACATACACACACATACATACACACACATACATACACACACATACATACACACACATACATACACACACATACATACACACACATACATACACACACATACATACATACATACACATACATACATACACATACATACATACATACACATACATACATACACATACATACATACACATACATACATACACATACATACATACACATACATACATACATACACACACATACATACACACACATACATACACACACATACATACACATACAAACATACACATACATACATACACATACATACATATACATACATACATATACATACATACATATACATACATACATATACATACATACATATACATACATATACATACATATATATGCATACATATATATGCATACATATATATGCATACATTTATATATACATACATATATATACATACATACATACATATATATATTTATACACATATATACACACACACACACACACACCACACACACACCACACACACACCACACACACACCACACACACACACACACACACATAAAAAAAGAGTTGTAGATGCCTGGAATGTCTTGCCAGGGGTGGTGGAGGAGGCTGAAACATTAAGGGGATTCAAACCGTGCATCTTGGCGCCTCACAGTTTGGCGGGCAGCAACCTCCTTTGAAGTAGACCGCAGAGCCCACCTCACTGACAAAAGGCAAAGGAGGAAAAACCCAACACCCAACCCCAACCAACCAATTTTCCCTTGCAACCGCTGCAATCGTGTCTGCCTGTCCCGCATCGGACTTGTCAGCCACAAACGAGCCTGCAGCTGACGTGGACTTTTTACCCCCTCCATAAATCTTCGTCCGCGAAGCCAAGCCAAAGAAGAGATAGGCACATGGATGAAAGATACTGGGTTACAAGGACATAAAGGCTTAGTATATGTAGGTCAGCACTACATCGAGGCCTGAAGGGCTTGTGATGATCTATGTCCTAAAGCAAAGAAAAACAGGGAGCACATGGAGACAGGTAGAGGGAGGAAAGGGAGGTGGGGTAGAGGCAGCGGCTGGAAGATGCTGTGGAAATGTAAAAGGCTGTAGATGCTGGAATCTGATAAGGGAGGGACAATTGGCTGATCCAAGAGGAGAATGGATACGAGAGAGAGAGAGAGAGAGAGAGAGAGAGAGAGAGAGAGAGAGAGAGAGAGAGAGAGAGAGGGGGGGTGGGGGAACCCAGGATCCCTGAAATTGGAAACATTCTTACCATTGACATGCAGACTAGCCAGGCTGGATAGGAGGTGTTCTTCTAATCTGCATTTGGTCTTAAGCAAGCAAGCAACGGAGAAGGCCACGGACATAGAGTTTGGTGTGAGAATGGGAAGTGGAGTTAAATAGCATGCAAATGGAAGAAGTGAGGTGTCCTCGTCACCCAGTCTGTGCTTAGTCTCACTCATGGTCAGGAGGCCACGTCAAACATGTAATAGATACAAAATGGCTTCCAGTTACTTACCTGGGTTACTCGATCAGCCCATGACTTGACTGCTAAGGAAGCCAAGGTCATAAAGCATATTGGGAGGTACCTCTACCTGAACAATTCTGGCTTGAAAATGTATTTTCCTTCCTTCATTGATGTCTAAATCCTAGAACTCCCTCCTAGAGAGCATTGTGGGTGCACCTTCACACACACTGTAATAGATCTAGAAGGTGCTCTATGATGGCTTTCCAGTAATGCACTTAGAACATTACAGCACAGAAAACAGGCCCTTCAACACTTCCAGTCTGTGCCAAACTATTATTCTGCTTAGTCCCACCGACCTGCACCCAGTCCATCGCCCTCCATGTCCCTCCCACACATGTACCTGTTCAAATTTTTCTTAAATTTGAAAATTGAACCTGCATTCACCACTTCAGCTGGCAGCTCATTTCACACTCCTTTTATGAAAAAATTCCCATTAAACTTGTCCCCCTTTCACCCTTAACCCATGTCCTTTGGTTTGTATCTCACCGAACCTCAGAGGAAAAAGCCTACTTGCATTTACCCTATCTACACCCCTCATAATACCTCAATCATTCTTCTGCACTCCAGGGAATAAAGAACTAACCTACTTAACCTATCCCTCTACCTTAATTTAAAAAAAATATAATTGAAAGGATTTAGTCATACAGCACGGTAACAGGTCATTTCAGCCCACGAGTCTGTGCTGTCCAATATATAGCCAATTAACCTATACGCCTTGTACATTTTTTTTTGAAGGGTGGGAAGAAAGCAGAACCCCCCCCCCCCCCATGGAAAACCCATGCAAACACGGAGAGTTTTCAAACTACTTATCGACAGCACAGGATTTGTATTCCGGTCCCAATCACTGATGTTGTAAAGGCATTGCACTAAACCCCGCTTCAACCTTGCCAGTCAGTTCGTGAAGTCTCGGCAACATCCTAGTAGATCTTCTCTGCCCTCTTTCAATCTTATTTACATCTTTCCTGTAGTGAGGTGACCAAAACTGCACACAATACTCCAAATTTGGCCTCACATTTGTCTTGTACAAATTCCCAAATCCTGTACCTAATACTTTGATTTATGAAGGCCAATATGCCAAAAGCTCTCTTTACAGCCCTGTTCACCTGTGATGCCACTTTCTGGGAATTATGTATCTGTATTCCCAGATCCTTTTGTTCCTCTGCATTCCTCCAGAGCCCTATCACTTACTGTGCAAGTACTACCTTCCAAAATGCAACACCTCACACTTGTCTGTATTAAACTCCATCTGCCATTACTCAGCCCATTTTTCCAGCAAGTCCAGATCCTTCCGCAAGCTTTGAAAACCTTCCTCAATGCCTCCAATCTTGGTGTCACCTTAACCTTGTTTCTTTCTAAATTTGGCACTGAGCTGAGAATCAATGGTTTACGTATAATAGGCTTTTCATTTAAAAGCTCAGTCAAGTTTTAAAAACGTGCAATTCGCACACAGCACCCTGATGCTTTTCCAGCTTTCTCCATCATTATCATTAATATTTTGACCTACCACAGCATTTATAGAAAGGAATTAGACCTGTGCGCACACTGGATGTTTTGACTGCCCCCCCATCCCCCCCCACCATGGTAATCTAACATCAGGAAAGATCAACAACGGCTGGGAGGCCTCCCACTTGCCAAAAGTCAAACAAAAGGCCTACTTCTTCCAGCTCACATTCCTCTCAGCACCTTAAGTTAAATGATGGGCAAGGAGGAGCCTACGATGCATGTTGAGTGGGAGGAGCACAGGCTCCACATACATTAGATATTTAAGATGCAGCCTCCAGGCTGTCTTAAGACTCTTCACATTTTTCATGAGGAGAAACTCTGCAGGAAGACCCATGTCAAGCAACTTTAATCCTCACTGGATATAGTGTGTACAAGGACCATTTTAAACAGTATTACCTCTGCTCTTGAAAGCTAAGCAGTATTCCAGTGCTTCTGATAACCTACTGCAACGTTTGGGTGAAAGTAAGCACACCAGCGTTCAAACCAGATTTTAAAAAAATGCCAGACAAAATTTTCCTCTGGCTTTTCTGGCTGATTTTTCTGCTCTGCAACTTTCCTCCGTGCCATAGCCGGGTTCAAAAAGCACCGCGGAGAAGGGGGGCTGCAAAGCTTCCAAAGATCGTCGCCTGCTGCGACGATGAGCTGAGAGAGGTGAAGGCTCAGGTGGCGAACCTGACTGGCCTCTTCGCTGAGCTGAGCAGAAAGCAGGAGACTGACTGGATAAACGTTGTGATGCAGATGATGGAGGTGGAGAACAGCTGGCGTCAGATTGAATCCCGCATTACTGAAGCTGAAGGAAAATACTCCGAAGTGAACAACCGGATAGACATTATCCAGCTTCAGGCAGCTCAAACAGTCACACAGACATCAGCAGGTAAAGGGGCAATAACTGGGGACGCACGCATTGCTCAATCGTAACTCCATAAATTTTAGTTTTAAAAGGTGGCGAAACAAATAGCCACTGCTCTCATTCATCAAATGTGAACAACTTAAACTTTTATATGGACTTTAGACGGGTAAAAATGTTCTAATGGTTTTTAAAAAAAATTTGACACAGGAAAAGCCGCATGTTCAATTAGTACAGCACAGCTGTAAAATATAGTCTGGGAGCTTTCTTCAATGAGACTGGGTTCAAAACTCACAAATCAAAAGCTCTCAATGATGTCAAAAATAGTACAAATGCAATCAGTAGGTGCATTTTCATGGAAATGTAAATAGTGCTTCATGAAAACATTTCAATGCTTCCAAATGGAATCACCCCCAAATCACGCTAAAATTCTTAGGGTTTATATGGCTAAAGTAATGCAATTACCTGATCAAATTTAACCGTGAAAAAGTCAACTAAATGGAGTGAAGGATTTGCGCTTTGAGATTTAGTTTACATTGAAATGTAATGAGATCAACTTTCATAGGTTCACCTCGAAAATAAAATTAAGCTTTAAGTACATTTTTAATGGAAAACATTGAAGTAAAAGCACTTGATAGTTTATGTTGTTTTAAACTCAATCTGCCTTTGAGTAAAAATTATTCTCAAACCATATCTTTTTCAGGACCTGACCTCTGAACAGAACACATCAAAAGCACTTTTTTTTTAAAAACCATGAAGTAGTCATTAATGCAGAAGTTATCTAATTTAGTTTATTTCTGACCAACTACAGTGTGCAAAGGAAATACTGATACGAAAGTTATTAAATCTTTTTTAATTTTACAAGATTAAATGTCTTCGTTCTCCTCACAAGAAGTTGAAAAAAAATTCTATCGCACTTTAAAGTACAGGTACACAATCCTTTATTCGGACATCTAAAATCCGGAAAGCTCAGAAATCCGGTAGGTGGGGAGAGACCGGCAGCGCGAGCCGGGCGGGAGACCGGCAGCGCGAGCCGGGCGGGAGACCGGCAGCGCGAGCCGGGCGGGAGACCGGCAGCGCGAGTCGGGCGAGGGGGGAGACTGGCATCACAACTGGAAGGAGGTGGGGGTGGATACAGCAGCACAATTCGGGTGGGCTTAAATCTGGCTTTCTCAAATCTGGAAAAATCCAAAATTTGGAACACACTGCCCCCCAAGGGTTCCAGATGAAGGGTTATGTACCTGTATTAGCAGAATTTATCTTTAACAATATTATTCATGTGAACCAGGTTAATGCTACAGCTAATAATTAGGACTGTTCTGTTCACAAACTGGGGCTGATCTGACCTTTTAAAAAAATTTTTACCTTTGCTGAGGTACTGTGAAACAGCAAGTTACAAAGAATTTCAAAACTTTGCTGTGATTGAAATGCTCCAACTCCATCCTTAAAATACACACTCTACAGATGGAACAGATTAAATGCATTTCATCTGAGTACCTCTAGCTGGAGTTCAAGAATAGAACAAAGACTTTAGGTTAGAAATCAGTGCACTGTTACACAAAACAGCCACTACATTTTATTTCACTCAGTTTCAGTGCTCGTCACATAATACCACCCCAGTGTTACACAGAATTCTCTTAGAAAGCTGGCCAAATCTGATAAGAATTTTGAGGAGTCATAAATTCTCATGCTGATGATGCAAATCAGTCAACTCATCAATTACAATCTAAATGTGATGCATGAAAGACTCCCTATTTATGTTTTTATCTCAAATAAATAGCCATCAGGAGTCCAGAACCCAGAGAAGATTTTTCTTAGTATTTATACGATTTATGTCTGTTTTGGGAAAACAAATCCAATTCATTATTTTTTTGCCTTTTACAGTTAACATCAGCTGTCAGCTTCTGCAATAATTTATGGACAAGTATCAAAACCACTCATAACAGTTACTCCAAATCAAAGCATTTAATCAGTAGACCCTTTAAAACTGCCGTGTAAAATATGGTTAACCGGACAAATTTCCCAGTTAGCAGCCCAGTTACGCAGCAGTTAGTTAGAAAGGGTCTGACCCAGTCAACCCCGTCAGAATCCACCCGGGTCCCTGACCTACCTAGGAGACAGTCAGGGACTCCAGTTAAACCCACCTAGGTCGCGTCCACAGGCTATTCAAAAATGAAAATGGCCGGCCCGCTTATTCCGGTGACGTCAGCGCTTGTGTGCGTGCATCACCGGGCAGCCAGCATCCCGAACATCCGGCAGTACTTCCTCCTGATGAGAACGTGTCGTGTCATTGCAGGGACGGGAGCCCCCCCTTTAAATTGCCGGGCTGGCGATTTCATGGGTAGATCCCCCTGCAATTTAAAAGGTGCTGTAAATGCACCTAGGTCCCAAGAGGATGAACTAGATGCTGCAGTTTAAAAGAGGCTAATGTCTTGACCAACATCCCCCTCATCCAATTTCAACAAAACTCTGAATGACTTGATGTCCAAATCTCAAATAATCAATTGTTAATATGGAATGTAAACCTCCGATTATTTAATCAATCTGTAATCCTATTTTATTGTCAGTTACTGAGCCTTTGTTTTTTTAAATATACAAAGTAATGAAAATAATTGCATAATATCACTCCACAGAATCCAGTTTCCAATCACTGTTATTCTGCCATCATTCAGACAAATATCTACATAACAGACTGACCACTTTGAAAGTTTACTACTTGTTCAGAAATTTCCTTGAATTTCCTTGCATCAGTTTCACAATAAATTTGTTCAGAGGAGAAATGTGAACATCTTAAAAGGCCAGAAGACCATTCACCATAACAGCTGTTGGACTTGTTCACTGTTCTCATTAAGTCAAAATTATGTTGTCTAATTGCGGCTGGACTGAACCCGGACCTGAACCCAACTGCTAGATTCAAATGATCAAGTCCATAGGACATCCTTTTAATGATCAAATCAAAATTTGCACAAAGATTTACATTTAAATCTAGGGATACACCACAGTACAGGCCACTTCGGCCCACAAGTATGTGCCGCCCAATTTACACCCAATTAACGTACACCCCACCCCACTCCCCGTATGTTTTTAATGGTGCCAGAGCTCCTGGGGAAAACCCACGCAGACACAGGGAGAACGAACAAACCCCGCACTGGTGCTGTCAAGGGGTGGCGCTAACCTCTAAGCCAACCGGGCCATCCCAAAGTAGACATTAAAATTTCCACCTTCCCTGAAATTAAGAAGCAAGACCAAGTGAACAATGCATTTTCCACCGAAGTGTGCACAAAATACCTCTCAGTTATGGAGTTGCAGAGTATCAGTTAAGCTCACACGTGCCACACAATTCAGTTGACACCTAATTATCACATCTGGTGCACAGCCCCCTCAGCTCTTTCACCCACAGTGGAAGTAAAGCTATCCAAAGGCAGAGGTCCAGCCATAGGGAAACGAATATTAAGAAAAGAAAATGCTGGAAATACTTAGCACATCAGGTAATGTCTCTAGCGAGGGAGAAATAAAGTTAGTCCTTCAAATTGATGATTTTTCATCTGATTACTACTCAGGATCCAAAAATTAAATGTTTTATTTCTTTTAAAATTACTTCTCACATACTCTGGGTAAGACGCTACTTTTCCCAACATCAAGTTTAAAATAGGCCACGTGTATTTGCTTTCAGCTCAGTTGGATCAAAAATTACTTGCAGAAAGACTTGACAATGGCATCAATAAAAGTGCAAACACAGAATATTAGATGGGTGAGCACTGATCTCAAATGATAGCTGGGACTAGACTGGACTTGTACAGCTTTTTAAGAAAGTTTGATGGGGACAAGAGGACCAATGATCATCTTTTGTTGGAAGTGGATTGAAATGGGTTTGGAAGGAAAGACGAATGAAACAACAACAAAAAAAATATCCAGAAAAATAGGGTAGAGAATTCAAAGGTCGACACAAAATGTAGATTCAGGGAAACTATACCAATGTACTGGAGATAAAATTTATATGGGAACATGATAAAATTGTGCACATCCCCTCCTGCTACCGAGAATGCTTCTTTATGCAAAATTCATATGGCGGCATTTGCAAAAGAGCTTTGACGTCCTCAGGGTGCACCAGTTGCCACTATTAAGAAGCAGCTCTTCAATCTCCTCCCAGTAAATTTAAAACAAAAATCAAACTATAGTTGTCTAACAAGCTAAACGATACAAACTCAAACTTACAAATGGTAGATACTAAGAGTTTACTCCCCATTTTAAGAGGCTTATTTCAAAAACTCCTTCCCATTGAAAACAAAAAAAACTGTTAAATGTAATACTTCACATGGACCTCAGCTTGAAAGACAGTCTCCAAATATGATAAAGTTTTTTTTTGGTCACATACAATGCACATAAGCACTGAAATTCTTACTAGCTGCAGCTAAACAGGTACCTCATGAAAAAGTTCAAAAGCATACATTAAAAGTATAATATGTTCCTTATCTTTTGATGCAATGAGCGGTTTCAATTTAATTGGAACAAAACCCTCCTTTGAAGCAAAAATTTGTTAAGTGAATGCCCACTGACGAGGAGAGACCAGGATATAATTACAAAGTGACCGAGATATATATATATATATGTATATATGCACACACACACACACACACATATACATAGCATTCGTAAATTGTTTTCTTATTGCTCTATTTGGCCTGGCTTCAGAGTGGCAGAGAAGAGAACAGTAGAAGGCTTTTTGCTTTAGTGAGTTCCTTTCATGAACAGAGCAGTGAAAGAAATCTGCAAGTTAGGAAAAGTGAGGCAACAAAAAAAAGTAGCCTCTTTATACAATGTCTCTAAAACAAGTCAATGATCACAAATTGTTTTTATTTAAAACGCAGGGATCCCAAAGCACTAATGTAATGTTTAACCTTCTATTTGCAGATGCTACGTATGACTGCAATACATTGTACCAAAAAAATTACCGCATTTCTGGTGTGTATAAATTGCCTGCAGACGAGTTCCTGGGAACTCCAGAATTAGAGGTGACACTTTTTCAAATAAATTTCCTTTTTTTTCCCCTATGCTGTACGTGTGTATTGCCGCTAGGTTTTTTTTAAAACCGAGCTGGATTTGTACGGACTGCGACTTGCTGGTCTCTTTTTAAAAGATCTGGGAATGTTGCAAGAGAATAATCGAAATATTACCACTTTCTTCACTTTATTGCATTGTTTTCAAAACAGGCAAATGGATTTTACATTTGGATCCCTCATCATATCTTGTTTTTGTCCCATGACCTGTGTTTTTTTAAAATCTAATCACCAGTGTTGCAGCAGGCTGAGTAGTGACAGTGACAGTACTTACTGCTTCTTTCGCGCGTTGCTGCAATTTGGGAAAGGCATTGGAAGCCTGAATCAGTGACCCAAGTCGGTCGGTGTCAAGCAGCGACACTCGCTGCTGGACAGGAAAGCTAAACAGTTAAACAGGCCTGCAGATGCTTGGGTTGAGGGCCATCCACAAAAGTGCTGGAGAAACTCGGCAGGTCATGCAGCATCCATTGGAAGCAAAGGGCAACCAACATTTCAGACTTGAGCCGTTTGCCAGGCACAAGCAAAAGCCTGCCAGTGCCTGAATAAGAAGGTGGAAGGAGAGGAGGGAGGAAGGGGCGGAATCACAGGCTAATAGGCAGAGGAGATAAGAAAATGAGGTGACAGGGAGGGAGATTAGCTCTCAAATAGGAGGAAATGAGAAGTTGATGTGATGTCATGCGTTTGGAAAGTGCCGGAGACAAGGTGCTACACCTTTAATTTGCAGGTAGCCTCGGTTTGGCAGTGCATATGTGGTTTTTAGACTGCAGGCATGCAACGGCACACTCAATGGAACTTGCCGTTACGTGGGCAGTCTAAAAAGGAATTTTTAGTCAATTCCGGCAACGCGATTTATCCTGCAGGGCCCCTGCTACATTTCGGGGGAATGCAGACTAAATCGCACTGCATAACTCGCCTCGTGGATTCGACGTTCAACTGCTGGTGCAGGCCACGTAAAAGCACTAGGACTAACGCTCAAAGGAACTTAAGGCATGCAGTGTAAACGTCCACAAGGTGGACTGCAAAGGTAAACTAGACTGAATAGCTGATGAACTCCACAAAAAGTATTGAGATGAGCTTAAAAAAAATCACCAAGGTTGCTTTTAAACTTTATAGTTGGAACCCATGAAATAAACTTCTCAATGATGCAAGAAAAATACAAATATAATAAGTCAGACTCAGAGCGAAGACAAGTTCATGCTTTAAATTAAGGTCACACCTAAAACTATCTTGCAGTCTTCCTGCCTCTTTGCTTCTGAGCTTTTAAATTTTCAGGATTAAAAAAATAGATTGATGAAAATATGTTTTGATGGACCAAAAAAAATTGAGAAATGGATCCTAAAGATTCTTAAATAAGAATATTTCTGTATAATGCACAAAATGTATCTAACAGGATATACCCAACAGAAAAATGAAACGAAAATGCTCCACGTGGGACCAAAATCATATTACAGGTTGTTCCTCTCTCATGGCGCTGTGTGGTCCGGCATGTTTGAATCTGCCGCTGTTAGTGCAAACTCTTTACAGACAGCGCAGGACTCAAACCCCGGTCCCGATCGCTGGCGCTGTAAAGGTGTCGCATTATTATTTCTTATTTTACGCTTTGTTCTACATTTTATAGGTTTACATAGGGGGGTTCCCGTAGGGGTCAATTTCTGTTTTCTGGCATTTTCTGTGGTCACAACCTGTAGTGAGTTTGCTCAAGCTTGGAATGAGGCACTGAATGTGCTCAGTTTCTCAAATAGTGAAAGAATTCATGTACTATTGAAGCATACTGCCTATTACTTCATAAATGTTGTTATAGGTTTATTGTGACATGGACACTGTCGGTGGTGGCTGGACTGTTATACAGCGTCGAAAGTCTGGTTTAAGTTCTTTTAATCGTGATTGGAAGCAGTACAAGCGAGGATTTGGGAATATCCGTGGGGACTTCTGGTTGGGAAATGAACATATTTTTCGATTAACCAGACAACCAAGTATACTCAGGATAGACATGGAGGTAACCATTACAATTTTTGTTTACGCCAAATTATGACCAAGTTATTCCAGACTGAATTTACAATTAAAAGAATGAAATGTCTTCAGTATCTGTGAACTGATATAATCAATCATATTCAATAGCATGCTGGCATCAGCACAGAGTTGCAAATAAACCATTAAATGACAACCCATGTAATTGCAGGACTGGGAAGGAGAGAGTCGTTATGCAGAATACAGCGACTTTTCAATAAGCAATGAAATAAACAGCTATAAATTAATCATTGGAACTTACAATGGGACAGCTGGACGGGACTCCCTCAGGTACCACAACAACACAGCTTTCAGCACCAAGGATAAAGACAATGACAAATGTGTGGATGACTGCGTACATTTCCGCAAAGGTAAACGGAAAAATACAAGATGGCACCTGGCACTTCAATAGGTCACGGCACTTTCACAATGTTGCATTAAGATCTCTCTGATTGCACAAGGCAAAGAAATATGCAGGGAATTTGTGAAAACTGATAAATAAAACCATATTCTTACATCAATCTCAAATGCAATTGATAATAATAATGTGCTTGTTATATATTGTCTACAATGCACAAATGCATTGTAATTCTTATTTGCTGCAGTCAAACCGATACTTCATGAAACACAATAGTACATAAAATTAACTGGATACATACAAATGATAGGTTGTCAATAATCAGTGTTTAAAAATTAGTATACAATGGTGCAGGCATTCCTGTTGTGTAACAGGGGCAGGGAGGGGAATGTTCAAGACCCTGATTTATTACAGGATTTAGAATTTCACAATATAGCTAATTACTTGTCATTCTTTTGTCTGTAGGAGGCTATTGGTACAACTGTTGCACAGATTCCAATCTGAATGGAGTTTACTATCGTCAAGGGCAGCACACCTACAATTCTGATGGCATTACATGGTACGGCTGGCATGGTTCAAGTTACTCTCTTAAGTATGTTGAAATGAAGATTCGCCCACAAAGCTTCAAGCCTTGAGAGCTACAACACGTCCATGACTTCATTCACGAGAAACATAACAGTTATTGTTGATTGAAGGATTCTTCCATCCAAACTTTGGGTATCTATGCAGACATTTCTTTCCCTCTCTACTATCTACTCAGTTACAAACAAAAAAACAACCGAAATCAATAAATGAATGGAAAGAACTAGACCCCACAATAGATCTTGGAAATTTACACAGAACGTAAATAAGAGGTTTTTTTAAATCATCAATGGAATAAAACGACAAATTGATTTCAGTCTGGAAATTGGGTACTTTAAGAATTAGTGATGACACCATTCCAAAGGTTAACCAAAAGATTCAAAATCATATTAGTTTCCTTCATATTACAGACCAAAATGAAATGATTTGTTTTAGCTCTCTTCAAATTCACACGCACACATCAAGTGGCAAAACATTTATGAGAAAAATATTTTTTTCAGTGGCATTTTTGTGTCTAGGAGATCATTTGCAATAGCAAGTTTGGACTGCAAGGACTAGACAAGATATTATACTGTGTTAAAGGCTCTATATAAATACACACTGTTATTGTCTCTGATGGGATACAAACAGATCAAATGTTACTCTCTCTTTTCGCTGCATCAGGAGAAAAGAATTCTCAAGGTTCCAGTTAAAAAAAGTGTTTATTTTGTGTGTTCATTAAGAAGCTATATATAACAATAAAATGCAGTTCTTAAAAAAAAAATCATTTTCCTTAAAAAGGGATGTTGGGTTGCATCTCATTTTTCTAGGCCAAAAAGGCATCACATGGTCTGACACCCACCAGTCCCATTCACATTCATTCTTCCCAGTTTAATCTCATGGTGCACCACCAACCTACCGCTGGATGCAGATCTGTGATTGGAAAAAGCCAATTCTGGGGTCGGGGAGGGGGAGGTGGAGGCGTGAGGGGGAGGGAGCAAGAACATTTCATTTTCATTAACACAGTACAGTAAAATCCCAGTTATCTGGAATTCAGGCAACCAGCAGCCTCTGAAAAATGTAACTGGAGTCTATTCCGTTGACAAAAGCATCCAACTTCAAGGCATTGCAGTGTTGTTGCACATTGACTGCCCTGACATCACATTCATTTGCCAGTGAGTCGAGGGCTAGTGCATAGGCAGCATCATTTTCCCCAGGTTTCTGGCATCTAGTCTGCAACTGGTGTCAAGTAAGCACCACGTTCCGTGACGCTGCGTAGTAAGCAGTCAGACGTTCCCGGGCTATAGCTAGAGGGGTAGCTCCTTGCGTTACGGCAAAAGGGATCTCACCTAGCAGAGAGTTCAGGTGGCCCCACTGTATCGTCTCATCGACCACAATGTTTCAAGCCATGTAGTAATTGAAACAAGCAATCCAGTGGTTGAAAATTTCTCTGGCCCTCGGGGCAGACTGGTCGATTATCAGCCGCACTGGCTTGAGTGTTGCACCCATTTCTGCTAATAAAGTTGAAGTGCCAGTTGATGAAGTAGACAAAGACGATGCGGTCAAACAATATTCATGCCTTTTATTAGCAGAAACTTGTGGTACAATAATGAAAGACAATGGGTGCAGATACAATTATATCCAAGGGGAGTGTCTTTAACGGTAGAGTTAATGCACAGCCAACATTAGTACAGCAAGGCTTGCCAGAGGGGAGACAGGCAGCTTAGCAGAGATTCACCATACCTATGAAAAACGTGTCAGACTTCTCCTCTGTAATTTTTGATGAGACCCTAACTCATGAGCAGGACATTCGTGAGATTATATCAAGCATGGTAAGAATACATCCCCTGGTTACTGTCTGGCACCCTTCCTCTACTCCTCTGTGTGGAATAACATCTGGAAGAAGAAATGAAGATAGAGAATGGAAAGTATTATGGATGGGGTGTGACAATGTTCGTCACCAAGACTAGATAGGTAGCCCAACCACTGAACAAGTCCAAGCAGACAGCTCATTAAAAAAAAAGGAATGCTGGAGAAACTCAGCAGGTCAAATAGACATAACCAACATTTTGGGCTTGAGCCCTTCATCAAGGTACTACATCAGCTGCCAGATGGGGTTCTTGCTATAGTGAACAAACTTACAGAAGAGATTAACCTATTTTACCACACCGTCATTAACCTACCCCTGCCTGGTGCATCTGTGACTACCTTATTGAAACAGAGTCTCGTCTTCCATAATAGAAACATTCACCAACGTAGTCTGTCACCGGGTGCCATATCCCTCACTCCGCTGACACCAAACTGCTTTGTGAGAAGAGTAGAAGGGCATGGAACACGCACTTAAAATAATGCACCAATCTGTTGAAGTTGGAATATGTGCATGCTGAGTGCATGTAATGGTGAGAAGCGAGAAAACCCACAGCCAACAGATCAGATCCCAGTCCTGTTGCATCTTTAATAATATCAAGATTATTTTATTGTCATGTAATAAAACAGAAAATGTGATATTATGCAAAGTTTCCTACAGGAAGGCAGACAAAAAAAATTTGTTCAGCAGAAATTGCCCAGTACCCCTTACAACCAGAGAAAGAGAAGCAAACAAATTCTTCTCCAGTGCTTCCGCAATCACACAGCCTTCAGTCCAAACTATCAGCAACCCAAGCTCCAGATGCACACTTCTGACACGATCGTGGAGCCTCCAGTGCCCTTTCACGTCCCGCTTCTGAAAACTGGTACCCCTTCAGTCAGTCTCGAGCCAATCTCCGGCAGTCCGCAGCCTGGTGAGTCCCTTGACTGCAGCCTGCGTGGGTTTCTCACCTTGAGTTGCCGACAGCCTGTGTGTTCTTCAACCTCAGAGACCCTCGCTGGTCCGCTACCAAGGTCACTCTCCTATGGGTCATATCCTCCCTCTCAAAATGCAGGTGTTCTCCCGGTTTTCCGACGTGCAAGACTTCCACTTCCAGGAGTCTGCAACCCCATGTAGCCGCTGCCCATCATAGGCATCATCTTGGGTTAGACCCCGCAGTCATGGGATTTTAAATAAAAGCCTCTTCAGAGCCGACAGCTGTCGGTCTGAGCGGTTGACTCCTGCGGGGGAGCACTGAGACTTATATATAAATATGTCCTTAAAAGAGACAGACTGTGTGTGGGTCACTTCACAAACAGACATTATCATTTCACAAAAGACATCTCATTTGAAATGCAAGAGCTATGCATTAGCAGAGATTTCATGTCCACAGTGACTTTACAGAAACTTTGGAGAATGCTTATGGAGACTTCACAAGTTTGTGTTAATTGGACTGATGTTGTGGAATAAATGGACTATTATCTTTAAGGCAACAGATGTCCAGCCAGAAACTCATTCCGGTGCCAGCAATCTGTCTGGTTGCAATCTGCTGTTCTAAAAGGGGTCATGTGGTTTTGCAAACAGAAATATATTTTTTGGGAGCGGGAGAGAGAAACTCACTTGTACAATGGCTTTTGGAGGCTGCAACATGGCAAGCTGGCAGGCTTGTTGAAACCCCATTTTTGAAGACAGGTTGCAAGTTCTACATTCAGCCTGTCAAAACCCTTGTGGTCCTTTCAAGTGAAAATGGCTGGCGAGAATGTTACTCCTGAAATCAGGGAAACAAGAGGAAATCCGTGGTGACCTGGAAGAAGAGGCTATCATTTGGAAAACCCCGATGGGGCAAGTCTCTTCGGCAAGACACTGAAGTGGCTGATTTGGGGGAAATCAGTTTGTGTGTGTCCAACAAGAAACCAACAAGAACCTTCCTGAGTGGTAACCATTTACCTTTAAGCACCAGAGCTGATGAAAATTCATAAATGTTAAATTCTGTGTACAGTATAAGAATTGCCTGATACCAGTGAACTTGGAGGTGTGAGAAGTGAGATTGGACTGTGAATCAAAGAACTTTCCTGAACATGTACACATTATGTACACGTCGGCTTAGAACTAGAAGGGGGTCAAGTTAAGTTAATAGTAGTAAGTTAAAGTTTAATCCTGTTTTTATGTTTAAAGAAAATTAAAAGCAACTTTTGTTTAAGTAACCATTTGTCTTGATGAATTTCTATTGCTGCTACGTTTTGGGGTCCTCTAGGCTTGTAACACTTCGCTCTCTGTGGGTCTGCACCAGTGGCAGTACTGCCGTTACAAAAGCTTGTTGTAAATGATGGTGGACAAATTAAATGGCTAATAGGAGTTGGGTGTCCCCATCCTCAACGATTGAGGGGGGGGGGGGGAACAACGAAAATGAAACAAGCACATGACTGCAAAAGACAAAGCTGAGGTGGCAGAAAATACATTCATCCAGAAAACCTAGATGCAGTTGCTCTGCCACATCTCCCCACCATCACAGAAGCAGATCTTTGGCCAATTCGATTTACACCGAGTGACAGAAAAAAAATGGACTGCAAACAGCAAAGACAACGAGATGTCCTAGTTGTTATATAGATATTATGAATGCCAGAATTAGACTCACCTCTAACCAAGAACGTGCAGGGGTAATGAAGGTATCTGTTTGACACATGTGGAAAGTAACCCAGATTACATCTTGTTCAGGAAAAGCACACAAAATCCCAAAGTAACTCATTATCAATCGGTGCTCTCTCAATCATTTTCAAAGTGATAGGAGGTGAAGGCATTACAAAGCTGTACTTCTTCCCAACAAGTGCTCATTTGGAACTTTCCAGGCTCCAGTCCCCTTCAGAACTTTAGTTTTAAGTTTAAGTACCTCAAAACACCCAGTACAGTGAAAAGGGTTGTCCTGGGAACAGACTCACAGGCTATCACTAACATTCATATTGCTGTATAAAGTGTACAATTTACAGGGTATGGTAGAATGAGGGACTGTCTTATTGGAACATACAAAATCCAAAGGGCAATGCCAGGGGAGATGAGGGGGCACATTACAAGATTTGAATCCTGCGCTGTCTATAAGGAGTTTGTACGTTCTTCCCGTGTCTGCACGGGTGCTACAGTTTCCTCTCACCATTCAAACGTACCGAGGATTGTTGGTTAATCAGACGTAATTGGGCGGCTTGGGTTAGGGGGCCAAAGAGCCTGTTCTCATGCTGTATGTCTAAATTTAAATTAAAAAGAAATGATAAAGGCACAGTCATTTAAATTTAAGACATACAGCACAGTAGCGGGCCCTTTCGGCCAACAAGCCCTAGCCACCCAATTGATCTGCATCCTTGGCATGTTTTGAAGGGTGGATGCACCAGAGGAAAACCCTTAATGACAACACCAGATTTGAACCCTGGTCGCTGTAACAGCAGCTAAATGCCTCGCTAACTGTGCTGCCCCAAAACTCAATTTACTATTTAAGCCATTTAGAAATTTGTTCCCTCACACGGTGGTGAAATTCTGGGATTCTCTGCCCCAAACAGCTGGCTCATTGGATGTATTTAAAGAGAAGGTTGATAGATTTTTGAAAGATAGGGGATTGAAGCTCATGGGGATCTAGTATGGGACAGGAGATGAAGCCTTGGGGAGATCGGACTAAAACACATTGAATGGCAGGGGCCCATCCTGCTCCTACACCCAGTCTTGTATGAATTCAGTGGGCATCAAGGGAAAAACACTTTCATTTTAGGAGTCACACCCCTTACAGAAGAAGATGGTTGTGGTTGCTACTGGTTAATCATCCCTGCTCTTGATAATATTGCAGAGTTCCACAGGGTAGTGCCCCACACATTGACCATCTTAATGGCTTCCCTTCCACCTAAAGTCAGAAGTAGGGATGTTCGCTGTCTTGTAAGTAGCCCGTTGGGCAGCAAGTCCTCGATAGCATTTAGACAGTGGCTGATATGTGACAAGTAACATACGTCCCACAAGAGTGGAATAATGCCTCGCCCAAACATGAGGCAGTCTACCCACTTACCCTCAGAGTCTTTGCTGTGTTCCCCATCACCACCTGATTGTTCTCCCTTGTCCACAAACAACACATGTGGCTGTAAGAACATAGCAGTCTCTGTGCTTCCTTCGGCAGGTGACGCACCAAAGCCTTTTTTCCCCATCCAAAATTGACAAACAAAAGCCTGTCGGAAAACCCTCGGTCTTCCTTGATGAGCTCTACTTCAACAGTTGATTTGCTTCCCATCCAATCATTTTCTGCACTACTGGTGCAACTTGGCTGCAGTGTTTACCATCTACAAAATACAGGGTAGTCACTTGCTTTGTCTACATTATCGGGACTTCCAAGCTCCCTGACCTCCACTATCCAGAAGGACAAGTGCCACAGATACAGCAGGACACCATCTCCAATTTGTAAAATCACTGCCACTGGACTTCCTACCCAACAACACTGTGGGATTAGTGCCATCCAGAAAGGCTCCAGCGGTTCAAGAAGGTGGCTCACCACCACCTTCTGAAGGCCAAATTAGTATTCGCAGCAAACATCGGGTCTTGCTGGCAACACCCATCTCCTGAAAAAACGAATAGTTAAAAATAAAACTCTGCTTGCTGCACATAGACAAGAAGATTTCTATGTGCAAATAGATCCATTTGCATCTTGTGCAACGTTTTGGTAAAGCAAGGTCACTGAATGTGAAGGAACATCCAAGTTAGGAAACGCTCAGTCAAACTTGCCACATCACAAATAATCCAACTCTTAAGTCTTTATGCTTTGTTTAGGAATATTGAATATGAAGATTATCCACAGGCCATAAATCTTTGGCTTGGCTTCGCGGACAAAGATTTATGGAGGGGGTAAATGTCCACGTCAGCTGCAGGCTCGTTTGTGGCTGACAAGTCCGATGCGGGACAGGCAGACACGGTTGCAGCGGAAAATTGGTTGGTTGGGGTTGGGTGTTGGGTTTTTCCTCCTTTGTTTTTTGTCAGTGAGGTGGGCTCTGCGGTCTTCTTCAAAGGAGGTTGCTGCCCGCCAAACTGTGAGGCGCCAAGATGTACAGTTTGATATCAGCCCACTGGCGGTGGTCAATGTGGCAGGCACTAAGAGATTTCTTTAGGCAGTCCTTGTACCTCTTCTTTGGAGCACCTCTGTCACGGTGGCCAGTGGAGAGCTCGCCACATAACACGATCTTGGGAAGGCGATGGTCCTCCATTCTGGAGACGTGACCCACCCAGCGCAGCTGGATCTTCAGCAGCGTGGACTCGATGCTGTCGGCCTCTGCCATCTCGAGTACTTCGATGGTAGGGATAAAGTCGCTCCAATGAATGTTGAGGATGGAGCGGAGACAACGCTGGTGGAAGCGTTCTAGGAGCCATAGGTGATGCCGGTAGAGGACCCATGATTCGGAGCCGAACAGGAGTGTGGGTATGACAACGCCTCTGTATACCACAGAGAAAAATAACCCTTTTTGTATTGATCTTACAGCTGATCTCAGTGTATTTTCTTTTTAAAAGAGGCACATGCTTAACTTGACTGCACCGGTCCAAATTATACTAATGCTAACTCAGAAGTCAGATAGTTCAGTTCACCAAGGTTAGATGTACCTATTTTTTTTCTGAACTACACGTCATCCACATGGATTGTCATAAGGAATTTGAAGTGCTAGATTGATCAGGAAAATAAAATCCCATTCCATCCAAGGAAAAGTGATAAATGGCTTCAAAAGTGTCTCAATAAGAGAAAGCAAATGGTTTGCAAGAGCCTCAAAAATTGGAGGAGTTCCATGCAGCTCAATAATATGTTCCTTGCTTTTTGTGAAATATTTTAATAATTTGGTCAAGTTTCCCAATGATGCTGTACCATTACTGGTATGCAAGAAATATCCGGGCTTCAGGAAGATATCAAGTGATTGCCTGCCAGACGATATGAAAAAGACTCTAGTTGCACAAGATCTCAATGTTGGCACCAAAACGTCAAATAAAATTCAGCATGAGGCAATGCATTTGGAAAGAGCACACAGGGTCGGAAATAAGCAATAAGTGGTTGGATACAAAGAAATGTAGACTCTTTGGAGCTACACAGAAGATAGTTGAGCAGGTTTATACGGGATTAAGGGAACACATGGAACAATTGCTTTTAGGTAGCCACGGTATAAGTTATAAAAGCAGGAAAATTAGGCAAGACGTTGGTTTGGTGAAAGGAACACCCTACCATAAGAGGGGTATTACTGTGGCAAAGATTGAATAGAGAAGTGCAAGGGTTCTCCTGAGGCTGAGGGCTCACAATTGACTGGCTAGGTGTGTGCGTTCTAGCAAATCAATAAGCTGAGGAGAAATTTAAATTGAGGTGAAAAGGATGTCTTTCCTTGGGAAAATATGTCATTAACCTATTTGAAAAGAATTGGTAAAAAGATGAGAAGGGAAATGGGGAAAATAATTTTCACACAGAGTTGCAAGGGACTGGTACTCATTTGCTGAAAGAGGGGAAGGAACAAACATCCACATATTAAAAAATACAGTTGCTTAAAGCATGTTCTTCTCTGCTAATGAAGTATCTTTTTAAAATGTGGGCATTGTCGTTCAATTCGTGATCACCAATTTGTGCACAAGTTCAATAAATTGCAAGGACATAATGATCAGGGGATTTGAGTTCAAAGATGGAGAGACACAAGAGGTTTCCTAATCTTGCAGGATACACTTGATCTCACAAGGATTTCTTCTTAGGATTCATTTGTTTTTTAAAAAAAAACTTTCAGAAATTACAACATAGACATAAAATAAGTGTAATCAATTTTGCCCAAGACATTAAATTAGATCTAAATTGAAGAAATGTGCATGACGCTTCAAGCGGAGAGAGACTAAAGGATGAGATATGTTTTTATGAGGCTCGTCTTACAAATCAAATGATGTTGAGCAAGATAACTTGTATAAACCTAAACACCAGAAGTCTGAAATGTTTGTATGAGGGATTAAGTTATTGAACTTGGAAAATATTGGGTTCATGTACTTTAAAAAAAGAAAATCTGCTCATTTAAAATTCTCGTCAATTTTGTCTAAAAAAAAACTTCAAATGAATATTATGATACCTGCACAATAATCACCCTGAGGCTACTGTCTGGTATTTGATCTCTTCACATTGCACAGATTTTATTTCAGCAAAGTTTCTACTCCAACCAAAACAGACAGCCCAGCCAGCTCAACAATGGACTTTTTTCACCTCAGAATTTGAGTTAACTATTTAAAAAAAAGATCTTCATTCCACTGTCCACGTTGGAAAGTTATTTTCATTTTCCAAAATATATTAACAATACCAACATTTGATTTAGCTCATCCATCTTTATTATAATATTTGGATCCTCATTTATTATTAGTCCATTTTTTTCTCCAAATTTTATTTTACTGGCACATATAAAAAGTACATTCAGAGTCAAAGTGTTATAGATCAAAATCAGTACATGCTGCTTTATCATTTTTCTCCCTCCCTCAGAGAAAAACCCCCAAGAAAAAAGAACAGAAAAAAAATTAATTGTATAAGCAATACTGGATATTACTTTAAAACTAAATTATGACCTAATTATGGTAACCTCTGCAACTATAAATATAACCACTAAATACAACATATATAACAAATTAAAACACTACTGTATAATACATAATACTTGGTCAAAAATACATAGAAAACATCGAATAAAAGTTTTTAAAAAATTGTTAAGGTGTGGACAGACCAGGGAGTAACAAAGCTCGAACCAATTCACTGAACATAAGTATTTATAAAGTTATAACACCAATATTTTACATATATGGAAACCAAATACTCAAAAAATGCTCATATTTATTCTTTAAATTGTATGTAATCTTTTCCAACTTTGCATTTCACCATGCATCTATCTAATACTAATTTATTATTACTCCTTGATTAAGGGTAACAAATAGGCTGGTTCGATAGATATTAATTTATAAAATGCTCTTAACAGATATTATTAGTAGGGGACATTATTACCAATTTTAAAGTCATAGAAACAAAAATCTTCAAAATACTCACTTTGACATGTCATAATTGGGCCCACTAAAAGTGAGGGCTCAGTCAGAAGATTTTGGGAAGGAAAGCCAATGGGTTAAATAATAAATGGGACAAAGTGAGAGGCAGGAAATGTGCAACATTTCCTTGGCAAGATACATCTCCGAGTTCTCAGGGAGAAAGCTAATCGGGGAGGCTTTCAGAGGTAATAAATTTTGAGGAGATGAAGGCAGGGATGAAGATTTTAAACGGAGGAAAGCGCAGGAAAAAATATTAAATAAAGTATTTGTTAAATAAGAAGTTTGATGCTGGTTTTCGGGTGACAAGGGATTTTAAGACCAGTGAGCTGCAGCACAAAAGGAGGGAGATGAGGAGTTTCAGAAACCTGGGGTAAGTTGGCTTGGGAAGTAAATTTCAAAACATGTGACCACTGGGGTAAGAAATAGGAAGATAACGTAGGATGTACTTGGTGGTTCAAGAGGCACAAGGTCACAGTGTGATGTAGAGTTAAATTTCCCCATTCAAGGGAATTACTATGTCAAGTCCTAACTGGGAGCAATTAAAAAGAGGCATGGAAATTAAGCAGCACCAATTTTGGTTGATAAATTGTCTGGAAAGAAAAAGGATGTTAATTTCATATACACTTGAATTTTTACATTGTTGTCATACCAATTAAGATAGTGTACAGCCTTAGACCATCATCCCCCCCTCATTACAGGAAGGATGTGGAAACTATGGAGAGGGTGCAGAGGAGTTTTACCAGGATGTTGCCTGGATTGGAAAATATGTCCTATGAGGCAAGGTTAGCAGAGCTGGGGCTTTTCTCTTTGGAGCGAAGGCAGAGAGGTGACTTAATAGAGGTTGACAAGATTATGAGAGGCACAGATAAGGTACAGAGACATCATCTTTTTCTCAGGGCAGAAGTAGCAAACACTGGGGGGACATCTGTAGAAAATGAAGGGAGGCAAGACATTAGTTTATTTGAAACACAGAGAGTTGTGGGTGGTTGGAATGTATTGCCAGGTTTGGTGGTGAAGGCTGGAACAACAGGGGAATTTGAGAAACTCTTAGGCAGGCACATGAATAAAAGAAAGATGGAGGGTTACGAGGTAGGAATGGTTTAGTTTTTTTTGGGATGGGTATAGAGAGGCTGACATTACATCACAGGCCGAAGGGCCTGTATTGTGCTGTTATGTTCTATTAGAGACAAGTCAAAGACCAAGTTTCACTGACTTTTACATTCTGTATTATGTGGCCCTGTAAAGAATTTATTTCTCATTCTTAATTCCTAAAGGACAGCACCCATCATATCCCTCTCTGGGTCCATGGATGCTGATAATCGTACCATGCATTTTAAGCAATCGCTATGCTTCACTGGGATTACAACTAGATATAAATCCATACAATTTTACAACATAATGCAAATTCAATTCAAGTCTCTTGATACCATCTGTTTTAGCTTTGTACTCACAGCTCAGAATAAATCACTCCTTTTTATATGAGGAAATATACATCTATAGTAATACACAAAACAAAATCTGCTAAAATGCTATAGTTTCATCACTGCATGCATTCTCCTTTTGTTAAGTAATGGAACAAGAAACAAAACCTTTGCCAAGAAATAGGACCAGAACTGACTATGGTTTGGTATTGACGAGGCAAGGCAATCTATAAAGCTAGCCCCTTTCACACTGCCAACCTTCCTAGGAAGCGGGAAAACTTACCGGGCATGCCACACTCGGGACCCTTTCCTACTGCACCACGATTTACCTGGTTAATTGGCAACCCAGCATTTTAAGGGAGCTCCTGCCTCCAGTGGTGACAATGTGAGAGCAGGTCATACTTTCACACCGCCGGGAGGCGATCAGTGAGTTAACTCGCCCTGCCAGGTTGGGACGTTTCACATGGGAACGGACCCACTAAATTAGCCGCTTAACCCACACGGAATCAGCGGTGTGTAAGGGGCTATTGAGTAAGGTTTTAATTTAGCACCTCACTGATGAAACTCAAGTTGACAGAGTAAGAGATGAGTGGCATATAAACTGGCTGTAAAAAGATCAAATGATCTCCAGTGGGAAGCATGCTTCCCTGATGCTTGTAAATACAGCAGGTAAAAATCCAAATAAGATAAAACAGCAACTACAATTCATGTAGTTAATTGTCAGCAAATCAGTACATAAAAACTTGCATTGAATGAAACCATGAAGACCCCTGTGAAGGTATACCAGAGCCAATCATACTGACTACTCACTGGTTCATTCAGCAAGGTTCTATCCAAGTCAACTGGCTACACTCTCTCTCAAGGCATTCCTGAATAGGGAGCACACAGTGCCCACAAGCTTATTAGAAGGCGTACTGCGACAAGAGACATTTCAGGAGCTGCAGTGCATCTTCGACCAGCCCTTCTCCACGGGTGCATCTTCGACCAGCCCTTCTCCACGGGTGCATCTTCGACCAGCCCTTCTCCACGGGTGCATCTTCGACCAGCCATTCTCCATGGGTGCATCTTCGACCAGCCATTCTCCATGTGTGCATCTTCGACCTGCCATTCTCCATGGGTGCATCTTCGACCAGCCATTCTCCATGGGTGCATCTTCGACCAGCCATTCTCCATGGGTGCATCTTCGACCTGCCATTCTCCATGGGTGCATCTTCGACCAGCCATTCTCCATGGGTGCATCTTCGACCAGCCATTCTCCATGGGTGCATCTTCGACCAGCCATTCTCCATGGGTGCATCTTCGACCAGCCATTCTCCATGGGTGCATCTTCGACCAGCCGTTCTCCATGAGGGCAATATACTTCCCCCCACCCCATTATGGGCCACAGCACATTTAAAGGGGAAGTGGCACAGACTGAAATCATAATTTAAAAAAAAAATTAATGTAATTCGCAGGAGAGAAGTATTGTAGAAACCAACTAAACGACTGCTTCACAGAGAAGGGGGCCCATAAACTTCGAGCAGAGTCCTAAGGGGACCATAGGACAAAAATAAAAAGTAGTAAATAGCTGTCTTAAACACCAAGGACTGCTTGAAGATGTAAATAGTTGGGTTTTTTTTTATATAAAAGATTATTGAAAGGAAATTAAATACACAAATGATATTTTGAGTGGTGTGGAAGAACTAATAAACCTTGGAGTGTTTGTTCTCAGGTTCTCGAAGATTAATATTACATTCAAAAGGACCCTTATCAGCCAGGGAACAGAATACAAGGGTGGTGATGCTAAAATAATGTACAACACTCCTTCTTCAGGAGCTTGACACTGTGGTCACATTTCAAGATAGAGAAAATTGGTGGGAGATTTGAAAGGATAGCAACAAGATTGCAAAGCAATAGCCAAGAGGAAAGACAGGGCAAGCTGGAGTTGTTTCCTTTGGAATAAATATGGCTGAAGGGACACTAAACTTATAAATTGGAATAAACAGGGAAGGTCCAAAGGCATAAATTTATAGTGGAAGTTGAGGGAAGATGAGGATTCCTCCTTCCCCCCCCCCCAACCCCCACCCCCACCAAATCAAGAGGAGTGTAGAGTGTAGCAGGGATCAGCAGATCACTGCTAACAAGAGGCAAAAGTAGAAACCCAAGTCACATTTAAACCATTTATTGCTGTGCCCTTAGAGCCAAGACTTGTGGGCATCACGCGGGAAGGCACAGTTAGTTTTGGAGTCGTGGATCTGATGGGTTGAGTGGCCACCTTCTGGGCCTGATTTTTTTGGGGGAGATTCTACAGCAAAATCCCCATTATCTGGCTGCCTCAAGAAACCGGCAAAAAGAAAATAAATGGGTAAAAAATAGGAAAGTTTAAAATTGCCACACCTCACCATTAGTATTCCATTCATGCAACCGGGAAATTCTCTTATCCAGCATCTACCTTAGGTGCCGTTCATCATATTACACTTATAAAAAACAAATTATTTTCCTTCCCCAAATTATGAAAAGTAACAAATAGAAAATACAAATACCAGCCATATTTTTTTTTATGGCTGCTGCACACTTAGACATTTAGCACAGTTATCCCAGCAACATCTAGCCATTTATCACCTCCTCCTTTGTTAATGCAAGTCAGAGATAAATAAAAGGCCAATTTTATATCGGCATAACCTGTGGAAGAAGCCAAAGGGGAAAAAAAAATCATCAATATCTGAACAAAATATAGTTGACTGAGTACCTGATCTCAAATTGCAAAATTAATCAAGTTGCCCAACATGAAAAACGTTCACTGTCTTCGAGGAATCAATCTCCAGATTTTCTTCAATCAAGTTATTTCCTTTGAGGTTGCATTAATGAAGATTTTAGTTAGACTGAGTTTCATTTAGAAACCAGCTTATCAACAACGAGCTTTACAGGGGCAAACATTCTTATATTTGTGAAATCATTGTTCATGTTTCTGGGAGGAACAAATAACAATAATCAAAATTCCCAATTATTAATACAGTTACCCATAACCTTTAGTCAGATCTCTAAACTTGTGAAAATTCTTTAGAAAATACCAAAATCTAAAAAGTTATAAGCAACACATTTCAAACGATGAAACTTTTTAAACCAATGTTAAAGGTTGAAACATTTTCCAAATGCAAGTACAGTACATAATTCTCAAGAGTGGACGAAAGGTTAGAAATCTGGTTAATGTCCATTAAAAATATACCATTATGAAAATCAACATTTCACTGACGCAGCTGTTATCTTCACTATTTTTTTTTAAACAATGAACACATGTTATTCACGTCCATCTTTCAGATCAAATGTTAAAGTTCGGTTTGTGAATTTAGACACAAAAGTTTCTTTGGAAATGCGTCAAGGAACCAGCTTCACTGGAACTGAAGGTATACTGCCCTCCAGGCAAATTGGACAGCCATGTATAATGGCAACCCAGAAGAGAGTGAAAAGAAAACTGTGCTGTTTTATTATGAGCAATATTCCACTAAATTACGCTTTTATTGTTGCAACTTCAAATATCCTTAAATCGTCCCATATTTTCTTTCTCTTTCCTAAATTTATGCAAATATATATGACTGTCTTGTATCATAACATACTGTATATCACACCTGAGAGAATAGGATTGGGAAAGGCATTAGTTGAAGGATGGTTCCACCTTCCCTATAGTCTTCTTGAGCCAAATCATTCCTGTTATATCTTGTCTCCTTCATCAAGAGTTTTTATCTTCCACAGTTACATTAGATGAAGCATTGACCTTACTTTGTGACTAAATTTGAGGGTGGCTGCATGGAGTTGGATAGGAGCGGACGACAGACCACACACGCTGCATCTGCGATGCTGCCGACAAGCACATTCCAGGCTGCAGGAGTACGTGTTGAGGCGCTGGGCGGAGAAGGTCTGCAGTCAGCAGTTCTAGGCATCGAGAGGCTGAGCCCGAGGGAAAGCCCCTCAAACAACAGAAGTAACAACAAGGTGCTTCAGTAGTGGGAATGCTGCCAAATTGAAAATTAATGCAATAATATACAGTGATGGAAAGGTATGGATATGACACTAGAGTGTGCGAAGAGACTTTGAACAGGTTTCCTTTTGAAAACAATATATTGTGAACCAAGACACCAAGACACAAGAGCAACTTGACCGTGAACTACTCTTTGCAGACGATGCTGCTTTAGTTGCCCATTCAGAGCCAGCTCTTCAGCGCTTGACATCCTGTTTTGCGGAAACTGCCATAATGTTTGGCCTGGAAGTCAGCCTGAAGAAAACTGAGGTCCTCCATCAGCCAGCAAACCACCATGACTACCAGCCCCCCAACATCTCCATTGGGCACACAAAACTCAAAACGGTCAACCAGTTTACCTATCTCGGGTGCACCATTTCATCGGATGCAAGGATCGACAACGAGATAGACAACAGACTCACCAAGGCAAATAGCGCCTTTGGAAGACTACACAAAAGAGTCTGGAAAAACAACCAACTGAAAAACTGCACAAAGATAAGCTTATACAGAGCCGTTGTCATACCCACACTCCTGTTCGGCTCCGAATCATGGGTCCTCTACCGGCATCACCTACGACTCCTAGAACGCTTCCACCAGCGTTGTCTCCGCTCCATCCTCAACATTCATTGGAGCGACTTCATCCCTAACATCGAAGTACTCGAGACGGCAGAGGCCGACAGCATCGAATCCACGCTGTTGAAGATCCAACTGCGCTGGGTAGGTCACGTCTCCAGAATGGAGGACCATCGACTCCCCAAGGTCGTGTTATATGGCGAGCTCTCCACTGGCCATTGTGTCAGAGGTGCACCAAAGAAGAGGTACAAGGACTGCCTAAAGAAATCTCTTGGTGCCTGCCACATTGACCACCGCCAGTCGGCTGATATCGCCTCAAACCGTGCATCTTGGCGCCTCACAGTTCGACGGGCAGCAACCTCCTTTGAAGACGACCGCAGAGCCCACCTCACTGACAATAGACAAAGGAGGAAAAACCCAACACCCAACCCCAACCAACCAATTTTCCCCTGCAACCGCTGCAATCGTGTCTGCCTGTCCCGCATCGGACTTGTCAGCCACAAACGAGCATGCAGCTGACGTGGACATTTTACCCCCTCCATAAATCTTCGTCCTCAAAGCCAAGCCAAAGAAGAAGATTGTGAATAAAGTTTATTTTTGTTTAAGAAAAACCTCCTACTGTGCACACTAGCAAAAGCAGGGTTTAAAAAAAATAAAGTCCACTATAGTTTGTCAATTCACCGTTCAAATTCAAAATATTTTAAATTAATTATTTTCCAGTTGTGCTACTGCAATCAAAACTACAGCACATGAAATATGTCCATTTTAAACAAAGCAGCTCCACTTACCTAATTAATGATTCTAGAATTGCAGGACAGGGACCTTTTTGAAACTCAAGCTCTTTATAATGCAAAGCTTTGGCATAGGCACGACATTTAGCCGCTCTCTCTCCAAGGAGGACAATGCCATTATCATCTCTCAATGGTAGAGGCCCCTGATGAAAGAAAGAAGTTAGTCACTTTTTCTCCCCTCTTCGTTATGAAGATTTCTCCAAAACTTCTAATTTTATTATTGAAAAATGAGACCAACTGTACAAGGAAAAAAAAATCTGTCAATGTTGGAAATCTGAAATGAAAAACAGGAAATGCTGGAAATATTCAGCATATAAGACAGCATCTGCGGGTCACCAGCAATGACTGTGGATGGCATGTTTATATTTAATACAAGCAGAGCTCATCTGCTATGAGATGGTTTCCTGCAGTGAATGAGTGAGGTAACAATAAAAGCACAAGTTTTTGAAGTGCTCTCAAATGCCTTTAGCAGTAAAAACACAAGAATTCTGGAGGAGGAACTCAGCAGGTCTCGCAGAGGTAAAGATGTAGTATCGACATTTCGGGCCTCCCAACAGTATCAGACAGATGTTTTCGCTGTAAAAAGGAAACGGGAACAACAATACATGCAATTTGGGCATGTGAGAAAGTGAAAAAATTTTGGGAAGATCTAAACCAGATATTAAATAAAATCACAAAAAGCAATATACCAAAAAACCCAGAGATCTTCCTTCTAAGTAATATAAGAAATAAAGAATTTGGACTCGACTTGGATGGAGCACAAAAAAGATTTATTATGATAGCCCTAGCTGTAGCAAAAAAATGTATTATGTCAACCTGGAAATTAGAAGACAACTTGAGAATACAATAGTACATAGAAATAAATAAATGTATTCCATTAGAAAAAAATAACATATAATTTAAGAAATAACATCACAATATTCGAACAAATATGGGAACCATACATGAAATACAACAGAGAAATCCTACCACGGACCTCCACCACCTAAAATGACAGAAGGAGAAGACAACGAAATGAACTGACTCAGTATTTAAAAGACAAAAATTTCTTGTTTATTTTTATTAAGTGACGACATTGTTTAACGGGTTTAATGTATCATATAGATTGAACTTTCAATAAATAAATGGGGGTGAGGGAGGGAGGGAAGGGAGGGGGGGAAAAGGGGAGAAAATGACACTATATGTTCAAGAGAAAAATGTCTGTATGTATTTTGGTCAGTATGGTTCATAGTGTGAAAAATAAAAATTAAAAAAAAAACAATTCAGGCCCGAGTCCTTCCGAAGAAGCAAGAGGCCGGATTGGTGAATTTTCCGGTTGCTTGAGACTGTGTATTGCGCGAATAGCGGACTAACCACTGGGGGCGCCAATTTTAAACTTTTTACCTATTTATTTTCTGCAGTCGGTTGCTTGAATTCCACATAATGGGGATTTTAACTGCATTTAGAATTTGATACAGCCAAATTTAGCTTCTCTTGAAAAATCAAAAAAAAAAGCAGATTCTGGAAATTTGACATAAAAACTGGAATTGTTGGGAAAGTGCAGGCCACGCACCAAGTGTGATAAAAAGAAAAACTTAACATTTCAGATCCGAGAGCCTTATTTGTGCTTTTTGGAAACTTTGGGATGTTTCCAGCAGATTTTTGGTTCTGTATTACCTTGTCACTGTGCTCCATGAACTCTGCCAGGTTCAGCAGGGTTTGTGTGACCTCAGCAATGTCCTGAGAAATTAAAGCCTGCTCAATGCTTCTGATCAGCTCGTCTTGCTGTGATTCATGCAGTTCTGACCAACAGGACAAGAAGGCTGCATTAAACAGATCCCTGCATGGAAAGAATATCAAAATATTAACATACAATGCAAAAATCAAATTATGTTTACATCAAAATATTTCTTCATTATAAAAATTATCATTTGAAATATAGAACACTACAGCACAGTCCAGGCCCTTCAGCCCTCGATGTTGTGCCAACCCATATATTCCTTCTCTTCAATACTAAATCCTCCCTACCCCATAACCCTCTATTTTCCTTTCATCCATGTGTCCGTCTGAGTCCCTGAAATGCCCCTAATGCTACAGCCTCCACCACCATACCCGGCAAGGCATTCCAGGCACCCACAACTCTGTGTAAAAAAAAAACTTACCCCTGATGTCTCCCCTAAACTTTTCTCCCTTCACTTTGTACACATGTCCTCTGGCGTTTACACAGTATGAACTGTGGTTTTCAATCAAGCACATTTCTAATAGTACCTTATTTATGATGAATTTGTCTTCCTCTTGTTGTGGGTACAGTGTGACCTGACTGATATCAGTTTAATTCAGAGAAGTGTGAGGTGATGCATATTGATATATCAAAGCAGAACAGGACTCGCACAGTAAATAGGAAGGCAGAAGAAAATTGCTGTTGAATAGAGGGACAGGCCTGCAAATACCAAGATGGCAGTCCAGTTTGTGTTAATCGCATTGACAGTGGCCAGGAAGGGCATTCTGGCGACTTGGAAGTCTGTCTCTAGTCTTAGTATCGAACGATGGAACAAGTAAATGCAGAGCTGTGTGGAGAAAATAACTTACAACCTGAGAAACAAATACGGTCCCTTTCGCAAGATCTGGCAGCCGTACATGCCCTACGTAGGCGCATGGCGGTGATTGGTTTCCACGTTCCTTGCTGCGGCTTCCTCTCCCTCGCACTGATCCCGATCGAGGTAAGTCAGGAATGAATATCGGCCAAGGGGCCACCCACTGAGCTGCGACAATCCCCGCCCTTACTTATTATTGATTTTCCTAGTGTTATAAAGTTTTGTTGTTGTTGGTTGAAGTTTGAGTGAGTCGTCTTGTTGTATGGGTTGGGGGAGGGGGGGGGTTGAAAGAGACACGGGCTTATATGTATATATATATTTTTTTAAAATATAATATATAAATATATTTTTTTATATGTATGTTATATATTTAGTCATGAAGAAAATGAATATATGTCTATTTGAATGTGAACTGCCATTGTTGGCAGGACACCGTATATGGCTGAACAAACTTATGTGGAAATATAAACTATTCAAAAAGAAACTGGCAATCCAAGTATAGTCTGTGGCAAAGCATATAGCACAGTTAGCTTAATCAGTCTGGACTTTGACTATAGGAGATGTGGCATCGTATTACAACTGTTCAAGATGTCATTGACACCTCATTTGAAGTATTCTGGCCTCCCACCCATAGGGAAAGAGGTCATTAAGCTGGAAATGATCCAATAAGAGGCACTTTCAAGTAGGGAAAACATCCGTCTGTCTGTAAAGGCAGAGGTTCTTCGCCCTTACGCCTAAAGACGCACCTTTCTGAATGTGCCGTGGCCAGCTCTGAAGTGCCAACTCGTCCCCCTTCTCGGGGAAGGATAACTGGTGGAGCGCTGAGCTCCGCCGCCTGACCTGAATGTATAGTAGCTGGTTAGGGGCAGCTGATGATGCCATCAATCCACGACCCATCTCCCCACTCATGCCTCTCCCTCCATGACCCCCAAAGACAGACAGCAGACAGGAGCCATCGGGGCAGTGGGGGCCGGCGGGGCCATTGGGGTAGCAGGAACCATCAGGGGGCGGCCGGTGTGGGCTGTGACAGCCTCACTGGGCCACTTCTGCCTTCGGGGTTGCTCTCAGCGGCTCAAAACGCGACAAAGCAATGGCCATCTTCCCTACCAGTAATCCCCCATGTTCTGGGAATCACAGAGCAGTGTGGGAGATTGAGGGTCGAGAAGACAGCCATTGCTCTGCCATGTATTTATGACGGGTGGTGCTACGGCACCCGTCGCCCCACCTCCACTGGCTCTGGAGGGCGCCTCTCGATATAAATGGGATGCGAGAGCAGCCTTTTAGGGCTGCTGTCTGAAAGGTAAGTTTTAAATTTTAGATCTGCTCTTGTAGCCAGCCTTCAGGTGGAGGCCTGACAAGAATGGCCTAAAGATTCACAAGGATTTTACCTGGACTGGAATTCTTGAGACTAAAAGGACAAGCTGGATATGCTGGGACACTTGCTTCTCTTTCTCTCTAAGAGGCGCTTCAGGGAATTTCTGTCTGCCTTATGGTAGATGAAAGCAAATTTTGTGTAATATGGGACTGTTTTTAATTGCATGACAATAAGGGAATCTTGAATCTTAACTGTTTTCTTGGAGCACTGGAAGCCGACGAGTAACCTTGGAGTCATTTAAAAAATGATGAGAGGTTGTAGATAATTTTAATAGTCACAGTCGTTTTTCCAGGGTAGGGGGTTGTGCAAGGGATCCAAAAACAAAAGGCATGGATTCAAGGCAAGATTTAAAAAGGTCCCGAGGGGCAATCTTTTCCATTCAGCGAGTGGTTGCCAAATGGAACAGGCTGCTCAAAGCAGCAGCAGAGGTGGATACAATTACAAAGTTTAGAAGGCATTTATACAGGTACATGAATTGGGAAAAGTCTGGGCTAAACTCAAGTAAATGGGACTAGCTCAGTTAGAAAACCTGGTCAGCATGGACGAATAGGGCAGGAGGGCCTGCTTCTGTGCAGTCACAGTTCATTTTCCAAGTCTAAGCCGAGACAGTGAATGTGAACAAACCATTCTGAAGAGTTTCACCAGGGTGATTCCAGGGATAAAGGGGTTGGCCCTATGAAGAGAGAGCGAGTCTCCTGGGACTATATTCACTGAAATTTAGAAGAATGAGAGGGGATCTGATAGAAACGCATAAAACTGTGAAAGGCTTAGATAAGCTAGAGATAGGTCAGTTGTTTCCATTGGTGGGGGATTCAAGGTAATAGATTTAAGGATGAAAATGAGGAGGAACTGCTTTTCCCAAAGGGTGGTGGAATTCGTTGCCCATTGAAGGAGTGGAGGATACTTCAGTAAATACATTTAAGACAAGGATGGATAGATTTTTACATGGTATGGAAATTAAGTGATATGGGGGAAAAGCCTATCATCAGATCAGCCCTCTCATTGATTGGCGGAGCAGGATCGATGGGCCAGATGGCGGACTCCTGCTCCTATTGTGTTCTTATTTAATGGTGGATGACAAGGTCGGGTCTCACTCAGACTTCTCACCTGAAACAAAACCTCGGGCATAGTTTTGCCACACAAGCGTAGTGGAGATTGAGAGCCTTCCACAGGCTGAACCTCTGACTTTCTGCCTACTGATTTTGGTTAACTCAAACGAGTCAGTGCCTAAAAAAAGGGGCCAGATTCTTTCAGGTACAAGAGCATTAGGAACTCCATTTGTGCTTCATTTTATTGCCTTCATCAATGAAGTCAGAAAAATACTTTCAACTTCAGAAACTGATCATTTTATTGGTAGAACAGCTTACAAATAGGGCCACTATACATAATAAACTTTATCTAATATTCCAGAGCACAGTCGAACTGTCACAAAATAAATATGCAAGTCCCACACTGGAATTACAATCTTACCAGTTATTGCCAAGAAAAGATTTAAAATAATATAAAATTTGGAAAATAATAATTAGTACATCTTCTAAACTGAACATCATTTTAACTAACATTATAAGAATGACTTATCTACCTTAATAAATCATATATTTAAATATACTCCAAAAATCCTCTGAAACCAGTCTCATACAAAATGAGGATAAGCAAACCAGGATTTTTAAAAAAATCCAAAACACTAATTTTATTGTCGATTGTTCACAATATTTCTATTTATTATTTTTTTAGCCAATGTATTTAATTTGACCTGTGGTGTTCCTTGGGATGACGATCACGTGTTACTGTGTAGACGCAGGGCAATGGTTTTCGAGGTATCGGACCACACAAGATGTTACACCCCTCCCAGAAGACCAGGAAAGCATCCTCAGAACATCTTTTTTTTGGGTCTGCTCAACGTGATCCAGTTGAAAGTTCGATTATATTTGTTGGTGATTCAAATATTTAATCCATATGATTTCTAAATTGACAATGTTAGTAGAATTAGAACTTTTACCTGGCCAAAGGGTTGTAGGCCTGAGCTAGCGACCAGCAGGAGCGGAGAGCAGGTGATGGGGATTCTTTGAGTAATTCCACACTTAATCGCCTCAGCCATTCCATCCAGTCATCTTTTGAAACTCTCCTAGCTGCTCCCCATGCCTGAAACAGAAATACAAAGAGCTACCAGTCACATGTCAAGCAGTTTCACAACAGAATCTTCAGTGTAAATAGCTAATTTCCATGGTCCTCACAAATCATCCTAATTTTATTAACGAAACAGCTTTTCAAAAACAATAGTTGGGATCCAAAGTTAAATGAAAGGATCATTGCCTGCGTTCTGAGGAATCTCATTATGAGTGGCACGGTTAGTGGAATGCTATTATCACAGCAGCAGCGACCCAGCGTTGCCTGCGAGGAGTTGGTACATTTTCCCCCGTGTCTGCGTGCGTTTCCTCTGATGCACAGGGGTCGGAAGTGAGTTGATGTATTGGGGGCATGGGGTCATAGACCAGAAGGGCCTGTTACCATGCTGGACATCTATTTTTTTTTTTAAAAAAGCATTTATTTGTCATTAATCACCAACAGTACTTCAAAACAATGATTTTGGTTTCTAATAATGACCGAATTCCTTGGAAATTCAAAAAAAAAGCATCGAATTCAAATGAAAATTTGACCACTAAAATAACTACTTCTAATCTCACATTATTAAGTTATAGTTCATCGAGTATTTTCAAATCTCCAACACATCCCCAAATTTGTGTACATGTCTGAAATCAATAGCTTGTCAGCTATGGTAGCACGCTTGACAAGGGAACGAAAAAACCTGGATCACAGAGCACCCCTAAAAAGCTGCTCCTGCGTTGCATTCATATTGAGTGGCACCTCGTAGTGCCATCGAATCCGATGGAAGTGGGGCGACTGGTGCCATAGCCCTACCCCTCATGACTACATGGAAAAGCAATGGCTCTGTTTCTCAGAGCAATTCCAGCTGCGTGGGGGATTATGGGTAGGGAAGACAGCCATTGCTCTGCCGCGTTTTGAGGCGCAGAGCGCGGCCACGAAGGCTGAAGTGGCCCAGTGAAGCGGTCGCAGCCCGCACTGATCAGCCCCTGCCCTTGCGGCACCCACCCGCCGTCACTGCCCTGACAATTCACGCCCACTGCCCCTGCCTTAAGGGGGGCATGGAGGGAGAGGGGCGAGTGGGGAGATGGGTCGTGGGCTGATGGCATCATCAGTTCGCCCCCCAACCAGCCGCTCACAGCAGCAGCTGGACATTCAGGCCAGGCTGCGCTCCGCCGATTATCCTTCTCCGAGAAGGGTTGGATTCGACCACGGAGCATTCAGAAAGTTAAGTCTTTGGGTGAAAGGGCGGAGAACCTCCACCTTTACAGTCGGGCACTTTCCTTGCTTGAAAGGGCCTCGAGTCTTCACTCAACATTACAACAGAAACTTACACATTTGTAGTTCATTGCCATTTGTGAGAGTTAAGCACAAATTTGTTGCTTCATTTTCTATATTTACACTTGTAAAATAATTTATTGGCTGCAAAATGCTTTGGGGTATCTTAAACATGATAGGAAATGTACTAAAGTGCCCATCGTCATCTACTAAAGTCATGCAATAAATTAATTAGCCACAAAGATCAAAAATCAGAGCTGAAAATACAGCTCAGGTCATAAGTTTATTCCTCCTGTTGTCTCCTATTGAAACTACCAATATATTAAAGGAGTCACCCCTCCAATTCTGTCAGGCTGAAGATCTCTGTTTCTCTTTGGCTTGGCTTCGCAGACGTAGATTTATGGAGGGGTAATGTCCACATCAGCTGCAGGCTTCTTTGTGGCTGACAAGTCCGATGCGGGACAGGCAGACACGGTTGCAGCGGTTGCAAGGGAAAATTGGTTGGTTGGGGTTGGGTATTGGGTTTTTCCTCCTTTGTCTTTTGTCAGTGAGGTGGGCTCTGCGGTCTTCTTCAAAGGAGGTTGTTGCCCGCCGAACTGTGAGGCGCCAACATGCACGGTTTGATGCGATATCAGCCCACTGGTGGTGGTCAATGGGGCAGGCACCAAGAGATTTCTTTAGGCAGTCCTTGTACCTCTTCTTTGGTGCACCTCTGTCTCGGTGGCCAGTGGAGAGCTCGCCATATAATACGATCTTGGGAAGGCGATGGTCCTCCATTCTGGAGACGTGACCTACCCAGCGCAGTTGGATCTTCAGCAGTGTGGATTCGATGCTGTCAGCCTCTGCCATCTCGAGTACTTTGATGTTGGTGATGAAGTCGCTCCAATGAATGTTGAGGATGGAGCGGAGACAACGCTGGTGGAAGCATTCTAGGAGCCATAGGTGATGCCAGTAGAGGACCCATGATTCGGAGCCGAACAGGAGTGTGGGTATGAAAAAGGCTCTATATACGCTAAACTTTGTGAGGTTTTTCCAGATTCTTTTGTGTAGTCTTCCAAAGGCACTATTTGCCTTGGCGAGTCTGTTGTCTATCTCGTTGTCGATCCTCGCATCCGATGAAATGGTGCAGCCGAGATAGGTAAACTGGTTGACCGTTTTCAGTTTTATGTGCCCGATGGAGATGTGGGGGGGCTGGTAGTCATGGTGGGGAGCTGGCTGATGGAGGACCTCGGTTTTCTTCAGGCTGACTTCCAGGCCAAACATTTTGGCAGTTTTCACAAAACAGGACGTCAAGCGCTGAAGAGCTGGCTCTGAATGGGCAACTAAAGCGGCATCGTCTGCAAAGAGTAGTTCACGGACAAGTTGCTCTTGGGTCTTGGTGTGAGCTTGCAGGCGCCTCAGATTGAAGAGGCTGCCATCCGTGCGGTACCGGATGTAAACAGCGTCTTTATTGTTGAGGTCTTTCATGGCTTGTTTCAGCATCATGCTGAAGAAGATTGAAAAGAGGGTTGGTGAGAGAACGCAGCCTTGCTTCTCGCCATTGTTAATGGAGAAGGGTTCAGAGAGCTCATTGCTGTATCTGAAGATACGTGCGTATGAAAACACGAACTTCCCGATTCAAGGACCATATCTTTTCTGTTGTTATCAGACTCTTAAATGGATCTCTCACAAGCAAAACTCGATGCCCTTGTCCTGTTGTTTAAAACTGTACTTTTCACTATGTTTTTGAACTTTTTGTTGTACTAATTAATTTTTTGTGAGACTATTCCCTACTTTTATTTATGTGCATTACCTGCTTAGAGTTCACTTTCCTGTACAGCAGCAAAATAAAGTTTTTTGTTTTAAACTGAATCATGGTACAATTCAATTCGATTCAATCTACCATTTTTAATAGAGCTTGAATTATATATTTTAAAAATTTGGTGTTATCCCTAATGGCTAACAACGTCTCTCATACTAGATGCCACAGTCATATCCCTTTGCACAATGGTTTGTTGCTAGTATGCACACAGGGAATTCCACAGATACTTCTTTACCCTGAGAGTAATTAGAATGTACAACTGGCTATTGCAAGGATAAATTAAAGCAATTATTAGAAAACACAGACACAAAAAAAAACACTTGTTTGTGCATAGAACCACTCACAACAAGCAATGATTATCGGCCCATTTAAAACATGGAACAAATCCCCTTTCACCACCAGGACTGCACGTCATCTTGTACCTTAGCAGATGGATGAAAGATACAGCCAATTTGCACAAAAACAACCTGATGATGACCAGACATTATTATCACCATAAGTTTCACTTTGAAAAAGGGAGGGCTTAATTTAAGGAAAGCCCCTTGATTTTGCACTGACACCGGGAGGGGGATTTGAATCCACAACCTATAGAATTAACAAAATGCTAAGCAAGCAAGCCTTGGCTAACAGGTAAAAAGCCCAGACCACTTAATGTGAAGAAATGCGAATTGTGGAAGCAGATCTATGTATGTAAGCATTTACGATACGACCTGAAGTTTTTATTTGTAATGCAATATCAATAAAACAATATTAAATATAGCTTGCGTAGTGATCAGCAGAAATTAACGTTATTTGCTCTACACTGTTCAAAGCAAATAGCTGCCATATAAAACTGTTGAAACACAGTTGCACTTGCTGCAATTTCACATCCATGCAGAATGATGGCAAACACGATGATGTTTGATTAATGAGTTGCTAAATATGCTTCCGACATTTAAATTTTGCCATGAGCAGTTAAAGAACACAATAGACATGAAGCAGCTTCTTGAAATCTAAAATCTGAAACTTTTTTTGCAATCTGTCTTGACATTTACTGCTTGTTTTGATGCCCAAAGTATGATACACGTTGCCTTAACTGCGTCAATGCTTTGCAGTGAACTATTTCCGCTTAAAATTCACATTGCCTATATGTTTGCGTTAAGTTGCACAGTTCAATAAAAGCAGTGTCTGATGTCTCTACCCAGGATTTGTGCGAAATACACAGACTTAAAATGGCACATTGATTTCATCTTTAACCATGGACAAACCTTCTGCAGGTTGGTGGTGCTGACATGCAATTTCTTCATCGGTCCAGTTTCCACAGGTCCACTAGATAGCGTTTCACCTTGATTGCCCCGTAAACTGCGGTGTTGAAATATGATGGGATCTTCATCTTCTTCAGCCAGCGTGTAGCCCTGTTGTACACAAATTGAAATTATGTCCTTAACAAATGGAAACAAAAAGTCAGAATTTTTCTGAAGATATTACCTTATACCTCAGAAGAAAGCATTTCACCTGCACCGAATTTCACTGAAGTGCCAGTAAATTTGCATTTGGCAAAAATACACATATTTAATTAATCATAATTGAAATAATTCTTCAAAGTGGGACTAGAGAAATGAAATGGAATATAGAAGAGGGTGGCTGAGAAACTGGAAAGTGTGCTTAAAAATTCTACTGAAATAGAAAAAAAATACATATTAGGAAAAAAAACTTTGGAATACTTTGATCTAGTTTGATAAGAGTCAAATATTGAGTCTGCCGGTTAGCATACTTTATTTAACAAATCACGAATGCGTTGTCCATAAAGTCACATCTTATCAAACTTAGATCAGTACACATCACACTGTGAATACATGATAAATGCTGAAGAACAGAACGGTTGAGCTTTTGATGACCACCAAAACTACAATTCAAGGTAGACGATGAAGAGGTTCAGAGCTTGCGCAATTAAAATGGTAATGCACTGCCATGTCAGAATGGTATGCAACTTGGAGGGAGACAAGTGGCGGTGATATTGCACCTGCTGCCCTTACCCAAAACTCACTGAATGGGAGATGTGGCAGGTTTGAGGTTAATAACTCAACAGAATCCAGGCAGTACAGTACATTTTTCCAAACTTAAAACAGGAATGGAGTTCAGGCTCACCTTGGCAATGCGACATATTAACACATCGTATCGTTGATGGTTAATCCTGTGGCGCTGCATCACCTTGTTCACCATGGGAATAAATATCTGATACTGAAAAACATATAAGTATGCGTTATTAGAATCAAGCGAGACACTAGGATTCTACTAATTTCTTCTACTTCTTAATGGAGATCCTTTTAATTTTATTTAAGGCAGAGCTTGTTAGGTTCTTGATCAGCCAGGGCATCAAAGGTTATGGGGAGAAGGCCAGGTAGTGGGGTTGAGTGGGAAAATAGATGGCGTGGCAGACTCGATGGGCAAAAATCGCCTATTTCTGCTCCTACGTCTTGGGATCTTGCATGTAATCGTTTGCTACAAAAGCATGGAAATGGCAGGAAGGATGCACAATTTTAATAAAGTACAGAAAGACCCTGCAGTCCCAGGCTTGACTGAGACCGCACCACTCTGCCTGTAGGTCAATTGTTTGAGACCCAAGGCAAAGAGAACACAAATTGATGCGGCGACACACAGCATGGGGGGATTCAGCAAGCATTCATCCGCTATTCATAGTTTTCCACTCATATCTGTATCAACCCTTCCACCACAGCCACCCATCAGAGACAAGATATAGAAGATGATCAATCTTGGAAAATTCTTACCAAATGAAAGGTTACCACGTTTAGCATAATTTAAATTAAGTGGGTGTAAATTTAGAGAAAACTGTCCAGGAAAGACGATTAAGCTTGCATTTTTATTACATCGCACGGAAAGGTGTCTGAGCACCTCCTATCCTTTGGCTTGGTTTCGCGGACGAAGATTTATGGAGGGGGTAAAAAGTCCACGTCAGCTGCAGGCTCGTTTATGGCTGACAAGTCCGATGCGGGACAGGCAGACACGATTGCAGCGGTTGCAGGGGAAAATTGGTTGGTTGGGGTTGGGTGTTGGGTTTTTCCTCCTTTGTCTTTTGTCAGTGAGGTGGGCTCTGCGGTCTTCTTCAAAGAAGGTTGCTGCCCGCCAAACTGTGAGGCGCCAAGATGCACGGTTTGAGGCGTTATCAGCCCACTGGCGGTGGTCAATGTGGCAGGCACCAAGAGATTTCTTTAGGCAGTCCTTGTACCTTTTCTTTGGTGCACCTCTGTCACGGTGGCCAGTGGAGAGCTCGCCATATAACACGATCTTGGGAAGGCGATGGTCCTCCATTCTGGAGACGTGACCCATCCAGCGCAGCTGGATCTTCAGCAGCGTGGACTCGATGCTGTCGACCTCTGCCATCTCGAGTACTTCGACGTTAGGGATGTGAGCGCTCCAATGGATGTTGAGGATGGAGCGGAGACAACGCTGGTGGAAGCGTTCTAGGAGCCTTAGGTGGTGCCGGTAGAGGACCCATGATTCGGAGCCGAACAGGAGTGTGGGTATGACAACGGCTCTGTATACGCTTATCTTTGTGAGGTTTTTCAGTTGGTTGTTTTTCCAGACTCTTTTGTGTAGTCTTCCAAAGGCGCTATTTGCCTTGGCGAGTCTGTTGTCTATCTCATTGTCGATCCTTGCATCTGATGAAATGGTGCAGCCGAGATAGGTAAACTGGTTGACCGTTTTGAGTTTTGTGTGCCCGATGGAGATGTTGGGGGGCTGGTAGTCATGGTGGGGAGCGAGCTGATGGAGGACCTCAGTTTTCTTCAGGCTGACTTCCAGGCCAAACATTTTGGCAGTTTCTGCAAAGCAGGACGTCAAGCGCTGAAGAGCTGGCTCTGAATGGGCAACTAAAGCGGCATCGTCTGCAAAGAGTAGTTCACGGACAAGTTTCTCTTGTGTCTTGGTGTGAGCTTGCAGGCGCCTCAGATTGAAGAGACTGCCATCCGTGCGGTACCGGATGTAAACAGCGTCTTCATTGTTGGGGTCTTTCATGGCTTGGTTCAGCATCATGCTGAAGAAGATTGAAAAGAGGGTTGGTGCGAGAACACAGCCTTGCTTCACGCCATTGTTAATGGAGAAGGGTTCAGAGAGCTCATTGCTGTATCTGACCCGACCTTGTTGGTTTTCGTGCAGTTGGATAATCATGTTGAGGAACTTTGGGGGACATCCGATGCGCTCTAGTATTTGCCAAAGCCCTTTCCTGCTCACGGTGTCGAAGGCTTTGGTGAGGTCAACAAAGGTGATGTCGAGTCCTTTGTTTTGTTCTCTGCACTTTTCTTGGAGCTGTCTGAGGGCAAAGACCATGTCAGTAGTTCCTCTGTTTGCGCGAAAGCCGCACTGTGATTCTGGGAGCATATTCTCGGCGACACTAGGTATTATTCTATTTAGTAGAATCCTAGCGAAGATTTTGCCTGCAATGGAGAGCAACGTGATTCCCCTGTAGTTTGAGCAGTCTGATTTCTCGCCTTTGTTTTTGTACAGGGTGATGATGGTGGCATTACGAAGATCCTGAGGCAGTTTACATTGGTCCCAACAAAGCTTGAAAAACTCATGCAGTTTGGCATGCAGAGTTTTGCCGCCAGCCTTCCAGACTTCTGGGGGGATTCCATCCATACCTGCTGCTTTGCCACTTTTCAGTTGTTCGATTGCCTTATATGTCTCATCCAGGGTGGGAACCTCATCCAGCTCTAGCCTTAGGGGCTGTTGAGGGAGCTGGAGCAGGGCGGAATCTTGGACTGAGCGGTTGGCACTGAAAAGAGATTGGAAGTGTTCTGACCATCGGTTGAGGATGGAGATCTTGTCGCTGAGGAGGACTTTGCCGTCTGAGCTGCGCAGCGGGCTTTGGACTTGGGGTGAGGGGCCGTACACAGCCTTTAGAGCCTCGTAGAAACCCCTGAAGTCGCCAATGTCCGCGCTGAGCTGGTTTGTTTGGCGAGGCTAGTCCACCACTCATTTTGGATCTCCCGGAGTTTGCGCTGAAGATGGCTGCATGCGCGACGGAAGGCTTGTTTCTTCTCTGGACAGGACGGCTTTGTAAGGTGAGCCTGGTGGGCAGCTCGCTTCTTTGCCAGCAGCTCCTGGATTTCCTGGCTGTTTTCGTCGAACCAGTCCTTGTTTTTCCTGGAGGAGAAGCCCAGTACCTCTTCAGTGGATTTCAGTATGGTAGTCTTCAACTGATCCCAGAGGGTTTCAGGGGACAGGTCCGTGAGGCGGGTTGCATCGTCGAGCTTTGCTTTGAGGTTTGCCTGGAAGTTTCCTCTCGCTTCGTCTGACTGCAGGTTTCCAACATTGAACCTCTTTCTGGGGGCTTTATTGTTCCTGGGCTTTGGCTTGAAGTGAAGGTTGAGCTTGCAGCGAACCAGCCGGTGGTCAGTGTGGCATTCCGCGCATCTCGTTTGTCACTTTCTCGCACCAGGATGTAGTCCAGGAGGTGCCAGTGTTTGGATCGGGGATGCATCCAGGTGGTCTTAAGGCTGTCCCTCTGCTGAAAAAGGGTGTTTGTAATGACAAGCCGCTGTTCTGCGCAGAGCTCCAACAGGAGGCGCCCATTGTCGTTGCACTTGCCGACGCCATGCTTGCACAGGATTCCTGGCCAGGTTTCTGAGACTTTGCCGACACGAGCGTTGAAGTCGCCCAGGATGACAACCTTGTCGGCTGTAGGGGTGCGTTGGATGAGGTTGCGCAGGTCGGTGTAGAACTTGTCCTTTTCTGCTGGTTCCGCCTGGAGGGTTGGAGCATAGACACTGATGAGGGTGATGTGACGTTTGTTTTGAAGTGGGAGTCGCATGGACATGATTTGATCCGAGAGGCCTGTCGGAAGGTTTTCGAGTTTGGAGGCAATGAAGCTCTTGACCATGAAGCCTACACCAGATAGGCGTCATTCATCCGAAGGCTTGCCAGACCAGTAGAGTGTGTAGCCCGCGCCGCGTTCTTGGAGGCTGCCTACATCTGCCAGGCGGACTTCACTGAGAGCGGCTATGTCGATGTCAAGTCTGAGGAGTTCATGTGCAATGAGGGCAGGTCAGTGGCTGTCAGCCTTGTCTAGCATGGTTCTGATGTTCCAGCATGCTAGCTTGAGTTTGTGAGCATCTTTTGAGGGGGAGGACGTGGAGGGGGAGGACGTGGAGGGGGAGGACGTGGAGGGGGAGGACGTGGAGGGGGAGGACGTGGAGGGGGAGGACGTGGAGGGGGAGGACGTGGAGGGGGAGGACGTGGAGGGGGAGGACGTGGAGGGGGAGGACGTGGAGGGGGAGGACGTGGAGGGGGAGGACGTGGAGGGGGAGGACGTGGAGGGGGAGGACGTGGAGGGGGAGGACGTGGAGGGGGAGGACGTGGAGGGGGAGGACGTGGAGGGGGAGGACGTGGAGGGGGAGGACGTGGAGGGGGAGGACGTGGAGGGGGAGGACGTGGAGGGGGAGGACGTGGAGGGGGAGGACGTGGAGGGGGAGGACGTGGAGGGGGAGGACGTGGAGGGGGAGGACGTGGAGGGGGAGGACGTGGAGGGGGAGGACGTGGAGGGGGAGGACGTGGAGGGGGAGGACGTGGAGGGGGAGGACGTGGAGGGGGAGGACGTGGAGGGGGAGGACGTGGAGGGGGAGGACGTGGAGGGGGAGGACGTGGAGGGGGAGGACGTGGAGGGGGAGGACGTGGAGGGGGAGGACGTGGAGGGGGAGGACGTGGAGGGGGAGGACGTGGAGGGGGAGGACGTGGAGGGGGAGGACGTGGAGGGGGAGGACGTGGAGGGGGAGGACGTGGAGGGGGAGGACGTGGAGGGGGAGGACGTGGAGGGGGAGGACGTGGAGGGGGAGGACGTGGAGGGGGAGGACGTGGAGGGGGAGGACGTGGAGGGGGAGGACGTGGAGGGGGAGGACGTGGAGGGGGAGGACGTGGACCTGTCCTCGGGCCTGCGCAAAGGAGCTTTTAGGTGGAGTGCAGTGCGCGCAGTACTGGCCCCACCCTTTACACCCATGGTTCGTGTGCCGTGGCCAAGCAAGCTGGGACATGGCAGCGAGGTCCTTGGGTCGTAGATTTTATATCGGAGTGGCCTTCTCCTATGCAGGTTTCTTACCCGGGCTGGAGGGGCCTGCCTCCCCTCCTAGGTCGGTCCATACTGCACGGACCGGGGCCGAGGCCGCCGCAGCTCACCCTGTGCCTGGACTGGGGCCGCCGCCTCCCACTCTCTGCCCGGATCGGGGCCTCCGCCTGCCCCACTCGACCGAGGCCGGGGCCGCCGTCTCCCCCTTGCTCCTGCCCGGATCAGGGCCGCCGCCGTCTACCCTTCGCCCGGACCGGGGCCGGGGCCGCTGCTGCTCTCCCTGTGCCCGGACTGGGGCCGCCGCCTCCCACTCCCTGTCCGGACCGGGGCCTCCGCCTGCCTCACTCGACCGAGGCCAGGGACGCCGTCTCCCCCTTGCTCCTGCCCGTATCGGGGCGGCCGCCGTCTACCCTTCGCCCGGACCGGGGCCGGGGCCGCCGCAGCTCACCCTGTGCCTGGACTGGGGCCGCCGCCTCCCACTCTCTGCCCGTATCGGGGCCTCCGCCTGCCTCACACGACCGAGGCCGGGGCCGCCGTCTCCCCCTTGCTCCTGCCCGGATCAGGGCCGCCGCCGTCTACCCTTCGCCCGGACCGGGGCCGGGGCCGCTGCTGCTCACCCTGTGCCCGGACTGGGGCCGCCGCCTCCCACTCCCTGCCCGGACCGGGGCCTCCGCCTGCCTCACTCGACCGAGGCCGGGGCCTATAAACTACAATGAAATATAGCAGCCAATTGACACAAGGACCCGATAGTAATATAAACATGGAAATGCTGGAGGAGCTCCGCAGGTCTTGCAGTGTCCGTGACAGGTAAAGATATATTACTGATGTTCCATGTAAAAAAAAAATTAAGGTCAAGCTTTTTTTTTTAAATTAAAGCTTAAGGAGAAAATTTGCTCAAGCCACTGGGAAAAGACTCTTCTTCACATTTAACATCCAAACAAACTGCCAGGATAGCACAAGCATGGCATCCGTATCCAAAGACAACAATCACTGCCACTACTATTTGGTGCACATCACCCTGAAGTATTTCTGAAATGCCGAAATGGAGCTCGACAACATCGCCTGCAAATAACCTTGGGGACTCCAAAATGAACATCTGCGGTAGATTCCCCTATACATAGCAACTTAAAAATGATTAGATCATATCCAGTGGTGAACGCTTTTAAACATGGAATGTGTTCATCTTGAACTTGATAGTAACCAGCTCAAGCCATGAATCAGTTAATCCCTCACATGCTTGGCCAAGTTCATATCCAGATGCTCATCTTTAAGGCTCTGTTTTCAATTGAGCCTGTAGGATTTATCTTTCTTATATGAGAGAGAAGTCGGTCTTTCTGCCCAAATGCCAAGATCCAGGATCAGAATCCCATCAGTTTCATTCCACCTCTCCCCAATAACCCTGCACTCAACAACAGTTTCCCCTTGCATTTTCTTCAACCCCTAAATCAGAAGATAGCCTGAGAATACAACAATGGTACATAGAAATAAATAAATGTATTCCATTAGAAAAAATAACATATAATTTAAGAAATAACATCACAATATTCGAACAAATATGGGAGCCATACATGAAACACAATAGAGAAATCCTACCACGGACCTCCACCACCTAAAATGACAGAAGGGGAAGACAGCGAAATGAACTGACTCAGTATACAAAAGCAAAAGACAAAAATTTCTTGTTTATTTTTATTAAGTGACGACATTGTTTAACGGGTTTAATGTATCTTATAGATTGAACTTTGAATAAATAGGAAGGGGGGGTGAGGGAGGGAGGGAAGGGAGGGGGGAAAAAGGGGAGAAAATGACACTGTATATATTCAAGAAAAAAATGTCTGTATGTATTTTGGTCAGTATGGTTTCTAGTGTGAAAAATAAAAAAAAATTAAAAACCCTAAACCTTAATTTGTCAACTTAGCTGCAGTGCACTGTGGCATAAATTACCATGGAATTAACCCTGAATTGGAAAATAAGTCTGACGAGGCAAGGTTCACAGAGCTGGGACTTTTCTCTTTGGAGTAAAGAAGGACGAGAAGAGACTTAAGAGGTCTACGAGATTCTGAGAGGCATAGATAAGGTAGACCTTTTTCCCAGGGCAGGAGAAGCAAACACCACGGAACATCTCAACAAAGTGAAGGGAGGAAAGTTTGGGGGAGACATCAGGGGTTCATTTTTTTTTAAATATAAATGCAGAGCATTGTGGGTGACAGAAATGCCTTGCCAGGGATGGTGGTGGAGGCTGCAACATTACGGGCAGTTTAGAGTTTAGGAGACTCTTAGACAGGCACATAGATGAAAGAAAAATAGAGGGTTATGAGGTAGGAAGGGCTTAGTTATTTTTGGTAGGTATATATACAGTGGGTCGGCACAGCATTAAGGGCCAAAGGGCCTGTACTGTGCTGTAACATTCTACGTTCTTATACGAGCCTGGGATGTGGGTGAAAACTAGAGCACCCAGTCAAAATTTGTGTGGTCATGGAGAAAGCCCAGACAAGTTACACCTAAAGCCAGGATCAAACCAGATCCCTTGCAACTGTGGGGCGACAACTGCTGCAACACCAGCCCCTCCTCACTGCAGTTCATACGAGTCCACTGAAGCCACAAAATGATTCACACAATATTAATGATCTTTCAGTCATTTGCACAATGAACCAACACTTGAAGAAATGATGGATCAGAGCAGCAATGAACAGTAACTGCATCTGACCCATAATTCATTCCTTAAATGTTGGTCTTAACATATTATCAAATATAACTGTAACATCTGTATGTCACAAGCTTCACCATGTAAACTGACAGCCCCTGAACACAAAAGTGGAAAAAATAAAGCAAGCCACATTTTGTTTCCATTCATGTAAAACTTGCCAATGGGCCTCACACCATTTTGGACATCCAGAATTCAGGTATTCCAAATGCAATCAAATATATTCCAACAATCAGAAAGTAAAGAACCACAGATGCTTAAACAGCAGGCGAAGCAATACACAGAGGGGAAACAACAGTAAATTTTCAGGTGGGTGATTTTTTTTTTAATGAGCTGAAATAATGAGAATACATATTTAAAGTTGCAGAGAGGGGTTGGAGGGAAGAGAATGTTTCGACAGCGAGGAAGAGACCAACCTGCTCAGCTGCACAACAGTTTGCAATCCCAGCTGACAGAGGGAAATTGAGTTTGTGGATGAATCAGAATTTATTGTCTTGAAATTCGATGTTTTGTGGCAGCGTCAGTGCAAACATTCAAATTATAAACCATCTTACAACATTACTATAAAAAAATTAAAAATAATGGTGCATGAAAAGTAAGGCAGAATTTTAGTTCATTGATTATTCAGGAATCTGATGTCAATGGGGAAGAAGCTGTCCTTGTGCCGCTGAGTGCTTGTCTTTAGGCTCCTGTACCCCCTCCCCCCCCCACCGATGGTAGCAGAGCGAAGAGGGCATGGCCTCGGTGGTGGGATAAAGGTTGCTTTTTTTTGACACTGCCTCAACAATATATAACAGTAGTTAGCCTCATCGGCCACAATGAGATAGCTTGTAGAAAGGAGATTGGGAGGTTCGTCAAATGGTGCAACTACTACCTGAGTCTCACGTGGGTAAGACAAAGGTGATGATCGTGGACTTCAGAAGGATGAAGGTGGACCACTCTCCATAATGGCTAAGTAGGTGGTTTCTTGGTGTTCATATAAAGGATGACCTAACCTGGACCCACAACACCTCCTCATTAGTCAGGAATGCGCAGCAGGGCCTATACTTCCCCAGGAGGTTGAGGAGGGCAAGGCTCCCAGGCCCAATCTTGAAAATATTTTACAGGAGATTGAATGCGTCCTGGCTAGCTACATCATCATGTGGTACGGTAGCTGCAAAACATTGGACCAGAAGTCAACACATTAAAAGGGCCGACAAGATCACTAGGGTCTCCCTTACCTATACGGATGACATTCACTAGGAGTATTGCTTAAATGAAGCTCAAATAATTACTGAGGACCCCTACCATCTTTGACCCACTAGGAAGGAGGTACAGGAGCCTCAAAATTAGGACTGCCAGGCTGGGAAATTGGCTTCTTCCCACAGGTGGCGTGATTAATGCTCAGAATTCTGCAACCTTGGGTCCCTTATAAATGAAATGAGTAAATTATTCTGAAATAGTTATTTTATATTTTACCTTTATGTAGACTTGTGATGCTTATATTCTATGTGTCATGCGTTGCTATGTGCACACCTTGGTCCAGAGAAATACTGTTTTGTCTGGTTGCACATGAAAAGTCAGATAATAAAACTTGAACTGAAAATGAATGCTTGTGGTCCAGAGTTGATCTATCTGGAAAATGAATGGGGGCAGTGGGGAGGAAAAAAAACCTGCTGGAACTGTGAGATGCAGAACCCAGTGAAATGAGAGTGCACTGGATTCAATCTTCAAGCCTGAAACAGAAAATTAAATTCTCCTCTTCTCCGTCACCTTTAATTTTCTTTCCTTTGAACATCGGGCATGAACTCTCTCTGCCCATAAAACTACAAGCGACAATGTCGGCATCACACATCAGCGCCTGCATCAGTTTTAGAGTCCATTCGATATTTCAATATCAGCATTGAAAAGATTTCTCTCCATGCAATTCAACTTAAGTTGGAGAGTCCATGCACACCACCGAAACAGGACCCATGGCCCACTACACCCAGGCTGATCTCTGCCCATTTGCCCACATTAGGCCAATTTCCCTCTGTGCCTTGTCTATTCAGAGCACGTGCCAATTATTTTTCGAAATTCTATCGGATTGCACCATCTCCTGTGGCAGCGTGTTCCAAGCAACAGCCACTGTGCAAGATAAAACAACTTATCCCTTTAAAGCTCCTATTTCTCACCTTTAAAACTAACCCCCCTCGGTTCTGACATAAATCAAAATGGGCTACAATGACAATCCTGTCTGCAGACAGCTTTCTGTTTCTAGGTGAGGAAACCAAGTCAACGGGGAAGCCTTCCTTCAGAGCAGCCCGACCAGCGATTGAACAAAATGGTTCAAGAAGAAATCAAGCAAGCAAAAAATGACAAAATCCTACCGGCTAGTGAGGCAGTTCACTACTATGTATACATTTAAGATAAGCCAAAGGAAAAAATAAAAGATTTTTGTGCAGACTCAAGGAGAAACGACACTCTGTAATCAATATATATATATATATATATATATATAAATAAATATATATATTTTTTAATTTATTTATTTTATTTTTTTTTTAAACACACAAGGAGCATTCAAAGTGTAGGGAAAGACACCACCTAGGCACAACATTTCAATTGCTGTTGAGCCAGCGAGGACTTTTTCTCAACAAGTTAATTTTGGGAATTTGTAGGTGAAAAATCTATCATCTACCATTCCATTGCAAATCATTATTAAGCACAGAATCCATCCTCTGGGGTCTTCTGTTCTTAGACAGATATTCAGCACGGTGACAGGCTCTTTCGACCCATGAGCCTGTGCCACCCAATCACATCCAATTGGCCAACCGCCCCCGGTACATTTTGACAAATGGGAGGCCACCGAAGCACCCAGAAGAAACCCACGCAGACACGCGGGGGGGGGGGGGGGGGGGGAGACACTCTATGTTTTAAGTTGACTATTTTACATTTCCTAGCTGAAAAATGCTTTTAAAAAAAAAAGAGAGAAAGGCTAATATCATTTGCATTTATATTATAGTTCTACCATGGATAAGTGAATTTTCCGGTTGCTCGAGACCGTGTTGCACAATTGCCAAACTAACCGCTGGGAGCTCCAATCTTAAACATTCAGTTTTGTTTTTTTAAAACCTATTTATTTTCTGTGATTTGTTTTGCTGACTGCTTCAAGAAAATCAAGTCATCAAGAAAATAAGCAAACTTTCACAAATGAATTCTTAAAAATGTATAAACATAGTGGTGTTAATTATACTATTAAAAACAAAATTGCACCTGAGAATTCACATGAAGGGTTTTTTTCCTACCTTTGAGAATAAAGAGAATTTTACTGTTCCACTTAATGAAATAATGAAGTTAAATTCTTGCATGTTAAAAGGCACACAAAGAATTCTGTGCATGGCTTATGTAATAAAAAAAATTCAGTCTTACTACACACTGCTCTGTTCCTCATCGCCATATTTAATGTCCATCTACGAATGCCTCAAAAGGGACATTTCTGACCTCAGTTTTTCCACAGTAAACCCAATACACCAAAGACTCTACTAAAACAGTTTATTGCCAACTAGAAGAGTGTTGAGCATTCTTTTCACCAACACACAAAAAAAAATGCCATTCATTTAAAGGAAATGCATACAGCACTTCACCAGATGTGGAACCTCGCCAAAAATAGCAGCTTTCAATCTTGTTTCCCTTAGTAAACATTCATTACAAGCCGCTGTAAAGGACAGTGATTTCAAGGCTGCATTCAAAAGATATAGGCTCCTTGGTACTTATAAACCATTCAAGAAGTGTGTACGTTTACCATGGCATCTCTATCAACTATTAGCTTGCAACTTACAGTATAGTCAGCAAGTCCATCCTGTTAATTTACTTGCAATATTCCAAAATGAAATCACATTCATTTGTAATAAATTTAAGAACCTCATGGTAGTATTAAAATATAAATGCAAATAATATTATCCTTTCATTCTATTTTTTAAGCATTTCTCAGCTATGAAATGTGAAATAGTCAACTTAAAACGTAAAAATTCAAATACTAATTAAATTAGGAAAACACTAGAAGAGACCGTTTTAACTTGTAGATCAGCCTTTTCCAAAGAATTAAGGAAGAAAAAGTGTAGCGGCTAGCCCAACAGCATGACTGCGCCAGCGACCCGTATTCAAATCTGGCGCTGTCTTTAAGCAGTTCTCCCCATGGCTCATGCCCGTCAACAACAGAATCAAGGTTGGGAAAATTAATCCCATATGGCTCTCCAATACCGGAGAGTAAATACATTATTTTGAATTAGATTCAAACCTGTCCAAGATGTGAAATTAAAATGTTTTGACAATCCTGATGAGCCAGCAATAATGTTGGAACAAAAATGCAGAGACGTAGTATTAGTACAAGTTCATACATCCATATCGGAAAGAGGGGTAAAGAATTGGTTTTCACCTTTTTCCCAAGTTGGAACACCAATGAAGAAAGTGTGTCCATTGCAGTTTGCCGCAATTCCGGAGTGCAGTCCAGTGTACGAACTATTGGATGAATAATCCTTGAGGCATAATCTGTGAAGTCTAGAGATTCTGTCAGGCGATCCAGAGTCTCCAAGGCCACCCTAGAGTATAGTGGATACAGACCAATGGATGATCATCAAGAAACCAGGCCAATTTTTGTCCTTCTTCCTGTCAACCATATTTACATTGGGCCAAAAAGTTTGAAATGTTTACACTTGGAATCTATTCTTTTACTTTACTGCAGGCTTTCTAGAACATTAAGTGCAAAAGGTAATGGATACAGAGCAAGACATCACAGGCAAAACTATCCATACCGTTGAGAATATCTACTGGGAACTGTACCGTCACAGAGCAGCAGCCATCATCAAGGATCCACACCGCCCAGCACGCGCTCTGTTCTCGCTGCTAATACCAGGAAAAAGGTCTAGGTGCAACAACCACCATCAGGTTCAGGAACAGCTGCTCCCGCTCCACCATTAGACTCCTCAATGACAAACTCAATCAGGGATTCATTTAAGGACTCTTACACTTCATTGATTTTTTTTCTGTTTTGTAGTTTGTTTCCAGTTCTTTATTTATTTAAATGTGTATGTTGAGTTCAGGTTTTTATTGCACTACCTGTACCAATTAGTGGCAATTCTGCCTCTCCCTTAGAAATAAAGAATCTCAGGGTTATATGTGATGCCATGTATGTGACAATAAATCGAAATGTAATCTAAATCTAATCTGACTATTACATATTGAGAGGTTTTATATTCTTTCAATCAAACCTTAAGAAGCAATCAAACTCTAAGCATCAATACAGATGAGACTGTATAGTCATTTGCATTATTGTTACTTTATAGCAAATTATAACTCAGTGATTTTGTGATCCTCATATCTCATCCAACTCTCAAAGATACTCTGTGTTTCTAAAAGGCGGCAGAAAAGTGACTGGATTTGTTAAAGCCTCAGAAAATACTAAGTTGGAAAAATACAACAGCCAGACTTACTTTCTTGGTCCCAGTGGTACTTCCTGCCCATCAAATAGTTTGACAATTGGAGGAAGTAGAAGATGCAGATAATCATCGAGATTGGCTCCAAATAGCTGTATCGCATTTAGTAACTGGAAAAAGAAACAAAAATGAAGAGACAGTCAAGAACGGAACAGAAATGTACTTTCTTTACAAATTGAGAGAATGCAGAATAAAGATAACAAAAATGAAATATGCACTGCCATGAGTGCTGGGTGGGGGTGGGGATTGGTAGATGCCGGATAAGTGAATTTTCCAGTTGTTTGAGATTGTGCGCGTTGTGGATTGATAAACTAACCACTAGGGGGTGCCAATTTTAAACTTTTGAATGTTTTGCCTATCTATGCCGACTTTGCCTATACAAGTTGAAGTATATAGTGTACATTAGATTTTTATGCATTATTATGTAAATACAAAAGAAACATGGATATTTTATTAAGAAAGTCGAGTTTTCAAATTGAGTGGTACAAACAGATTTTCTTTCCCACCCCATAATAAGAAATTAGGAAATAGTACGCTTGTTTCGGAAACTGATAATCCACTGGAAATTTCTGTTTAATGACAAAACTAAGCTGATTAAAATGTAACAGTAAAGCCAGAACCTTCAATTTCATTATAATACTTCTGTGATGTGCAATGTTCATTTATAACTACAAATTTTTTCATGTAACTCATTTATCATCAATGACCAATTTAAGTCTAATAGGATTTTAAAGATAAAAATAAATTCAGTTGTTGCCAAGTTGACAAACGAGGAACAGCCAACCCAGTGTTGCAAATTAGAACTTGTTTGTTACCATCTACGGTACTTATTTTTCATCATAACTTATGAAAAATTAAGCCATTTATATGGAACAAATGTGCTGTAAAGAACTGATGCCTACTTGTGACAGTTTTCTTTGCTCCACTAAGCTTTGATAAAGACTCTATAAAGCACTTGAGGCCTCACTTGGAGCACTATGTACAGTTTTGGGTGCCTTATTTGAGAAAAGATGTGGTAGTGTTGGAGAGGGCTCAGAGAAGATTTACTGGAATGATACCAGAAACGAAACGGTTAGAGGAATGATTGTCAGCTCTTGGAGTGCTGAAGGATGAGGAGGCACCTTAGAGGTATTTTGAAGGCTGAAAGGCCTGGACAGAGTAGACATGGTAAGGATGTTTCACGTGGTAGGGAATTCTAGGACAAGTTGGTATAACTTCAGGACAAAAGAGTGTCAATCTACAACAGAGACGTGGAAAAATTCCTTTAAATCAGGGGTCGTGAGTTCTGTGGAACTTGTTGCCACAGTCAGGTGTGGAAGCGAGGACGCTCTGTGTATTTAAGACAGGGATTGACAGGTACTTCGTAAGTCAGGGCATCAAGGGTTACGGAGAGAAAGCCAGGGAGTGGGGGCTGAGTGAGACGATGGATCAGCTCATAATTAGAATGGAACAGATTTGATGGGCCAATGGGCCTACTGCTACTTCAATATCTTGTGACAAACATCTGTGGAATATTGAATGACAGTCGCAGTCTAAAAGAAAACAAAGATTGAATACAACTTCGTACTCCATGATTGGAACACTGGATGCTTTAGAATTTCAATTAAAAAACGCTTCTCCTTGATTAAATAGGATCAAACCTTTAGGTGACTCACCTTGATTGTGACACTGCGGCTTGTACTGGTATCGTGCATGAAGACACGCAACATGTGAGGGATTAGCTGTGGCAGATAAAGTTTAAACTCCCCTCCCAAAGCAACAACAATCTGCTCAATAACCAGAATGATGGTGTTCTGCATTTGGTTGTTCAGAGTCCAATATTCCTGTAAACACAAAAAGAAAATGACTTTAAAAATCAAAAATGCTATTTTTAAAAAGGCCTACTTTTGCAATGGTTAATCAGAGTCTGCGTGGGATTTTCGTTCTACTTATCTCCCACGACTCAAAGACCTGCTGGTAGGTACATTTGCCCCCAGTGTGGTGGAGGATGAAGGGTATCAGGCCGATTGATGGATGCAAGTGACCAAGAGTCAGGAATGGGGGGGGGGGCGATTAAAGGCCCCCGATGTCATCAGGAAACAAGAAAATAATACGAGAAATAAAACTGATAAACTGCAACAATGAAGCAAAAGATTGCAACTGGGCCAAAATTCTGGAACTTGGGACCCAAGAATATCTTTGCCACACAAACTGGCCCAGTTCAAAATGGATGTTAGGAAAGGGCATTAAATCAAAGGGTATGCCAAGGATACCCACTTCAGATAAATTAAAAACAGTAGAATTGAAGTCATTGTTTGCATGATGTATACAATGGTATTAGTATCCAGCTGTACATTCTAAATACAATTACTCCACTAAAAACAGTATGGTGCACAAACTTCAACATTTTGAAAGCTGAAACACTTGCAAAAATCTATTTCAAATTTCCAGTACTTACAAAAAAGTAGAGTTCTTGAAACACTTCATGATCGCAAACATAATCTTACTCAGAAAGTATGCCATTATTTTGTCATTGAACAGAGCCGAAAAAGCACCTTCAACCATGGAGTCTATGGTGGACAGCGATAGGCACTATATATTAATCCTTGAAATAGTCTACTTACACCATTTGGGAAGTTCATTGAACCCCCAAGTGACATCTCTATTAAAAAGTTCTCATCCTCACAGCTATCCATTCCCAATCACTTCTAGCCCTCTGGATTATCCGTGCTAATGTAATACAGTAAACCCCTGGTATCCAGCACCTATGGGGCTTGGTAGATATCAGATAAGTGAATTTACCGGTGGCGTGAGATACGCCAATTTTAAACTTCCCTATTTATTTTCCGTGATTTTTTTTTGGTTGCTTGTTGTTTCAATTCCGGATTGTATTCATAATTTTAATCTGGTCCCCAATCAGGACCTTAAACTCCGTATTTCCCCTTTTCCCCTTTCTACGTTGCTGCTTCCTTTAAGCTGCTCTTCAGAACCTGTGGTCTCCGTGATCTTCAACATCCCCACATACAACCTGGCAACGGAGAAGCAAAACACCTGGAATGATTTAGTGCTAAAATTACCTGAGAAATTCAAGCTGTCATTATCACCATGTTAGAAATATGCTGTTAAAGTCCAAGGCAACAGAGCTGATATTTACAAAATGCAAAAGGATCAAGGTTTTATTTGAAAAAAACACTAAGGCGAATTTAAAATGGATGTGACAAAAAAAGCAGGAGAGACAAAGTAACTGCTATATATACTCACTTTAATCAAGGCAAATATATCATCCATGTAAGGTCGAATGTGAATTTTAACAAACGAAACAAGCATACCAAGTTGCTGGAACAAAAACTGCAAGAAAACAATGGTTATATAAATAGTTTGGTAATTACATTTTTTCATCTGAAGTTATATTTCTGATTTACAAATAATATTCTTCAATTTATTAATCTAATTTTAATTGAATCTAATTTAGACATACCACATGATAACGGGCTCTTCCAGCCCACAAGCCTGTGCCTCCCAAACCCCAATTAGCCCACTACCATGATACGTTTAGGAGGGTGGGATGAAATCAGAACACCAGGAGGAAATCTACACGACAAACTCACAAATCACTTAAAATGTCTGAAAATATTTTAGACATTAACAATGAAACAAGTCGCTACCAAACTGGTTCCATATCTCTCCATACTTCTCCCATTCCTGAACCGGTCCAAATTTTTCTTAACATGTCCAAATCCAGCCCACATTCACCACTCCTGGTCATTCCACACTCTCATCGCCCTTTGTGAAGAAACTTCCCCCTAAACCTTTCACCTTTCACCCATCTCTCATCATCTCATCATTTCCAGGCAACTGTGTCCTACACTCCCAGATTCCTCTGTTCCACTGCACTTCTCAGTGCCCTATGATTTAGCAGATAGTTAATATGTGCAAAGTTCAGCACCTCACACTTGCCTACATCAAATTCCATCAGTCATTTTGCAGTCCATTTTTCCAATTGGTCCAGATCCCACTGCCTCACTGTCTACTGCACCTTCAATCTTTGTCTCATCTGCAGACTTGTCTATTCAATTTCCTGTATTAACATCCAAATCGTTAATATAGATGACAAAAGATAATGGACCCAGCACTGATCCCCGAGGCCTCATTTACTACCCCTCTCTGGCTTCTCCTGCAAAGCTGGCATTTCATCTAATTTACTACCTCATCCTGAATACTGAGCAACTGAATCTTGTGGACCAACCTCCTCCATGGGTTAGATCAAATATAAAATTTTAACTCTGTCTCAAATCACCCCAAAGTTGCCCAACTTGTCTACGCCAGACCTGCTAACCCCATTTTCCTGCATTTAGCCCATATCTTCTGACGCTTTTAAAACGCCGTAATTGTAGCTCCATCCACCATCTTCCCTATTAGCTTGATCCACCCACATTGTATTTTAAATCCGGCTCATCAGATCTCCTGCCCACCAGAAACCCATGTCCTCTAGTTTAAAAACTCTTCATGGAATAAGATGACGTCTATCCCTTTGGTAATTTTATATTTGGGCACCTCAGTCAGTGTAGTGGTTAATGACACAAAGATTGGTGGTGTTGTGGACAGTGAGGAAGATTACCATAGATTAAAAGGTGATTTAGGAAGGCTGGAGGTGTGGGCTGAGAAATGGCTGATGGAATTTAATACAGATAAATGTGAGGTGCTACATTTTGGAAAGGCAAATCTAAATAGGTCATATACATTGAATGATAGACAATTGAGGGGTGTAGAGCAACAAAGGGATTTAGGAGTGATGGTAAATAGTACCCTCAAGGCTGATACTCAGGTAGATGGTGTGGTGAAGAAGGCATTTGGAATGTTGGCCTTCATAAATCGGAGTATTGAATTCAAGAGTAGGGAGGTTATGATGAAATTGTACAAGGCATTGGTGAGGCCAAATTTGTACAGTTTTGGTCACCAAATTATAGGAAAGATATAAACAAAATAGAGAGAGTGCAGAGAAGGTTCTCGAGAATGTTGACAGGATTTCAAGGTTTGAGTTACAGGGAAAGGCTGTGCAGACTGGGGCTTTTTTCTCTGGAGCGTAGAAGATTGAGGGGACTTGATAGAGGTGTTTAAGATTTTAAAAGGGACAGACAGAGTAAACGTGGATAGGCTTTTTCAATTAAGAGTGGGGGAGATTCAAACTAGAGGGCATGGTTTAAGATTGAAGGGGGAAAATTATAAGGGGAACATGAGGGGAAATTTCTTTACGCAGAGGGTGGTGGGGATGTGGAATGTGGCAGACGTGGTAGAGGCGGGATCATTGGTTACATTTAAGGAAAGACTAGATAGTTACATGGATAGGAGAGGACTGGAGGGGTATGGACCGGGTGCTGGTCAGTGGGACTAGGAGGGTGGGGATTTGCTACGGCATGGACTAGTAGGGCCGAACTGGCCTGTTCTGTGCTGTAAATGGTTATATGGTTATATTACAGGGCCAGCGACCCAGGTTCAAAGCTGACGCTGTCTGCGTGGGATTTCCTCCAAGTACTCTAGTTTCTTCTCACTTTTCAAAAACGTATGGGTGTCATTGGTAATTGGGGCATAGGCTCATGGCCTGGAAGTACCTGTTACCGTGCCGTATATCTAAATTAAGTTAAATTAGAACTCTCCAAGGTCACCCCTCAGCTTCCTGCGTTCCAGTGTGAACAACCCTATCCTATCCAATCTCCCTTTGTAATATCCTGTTGAATCTCTTCTGCCCTCCTACCACCTCCTTTCTATAGAATTGCACACAATACTCCAAGTAAGGTCACACCAATGTCTTGTACAACTGCAACATGATGATACCGTGACAAAGGGCTCAGCAGAAATGTTATTGACCCTTTTCTCTCTATAGATGTCACCTGCTGAATTTCTCCAGCACATTGGTGTATTGCACATATGCCCCAGATCTTATTCTCAATACCTCCGCCTATGAATGCTAACAAGCAACACAACATTTTCATTACCTTAATCGCCATTTTCAGGGAACCATTCACTTGCATTCACAAGGTACCTCTATACATTCATGCTTCCAAGATCCTTACCATTATTATAAAGGCCAAAATACATAACTCCACAACTGATTGGATTAGGTTGCATCTGCCAACAGTCCACCCAACTTTCTAGCTGATCCATGTCCCCTATCCTCATTCAACCATCCTTCCTATCCACAATTCCATCAATCTCTGGTGTCAGCACACCTACTTATCAGACCAACATTCACATCCATGTTATTTATGTATAGCTCCGATTTCTGCAATATACCATTGGCTATAGATCTCCAATCAGAAAAAAAATACATTGACAACTATCCTCTGCCACCTAACACCAAGCCAAACCATCTCAGACCCTTGTGCCCCAACTTTTTTGACCAGTATACCACGTCACTAAGTTTCCAGTGGATCACAAATCCTATTCCTAATAGGCTCGCCACCATTTAAGGAAGGCTTGACATGCTGTCAGATTTTGCTTATCATTCCGACCCTTCTTTAACGTGGAACCGACATTAGCTAGCCTCCAGTCTTCTGGTACCTCACCCCACAATTAAACATGAAGCAAAAATCTCTGACAGAGCCCCAAGAATCACCTTCCTTCCTCTCCCTAAGCCCTGGTACAGATTTCAGCAGGTCCTGGGGATTTGTCTACCTTAATGTGCATTCAGGATACCACACAAATCCCCAGACTATACTTTTTGTTCACAGACACTTCCACCACTTGTCCATCCTCATTCCCAAAATAGGGTTGAGTTCAGCACCCTCCCAAGGTGGAACTGCTACACATTGCTTCAAAACCCTTCATGGATATATTCAACAAATTCCACCCTCTCAAGGCCTCTTACACTAAGGCAGTACCAGTTAATATTGGGAAGGATAAAGTTAACTATAACAATAACCTCAACAAATGGCCCAGGCCCAAAATGTTGGTTACCCTTTACTTAATCTGGATGCTCCTCCAGCATATTTGTGCATTGCATAACAATAACCCTATTACTTTTACATCTCACAGCTGTTTGTCTGGATATTTGTTCTTCCAAATCCCTCTGATAATTTGGAAGCCTACACAATTATCCCCAGGTGAGCACCCATTTCTTATTTCTAAGTTCTACCCATGTATTTTCATTGGCCAATCCCTCCGAAGTATCCTTCCTGAGTACTGCTATGGTCTTCTTGAACAGCAGTGCAACACCCCCTCTGCTTTTAGCTTCCATAGCCAAGCATAATTTTTTTTTTAACGTTAATTAGAACAGGATCAAAATTACACATTGCAGAAATCCAGTTCATCTTAGAATTATCCTACATTACTTCAATATTTAGCAAACTCAAGAAACACCAAAGCCCAGCAGACTTTGGCAATAGGTGGAGCTGCATTATTCCATTTTCCATATCCTTGACAGCTAATATTTACTTCTCACTCTGCAATGGTAATATTTCATTTTTTTCTTTGAACATCATTATTTTTCAAACTGAATCTTATTCATTTTACACAACACAGTAGAATAGGGTCCTTCTAGCTCATGCCGCCCAATTAACCTACCAACCCGGTACATTTTGGAGGGAAGGAAGAAATCGGAGGTAACCTATCCAGGTCATGCAGGTAACAGTCTTTCCGGTCAGCACCGGTGCTGAAATAATGTTGCGCTGACTGCGCTCCCTTTATTGTTGACAGGTAACAGATGGCCTCCTGGAACGGGAGCCAGTGCTTACAACTTTAAGAGTTACAAAAAAAAAAAATCAACAGTGGTAATCAATGCCTGAATATTAGGCATATTTTATACACAATCTTTGAGCCAAGACAAAACTTCTGATATCACACTGTAGACTGACAGCAGTCATTGCGATGTATTATTACACATGTACCATACAAGGGTTGACTTGTATCAGTGATGAGAGGAAGGACTCTCTGGACTAATTTTCCAATTAAGGAACAGAGCACGTGACCCACACTTTCCTCCGATTATTCCAGATTTTGTACTCAAATGGATTTGGCCAAAAAATGTGATGGGAAGGTGAGGTTGGGGGCTGAAAAGAGAAGTTTTGTTTCTTTAACCTTCCTCTATAATCATCTGCAAGTTGGATGTACAGGCTCCCGTAACGAAATATCAAGAGCAAAATATTGACAGACTTAAAGAGCGCATTTTCCTGGTTTAACAGTTGAACCTGATTTTTTTGGTTCACCTGCCAGTGTGAATGCTCCGAACCCAGTAAGGGTGCGGGGAGGGGGGGGGGGGGGGGCCTACAAATTAACATGTGATTGATACTACCAAGGAAGTTGTATCAGAGCCAAGATGTTTCAACTTGGCTCCAATGTATTTAATGTGAAAAGTACACGGACCTGGGATTTCATGGTCCAATGAGAAAAGCCCTCCCAATACGTCAATACAGGTGGCTCACACACCTATGGCGAGTTGCCAATATGAAAAAGCCTCTCATCTCCCTGTTGATGATCATGGAACGGAGTGGAATACAACTTCACCTTTCTCCATGCTCAGGTGTCTCACAAAATTTGTCCAGTGGTAACTGCCAATTGATGGCACCATATTTCGCTCAATACGAGATAGTTCCATTTATTGTTTGAAAGTTCTTTAAAGTACAATAGCTCCTTAAACTCCAATAAAATCCAACTACAAAAGCACAAATGACTGCAACATTTTTCCTTAAGCTACAGGCTCCTGCACATCAGGTATGACATAAATCCTCATTCTAATAACCTACCTCTCGAGTATTGGCATCGCACACTCGAATTACATTCAGGAACGTGGGCATAACTTGAGGCAGGAACTGGACGCACTTCAAACCAAGAGACTTGAAGATGAAAGTGACAGCCTGAACAACCATTGTGTGGTGGTTGGAAAGAGATGTGTCACGCAGGATACGCATGAGGGTTACAACTGCAACAGCTGGGTAAAACTCATCCAGTGGCAAATTCCCCATGTTCACCAGCATTTCACTTGTGCTGTAATCAGCTGCAATCAAAAGAAACAATAATGTAAAAAGGGCATCTCTTTGGAATGTTAAAAGCTGCAGTGCTACAGACTCACTGAATTAAAATTGATTCCGATTCTGGCCTATTTAATCTGTAGTCTGTATTAGAGGTTATTGTGAGGTAGATCATACTACAGAAATTGGTCTCTTCAAAAGGCATTCACATTTATAAAGTCTACATGAAGTATAGCAAGTGGCCTCTTAACATACAAACAAGCTTGTGACGAGTCCCCGTTGCAGGCTAGGCTTTAAAAATTGAAACAAACTATGAATAAAATTAAATGTTATATTGAAGATTCATTCTTTACAATCTAGCAAAGAAACAGAAAATTCTGGAAACACTCAGCAGCACAGGCAGCTTCTGTGGAAAGTAAAACAAAGCTCATGCTTTCGTCTGGCAAAGTCTTTGACTGAAAACGTGATGCCTGTCCTTCCAATCATTTCCAGCATTATCTGGTTTTGCTTCAGATTTCCAAAATCTGCAGTTTCTTTTAGATTTTCGTTCACAGATCGAGTACACAGTGTTCCAAGTGCCCTTCATTGCTGAACAAATTTCAATGGATTGGCACAAGCATGCCATAGGGGGGGCGGAACGGTTTGCGCAGCGGTTTTACAGCGCCAGTGATCGGGACCGAGGTTCGAATCCTGTGCTGTCTGTAAGGAGTTTGTACATTCTCCCTGCGCTTGTGTGGGCTTTCTCTGGGGGGGGGCCTCCGGTTTCCACCCACCATTCAAAATATACCGGGTGTAAATTGGTTGGCATGGACTTGTGGGCCGAAATGGCCTGTTACTGTGCTGCGCTTTTAAAAAAAAAAGGTTATTCAGATTTCAAAGCAAGAAATGGGCAAAGCTGGCTGAACTGCAAGTATTCTCCAAAATAGCTGCAGGCACCAAATATTCACAGGACTTAACAGGAACAGTTCACCAGTTCCCCTTATCATTTCAAGAGCAGGATGAAAAAAATCAAATTGCTATTTCTAAGCAATAGACAAGGGATGTGAATCAATGGACCAAACACCCTCAATCTTATTTTGTTAGTTGTAGGAGTCCATGTTTTACACTCCCTTGTGGTCAACTTAACTTCGCCTAAATTGCATGGTATTGTGATAAAGAATAATCATCTTAAAACTAATAGATTATATTTATACTTCAGCCTTAAGAGATTGCAGACTCCAAGGAATCAGGGCATCAGAAAAGGGGAGACCAACCCCTGTTTGAGAAGGAGCAGAGGAGACGCCTCAGAGAGGGGCTTTGCAGCTGAAGAACACAGGGCTGTTTGCGACTCCGAGCGAGAAACCCACAGAGGCTGCGGGCAACTGTGGTCAAAGGATTGCTTGAGGCTGGCTGAAGGGGGCACCGGGTATCGAAACCGGGACGCCAAAGGATTCCGACGGCTTCCTGATCACGTCGGAGGTTCGGATCTGAAGGTCTGGTTTCCGATTGTTTGGACTGGAGTCTGTGTGGCTGCAGAGGGTGTGGGAGCACTGGAGATGAATCAATGGACACTCAGTGACCCTAGGAGGACTATCTTTTGCTTCTGTTTGTCTTTGAGATACCTGTTAATGGCGAATCATTCTGCTTTGCGGCAGACCAAAGCACGTTTTGTTTAATATTACACCCATTTTATGACTTGACGATAAAGGAATCCTTTTGTTCGGAAATCTCTCGTTTCCCCACACCTTGATGAAGGGCTTAGGCCCGAAACATTGGTTCTGTATCTTGACCGTTTGCTGCATAAAAGGCACTGCTTGACCTGCTGAGTTTCTCAAGCATTTGTGTGCTTTTTCACTTACCTAATCTTGAGTTCATTCTTAAAACAACAAATACTTCATTCCAAATGCTGCTTTTTATGCTCAAACAATGAATTTTGCTTAGAAAGATTTTGAATTCAGTCAATAAAATACACGCGCCATCACAACAGAATGCTTCAGATATAAGTATTTTGGCGCAAATAGTTCATTCCACTCTAAGTGGCGCCCAATATCATTATGTTTTATTACTTAAGGTTATTGGAGTTGCTGAATCGAAGCACATCAAGACGAAGAAGGCTGAAAGGTATAACCGATCTTTGCAATGGCAGATAAATTAATGCGACACCCAGTGCTGTGGAACGACTTATACTATAAAGAATGATGGCTCCCTTCTTATGAACTCTCTCCAGCAACAATTCGCTTTTCTGCCATTTTGGTTGGTTTTTACACCCCAGTAATTATAGTGGACAATGAGGATTTTGTTTCTTGAACACTTTTGAGTGTACTTTATGGATTTTGGGCTAAATCACTTTTTTTTAAATTAGACATATAGCAGCATTGTAGCAGATCAATTCGGCCTCACCAGTCCGTGCTGCCCAATTTACAGCCCGTTAAACTGCACACTTTTGATGGACGGGAGGAAAACGGAACCCCTGGAGAAAACCCAGGCAGACACGGTGAGAACGTACAAACTCCTTACAGACAGCGTGGGATCCAACCCAATCACTGGCGCTGTAAAGGTGTTGTGCTGACTGCTAGGCTGCCCGTGTTTTTCTATAACCTACCAGTTTTTTTAGATATAACCAAATTTTTGTGATTTCCTGCCTTATTTTAAGTCTCTGTCAAGTAACCAAAACCAAGCATGTAATTGAAAATTGATTTTCTGCATTCGCACTTGGACTTGTTCCCTGCTGAAAAGGTTTCACTATGACATTGCTTACAAGGCAACTAGAACCCATCAATGCTGGCTGACTGTTGTTGGACGCATCAGATGCTGAGAACAAATGTAAATCAGTGGCAAAACGTTTTTAGGTCAGTTGAACTAACGCAATGTGTCAGCGTCATGATGAGCTTAAACAGGCCAAATTCAATAAAAGTTAATTGAACGTTTCTCCGACTTCCTACGTGATGCAGCCAATCTGAAATTCTGCTCATCTTGAAATTGAATCCCCAATTTTCTTTCAGGAAGAAAACCTTTCGAAAAACTTTGTCGCCAGTGTTACCTGCAGCAAATCAGGTTTGTCCATATTTAAAGTAATAATGACATTCACTGATTTATCAATTCCCTTAAACAATCTTTAAATATTGTTTTTAAGCAGAAAAAAACATGCTAATCAAGTAGCACATTAGCTTGCAGACACAAGAACAAAATTGACCTGAAAATGTCTGTTTAACCTTTCACTACCTACTATCGAGACTTGAGGCTTCAAAAGGTGTACCTTGATTTCATTTAGAAACCAAAGAACATTACAGCAGGGAAACAGGCCCCTTTGGCCCTTCTAGTCTGTGCTGGACCATACACGTATGAGTTTCAATCTTGCACTGTAGGAACTCCAAATGGTCTGATCTTACTGAGCTCCTAACTTTTAAACAAGTCACGACATAATTTTTTAAAAAGTAGTTGTTCTTTGTTGATTACATTTCTAGAGTATGTAATTTCTAGATTAAGTATGTCACCAGACTCTCAAAAATTTCTACAGGTGTACCATGGAGAGCATTCTGTCAGATTGTTATCACTGTTTGTCATGGAGGTGCCAAGGAAAAAAAAACTCCAGAGTTTTTAAACTCTACCAGTGACATCATGTGCATCCACTTCATTGAGGGCATCTACAAGAGCTGGTGTGTTAAGAAAGCAGCCTCTATCCTCAAGGACACTCACTACCCAGACCATGCCCTCTTCACGTTTCTATCATCAGGATGGAGGTACAGGAGCCTGAAGATGAGCACAAGGACAGCTTCTTCCCCTTTGCCATCAGATTTTTAAATGGACCATAAATAGCAGACACAATCTCACTTTCTCCTTTTTTTTGCACTATTTATTTTGAAATGTAATTTATAGCAATAGTTGCACTATACTGCAATGAATTCTGATTCTGATATAGTGCCGATTCCAGTGTATAGATGAGATAACTGACTAGGACCATTGCACAATGTGCATGAAGACATGTCTGTGGTCTCTCAATGTTAAATAATCTGCAGTTGTTGAGACTTAAACTAAAGTCTATTTGAATGAGATGCAATATCGGTGGGGCAGCATTTTACAATAAGATGCAAAATTCTCAAGAGAATAAGATAGGTAGATGGAACTAATAAAAATTGAGGGTTATGCAGTAGAGAAAGGCTAGGCAGTTGTTATTAGGTCAGACAACGCTGTAGGCCGAAGGGCCTGTGCAACGCTGTGGGCCGAAGGGCCTGCGCAACGCTGTGGGCCGAAGGGCCTGCGCAACGCTGTGGGCCGAAGGGCCTGCGCAACGCTGTGGGCCGAAGGGCCTGCGCAACGCTGTGGGCCGAAGGGCCTGCTCTGTAGATTTCTTGGTGCAATTAAAAACCTTCTTGTTCATAAAAAGAATGTAATATTAACATAAAAAGCAGAGGCAAAATACAAAGAGCAAAAACTAATATTAAAGGAAGATGAAAAGAGAAACAAATATGAAACTTCAATCCTGGAACAAAGAGTAGAACTTTACACAAGATTTTGTTCTGAATGATTACGATTTATTCATCGATCAAGGTCACATTGTCATTCAAAGACCATTTTCAACACACAGTGTTTAAATATCTGTTTAAGTACCTGTTTCACAAAGAGATTCTGCAGCACAGGCACATGTTAAAACAAGTCAAGGTAAGGGGATCAAGTAAGATTTGTGAACTCGGAGAACGTTTGTGTAATAGCACAGTCCCAAAGGCTGCAGACAACAGATCAGAACTTAAATAAAATGCTTCCTGGATGTCCATCTGCAGATTTAAAATGCTGGTACAGTAAAATCCGTTATCCAGAACTCAAGCAACCAGCAAAGAAAAATTGCGGAAAATAAATAGGTAAAAAGTAAGGAAGTTTAAAATTGGCACTGCTCACTGTTAGTTCGCCTATCAAACAGAATGCAATCTCAAACATCCAGAAAATTCACTTATGTGGTATCTACCAATCCATAGGTGCCGGATACCATGGGCTTTACTGTATTTCAGTTTTCATTTGCTTTGAACAAATGATTTGCAATTCAATTCCCACTGGCACCATCTTTAACTGATAGATATTAAAACACAATTAGAGCTACACTCATCAAAGTTGCAAGGCTTTTAAATCACTTGAAGATTAATTAACAGTATCAATATATTTGATTTCAAACGTCAAGGCTCAAAATGTGAGTGAAGCTGTAATGGTGACTTCTGTCTTTTTAATTAAGAATGATGTGTGAAAAAGAAATAGTGTATATCATGGCTAATGTGATTTATGGTGTGAAAAATAAAAAATTTAAAAAAAAAAAGAGGAATGATTTTCAAAACCAGAGACCATACAACTCATTTTGGCCAGAAAAACACCAGGACATTTTTAAAGCAGCAACAACAAAATAACTGATTAAAGTATTTGGTCTCATCTCTTAATTATGTACTATTTATTATTCAAAGTAAAAAATGTGTTTCATGTATTAGTCCATCTCAGCACATCAAAAGATAAATGCATCTATTAGTTTTCATGCTCATCTTGGTACAACATACAACTTTCAATTCTATGCAAAGAAAAACCCACAGAATCAAAAGGTCAGAAGCAGATACCAACAGATCCTTGTTACAAAACACATTCGTACCTGAATCCTGACTTGATTTAGATTCCGATAAACTGACAGCTGAGGCATCACGGGATTGATCAATCATCCCAATGTTAACCTTGTGCTTGTACGGATCCAAGGCACCCAATAGCCCCAAGACACGGATGGCCTACACAAAAAAAAGAGAGCATAAGGCAGAATATTGCTTCTGCTGTAAATAAAATGCAAACATTTATAACAACTGAGAGCAGAGAAACAAACACTTCAGCCCATCTACTCCGTGCCCAACAATTTATTGTACAGTGTCAGCGACCTATTTCCAGACACATCCCCCCCCCCCCGCCCAATACACCGCATGTGCCAATCCAAACATGTTTTAAATATATTCACTAAGGGGCCCTCAATGAGTGGTAAATTCCATTGAATCACTACCCCTGGGAAAAGCAGCATCTCTGTCCTAAATCTACTACCCTGGATCCTGAGGCTATGCCCCCCAACCAATGGAAACAACTTTTCTACCTCTATCTTAGCCTTTCATATAATACTTTTCTATAAGACCCCCTTCTTCCTTCTAAATTCCAGTGAGTACAGTCCCAGATGACTCGATCTCTCATAGGCTAACCCTCTCATCTCTGGAATCAACCTGGTGAAACTCTTCTGGACAGCTTCCAAAGCCATTGCATTCTTCCTCAAGTAAGGAGAGCAGAACTGCACAGACTATGTTTTCAATAGTATTTTATTCCTGGATGTTTTCTGTAAATAGGTGATGGGATTCAAAATTAAGTTGACATAATTACAGGTAGGAAAACTGCAATATATTGTTTCACCATCCATGTAAATATATTGCAAGGTGGGCAAGCCTGGGAACTTAACATCCCGGGGTATACAATATTTAGGAGGGATCGACAAGAAAGAAAAAGGGGTGGGGTAGCTTTGATGGTGAGAGAAGGGACTGGCACAATTGACAGGAAGGATATTAACTCGTAAGATGCGGAATCTATATGGTTAGAACTGAGGAATAGCAAGAGGCGGAAAACGTTAGTGGGGGGTGGTATATAGGCCTCCAAATAGTAATGTAGAGATGAGGGAAGGCATAAAAAGAGAAATTAGAGAAGCGTGCAATAAGGGAACAGCTGTCATCATGGGAGACTTTAATTTACATATGGATTGGACGAGCCAAATTAGTAAAAATACTGAGGAGGAGGAATTCCTTGAATGTTTACAGGACGGTTATCTAGTCCAATATGTCGAGGAACCAACTCGGGAGCAGGCTATTTTAGACTGGATATTATGTAATGAAAAGGGGCTAATCAGCAATCTTGTTGTACAAGGCCCTTTGGGTAGGATCGATCACAATATGATTGAATTCTCACTTGACATGGAGAGTGAAGAAATTAAAACCGAGACTAAGGTCCTGAATTTAAATAAAGTGAATTAGGATGGTATGAGACGGGAGTTGAGTAAGATTGATTGGGTGGTGTTTATGGGGGGGGTTTGACAGTGGATAGACAATGGAAAGCATTCAAAGATCTAATGGAAGAATTGCAGAAATCATTTATACCGGTTTGGCATAAAAATAAACCAAAAAAGGTGACTCAACCGTGGATAACAAGGGAAATTAGGGACAGCATTAGGTCCAAAGAGAGAGCATATCAATTGGCCAAAAAAAGTACCAAATCCGAAAACTGGGAACAGTTCAAGATGCAGCAAAGGAGGACAAAGGGATTAATCAAGAGGGCAAAAATAAATTACGAAAGTAAGCTTGCCGCAAACATAAAAACCAACTGCAAAAGCTTTTATAGATATGTCAAGAGGAAAAGATTGGTGAAATCCAGAGTAGGTCCCTTGCAGTCAGAATCAAGGGAATATATAATGGGGAATAAGGAAATGACAGACCAATTAAATTCTTACTTTAGTTCTGTTTTCACAAGAGAGGATACAAATAACCTCCCAAGGATGTTGGGAAACATAGAGACTAATGCAAGGGAGGAGCTGAAAGAAATCAGTATCTCTAAGGACATGGTCTTGGGGAAATTGAAGGGACTGAAGGCCAATAAATCCCAAGGGCCTGATAATCTACATCCTAGGGTACTTAAAGAAGTGGACATTCAGATAGCAGATGCTTTAAGAATTATTTTCCAGAAGTCGATGGACTCGGGATCAGTACCAATGGATTGGAGGGTAGCTAATGTTACCCCACTAATTAAAAAGGGGGGTAGAGAAAAAGCGGGGAATTATAGGCTGGTGAACCTTACATCAGTAGTGGGCAAAATGATGGAATCCATTATTAAGGATGTAATAGCGGAGCATATGACCAGCAGAAAAGGGATCACACAGAGTCAACATGGATTTACAAAAGGTAAATCATGCTCGACAAATCTATTGGAATTCTTTGAGATGGTGACAGGCAAAATAGATGGGGGAGAGCCAGTGGATGTGGTGTACCTGGATTTCCAAAAGGCCTTCGATAAGGTTCCACATAAACGACTGGCATGCAAAATCAAGGCTCATGGGATTGGAGGGCAAAGTATTGATGTGGATTGAGAACTGGCTGGCAGATAGAAGACAGAGAGTTGGGATAAATGGCTCATTTTCTGAGTGGCAGGCGGTGACCAGTAGGGTGCCACAGGGATCTGCACTGGGACCCCAGCTGTTCACAAATTACATTAATGATCTAGATGAGGGGATTGGATGTAATATCTCCAAATTTCAGACGACACTAAGCTGGGAGGGGTTGTGTGCACTGAAGAGGGGATCAGGAAGCTCCAGTGTGATTTGGATAAATTGGGGGACTGGGCAGATAGATGGCAAATGCACTACAATGTGGATAAATGTGAGGTTATCCACTTTGGTAATACAAATCGGAGGGCAGATTACTATTTGAATGGCAATAGATTGCGAGATGGGGAAGTGCAGAGAGATCGAGGGGTTCTTGTGCACCAGTCACTGAAGGCGAGCATGCAGGTACAGCAGGCAGTTAAAAAGGCAAATGGTATGCTGGCCTTCATATCAAGAGGGTTTGAGTATAGGAACAAGGATACCTTACTGCAGCTGTACAGAGCCTTGGTGAGACCACACCTGGAGTATTGTGTGCAGTTTTGGTCGCCTTATCTAAGGAAGGATGTTCTTGCAATGGAGGGAGTGCAAAGGCGATTCACCAGGCTGATACCTGGAATGGCAGGAATGACTTGTGAGGAAAGATTGCGCAAATTGGGATTGTACTCGCTGGAGTTTAGAAGATTGAGAGGGGATCTCATAGAGACCTATAAAATTCTGGCAGGACTGGACAGAATGGATGCAGATGGGATGTTTCCAAGGATGGGAAAACCCAGAACCTGGGGCCATGGTTCGAGGATAATAGGCAAACCATTTAGAACCGAGATGAGGAGGAATTGCTTTACCCAGAGGGTGGTGAATTTCTGGAATTCATTGCCACAGAGAGCAATAGAGGCAGTTTCACTGAATATATTTAAGAAGGAATTAGATCTATTTCTTCAGTATAAGGGAATTAGGAGTTATGGAGAGAAGGTGGGGCGGGGTACTGAACTTTAAGATCAGCCATGATCTCATTGAATGGCGGAGCAGGCTCGAAGGGCCGAATGACCTACTCCTGCTCCTATCTTCTATGTTTCTATATCCATATTAAAATAAATTTAACTTTATGATAATTTAATACAAGAATTATGAACATAATATTTGTCCTGCATATGTATTATTTGTGTGTGTTATTTCCTGTTGTGTATCTGCATGTTTTTGCGCTGAGGAACAGAGAACACGGTTTCGTTGGATTGTACTTGAACAAGGAGATGACAATAAACTGACTCTGTGACTGTGTGCAATGATCCAGATAATTGCAAATGGCAGCTGTAAGAAGCAAATGTACCAAATTCCCATTTTTAACTACATTCAACTGGCCTGACTGACAATCTGAATGGCAGTATGAAGAAAAATACCTTTAATTCAGCTGGATTACTCTTCTTTCTTTTTTGACGTACAGCACGGTAACAGGCCCTTCCGGCTCAAGAATATGTGCCACCCATTTACACCCAATGAACCTATAACCACTCCCCCCCCCCCCAACGAAGTTTTTGACAGGTGGTAGGAAACTGCAGCACCCAGAGGAAACTCACGCAGACGCAGGGAGAATGTACCGACTACTTACAGACAGCGCCGGATTCAACCTGCGTCGCTGGAGCTGCGATAGCATTGCCCAAACCGCTACACTAACTGTGCTGCCCTTTGTAAAACAGGATTTCTAGCTGATCAGGATTTTTTCAAATAAGTGCCTATATTTAATTATTTAGAGATTCTCCATCCTGATCAGCATCAACTTACTTTATTCTACTTGTTCACATTAAAAAGGATACTTCAAGATTTTACACTCCATCAAATTTGACAGTGTTACTGTATGCCATGTTGCCATATTGGATTGAAACAAGAAATCCTGCAGATGGTGGGGTCTAGTGCAATGCGCAAACATGCTAGAGAAAAATGCAGCAGGTCAGACCTGCTCAGTTAACTCCAGCACTTTTCTGTAACTGTATTTTGGACAATTTCCAAACATCGTATTAAAGTGAACATGAATAAAGAGATTACATTCGATGGTTTTGCAATACAAAGTACCTCCAAGGACAAAGTCATCACATGGCGGATGAAGACAATTATGCACAAATTCTTAAAGGAAACACCTGTCATCCCTCTTCACAAAACTGACTCAGGTTACAGATTTTTGGGCTGGCAGTCCGAAATAAAGGCCTGAAGTTTCGAGCAAATTGTGCCATTATTTACATTTTCTTTAACCAAACCAGCTCACAGTCGAACTATGGAACTCTCAGTATAATTTACGTCCGTGTAGCAGAGTTTCCGGAACATTTTATGCTGGTTTAGTTAAAATGAAACAACTGGCTAGACATTGGCCCTGTGGAAAAAACACAGCCCATAATCCGGGACAATTTAATGAGAAGTGTGAGTGCCTGATAAATGTGTTCACTGTTCTCTTAAAATGAGACTGGTATAAAATGTTTTTTTTTTAAAGTACATTTCAATTTATTGAAATTAACTGCTACACTTCAATGTTCTTTGCAGATAAAGACATTTTTAGGTTTTTAAATGTCGGTTACCTGGAGACATTCCATTAATATCAAAGCATTTTTACTGAATTATTCAAACTCCACAAGATATCAGTCAGTGCTAAAATGCCCCAAGAAACATACATTCGAAAACTATGCTTGTTTGCTCACCTGAAACAAAGCAAACATGTTTCAATGAGTAACTGAGGTGGAAAACTGGCATTTGTTTGTGTACAATTTGCCATCATACTCTGGTGCAGTCCGCAGGAGAAATGGCAAGTTGAACTTGAAAACTACACCAAGTTCTACCAACTCTAGTGCACCAGCTACAACTGCATCAACTAAAGAAATTAACATCTGTCCATTTATCTTTTATGGCATATTAATGACTATCTCAAACCAGGGTGGGGGAATCAGGAACCTTTGATGTTGAACCTCTTCAGTTTCTACTGAAACTTACTTTCCAAATAAAATACTTAAAGTGTTTCAGCTTAGCTTTAGGGCTGATCAGAGCTTATATGCTGAAACAGGACAACAAAAAAAAAAACAAAACAAAAAAAAAAAAAACCACAGGGTTTATTTCAGAGCTACATTTATCAAATGGAAGGATCAAGAATAACTAATTTGAAAATGTCCAACAAGTTTGGTCTTCATGTTTAGCGCTGTAGCCAGCGCAACACTATTATAGCACCAACAACCCAGGTTCAAACCACGTGCTGTCTATTAGGAGTCTGTACGTTCTCCCCGTGACCTGCTTGGGTTTCCTCCAGGAGCTCCAGTTTTCCTCCCTCACTCCTAAAACAGACGGGGGGGGGGGGGGGGGTTGTCGGTTCATTGGGGGTATTTGGGCAGTTGGTGGTCAAGAAGGGCCTGTTGTGAAACATGAAAGTCTGCAGATGCCGAGATTATAAAAAGATAGAAATGCTGGAGGAGCTCAGCAGGTCTCTCAGCGTCCATAGGAGGTAAAGACACATAACCAACGTTTCAGGCCTGAATTTCCTTCAAGGTTCCATACCTTGATAAAGGATTCAGGACTGATATTGTTGAATTTGTGTTTTTACAGAAGGTCTTATTACCATGCTGTATTTCAAAACTAAATTAAATTCAGAGTAAGATTCACAATTCAACGAGGCTGGAAAACATGGATTCAATCTCGAGTCCGTGCAAGTTAGTTAGCTAATCTTCAGCAGGTAAAAGTTTAGCTGATTAAACTTCAAATTTGATAGAAATTGAGGCTTCAGGTAAGAATAAGCTCATCAGTTTTGTTTGGTCTTCGGTTATTCTCAGTCTTGCATTAATTCCGATGAAATTTCATTTGGAAAAGAGAGAGACTTGCTAAAAATCACAACCTAGGCACGATCCTATGTAATGAATGGAGAAAGAAAACAGAAGTTTTTGGTGCTGGAATACAATTCCACAGGGTTCAGACTTGCAACATCTGTTTCGGTAATCACACAAAATATCCAAATCGAAATAAAGATTGCTGGCAGGTTATTTGGACCATGGAACAAAGTTCCCATTTGAAATGCACATGCATGCATTTTCAACATCACATGATTGGTAACAGTGGGAGCCACCACTGTGGGTCCACGCCCTCCGTTTCCTGCTGCTGCCGGAAATCAACAGCCAAGCCTGGAATTTTGTGGTTCAGTGCCGCCATATTATGGCGGCCAGAGACCCAAGTTTGATCCCAAGATCCCGGGAGTCTGACCACTCTCTCCATGGCTGAACGATTTGCTATACAGTCTTCCGGTTCCCTCCCACCATATCCCCAAGGTGTGCAGGTAGGTGAACTGGAAACTCCAAGTCATTCCTTTATGTAAGCAAGGAGCAAAATATTTCGAGAGTGGAATTTTGCAGGTGCCCAGAGAAACAAGGAATAGGAACAGGATTGATGGGATTGCTAAGCTGGAACACAGTTGGTGCCTGATGGGTCTAATATTTTCCTGATGTGTCATAACAAGTCAGGAAGCCATTTTTGCATTGAATTAGAGTATCTACTTTCAAAGTGGAAAAATTATCGAACAAATTTTGTAAACACATTATTCAGGCATATTTTTTAAACCATAATTTTGGCAAGTCTGCATTTTAAATTCAAAATTGCAACAAAAATTTAGTTACCGTATACTTCAGCACCAGTAGCACTTTTGAGACCTTAAGTACAACTAAAAAAAAACAGCTTGACCTAGATTTGGCATAAAAGACGACCCAAGCACCTCCCCACCACCAGCACTCCCCGATACCTCCTCACCGCCATAACCCACCCAGACGTTCTACAATTGCAGAGCCCAAGGTCGCCATTCTTGCCCGGGAGCCCGAAGTCACCCCTCCTCCTTGGGAGTCCGAGGTCGCCACTCCTGCCCGGGAGCCTGAGGTCCCTGCACCGAGCACACTTGGGTAGCGAGACTACTCCTTTGATATGGACAGCACCGCATCCAATGTTGAGAATAGAGTCGCTGTCATCGACTCTGGCTGTAGCCAATGAAGAAGACTTGGACCCAGCTCCATTTGGCTAGAAGCAAAGTTTTCTTTTAAAAAAAAACTTGCTTAAATTACACATTTGTTATTTGAGGTGTTGTCACAAAATTTGGATTGTTGCTGTACTGGTTTCTGGCACATTCCTTGCAGAAAACATGGCGGTGGAGGTGGGGGGAGGTGGATGAGGGTTGACTTACATGCCCGATATATGTTAAATCCATGAAAATAAGGCTGAAAATGGGTTCCCGACTCATCTGAAAATCATCTTACTCGCCAAAATATACGGTAATTTATGGATGAAATAAAACACAATCTTCCAGGAGTAATTTTAAATTAGCTTCAACACATGGTCTTGTCCTACATCCAGAGATAGTCTGCAAATTCACCTTTGAGCACCCACCAAGAATTAAGCATTTGCTTGATATATGGTGTTCAGATTAGATCTTACAAGCACTCCATTACATAAAACATTGATCAAAGATTTTTTTTGTGGAGGTACAAATTTACCTGCATGTGCAAAGTACAGAAATTAATTCTGTCTGATGGTTACCAGCTGTAGTTTGATCCGATGCCAACAAAGCACTGGTTATCAAAAATGTTATTCAAGTAATCGGACTGTATACTTCCTGACCACATGGTAACGCTAGATCTTAACTACTACTTTCATCAACTTGAAACAAATCAACTTCTTGTCTTGTACTGTATATTTGGCTAATCATTCCCCAAGACCATTGGCATCCGTGGGTGAACAGTTTCACCTGATCATTTCCCACGCTCTGCACAATCTCTGGAGAACCAAGGGAAGAGGGTTATGTGAAAACAGGGAATCAAGCAGTTCATCTCTTTAATTTTATCCCCCAAATCTGGGAAAGGTGATACATTCTTGAGAGTTTAAAAAAATTAAGGTATACAACACAGTTACAGGCCATTTCACCCCATGAGTCCGTGCCACTCAATTAACCTACACCCATGGTATGTTTCGAATGGTCGGAGGAAACCAGAACGTCCAGGGAAAACCCATGCAGAGACGGGGAGAACACACAAACTCCTTGAACCCTGGTCCCGATCGCTGGTGCTGTAAAGGCGTTTCGCTAACTGCTACACCAACCATGCCATAAAAAAAGTACTTTGGAGATAAATCCAAGCAAGAGTGGAATTGATTTTAAAAAAACACTATTTTTTTTATCCCAGGCATCTGACAGAAACATTTAGATGATGATTATGTTATTGGGCTCATGTTTTACCTCTCTCCGAATACCCTGGTTCTGCTCCGTCTTCAGAAAGTTTAGCAGTACTTCAAGAAGAGATGGGTACTTCCTGTAAGGCTCCACCACGTAGCCAGTGCAGGCAACTTGTTGTCCTAAGGTCCACAGTGCCACCTGCCCAATTCACAGAGAAAGAGCAGTGGTTAATTATAACTCTTGACATGCATTTTTGAGATGTGATACTTGCTTTATTCTTGTTACTGAAGCAGCTGCAGAATGTGGGGAAAAATAAAAAGGTGGAAAGAGCAAGGGCAATTATTGTTTGCAGCCCAGGCATCACCATTCCAGGGCTGATATCAAATACTCTGTCCCCACACAAGCCAAAGGGCGCTTCTTGCATTTGGTCCCGCAACCCTCGTGCTGATACGAGTAGGAAAATAAAACCATTAACATTACAATCTTGTGCCGTCACTAAACATACAAATAAAACGAGCAGGAACGAGTGTTGGGAATTATATTTCAGAGCATCATCTGGGAATGATCTCAAAAGCAAAAGGAAGAAAAAGCTCCCAAAGCCACGGATTAGCATTTCATCAACCAGCATCATGGATTACGTTAGAATCCCAAGCATTTGTTTCATGTGGCAGGATCTTAGCTGCAGCAACCCAAGGCACTACCCGTTAAGCAATCACATTGGCAAATTCACTGAGGTTTTACATGCTAACTTTTCATAAAACAGAATTGAAAGGGATAATTTCCACAATTTTCCTCTTGAATGTTCAATGTAAAATAACCAAGAGCAGATGAGCCATTGGGTTAGCATAGCAGTTAGTACAGTTTAGTCATACAGACTGTTTCCATGCCATACGACTAATTTTCTTTTTAAATTAAAATCAACACAAAAACTGCATCGTTGATACTCAATTATCCATAATCAATGGAGAGAAGTCACTTCAAGAATAATGCAAAATATAATGTGAAACAGATGAAAAAAAAATGTCAGGTTGATTTATTTTCCATTGGTTCAGACATGCAGCATGGTAACAGGCCCTTTCAGCCCATGCTGCCTGTGGGGATACACCACGAGCCTACTTCAGGGGGCGATCTCGGTACCTGCAGGAAGATCACCAGAGGACAGACCACACCTGGCCGGCTGTCAATCAGCCGTCCTGAATAGACCTAACTCCACCCAGCCGGCTGTCAATCAACCTCCCGGGATATAATCTTGAGCCGGCCCCTCCCGAGCTAGTCACTCGGGAGCCACCAGTACGGCTACCACTGTAGCAGAGACTTTTAACTGAATAAAACTGAATAAACTGTACAGTCTTGTTCGAGTGTTGCATCTACTTCCTGCTGCAGCAATTACACCTAATTGACCAACAGCTCCTGTACATTTTGAACCGGAGCACCCAGAGGAAACCCACGAAGACACAGGGGAGAGCATGCAAAGTCCTTACAGACAGCGCTGGATTCAAACCCTGGCCACTGGCGCTGTAACAGTGTTGTGCTAACTGCTACGTTAACTTTTCTGTTGCATGCTGCACTGTTTGCTACTTATTAATCCCTGCAAGGTGAAAAACAAGACCTGTCAAAGGGCAGACAAACCCTCTTGAAGGGTCTACGGCCAGCGAGCAAACACACGCCATGCCATGAAGCGCGGAAAGGGCATCCCTTGCATCATCTAGCCATTCACTGCAGCAGAGCTCCCCCCCACCCCCAGCCGTCTTGGACCTCGCCATTGCCGCTGGATCCAGGAGGGGATGTCGAGAGGGTGGGTCTGGACCTGAGCAACCCCCTACTCATTTCTAAAACCATTCACACGCATGCTGTTCTTTTCCGAGTAGCGGGGTATCCTCATATCAAACTCCACAAACAGATGGAAAGGAACCATAATCGTCCTATGGGATGGATAGCCATTAAAACAACTGTTCAACCTTTTGAGAGTATTTCAAGTAATGTGTTTCATTTCAATGATCTTTTAGATCATTACCGCAAAACTCAATGGTTGTTCAAATTAGCAAGCGGGCAAGTGGTTTACCTGTCTTTTAAATTAACAAGCGGGCAAGTGGTTTACCTGTCTTTTAAATTAACAAGCGGGCAAGTGGTTTACCTGTCTTTTAAATTAGTAAGCGGGCAAGTGGTTTACCTGTCTTTTAAATTAGCAAGCGGGCAAGTGGTTTACCTGTCTTTTTGCCAGTGACGATGAATCTTGAAGCATGTCCATTATGATCGGAAATAGTTCGTCCATCCACTTTCTCATCTCCAGCCCACTCACCTGCGGGAACAAATATTATTAAATTACCCCTCTTCAAAATAAAGGGCATCGACTAAATAGCATGGATTTATAATACTTAGTATTAAAATTCCCAATTTACAATTAAAAACAATAAAATCCACAAGCTACTCAGGCCATTTTTCTGAACGGTTATGGGCAGGCGGGAGAAACCTACTGAACAAGATGGTATTGGCCTGGTGCCACACACCTGGTCTCCCTATACCCAACACATTTTCCATCTGGGCATTCTCCAACTGGAGGAAATTAACATCGACTTCTCTGGTTTTTGCTGGCCCTCTCAGTTCTCCCCCCACTTCCCTGTCTTCTTTCCTTCTCCTTTCCACCCCCCCCCTTCCCTCTCCATTCACAGATCTGTCCCCCCTCCCCTCAACCAATTTGCTGGTGTGGCCTCCTTCCCTTATCCACCTATTACCTTCTGCCTGTGGGTCTGCGCTCCTCCCCATGCCCCTTCCTCTCCTCCCATCCCATCTCCATTTTGTTCAGGTGCCTTGCCTACATTACACTTATACCTTGTTAAAGGCCACAAGCCCAAAATGTTGGTTTTGTACCTGCATCTTTGCTATATTAAGGACACTATTTGACCTGCCGAGTTTCTCCAGCTTTGTTTTTTTACTTACACTTACACCAAATGCAGGAGGCCAATCTCATTGATTCAAAACATCCCAGACTCCAGCAGAGGTCTGATCAGTGCATGGCCTCTGCTGGAGCATTGAGAAAGTTCATCTAATGATGGCGTTGATAGCTGGGAAAACACCAAACCCCAGCTCATCAGTTGTCAAAATTCATCAGGTTCATACCTTTATTACAGAACTGAAAATTTTACACGAGCACCGGTGATCAGGATTGCATCCAGGAGCAACGAGGCAGCGGCAGCACGAGTCCCTCTGCCACCCTTGTACAATAGTACTGTACACAATCACTTTTCTCTCATCTCCCCTCCAATCCTTCTACCAGTTATGTTAAGCCTTCATGGACTGTTTAGAGCACACATGTCAAACTCTGGCCCGCGGGCCAAATTTGGCCCGCAATATAATTATATTTGGCCCGCAAGATCATATTAAATATATATTAGAGTTGGCCCGCTGGCCGCCGCACCAGTATAGCGCATGCACACTGAAGGTGAAAATGAAGACGCCGGAGGTGTGGAGGGATCTCAGAGTCCCGAATCCCGGGGATCGGAGCACCGCACTCAGCCCACCCGGCTCCCAGACACACAGACGCGGCTGGAGTTGGGGACCATCCTCGCTGGGTCTGCGCTTCAGCGGCGATGCCGGACCGAACGTCTCGTTGGCAATGCCTTCCCCCTCGCTCCTTGCGCGGCGGACCCTGCCTCCCACTCCTTTTGTTGGAGACGAGCCCGGCGCCGTGAGATCGCAGTTTAATCCCTCTCCAACCATGGGAGGGAGGTGGGAGCAATGCGCTCTTCTCAGCCAATTCCTCCACCGCCCCGGACGCCGGCGTTTCAACGGGGGGGTTCGGGTGCCTTCGTCAGGCGACCGACCTGTTGGTCCAAGACAAGGGGAGAGCGTACAAACTCCACACAGACAGCACCTGAACTCGGGTGAACGTGAAGCTGCGACCCCACATTCCACATCAGGACTGTGTGTAAGATTGGGAGCAGTGAGACGGAAGCTTATTTTGTTCCTGTGATTTAAGCCTTTCTTGGAGTGGAGGGGAGGGGGTCCTTCTCTGACCACTTGCCTAACAATTAACCTAATCAGATGTGGAGTTACAACAATACAACAGTTCTCAACCTTTTTCTTTCCACTCGCGTCCCTGTGCCATTGGTGCTCTGTGATTAGTAAGGATTGCTTAAGGTGGTCTGTGGGTGGAAAGAAAAAGTTGGAAGACCTCTGCTTTAATCATCCCTCATTGACTCGTCATGTGCACGGTTTCAGAACGCTAAAGAAAATGGGCCAACGACAATGACAATGAAAGAGTTTATCCAAAACTATTATTAAACATTTATTTTAATAAGAAAAAGTTTAACATTGCATATGTTGAAAGAAGAGAAAACATGCAGATGCTGTTGAAAATTTTCAATAAATATTTAGTTCGGCCCTCGACTTAGTCCAAGTTTTTAATTTTGGCCCTCCGTGAATTTGAGTTTGACACCCCTGGTTTAGAGAAACAGGTTATTCTATGCCTCTCAAAATGTAAGCAAGTTTAATCAAATTCAATCAAGTTTCCCACACCCTTCTCTAGCCCAAAGTAACTAACTTGGAGAAAAGAGGAAGAGACTTTTCAGTTTTCAGAGGGTGGTAGAGATTCAGAATTCATTCTGAATGGCTGGCAAAAGCCACCATCATTTAGTGATTTCTTGAGTCAGGCCTGGTCACATTCGTAGTGCATTGGGCTGTGCTGTCTCTTTTTTTTTAAAAAAAAATGACCACATTATGCAACTCCACAAGTGCCTGTTTGTGATCGGCATCGGGGTGGGGGACACAAACTTCAGTGAGAATCACTGATGAGGAGCCTTGGGGTAGATAGAAGGGTCTGCATTTAATCAAAGTTGCTCTCAGGCAGTAGTGCAGGAGGTCAACATGACTCCAACTTTCGTGCACCAGCCGATATTAACTAAAAAGCACACAAGGCTCCCTCTATCTCTTGGCCAGAATCCGAGTTTCGTCCCAGTCTGTGAATGGTGAAACCCTCTGGTCGGATACTGGTGCCCAGTATGTTCTCTGTTAGCCTGGTCTCAGTGCAGCAAACAATTGAGATTTGTTTCTCCTGTCTCCAATGAAGCAGCCTTGCCCTCGGGTTATCGATATTATTCTTAAGTGATTGGACATGTACTGTAAGATAGAGCACTAGACTTGGCATGTCCTGTCCCTCATTGACCTCACACTTAATAGGATTAAATTTCATCTGCTAACTAAGAGTCTAATCTATTCCCTGTTGTAGCCTTAGATAACCTTCCTACTATCCACAATGCCACCAATTTTATTGATGTACAAACTTATTAATACCCAACATTTTCATCCAAGTACTTTCCAATTAAAAAAATCTTCACCATTACCTCCCGTCTCCATCATCAAGCTAATTTGGACTGACCTGGTCAATCCCTGCTGCCTTTGTTTAAAAATCAAGGCACGTCTTAAATTTCCATGGTTCTCCACTTTAGAGTCCATTTACCTCAACTTCATTCACACAGACTTGTATTATGCATATTGTACTTAATTTTTAAGACCATAAATGCAACAAACCATATTACAGATAAGTTGTCCTGATGACTTTACCTGAGCTAGTTCTCCAATTGTAGCCAGGACACTAACAATAACTCCAGGGTTGGGATCATGATCCTTCAGTTTTAGAATCAAACCCTGTAAGAAAGAATAAATAAACAGCATTTTCACCCCCAAAAAAAATTACTGTAGTGGTTCTATTGTAAGACAATTTCATTTATTTTCAATACCAATAACAAATGTTGGAAACTACATCTGCTCTCACATACCTTGAGAATGGGCTCCATATATGGGCGAATAAGGCGAGGGGCATTTGAAACCAGGTGGCCTAACATTCGGGCACTTTGTTCTTTGTTTCTACCTACTCCACTATGTTCCAGTTCAGTTAAGATCTGTGAATACAAAGAAATCACAAACAATGTTACAGCACTTTTAAATTTGGTTACTGGTTTTCTATTGGACATCACAGTTTAATTTGGAAGGTTGCTGTGGTAACCTCAAGACAGAAGTGGGACCTTCAGCTAGTATGAATAAGTGACTCCGACAATCGTGAGAAGGTTCTTCCACTGTTTTAGATCATAAGACAAATGGGGATTGGGTGAATATTTTTTTTAAGCTGCCTGTTGAGCGAAGTTTAAACTCTTAGGGCAATGCCTCAGTTAACCTATGAACTTCAAGGATAAAAACAAACAAAAAAAATTTTCCAAACAGACAAGTTTCAATTTAGAACAGCCTATAATTTAGGAATACACAAATAATTTATTTCCAGTGATTCCGAATACTAGAGTCATACATTCAGACACAAACAGGCATTTGGAAGTGATGAATGCAAATGTAAACAGGAGTCTCGCTGAATCCTACCAATGAAGAATGTTGGTGGATCATCGAGTCGTAAAAACATTCAGTCAGTAATATAACCATATAACCTTTGAGATATGAATATTCCAGATATGTCTTTGTTCTCTAGTAATCATTATTACAGAAAATTATAAATGGAAATAATTACAGCTACCAAACCATATGTTCAATCAGTGTTCCATCGAATGTGGAGAGAATAAAATATTGAATTAGTTTAAATGGGTGGCTAATGGTCAGCAAGGAGTCAGTGAGCTGATGGCCTGTTTCTGTGCTTCACCTCTCCATAACTTTATGAAGGACACATTCACAATGTCTTCCTATTGCAAACCTGTAAAGTGCCATTTCTGAAATACAAAACTGCCCAGCCCATCTGACTCTAATCAGATGCAGAGGGAAAAACGTTCTACTCTGATGTATGGCTGCCTATAAAAAATGGCTGAAATCATTCAATATCTTGTAATATGCACATGAAAATCTGCAACGACATTCTTAAGATACCAAATGCTGCTAGCCTTCTACTCCTATTTCTACAGTTTTAGCTATGTGGAGTGCATCAAAGGTAATGAGTAAAGTATCTGGATATGTCTTCAATTTGTATATTATCAATCACAGCTCACTACTTTCCTGTAAAGAGCACAAAATAAAAAAATAATTAAAAAAAGAGGGAAAAAATGAACTGACATTGAATGAGAAGCCTACGATCCTTTCCAAGATTCCACCAGCTTTTAACTTGATTATTTCTTCCTATCATGGCAAAAATTTTAGCATTTCTGCAAAAATACCGACCCAAGAGATGGTCTTCACACAAAAGTCTTCGCAAGAGCATGTTCCAATTTTTCATCAGAGCAGATGAGGAAGTCTCAGTGCTTTCTCATCTGTGTGGGGCCCCAACATGCTTTCTGGTATGTACATTGGCGAATTGGCATGGTCAATCCCCACCAGCATAGTTAAGACTGTGATGAAATTGGGGTTTAATTCACATTAATACAATTCACACTGTATTGGTCCAATGTATTCAAATGATACTGAAGGGCATTGTAAAACTGATAATCCACCATCACATTGTTCAGAAACCCAGATGGTTAAGCATCTGGCTCATCACAATGTTACATCCTGCATTCCCTTGAAACATCTGGACCTCCAATCCCACATTCCTTTTAAACTCAAAGGGGCTGTTTCTTACACTCCCTTTAATATCACGAAGATCAATGGAAAATCCATTCTACTATTCCATCACATTTTTAAAGAAAGTGAATTAAAAATGTGTTGGGAGTACTAATAGGAATATCATCCAATTGCCTGGAGTGTCCGACAGTTTATGACAGATTTGCTGGATTATTGAAGTCAGGTTGCCTGTGTGCACTTTGCTGTTTGGTTGTTGGAATATTTTGAACATTTCTTCATGCGAGTCATTCAGAAGCACTCAGTATTTTGTTTTATATGGATAGCTAAGAGTTTGTGCTTTAGTTCTATATCTATTTTAAGTTGTATCTTAGCGCAGTAGTTAGCAGGTTCTTACAGCGCCAGTGACCTGGGTTCGAATCCAGACCAGTCTGTATGTACATTCTCCCCATGACTGAATGGGATTCCTTCAGGTGCTACGGTTTCCACCCACCCTTCAAAGCGTATTAGATTGAAAGCTAATTGGGGTAATTGGGTGGCACAGGGTCTATGTCTAAATTAAAATTATACAGATGTGATTATCGGCTGTGTATTACCATAGTCTATAGTCTGGAGAAACTCACTTTCCTCTGGTTGTAAATGTGATCAGCTCTTTTTTGTCCCAACACACAACACTATTTACAGGTACTAGGCCCAGATGGTGTGTGGTTTGTCAACAGTGAAGAGTGAAAGGGTTGCCAAAGCACAGTTAAGGATGGCACTACTTGTAGCTAATGAGTCCAGAACCGCAGGCCACTGTCTGAAAATATGAGGTAGCCCATTCATTGGAAGACATTTCTTCAGGCAGAGGGTGATAAATCTAGAAATCTCTCTTCAAGAAATGTGGAGGTTCTGCCTTTAAGTGCAGTTAAAATGAAGATAAATAGATTTCTGGATATAGTCAAACCACCAGTATCCAGCACTCATGGGAGGTGCTCGAGAAGTGAATTTGTCGGTTGCTTGAGATTGTGTGTTGCGCGATTGGTGAACTGACCATTGGGGGACTCTGATTTTAAATTTTCGTAATTTTTACCTATTTATTTTCAACGATTTGTTTTTTCCGATGGCTTAAACTCCAGGTAATGGGGATTTTACTCTATTAAAGGAACCAGGAGCATTAAGGGAAGGCAAGACTCTACTATGGAGGTAGAGGATCAGATACAACCAAGTTGAAATGGTTTAAGGGGCCGAAAAGGTTATTCCTGCTCCCATTTCTCATTCTTACGATCAGTTTGGGAGCACAAGTCGAGTCTAGGAGATTGATCCAGACAATTTAGAGTAAGCACAAACTGCAGATTTGTGGTCTCCATTTCTCAACTAAAGGTCAAAACAAAAGTTGTGTTGGAAATCCAACACAAAGAAGTTGATTTGCTGAAAACACTCAGGTCAGGCAGCATCTGTGATAACTGACACAGAGTTAATATTTCAGCTTGTAGACCATTCACAAGATATAGGAGCAGAAGGAGGCCCATTAGCACCGGGTTTCCTCCTCACTGATGATGCCTGACCCATCGAAAACTCTTGCTCTTCCTTTATTTTTCAAACTATTTTCTTAAAACAAGTTCCTGCTTGCGAGGTTATTGTCGGTTGTAGGCATTCCCGTAGAAAGCACAACTATTTCAAATTTATTTCATTTGGGGAAGTAGAAATTGTTTATTCATCCTATTTAGCTGCTAACCACTGCTCTCTTCTTTCTGGCTGTTCTATAGTTGCTAATTATTTGAATGGGGCTTCTTAAATGTGATTCATTTGAAATCAGAACACAGCAACTCTATATTCCACAAGGAATGGAGAAAAAAGATGCACAATAACAGGCTGTACAAGACATCACTTTCCAGATTTTGGTCTCACAATATTTTAGTAGTTTTCAAATTCTTTACAAAATAATGGTAGCAAACCAAATAGGTTTCCACAAAAGTAGAGAAAAAAAAATGTTGACAATTGCCAATGAGAGAAACACAGAAGCTGGAGGTTAGTTGGAAGCTGGAATCTGGAGTAAAGCATTGCTGAAGGAAGTCAGCAGGTCAGATAGCATCCATGGGTGGCAATGGGTTGTCAATATTGCAGATCAACACCCTTTTTTGCTCAATTACCAATAAGAACTGTTTTGATTCAATATTATTTGGATTACATTACACCACACTTTTTATTTTGAAAATGACATTCATACCCCAAAGCTTCTACGTCACAAAGGGCAAAGGATCTCGGAGCAGTCATTATCATCAATTCCCTACAGCACAACACTGGCTGGCTTTCTTTCCAGATTGCAAAAATGTAAATTCCTCTAATTTCAGAACTCTTTCAACAATGTCAAGAAGCACCCCCGAACCCTGCAATTTGCATAAATGCAAATAAAACCTGCAATTAATATAAATGCAAATAAAATAATACGTTAAAAAATTGTTAGTAAAGGAAAATAGTTATCAAATCAGCTGGTAATCGATTTATTCTCAATTACGATTTTCCATTTTGGTACACTAACTAACCTCCATTTCAGAAAAGAATCCTTAGTGTTATTTTTTTTAAGAAAGAATGAATTTTAATATTCAGTTGCTGTATTTGGGTAACAAATACACTGGACTTAAAACCGGTGATGAAAATTTAGAAGCCTTGCCTTCTGTTGGGCAAGCTTCCAAGCATCAAACTACAGAGTGGTATTGGTGGAAAGCAATAATACAAAAACTATATAAAACAAGACCAAGTTTCTGACATCTGTTCTGAATTTCCACTAAAAGGATCACCAGGCAATTTACAAAATGATTTCATTTCCTCCTGGGGAAAGCCTAAGAGAGACTTTAACTGTGTAACTATTCAACTTGCAACAGTATCTTACAGTTGAATTTCAATTTATTATAAGATTTCCAGTCTCCAAGCTGGAGTCTTTAAAGGAAATGGCATGTTCCAACTTATTTCCTTTCACAGAATAAATGTCTCCACTTTGCCTTTTTGCTCTCCTCTGTATCACCTCCTGCGCTTGACAAAGAGGCCCCGATATTTACAGAGGGAGAAACCAGCCAATGACTGAGGCAGAACTCAACAGTAGGAACTAATACATTTTTTTTCCCATTTCCCACCAAATTGCCAGTTAAACTGACGAGCTGCACGATGTACCCAGGGATCCTTAGGGTCCATTAACAGCAGAGGTTGGAAGGATGGTGACTCCGCTTGTGACAGAGAAGACAGTTGTACTCACAGTCTTCGTGGGAGAACAAATCAATACAGTAAAACCTGTTTTTTGGAATTCAAGTAACTGGCGGCCTCAAGCAACCGGCAAAAGAATGTGGAAAATAAATAGGTAAAATATATGGATGATTAAAATCAGCACGCCTTGCTGTTAGCTCATCAATCCATGCAACACGCAATCTCAAACTACCAGAAAATTCACTTCTCTGGCACCTACCAATCCCCACTGGTGCCAGTGGTTTTACTGTACTTCCCTCTGAGAGGTCGAGAGCATGGGTTCAGCAGGACAGGGATTCTGGAAATGGGGAACATCTGGGGTCCAGTCATCTGGCCAAAGGTTTGGACAAAAGCTGTGGTTGAGAGTAGCATCACCCTGAGCTTGAAGGGGTGATGATGGGGGCGGGGGGGGGGGGGGGGGGGGCTGTTCATTCAGATTCAGAGAGGGAATATGAGAAGGGACAGTGAAAACGTGGCAAGGAACTGAGGGCAGCCAGAGGACGGGGAAAAGGAATAAAGACAGGTATTAGTGCTAAATGTTGGTTCCCCTGGACATCCTATGGATGCTGTGTGACCTGCTGAGTTTCTCTAGCATGTTTGTGTATTGCAGGTATGAGAGATGATGAAGAGTACAAGCTTTAGCCATTTGCATTCCTTCTAGACTAGTACTCACAGACACAATCTAAAATTGGGTGACTGCAGTTGACAAACAACATTGCTGGAGGAATTCAGCAAGCCAGGCAGCATCTTTTATCAAGACTCTCTATCATTTTGCCCCATGAGTGCCGACCCACTGGGGTCCTCCAGCAGCTCAATGTTTGCATGATTATAATTCTGAAGTTCTTACGTTTCCGTGCAGTGCACAGTTGTTCAGTCCTCAAGGGAGAGGCCGAGCTTCCATGTATCAAGTCACTTTCACCCTGACCTCTCTCTTTTATGTCTTACACCAACATTAGCCTGAGGAACTCCATGAAGTCTCAGAGCGCCCACAAGGATGTCGCGATTGCAGAAAACCTTCCTTTCCTCTGTGTCAGAACCGTTTCATTCTGATGAAAGGTCATCTTCCCCCAAGTGTTGGCACTTTTTTCCTCTCCTTGCATGCTGTCTAATCTGCTGTGTAATTCCAGCATTTCCCTTTTGTTTCAAATTTTCAGTCATCTTCTATCCACTGGCCCCAAAAGTAATTTTGTTGCCAAAATAAAAAAAGCCTGAGCAGCACTTGGTTTCATACATTTCTTTCTGTCAGAAATGGAGGCCAACTCTTCCAGGATCCAGTTATTATCATATAATAATCCTAAAAAGTACAGAACAACTCCGATTATCTGAATTTTATTTTGGACCCAGAAGCTCCGAAAACATTTTTCAGGTAACCAAGGATTTTTTTTTTTTTTTTAAATCCTCATTTATCCAAAAAGTTTCGAAGCCAAAATGAGGTCATTTCGCCTCCGAAAATTTTATGATAAATGAGGATATCTGAAACAATTAGAAATTCTCAGCTATCTGAATTTTTTTTTTCCCCTGGAGTCGAACTGAATTTTTGGAATTTAGGAAAAACCTCTTCAAGGTATTTTGTTCAGACTGTTTTGTGGTGAGAATTAAACATTATTTCACATTTATAAAACCTTCCCTTGTTGTTTGATGTTGTTTAAACACTGTTACAAGTGGTTTGCTGTTGTTACTGGGCTGTCTTTAAAAAAAATGACCAGTTATACGAAAATATCATTTATCCGAAATCGCCTGGTCCTGAGAATTTTGGATAATCAGAGTTGTACTGTAATATACATCAACATTTGTCTGCCATAAGGCAAACAAAATTCTCCATAAGCATTGCCCCTAACAATGGGTAAGGTTGCCAATAGATTGTCCAAGCTTCATTGGCTGAGGAAGGTGAATCTACAGACACTTAACGACTCTGAAGGAGCTCTCTTCGGCTTCTCCTTCTTTCTTATTTCGGGGCGCCAGGCAATACTTTGTCTCCCTTATAACAGGTAAAAGACAATTTCATGTTCTGTGACAATAAAAGAATCACAGTCTTGAAAAATGGAAGCTTCCAGATAACATCTTGTTCATAGGACTCAGAGCAGGTGAAAAATCTCCCTTATCCACAATCAATGTGGAATTTAAAATAATGGAATAATTTTGTAGGGTTGTTACAAATCAAGTATTTTACTTAGTAGAAATAATCTCGAGAAATAAAAAGACAAAATTAGAGGCAGCCCATTTAAGAATGAAATTCAGAAGCACTCCAGTCTGGAAAACTTAAATATTTCCTTTCAAAATAATGAATCAAAGTTTTACATCTAATTAACAAATGTTTATTTAGCAATGATTGCTTAAGCACAGAATCAGTATAGTTAAGGTAGTCACTTAATCAAATATACATCAGCTCCATTTAGACCGATTACCATTTCACTAATCTGTCTCCGAAAATATTTTACCTTCAAATATATATCCAAATTTTTACTTGAATGTGACAATTAAATTTACATTCACCACGTTTACAGGTAGTGCCTTCCAGATCACAAAGGCTTATTGTGTTTAAAAAAAAAAGTGTTTCATGTCACCCCCCTGGATTTTAAATCCATGCTGTCAGGTCCTTGACCTCAACTATTTGGCTCTGAACTACCTCTGGAATTTCTCACGAACAGAGCTAGTCGAGTAACTTTATTCAACATCTTCTCAAGAACCTACAGGCCAAAACTAGATAATACCATACTTACACCAAAGCCAACACACAATGTAACCTCCTTGCTTTTCTACACTTTACTGCTCTCATGTGTTTATGGCTATTTTTGCAACCCCTGCTGCCACCTTCAAACATTTAAGTTCCCATGCATTCAGCTTCTTCACATCTTCATGAACCACAATTTATATCATCTCTCCGGTCTTCCTGTCAAGATTTTCCAACCGTATCTGCTCAATCTCCACATTGTTTACCAAGTTACAATTTTATTTCATCAACATATCTGGATCATTTAACCCTGCTCATCTGTCAGGGACAATTAATATGCATCAAAATAGTCCTGGATCTAGCAAAAATATTGTATTTTTAAAAATCCAATCATTTACAAATAAACTCTGCTTTCTACCCCTCAGTCAATTTGGCATCAGTGCCAACTCTGATTGATCATTCCATGGCCTCTAATCCTGCTAACGAGCCTTTCATGTGGAACCTCTGACAATTCCTATACAGTATTGTGCAGGGAGGTGCGGCTAGAAAGGGGTGTTTGGTTCGGTGCGGACTAGAAGGGCCTAATGGCCTGTTTCCGTGCTGTAATTGTTATGTTATGAAAGCCCTGGTATCCAGAATTCAAGCAGCCAACAAAAACAAAAGAAAATAAATTAAAAAAAAAAAAATAGGCATCAATAAGTAGTAAAAAAAATACACAAATTTAAAATTGTATATGTTCTCTTAAGTAACACTTAAACCTTTGGTGAAGATGGGAACAAATATTCAGCCTTGGCCGGGATTTGCTTGCAGCATCTGTTTGAATTCTTCTTTTCTTTTTTCTTCTTTGGCTTGGCTTCGCGGACGAAGATTTATGGAGGGGGTAAAAGTCCACGTCAGCTGCAGGCTCGTTTGTGGCTGACAAGTTCGATGCGGGACAGGCAGACACGGTTGCAGCGGCTGCAGGGGAAAAATGGTTGGTTGGGGTTGGGTGTTGGGTTTTTCCTCCTTTGCCTTTTGTCAGTGAGGTGGGCTCTGCGGTCTTCTTCAAAGGAGGTTGCTGCCCGCCAAACTGTGAGGCGCCAAGATGCACGGCTTGAGGCGATATCAGCCCACTGGCGGTGGTCAATGTGGCAGGCACCAAGAGATTTCTTTAGGATGAGATAGACAACAGACTCGCCAAGGCAAATAGCGCCTTTGGAAGACTACACAAAAGAGTCTGGAAAAACAACCAACTGAAAAACAACCAACTGAATCTGTTTGAATAAAGCTGTGTGAAACAGCAATGGCGTCGCCTAGGATGAAGAGCTGGTTGATGCTGCTCACCGATGGGTAACTCTCTTAAAGTGTCTCCTTATCCCTGCTTATTAAGAGTCGCCCTGGTCAGAGGCTTTATCTGCAAACTAGGGGAAGGGGGGGGAAAGGGGCTAATTATAATGTTATTGTTAGTCTTTGGATCCTCGATGCAGCGACGGTTTAACATTTTCAAAGAATGCGAGTGAAAATAAAGTAAAATGCTCAAGGTTTACATATTCGTGCAAGTGAAAATTGTTCAGCGAAAGTACAGTATTTTTATCTTTTAAACTGTTTATTCTTGATGCACGTATATTAAGCATTTTGTAAGAGCCACTGAAAAATACATTTAGCTGGCATCTACCAATCGCAATAAGTGCTGAATATCAAGTATTTTACTCTGTATATCTATCACATTACCCTCATCAACTTCAATATTTGCCTCGAGCAAATCAATGATAGTTTTTCTCTATTATTTCAGACTTTAAGTGACTAGTAATATTTGCTTTTTTTCCCCAAATTATAACCACTCCAGTAAAGCTTCTTGGCCTGTAGTTGCAGTTAGTCTTTGTACCCTTCTTTGAAGAAGATGTCATACCTGGCACCCCCCCCCCCCCCACCCCCCCCGTTGCAGACAAGCCGATGTTCAATTTCTCACCAAGTTCTACCCAGAGCCTGCACAGAAAAACAGATGCATCCCATCTGAAATATTTACCTACTCTTGGCACACAAAGCCTTTCTGGTACCTCATTGTTATTCACACCACCTCTTTTTTTTTTGCTAAAAATAAAGATTTTAAGCTGTGTATTTTTCTTTGATTAAAAAATAGAAAACATACCAAATCCATTTTTGCAGACTTCATCTTTATTCCTTATCTTCTGTCTTTAGGAACATTTGGATTTACTTTACTTCTTGTAGTTTTTAAATTCCCATCCAAGCCTTTCTCATCTTGCTCTTTATCATTTAGTTTCCCGGAAACATTCCCAATTAATACTTGATCTTATTCTCTCTCTTCCATTAGCCAGGGAGCTCAATCTTTGGTTGTCCAATCTATTCCTGCTCAACTAACCACTCAAACTCTTATTTACAGGGAACAAGTTTTGCCTGTCAATCTTTGATACAAATTACCTGGGCCAGATTGCCTCAATTATTTTAGGTTTCTATTTAAGATTACTATTTGTTCTTATCCATTACTGATCAGGGTGTTTTCATTGCTGGTGTTACTCCATGTACACTTGATCAGTTTGGCCAACCTCACGCCCTAGTAGCCCCATCCAGCAGTGTCCTTCTTGGTTGGTGCATACCAATCAAAACCACTCCTCAAATTTCTCTCCCTCTTTGCCTTTTACTTAAAGAAAGAAAATCTATTAACTGCCCATTTTAGCTCTTGCATGGAGAGAACAGAATAATCACCTTCTGCTCTTATTCACAATACTCTTTCCCCTCATTCAAATTGCAAAGTGACTCAGTCATAGGGTCACTCAGCACAAAAGCAGGTCCTTTGGCCAAGCTTGTCTGGGTAAGTTCCCATCTGAGCTCGTCCACAGTGGATATCAACATTACCCTTAGATCTACTCAGATTGGGCTTGTACATTCTCAGTTGCCCAAATTATTTGATAATAACCCCAAAGTATAATTCAAATGTACTTGATCCTAAATTTACAATTCATGAATTATCAAATTTTCTACTATTTGGAATCTAATTCCCCCAACCTTGTGTCATCGCAACGGGATTTAAAAAAAAGCTCTGTTAACTCTCGGAAGAATAAATGAAATCCCATAATGTGGACAATCGATCTTGAAATTCTTTATTAATAACATACAAACTGTTCTTTCAGATTTCTGCTTTTAATGAAATAGTTTTGATATATTCTGCGTTATTTGACAGACTGATCATTTGTTCTCCTTTCTAACCTCCACATCCCAAAAATACCATGAGAATGTTAATTCTGCAGAACAGGGATTCTCAAATTCCCCCCCCCCCCCCCCACTCACATACCATGTTAAGAAACCATAGAGCACCTACGCCATCCTGAGGCATACTGTGTGGTTAATAAGGGATTAGTTAAGGTGAAATGCATGTGGGGAAAAAAGGTTGAGAACCACTAGTCTAGAATCAAGACTGGATTACTAAATTGTTTTCACTTGGTTTTCCTCAACATGAACAAAAAACCAACTCACACACTCCACCTATTGGCAAAGTAGATAAAGTTCCTGAAAAAATATATTAAGTCATAAACAGTGCAGGTAACATGCACATCTATTACTGCCAAAAACAATAAAAGAATATCAGCTTATGCCTACAATATCCCTGTTATCTGGAATTCAAGCAGCCAGCAATGAAAAATAAAATCACAGAAAGTAAATGGGTAAAAATGTGGAAGTTTAAAATTGGCGCCTCGCTGTTAGTTTTCCATTCACTAAACACGCAGTCTCATGCAACCGGAAAACAGGCTTATCTGGCATCCACCAAATCCCATGGGTGCCAGATACCAGGGGTTTTACTGTAATATGCTTTTTCTTCTTACAATGCTCCTTTCTACTCACAGAGGTTATCATATCTATATGAAAGAAGAAATATACATACAAATGTGGATGGAAATGCAACAAAAATGTGGGATTCATTAATTTTTCTACTTTAGGGAAAGAAAGAGGGAAAAAAAATCAGCACTATTAAATCTGCGATGATGAATCTTGGATTTTAAAAATTCCAACCTTTATCGTAGAAGCATATAAAAATAGGTGCAGGAGTAGGCCATTTGGCCCTTCAAGACTACACTGCCATTTAATATGATCATGGCTGATTAGTACCCGGTTCCTGCCTTCTCCCCATACCCCTTTGATCCCCTTAGCCATCAGGGCCAAATCTAACCTACTTGCAGAATATGCAGCATTTAAAAGCAAAAGGGCAATGATGAAATACACCAAAAGTGGTTAAAAAAAAATTCAGCTCAGGTGACATCCACAGCGAAAATAACATCACGTTCATGAAAGTGGATGAAAGATTATTGCATATCCAAAGATTCAACATCCCAAGAGAGATGCACCAGGAAAAAAGGAATAAGGCTTCAGAGAATTAAATGAGCAAAACAACTATTTGTAGATATATTTCAATAAATCTTTAGCAAGATATTTGACTGCATATTGGATTTTTATTTTTACTTTGGAAGGGCTGCTGTGAATTTTTTATGATTTATTCACGCCAGATTTCAAAGAATTAGACAGAATTTGCACATTAAGTTCAGTTAATTTGCCAGAGATTATAATCTATATGAGCATTCTCCACTCCAATTACTTCTTTCCACTCTGTTCTCTAGGCCTCTAATCCCTTCTCCCTTTATCTTCTGAAACTTCTTGGCTTAACATCGGCCCCATTCATAAATGTGGCATGTGCATGCACAAATAACTTTATAAGGGAGTTAAGGGTTAAAATATATTTCTTGCAAGCAAATTTGAGGCTTTGAAGGAGATTGTTTCCATATTCTTTGAGTGCCTCCTTAATAACAGTGTTCGAGCCAAGATTACAGCTGGATTTTCAGCCATCTTAAAGAGTGATTACCAGTTAGTTAATTTCTTCATTCAATGACATGTTAAGGGACTTTTATTGACCATTTAACCATCCTCTAACAAGTTTAGCACTGTCTGATAAAGTTTAGCGGCTTATAACAATGTATATCAATTGATAATAATGTTTAATATACCATTGAGAACTCAACTTGACTTTAGAATGGATTTGTTTGAATGAGTCATAGACAACAACAACAACATTCTAATTCCTGAAAGCAATTATAAAGGAAAATAGTCACTACAAAGGTAAAAAAAAAAATGGGTGAAAAGCACCTTTGTCTTAGATTTTGCTTCACAGGCTAGTATTGATATCAAATGTTTATAATAAATTTGTTATCCTTTTGGGTTGCTTGTTTAACTAGACACAAAGTACATAACAAAATTGATGTGCATTTATAAAAAATATTTTTTAAGTTCTACCTGTATGAGCAATTTGCGAAGAAAAGGCATCACAAATGCAGGATTCATGCTGCTCAATCTACCAATGGTACAGATGGAAAGCTCGCGAATTTCAAACACTTCGTCATTCAGTGCCACGAAAAGAGCTTGCAGATTCTCCGCCTGGGCTAAATGGGCATCAAAACGTTCGTCCAATGACGCCAACACACAGTATCGAATATCAGGATCTGAATAAACAAAGAGGACAAGATCAGTTTCTCCAAAAAATTTAAAACCATCACAATTTGGAACCATTAATCTAATACTATTATGTATAACATGAGGATACTGTATTCGCCAAACCAGACAGCTTCCCACTGTTATATGTGAATTATCTAATATTTTGTTGAGTTTTTGGTGAAAAAAGTGCATTTTTAAAATTTATATTTTATAACAGATATCAAGTGGTTATAGAACTAAACACTGTGTGAGTTTATTTGAGTTTAAACTGCGACAAAATACCATGCAGCAGGTTCAAAAGAGACAAAAGACGGGCACCAGTAGAAGGCTTCTTCATACAGAATGAAATGGGATTCCATAGAGAAGAGATTTAAAGAATACAAATCTAAGATGATCAGAAAATAAAATAGTTAAAGTCCAACCCCATTTAATATACAGTAAAAACCTCTGGTATCTAGCACCAATGGGGAATTGGTAGATGCCAGATAAGCGAGTTTTCTAGTTACTTGAGACTCTTACAATGCCAAACTAATACATCTGCACTAAGAATAAACAGTTTAAAAAACAAAATTACTATACTTGCACTGAACAAAATTCACTTGCATGAATATATAAATCTTAAAGCACTTTACTTTCAGTCACATTCTTTGAAAACATTTAACCGTCACTGCATCTGCAGGTTCCTCCCCTCCACAGAGCCGCCCGAAAGATGAACAATATTATAGATAATCAACCCCCCTCGCCCACATTTACAGATAAAGCCTCAATAATATACTAATAAAGACTTTTACTAAGCAGATAAGGAAATACTTCGAGAGAGTCACCTCAATGGCGAGTGGCATCAACCAGCTCTTCATCCTGGGCGATGCCATTTTATTCAAACACAACTTTATTCAAAGAGCTGCTACGATCCAAACCCGACAAAGCACTCTGCTGGCTGAATATTTGCTTTTATTAATCTTTTAATTTATTATTATTTATTTATTTATCTATCTATCTATCTCAATTTTTTTTCTTTTGCTGGGTGCTTTAGATTGCAAGTTGCTTGAATTATGGATAATAAGAGTTTTAGAGTAAATACTTATTTTTAAGCATTTACGCCTTTTAATTTGACCAAAGCATTACTTTCTAAATTACCTACAATTGCAATGACACTGTCATCATGCAAGCAGGCTTTCAACGAGCTTTCAAAAAACACAAGGAAGCAAGCTTAACATTTTACAAGCTAAAGTGTGTTCAACGATATTTTCACTCAATCCTAAAATTCAAATACAATTACCTGGATCTGTAATTCCTACAACAAGGAGTTTACCAAGCACATCCGCCACAACCTGAACAGCTGTCTGACTAACAACATGGCCATGTCCGCTGATGAGATGGACAGAAGGAGTCAACAGGCGTGAACATGTTCTGGCTGCTTCCATTCGAATCTCTTTGTGTTCACTGTTAAGGAAGTGGTCCGCACAGTGCCTGACAAACTGTGTTAGAGAGTGGCCTGCATTAACAAAAAACAAAAATTATTCTGCATTTAAGAACATAATTTTTTTGTTAATATGCATGTACCTATGCAAATTTTTCTTAAATGTCGAAACTGAGCTTGCATTTATCAATTCAGCTGGCAGCTCATTCCACACTCCCACTACTCTCTGCATGAATAAGTTCCCCTTAATGTTCTGCTTTTCCCTGTCATCACCCTTCAGATTTCATATTTATCACATACAATCCTGAGATTCATTTTCCTGCAGGCAAAGCTGAATTACCACTTATTGATTGTACAAAAAATTTGTACTCAAGAAGATACGTACACACATAAACAAATAAAGAAATTTAAACAAACCGACTGCAATACCGAGAGAGGAAAAAAATAAAATCAAGGAAATGCAAAAGTTTACATCCCTAAACTGTTCCTGAACCTGGTGGTGTGAGTCTTCTGGCACCTCCACCGCTTAACCCATGCCCTCAAACTGTGATCTCACCTAACCTCAGTGGAAATAGTCTGCTTGCATTTGCTCTACCTATGCCCCTCCTAATTTCGTATACCTCTATCAGATCTCCCCTCATTCAGCACTGCAAGGAATAAACTCCTCATCTGTTTAACCTTTCCCTGCAACTCAGTCCCTGAAGTCCCAGACCAAAACTGCACACAATACTCTAAATTTAGCCTTGCAAATGTCTTATACAGCTTCACTATTACATCCCAACTCTTATACTCAGTACATTGATTTATGAAGGTAATGTGCCAAAAGCTCTCTTTCTGACCCCATCTAGCTACCATTTTCAAGAACTTGTGCATCTGTATTCCAAAATCTCTCTAGTATACCACACTCCTCAGTGCCCTTCCATTTACCGTGCATGTCCTACCTTGGTTTGTCATTCCAAAGTGTAACACCTTTTATTTACCGGCACAAAGAAACTTCACCTGGTCCAGATCCTTCCTCGTTGTCCACTCCATCTCCAATCTTGGTGTCATCTGCAAATTTGCTGATCTAATTTACTACATTATCATCCAGCTCATTAATATAGATCACACAACAATAGACCCAGCACCGATCCTTGAAGCACGCCACTAGTCACATGTCTCCCAGTCAGAGAGGCAAAATCACCCACTGCCACTCTCTGGCTTCTCCCATGAAACCAACATCAAATCCAATTTACCACAGACCGACTGAACCTTCATGACTAACCTCTATTTTTCTCATATCCAGTGGAGGATTAACCATTAGGGTGAGTAGGCTGAAGCCTAGGGGCCCAAAAGGTAAGCGGGACCATCAAACAATAGAAACGTTACTTTAACGATGCCTAAGGGAACTAAGCCACAATATTTAAAGTATTTTAAAATTGCAACAATAACTTTCAACATTCTGTTGATTGGTTTTCATCTATAACCACATAACCATATAACCACTTACAGCACAGAACAGGCCAGTTCGGCCCTACTAGTCCATGCCGTAGCAAATCCCCACCCTCCTAGTCCCACTGACCAGCACCTGGTCCATACCCCTCTAGTCCCCTCCTATCCATGTAACGATCCAGTCTTTCCTTAAATGTAACCAATGATCCCGCCTCGACCACGTCTGCTGGAAGCTCATTCCACATCCTCACCACCCTCTGCGTAAAGAAATTTCCCCTCATGTTCCCCTTATAATTTTCCCCCTTCAATCTTAAACCATGTCCTCTAGTTTGAATCTCCCCCTTTCTTAATTGAAAAAGCCTATCCACATTTACTCTGTCTGTCCCTTTTAAAATCTTAAACACCTCTATCAAGTCCCCTCTCAATCTTCTACGCTCCAGAGAAAAAAGCCCCAGTCTGCACAACCTTTCCCTGTAACTCAGACCCTGAAATCCTGTCAACATTCTCGTGAACCTTCTCTGCACTCTCTCTATTTTGTTTATATCTTTCCTATAATTTGGTGACCAAAACTGTACATAGTACTCCAAATTTGGCCTCACCAATGCCTTGTACAATTTCATCATAACCTCCCTACTCTTGAATTCAATACTCCGATTTATGAAGGCCAACATTCCAAATGCCTTCTTCACCACACCATCTACCTGAGTATCAGCCTTGAGGGTACCATAACTCCTAAATCCCTTTGTTGCTCTGCACTCCTCAATTGTCTACTATTCAATGTATATGACCTATTTAAATTTGCCTTTCCAAAATGTAGCACCTCACATTTATCTGTATTAAATTCCATCAGCCATTTCTCAGCCCACACCTCCAGCCTTCCTAAATCACCTTTTAATCTACGGTAATCTACCTCACTGTCCACAACACCACCAATCTTTGTGTCATCCGCAAACTTGCTTATCCAATTCTCCACCCCTACATCCAGATCGTTAATATATATAACAAATAATAGTGGACCCAGGACCGAACCCTGAGGAACTCCACTAGTCACCGGCCTCCAATTGGACAAACAATTTTCTACCACTACTCTCTGACACCTTCCATCCAACCACTGCTGAATCTATTTCACTACCTCCTTATTTATACCTAATGCCTCCACCTTTTTTCCTAACCTCCTGTGGGGAACTTTGTCAAAAGCTTTAATAAAGTCCAAATAGACAACATCCACAGCTTTCCCTTCATCAACCTTTTTTGTAACCCCCTCGAAGAACTCAATCAGGTTTGTCAAGCATGATCTACCCCTGACAAAACCATGCTGATTACTCCCTATCAATCCCTGTACCTCCAAAAATTTGTAAATAGCATCCCTCAGAACACTTTCCATCAACTTGCCCACCACAGACGTCAGACTCGCAGGCCTATAATTCCCAGGTTTGCATTTGGACCCTTTCTTAAACAGAGGAACCACATGCGCCACCCGTCAATCCTTTGGTACCACCCCCGTGGCCAGTGACATCCTAAATATCTCTGTTAATGGCCCCACTAACTGTCCACTAGCCTCCCTGAGTGTCCTAGGGAATATTTTGTCCGGTCCGGGAGATTTATCCACCTTTATCTTTTTTAACACAGCCATCACTACCTCCTCAGTTATCCTTATATGCTTCATGACCTCCCCACTATTTTTATTTACTTCAACTGGTTCAACATTTTTTTCCCTAGTGAATACCGAGGCAAAGAAATCATTCAAAATTTCCCCCATTTCCTCAGACTTCTCACTCAGCCTACCCTCGCTATCTACAAGGGGTCCAATTATATCTCTCACTAATCTTTGACTTTTAATGTATCTATAGAAACCCTTTGGATTTATTTTTACTCTGTCAGCCAAAGCCTCTTCATGCCTTTTTTTGGCCTTTCTAATTTATTTCTTAAGATTCCTTGTACACTCCTTGTAGTCCTCCTTCAACTTCTCAGCTCCCTGCTCTTTATACCTCTTGTACACCTCCCTTTCTCTCCTAACCAAATTTCCAATATTCCTCGAAAACCAAGCCTCCCTATGACTTCCAGCCTTTCCTTTGATCCAGACTGGGACATAACTACTCTGTACCCTCAAAATTTCTTTTTTGAATATCCTCCATTTTTCATTAACATCCTTATCTGAAAATATCCTGCCCCACTCAATACTCCCCAAATCCCTTCTTATTCCTACAAAATTTGCTCTTTTCCAATTCAGAAACTCAACTTTAGGCCTCTCCTTGCTCTTCCTTAAAACTACCCCAAAACTAACAGAATTATGGTCACTAGACCCAATTGGTTCTCCAACATTAATGTTCGCTACCTGATCTAGCTCGTTCCCTAACAGGAGATCCAGTATTACACCATCCCGAGTCGGTTCTTCTACTAACTGATTTAGAAAACAATCCTCAACACATTTAACGAACTCCAGCCCATCCAGCCCTCTAACCGTATGGGTATCCCAATCAATGTGTGGGAAGTTAAAATCTCCCATGATCACTACCCTATGATTTTTACACATATACGTTATCTCCCTTCAAATTTGTTCCTCTAATTCCCTTGGCCCATTTGGTGGTCTGTAATACACCCCTATTAGCACCCACTTGCCTCCTCCACCCCTTAATTCCATCCAAACAGCCTCACTGGTCGATCCCTCCATACCATCCTGCCACCTCACGGCAGTAATGTCCTCCCTAACAAGCAGAGCAACTCCTCCTCCTTTTTTATCCCCTGACCAATCACATCTAAAACCAATGTATCCCGGAACATTAAGTTGCCAGTCCTGCCCCTCCTGTAGCCAGGTCTCACTAATTGCCACAATTCACGGATATTAAAAAAAGCAAGGGGGGAGGGGCTGGTGTAGGAGACATTGATACAGGGCTGCCAGAGCTCACCAGAGCACCACTCCGGCACTTGATCGGGCTGCATCAGAACCACACCGGCACCTCATGGGCCCACTCAGGTTGGTGGTGGCTCAAAGCAGGATCAATGGCAGTCTTTGTTACCCATAATCCCCTTTACAGCTGGAACCACTCTGCCTGTGCCAGTGTCAGGGAAACGTGCATGCCCGTTGTCGCCTACCTTCTATCTAATTATGTACTCAATTGACATTTATAGTGTTAATTCCAACAATTGTAATCATAACCCTTCTTCCGCTATTCTTTGCGTGTTCAAGACTGAATTATGCTGACCACGACAGCAGTTCCAAAGGGACCCCAAGATTTCTACTATTCCAACAATTAAGAAGCTCCTCAATGAACAAGGAGCCCAATCAGCCCAGGAAACAGATGCTACTGTACAAGTCACTCTACTCCTTCACTCAATTTCATCAGGAGTTCACTACAAGAGCTTGGTCTTGTTGGAAAATGCCTCTCAGAAGGCACACTAATCAAACCTGATACAGGATTTCTTCTTCTTCTTCTTCTTGGCTTCGCGGACAAAGATTTATGGAGGGGGTAAAATGTCCACGTCAGCTGCAGGCTCGTTGGTGGCTGACAAGTCCGATGCGGGACAGGCAGACACGGTTGCAGCGGAAAATTGGTTGGTTGGGGTTGGGTGTTGGGTTTTTCCTCCTTTGCCTTTTGTCATTGAGGTGGGCTCTGCAGTCTTCTTCAAAGGAGGTTGCTGCCCGCCAAACTGTGAGGCGCCAAGATGCACGGTTTGAGACAATATCAGCCCACTGGCGGTGGTCAATGTGGCAGGCACCAAGAGATTTCTTTAGGCAGTCCTTGTACCTTTTCTTTGGTGCACCTCTGTCACGGTGGACAGTGGAGAGCTCGCCATATAACACGATCTTGGGAAGGCGATGGTCCTCCATTCTGGAGACGTGACCCACCCAGCGCAGCTGGATCTTCAGCAGCGTGGACTTGATGCTGTCGACCTCTGCCATCTCGAGTACTTCGACGTTAGGGATGAAAGCGCTCCAATGAATGTTGAGGATGGAGCGGAGACAACGCTGGTGGAAGCGTTCTAGGAGCCGTAGGTGATGCCGGTAGAGGACCCATGATTTAGAGCCGAACAGGAGTGTGGGTATGACAACGGCTCTGTATACGCCTATCTTTGTGAGGTTTTTCAGTTGGTTGTTTTTCCAGACTCTTTCGTGTAGTCTTCCAAAGGCGCTATTTGCCTTGGCGAGTCTGTTGTCTATCTCGTTGTCGATCCTTGCATCTGATGAAATGGTGCAGCCGAGATAGGTAAACTGGTTGACCGTTTTGAGTTTTGTGTGCCCGATGGAAATGTGGGGGGGCTGGTAGTCATGGTGGGGAGCTGGCTGATGGAGGACCTCAGTTTTCTTCAGGCTGACTTCCAGGCCAAACATTTTGGCAGTTTCTGCAAAACAGGACGTCAAGCGCTGAAGAGCTGGCTCTGAATGGGCAACTAAAGCGGCATCGTCTGCAAAGAGTAGTTCACGGACAAGTTTCTCTTGTGTCTTGGTGTGAGCTTGCAGGCGTCTCAGGTTGAAGAGACTGCCATCCGTGCGGTACCGGATGTAAACAGCGTCTTCATTGTTGAGGTCTTTCATGGCTTGGTTCAGCATCATGCTGAAGAAGATTGAAAAGAGGGTTGGTGCGAGATCACAGCCTTGCTTCACGCCATTGTTAATGGAGAAGGGTTCAGAGAGCTCATTGCTGTATCTGACCCGACCTTGTTGGTTTTCGTGCAGTTGGATAACATGTTGAGGAACTTTGGGGGGCATCCGATGCGCTCTAGTATTTGCCAAAGCCCTTACCTGCTCACGGTGTCGAAGGCTTTGGTGAGGTCAACAAAGGTGATGTCGAGTCCTTTGTTTTGTTCTCTGCACTTTTCTTGGAGCTGTCTGAGGGCAAAGACCATGTCAGTAGTTCCTCTGTTTGCGCGAAAGCCGCACTGTGATTCTGGGAGTATATTCTCGGCGACACTAGGTATTATTCTATTTAGGAGAATCCTAGTGAAGATTTTGCCTGCAATGGAGAGCAGCGTGATTCCCCTGTAGTTTGAGCAGTCTGATTTCTCGCCTTTGTTTTTGTACAGGGTGATGATGGTGGCATCACGAAGGTCCTGAGGCAGTTTTCCTTTGTCCCAACAGAGCTTGAAAAACTCATGCAGTTTGACATGCAGAGTTTTGCCGCCAGCCTTCCAGACCTCTGGGGGGATTCCATCCATACCTGCTGCTTTGCCACTTTTCAGTTGTTTGATTGCCTTATATGTCTCATCCTGGGTGAGGACCTCATCCAGCTCTAGCCTTAGGGGCTGTTGAGGGAGCTGGAGCAGGGCGGAATCTTGGACTGAGCGGTTGGCACTGAAAAGAGATTGGAAGTGTTCTGACCATCGGTTGAGGATGGAGATCTTGTCGCTGAAGAGGACTTTGCCGTCTGAGCTGCGCAGCAGGCTTTGGACTTGGGGTGAGGGGCCGTACACAGCCTTTAGAGCCTCGTAGAAACCCCTGAAGTCGCCAATGTCCGCGCTGAGCTGGGTGCGCTTGGCGAGGCTAGTCCACCACTCATTTTGGATCTCCCGGAGTTTGCGCTGAAGATGGCTGCATGCGCGACGGAAGGCTTGTTTCGTCTCTGGACAGGACAGCTTTGTAAGGTGAGCCTGGTGGGCAGATCGCTTCTTTGCCAGCAGCTCCTGGATTTCCTGGCTGTTTTCGTCGAACCAGTCCTTGTTTTTCCTGGAGGAGAAGCCCAGTACCTCTTCAGTGGATTTCAGTATGGTAGTCTTCAACTGATCCCAGAGGGTTTCAGGGGACGGGTCCGTGAGGCAGGTTGCATCGTCGAGCTTTGCTTTGAGGTTTGCCTGGAAGTTTCCTCTCACTTCGTCTGACTGCAGGTTTCCAACATTGAACCTCTTTCTGGGGGCTTTACTGTTCCTGGGCTTTGGCTTGAAGTGAAGGTTGAGCTTGCAGCGAACCAGCCGGTGGTCAGTGTGGCATTCTGCGCTGGGCATGACCCTGGTGTGGAGCACATCTCGTTTGTCACTTTCTCGCACCAGGATGTAGTCCAGGAGGAGCCAGTGTTTGGATCGGGGATGCATCCAGGTGGTCTTAAGGCTGTCCCTCTGCTGAAAAAGGGTGTTTGTAATGACAAGCGGCTGTTCTGTGCAGAGCTCCAACAGGAGGCGCCCATTGTCGTTGCACTTGCCGACACCATGCTTGCCCAGGATTCCTGGCCAGGTTTCTGAGACTTTATCGACGCGAGCGTTGAAGTCGCCAAGGATGACAACCTTGTCGGCTGTAGGGGTGCGTTGGATGAGGTTGTGCAGGTCAGTGTAGAACTTGTCCTTTTCTGCTGGTTCCGCCTGGAGGGTTGGAGCATAGACACTGATGAGGGTGATGGAACGCTTGTTTTGAAGGGGGAGTCGCATGGACATGATTCGGTCCGAGTGGCCTGTCGGGAGGTTTTCGAGTTTGGAGGCAATGGAGTTCTTGACCATGAAGCCTACACCAGATAGGCGTCGTTCATCCGAAGGCTTGCCAGACCAGTAGAGTGTGTAGCCCGCGCTGCGTTCCTGGAGGCTGCCTACATCTGCCAGGCGGACTTCACTGAGAGCGGCTATGTCGATGTCAAGTCTGAGGAGTTCATGTGCAATGAGTGCAGGTCGGTGGCTGTCAGCCTTGTCTAGCATGGTTCTGATGTTCCAGCATGCTAGCTTGAGTTTGTGGGCATCTTTTGAGGGGGAGGACGTGGAGGGGGAGGACGTGGAGGGGGAGGACGTGGAGGGGGAGGACGTGGAGGGGGAGGACGTGGAGGGGGAGGACGTGGAGGGGGAGGACGTGGAGGGGGAGGACGTGGAGGGGGAGGACGTGGAGGGGGAGGACGTGGAGGGGGAGGACGTGGAGGGGGAGGACGTGGAGGGGGAGGACGTGGAGGGGGAGGACGTGGAGGGGGAGGACGTGGAGGGGGAGGACGTGGAGGGGGAGGACGTGGAGGGGGAGGACGTGGAGGGGGAGGACGTGGAGGGGGAGGACGTGGAGGGGGAGGACGTGGAGGGGGAGGACGTGGAGGGGGAGGACGTGGAGGGGGAGGACGTGGAGGGGGAGGACGTGGAGGGGGAGGACGTGGAGGGGGAGGACGTGGAGGGGGAGGACGTGGAGGGGGAGGACGTGGAGGGGGAGGACGTGGAGGGGGAGGACGTGGAGGGGGAGGACGTGGAGGGGGAGGACGTGGAGGGGGAGGACGTGGAGGGGGAGGACGTGGAGGGGGAGGACGTGGAGGGGGAGGACGTGGAGGGGGAGGACGTGGAGGGGGAGGACGTGGAGGGGGAGGACGTGGAGGGGGAGGACGTGGAGGGGGAGGACGTGGAGGGGGAGGACGTGGAGGGGGAGGACGTGGAGGGGGAGGACGTGGAGGGGGAGGACGTGGAGGGGGAGGACGTGGAGGGGGAGGACGTGGAGGGGGAGGACGTGGAGGGGGAGGACGTGGAGGGGGAGGACGTGGAGGGGGAGGACGTGGAGGGGGAGGACGTGGAGGGGGAGGACGTGGAGGGGGAGGACGTGGAGGGGGAGGACGTGGAGGGGGAGGACGTGGAGGGGGAGGACGTGGAGGGGGAGGACGTGGAGGGGGAGGACGTGGAGGGGGAGGACGTGGAGGGGGAGGACGTGGAGGGGGAGGACGTGGAGGGGGAGGACGTGGAGGGGGAGGACGTGGAGGGGGAGGACGTGGAGGGGGAGGACGTGGAGGGGGAGGACGTGGAGGGGGAGGACGTGGAGGGGGAGGACGTGGAGGGGGAGGACGTGGAGGGGGAGGACGTGGAGGGGGAGGACGTGGAGGGGGAGGACGTGGAGGGGGAGGACGTGGAGGGGGAGGACGTGGAGGGGGAGGACGTGGAGGGGGAGGACGTGGAGGGGGAGGACGTGGAGGGGGAGGACGTGGAGGGGGAGGACGTGGAGGGGGAGGACGTGGAGGGGGAGGACGTGGAGGGGGAGGACGTGGAGGGGGAGGACGTGGAGGGGGAGGACGTGGAGGGGGAGGACGTGGAGGGGGAGGACGTGGAGGGGGAGGACGTGGAGGGGGAGGACGTGGAGGGGGAGGACGTGGAGGGGGAGGACGTGGAGGGGGAGGACGTGGAGGGGGAGGACGTGGAGGGGGAGGACGTGGAGGGGGAGGACGTGGAGGGGGAGGACGTGGAGGGGGAGGACGTGGAGGGGGAGGACGTGGAGGGGGAGGACGTGGAGGGGGAGGACGTGGAGGGGGAGGACGTGGAGGGGGAGGACGTGGAGGGGGAGGACGTGGAGGGGGAGGACGTGGAGGGGGAGGACGTGGAGGGGAGGACGTGGAGGGGGAGGACGTGGAGGGGGAGGACGTGGAGGGGGAGGACGTGGAGGGGGAGGACGTGGAGGGGGAGGACGTGGAGGGGGAGGACGTGGAGGGGGAGGACGTGGAGGGGGAGGACGTGGAGGGGGAGGACGTGGAGGGGGAGGACGTGGAGGGGGAGGACGTGGAGGACGTGGAGGGGGAGGACGTGGAGGGGAGGACGTGGAGGGGAGGACGTGGAGGGGAGGACGTGGAGGGGAGGACGTGGAGGGGAGGACGTGGAGGGGAGGACGTGGAGGGGGAGGACGTGGAGGGGGAGGACGTGGAGGGGGAGGACGTGGTGGGGGAGGACGTGGAGGGGGAGGACGTGGAGGGGGAGGACGTGGAGGGGGAGGACGTGGAGGGGGAGGACGTGGAGGGGAGGACGTGGAGGGGAGGACGTGGAGGGGGAGGACGTGGAGGGGGAGGACGTGGAGGGGGAGGACGTGGAGGGGGAGGACGTGGAGGGGGAGGACGTGGAGGACGTGGAGGGGGAGGACGTGGAGGGGAGGACGTGGAGGGGAGGACGTGGAGGGGAGGACGTGGAGGGGAGGACGTGGAGGGGAGGACGTGGAGGGGAGGACGTGGAGGGGGAGGACGTGGAGGGGGAGGACGTGGAGGGGGAGGACGTGGTGGGGGAGGACGTGGAGGGGGAGGACGTGGAGGGGGAGGACGTGGAGGGGGAGGACGTGGAGGGGGAGGACGTGGAGGGGAGGACGTGGAGGGGAGGACGTGGAGGGGGAGGACGTGGAGGGGGAGGACGTGGAGGGGGAGGACGTGGAGGGGGAGGACGTGGAGGGGGAGGACGTGGAGGGGGAGGACGTGGAGGGGGAGGACGTGGAGGGGGAGGACGTGGAGGGGGAGGACGTGGAGGGGGAGGACGTGGAGGGGGAGGACGTGGAGGGGGAGGACGTGGAGGGGGAGGACGTGGAGGGGGAGGACGTGGAGGGGGAGGACGTGGAGGGGGAGGACGTGGAGGGGGAGGACGTGGAGGGGGAGGACGTGGAGGGGGAGGACGTGGAGGGGGAGGACGTGGAGGGGGAGGTCGTGGAGGGGGAGGTCGTGGAGGGGGAGGTCGTGGAGGGGGAGGTCGTGGAGGGGGAGGTCGTGGAGGGGGAGGTCGTGGAGGGGGAGGACGTGGAGGGGGAGGACGTGGAGGGGGAGGACGTGGAGGGGGAGGACGTGGAGGGGGAGGACGTGGAGGGGGAGGACGTGGAGGGGGAGGACGTGGAGGGGGAGGACGTGGAGGGGGAGGACGTGGAGGGGGAGGACGTGGAGGGGGAGGACGTGGAGGGGGAGGACGTGGAGGGCGAGGACGTGGAGGGCGAGGACGTGGAGGGGGAGGACGTGGAGGGGGAGGACGTGGAGGGGGAGGACGTGGACCTGTCCTCGGGCCTGCGCAAAGGAGCTTTTAGGTGGAGTGCAGTGCGCGCAGTACTGGCCCACCCTTTACACCCATGGTTCGTGTGCCGTGGCCAAGCAAGCTGGGACGTGGCAGCGAGGTCCTTGGGTCGTAGGTTTTATATCGGAGTGGCCTTCTCCTATGCAGGTTTCTTACCCGGGCTGGAGGGGTCTGCCTCCCCTCTTAGGTCGGTCCATACTCGGACCGGGGTCGAGGCCGTCGCTGCTCACCCTGTGCCCTGACTGGGGCCGCCGCCTCCAACTCTCTGCCCGGATCGGGGCCTCCGCCTGCCTCACTCGACCGAGTCCGGGGCCGCCGCCTCCCCCTTGCTCCTGCCCGGATTGGGGTCGCCGCCGCCTGCCCTCAGCCCGGACCGGGGCCGGGGCCGCCGCTGCTCTCCCTGTGCCCGGACTGGGGCCGCCGCCTCCCACTCTCTGCCCGGATCGGGGCCTCCACCTGCCTCACTCGACCGAGGCCGGGGCCGCCGCCTCCCCCTTGCTCCTGCCCGGATTGGGGCCGCCGCCGCCTGCCCTCAGCCCGGACCGGGCTTAAATTACATTTAATGGCAAAGATCATTAGTATGTTTTTTTATTGATTTGTCAGCATTGAATGCGTTCTAATTAATGTTATTCCTTTAATACTTGTATAAAAGATATTATAACTAGTATTTTTGAATACATCTCATTACAAATGGCCTTCTTTCTTTGGTTGGAACTGAAATTTGGCTCCAACATTCCTTCCTTTCAAATTATGTAAGGGCATATCTGGAAAGGGTCTCAGCTGTCACCATCCTAGGCCTGTGCGCAATGGTTAACAAGATTGGGTCCCCACCCTTGCCCCTTGCAAATGCAGACAGGGAAGGCCACGCAGCATTTCAGAATAGGCAGGTTTAGCAAAATCCAACTCTTCCCGATTTACAGTATAAAGGATTTGACTCAGTGTGCTGGTGCCAACTATAAAACGATAAAGGATTTGACTCAGTGTGCTGGTGCCAACTATAAAACGATAAAGGATTTGACTCAGTGTGCTGGTGCCAACTATAAAACGTACCCAGGTTGATCTATCCTCGAAGACGCTCATCACCCAGGCTATGCCCTCTTCTCACTGCTACCATCAGGAAAGAGGTAAAGGAAGCTGAAGACAAACACCCAGCGGCACAAGGGCAGCTTCTTCCCCTATGCCATCAGATTCCTGAATGGACAATGAACCACAGACACCCTCACATTCTCTTCTTTTGCTCCCATTTATTTATTTAAAATGTGATTTATAACAATTTTCCCATTGCAATGCTGCCACAAAACAATGAATCTCATAACGTGCATGACAATAAATTCTGATTCCAATTGAAGTGCTGCTTGAAGCTTATAACTCTTCCAAGTCCCTCTACAAAATTTATCAATGTGGCGATTGTTTCTGCCTTTTCCATCTTTCCTTTCCCCCCCCACCCCCACCAACTTCTTTTGAAATGCATCCCAGTTGCGGGGCAAGGCCACCCACCTCCTGCTGCCATAGTTGCTGAACGTCCTCAGAATTACTTTAAAATGCAATTTGCCTTTCCGCTTCTATTTCCCACAACCGCCGGCACAGAGGACCAGGCAGACATGACCTTACCTTCAAACTCAAAGTTGCCCAAGGTACGAAGCGCGAGGGTGATGCATCCAACGTCACTTGCTTCAGGAATATTCATCAAGCTGGGGGAAGCAAGCTGTTGGGCCAAACTTTTAGGCATTCCTGGATGTCGGAGAGGTTTATGCATCAGCACCAGGGACAACATCTTCAGTAAGCCATCCTGGATATCTTTCTTCAGTTGCGGTATTTGTCGACTGAGATCATGCAACACCGCTGTCAAAGCAGGGCTTTAAAAACAGAATTCGCACAATTATAGTTATGAGTTTTGACATGACAATTAGAATTAGAACATTACAGTACAGGCCCTTCAGCCCGCAATGTTGTGCCAACCTATTAAAATAGTACAAAACAAAAATATTAACCCCCCTCCCCAGCACCCTCTATTTCTCTTTCATCCATGGGCCTTAAATGCCCCTATTGTTCCCACCTCCATGACCACCCCCGGCAATGCATCCCAGGCACCCACAACTCTATGTAAAAAAAAACACCCCTGATGTCTCCCCTAAACTTCCCTCCCTTCACCTTGTACAGACGTCCTCTGGCGTTTGCTATTCCTGTCCTGGGGAAATAGTGGGAATGTTACAAAAACCCAAATAGAGATAAAATGCTGTAAAAGATAAGACTTTCATTTCTCTTTTTACTGCTGACTGTCCTGTTTGAGCATCTTCAGTATTTGGAGTTTTAATTTCAGATTTCCCGCACATGCAAGTGTTTAATTTTTAGTTCCAAAGGCACAATGCCAATGTATATATTACATGCGATCTAGTACCTTTAAAATGGCAATCACACTTCACAAGATCACAAGATAAAGGAGCAGAAGTAGGCCCATTGTCATTTCAAGTTGGCTCTACCATTCTAATCACAAGTTGATCCAACCATCCACTTAACCCCACTTCTCAGGTCTCTCCCTGTAACCTTGATGCCCCAACTAATCAAATATCTGCCAATCTTTGCCTTAAATACACCCAACAACCTTGCTTCCACAACTGCCTGTGGCAACAAATTCCACAGACTCACAACCCTCTGGCCAAAGAAAATTTTTCTGCATCTCGGTTTTAAATTGACACCATTTTCTCACGAAGTTGTGGCCTCTTGTACTAGACTCCCCTACCATGGGAAACATCCTTGCCACATCCACACCTTTCAGCATTCAAAATGCGTACATGAAGTCCCCACTCATTGTTCTGTACCCCAACGAGCACAAACCGAGTGCCAACAAACCCTTTCATTCCTAGTACCATTTGAGTAAATCTTCTCTGAACCCTCCTCTTCAATGCCAGCACATCTTTTCTCAAATAAGGCATCCAAAATTGCACACTGTCCTTCAAGTGAGGTCAAACAAATGCTTTATAGAATCTCAACATTACGTGTATGCTATTCCTCTAGAAGTGAATGCCAACATCTCATTCGTCTTCTTCAGCACCAACAATTTGGAGGGTTGTCACACATTGTTATTGAATTGTGACAAATTCAACTGACCAACAACCAAATGCACATTTTTAAGCTTCAAACAATGCTGAGCATCAGTACAAGTTAAGAATTTCATCATCTCCAGTTCATTAAACATTGCATCTCTAACAGCCCAAGTCCTCAAATATAAAATATGGATACAAGTAATAAAAAGAAAGAAAACAAAAATCACAATGCAGATATAAAATCACATGTTCTTCGTGTAGGGCAATCTATTTATTAGCTTTGCGACAACATGATGAAATATTTAAAATAATCATTAGTGAATGTTTTGCTAAGATTATCAAAGTCCAGGTCTCAACTTGTCCCATTCTACCGAACAAATGAGCCTGGCCAACATCATGAATAAAGTTAGTGATAAGCAATAGATATTTAACCAAATAACTTCATAGTACAGCAGGATTTTACTCTCCCATGGGCACTAAGAGTGCCTAGTCTGAGAAGACCGCACTTCCTGAGAAGAATGAGGTGGGCAAGGTTACCCTTCCACAGGATCTCTATCCAGATTTTCCTGGCCAGCTGCATCACAGCGTGGTATGGTTGCAGCAGACAAATGGATCGGAAGTCAACCAACAGGACCGTAAGAGTGGCAGGGAAGATCACTGGAGTTTATCTCCCCACCCTCCACTCGACATGATCTATCAGAATCATTGTCTGAAGAGGGCGCACAAAATGAGTGAGGACCCCATTCCTGACAGGAAAAAGATACAGGAGTATCAGAGCCAGCACCACCAGGCTGAGGATCAGCTTCCCACAGGCAGTGAGAACGCTGAACGACCAAAGGAACTGCCCACACTGAGATTTTCATGTTTATGAAACAACATGCATTCATTTGTAGATATGAATTCTTGTCCTGCATATGTATTGTTTGTCTGTACGTGTGATATATTTGGTTGCATGTCTGCAAATTTTGCACCAAGGACCCGAGAACGCTGTTTTGTCGGGTTGTCCTTGTGGAATCGGGTGACAATAAACTTGAATGACTAAATGAAGTGCTCACAGCAAACCCCCCCCCACCCCCCCCACCCACCCAGAGTTTTATTAAACATTTATTTATATGTGTATATTTGTTCTGCATATTGTTTGTCTGTATGTGTGTTTTGTCTGGTTGTGTGTCTATGCGTTTCGTTCCAAGAACTGGCGATAACAGTTGTACTTGTGCAATCGAATGGCAAATACACTTGAACTTGATGTTTTATGTGACGCTTTTGCCTCATCATTGCTGGCACTTTTCAAATATTACAGCTTCACAATGAGAAACAACTTGACAATGTCAAACTTGAATCAATCCAAATGAAAAGCATCCTGCAATCACAGTACAAGTGGTTCAGTACCTGAGTCCAACAGCAAGCATCTGCTCAAGTAGTTCCTTAATATCTTGCTGGATCGCTGGTCCTATAGCTCTGGCTATCATACAGATACAAGTAAACACAGTTGCATCCACTTGAATAATTTTTTGCCTCCTGTGAAACACAAATACAAAGGAAGCTAAATATGCGTTGCATTAACTTGGCATATATATCAATATACAATGCACGACTACTTTGGCCATTCATGGCTTAATATCCTGACTTCCAGGTTTCAACAATACATTTAGATTTTGTCCATTTGCTCTTCAGCTTTCCCCAGATTAATTATCAAAAAAGAAAACTGTATAGTATATAAAAATGTTGCTATGAACGAAAAATACTCCCGAATGTATGGAAAGGCTCTCTGAAGAAGCACAGTTCCTCCAATGCCTCCTTTGGACCTTGATCGCTTAGAGTGGAGAAAGAGCATTTGGGATGGTGTTGAGGATAGGCACAGATTCATCCAGCTGTCCGTGCAGCACTGAAAGCATGATCCAGCGCACAATTGACGCTGCTACCCCGCCAGCCACTTCTGTGGAAACGTCTGTGAGTTTACATTAGCCAACCTTGCACTCAGTCAAAATGGAAGCCATACTAACAAAAAAAAAGGGAAAGTCGACATATGAAATGCTAACATTGGAACTGATGAGAAAGAAGATTTTAGATTATAAAATGCAATTTTTAAAATGTTGACTGGAAGGCAAAGGCATTTTTTAGGCTGTATTCATTGGTCAGCTTGGAAGCTGATAAGAAGCTCCTTATTTGGTAGATTGGCATGATACTAATTAACAAATACAGAGAGAATTTTAAGGAATGTGTTTATATAGAGCAGTCTATCTGAATGCTCCAGAGGATTAGAAACTATAAAAAAAACATAGGTGATATTGTAAGCCACAAGGTAGTCTCCTTTGTAGAAGGTTTGCTGCTTATGGCAGTGCTTCTTGCTGTAACAGAGTTCTCATGCTTTGCAAAGCGATTAAAAACATTTGTTTGTGCAGCTATATTCATGTTTGCTTTCAAGCAAACTCAGATCCAATTCAACACTGGGACCACACAAAACAGTCATTTCCATATTTTCTTTGGCTTGGCTTCGCGGACGAAGATTTATGGAGGGGGTAAAAAGTCCACGTCAGCTGCAGGCTCCATATACTTTTCAAACAAATAACAAACATATAATGCTTAAGTGTAGAATTAAAATAATACATTTAATAGAAGTAATCTAATTTATTCCACAATTACTTGTGTGCAAGATCCTTTGGTGGAAGGGCTCCTTTTAAAGTTTCCAAAATTTTCTGCAAATATGGATTAATCGATGCTCTTACAGCCACCACCAATAGGCCCAGGGCTTGGAACGCAGCAGCACGCTCTTTTTCTTTCTTAATACAGTTCATTAGATGAGTTACGGAGTCATATAGATGCTGATCTGCAGATTGATAACATTCTGTTAATAACAAATATAAACACAAGGCTATAAGCAATTAAATTTGTCTTGTATATTTACTTTGGTTTTCATTTTTAATATACTTAGTAAATAAGTATGATTTTGAAGGAATGCTTCCTCCCATTTTGAATTCTACCAATCACTGCCAAGTCGACGACATAGATGATGAACCCTTCCAAGTTGGCCACCAAGCAACACAGAAAACTGCTCCAATCATACCATTCTCCAATTTCCACCTCTTCTCCTTCCACTTCCCCAACTTAAAGGAATCACTCACTTTGGATACCACACGTGCTAAAACTTCAATATTTTCCCAATTGGTGATGCACGTGTCTGGGATTGTGAAGAATGGCAGGAGTCCATTCAGTCTCTTGCACATCTACAGGCTCCAGGAAAGAGTTCCTAATCTGTTTCATTCCCTCCTCTTTCAATATGATCTTTCAATTCTTTTTCAATCAGCAAATCAATTCCCTTTTCAAAGTAACCTGATTCTGCTCCTACCTCTATTTCAGGCAAAGCATTCCAAAACAGAGAAAAAAATTAGATGCACATTTAAATTTTAGACATAAAGCATGGTAACAGGCCCTTCCAACCCACAAGCCTGTGCCCCTAAATACACCTATTAACCCACAACTCCCTCCATACATTTTGAAGGGTGGGAGGAAACTGGAACACACGGGGAGAACTGACGAACTCCTTACAGACAGTGCCAGATTCAAACCAATGCCAATAGTGTAATATGTTGCACTAACCCCAACGCTATCTGTTCCACTTCTCACTTCCTTTATAAATTATGATCCAAATACAATTCAAATCCTGACTGATACCACTGACAATAACAAAATTAAAACTTCAGATTTTTACAATACCTTCAAAAATAATCAACACGTGTGCTAATGTAGGGAGAATTGAAGAGATAACAACAGCACTGACATTGATAGTGCCAGATATCTGAAAATACATGCATGCGCACACAGTCTCTGCCTGTCATCTCCTTCTCCATCCTTGAAGGCAGCCATTTTGAATAGGCGCCATACAGTCTGCAATCCTAAATAATTTTGCTCGAGGTTTTTATATATTTGGCAGAAGTATGGAAGAAACCAACTAAACAACCTCTTCACAGGGAAGGAAGCCACAGCCAAAAAAAAAACTTTTAAGAATGGCTGCCTTAAGGGACTACTTAATCCAGATAGCCTCTTCTTATATCTACTTTAGTGGTTCCATGCTAAACTTTAACAACACAAGAATTGCAGATTCTGAAACATGAGAAGCTGGAAGGTCAGGCAGCAATGATAGAGAGAATTAGCCTGCCAAAATTTTGACAGGGGCCCTTTTATCGCGATGAAGATTCCTGACCAGCAACATTAACTGACCATTTCTCTTCATAGATGCTGCCTGACCTTCCAGCTTCTCCTTATTTGCTCACCATCTGTCATCATCATATTGTTAAAGTGCTAAATTGCTCCAGATTCTCTTTGATCAACTTTGCTCGACAAAATGCTATGCGACTGCAAGTTGTTGTCATAGGGGTTGTGCCAAAAGTCAAAAAATGAGGAAACGAATGCTTCACTGAGAAAATGTACGGTCTCAACACCAACTCTTCTGCCAACGACATAAAGAAAGACTCAAGTTGCAGGTCACGTGCCGGCAACTGTCAAATCAGAAAGCATTAAATTCTGATAAAACCAACAAGATATCTAGTCTTTTTCCACATACCAAAATTCCCAGCACTTTCATTATTAACATGTGGATCACTTCCCAAACTAGCATGCAAAATATTAAGGAATAATAATGAAAAAAAAATACCTGAAAATATTCATACCTTTTATCTCACCTGTGAATAAATGGGGCTGGAAAGCAGCCAGGCGAGGAATTAAATTTAAAATTGCTGATTGAATCAGTGGACTTTTACTGCTGCGATATTTAAGCACCCAGTGAGTCACCTATATCAAGATCCAAAAAAAAAGTGAAATTACTCCACTGGACCTGGATTTTAACTCTCAAATCTTAAATACTATTGACTAAAGTGAGATCAATATGCAGAATCCAAAAGATATTATAAAAAGCAACACTTTCACTTGAACTACATTCAAACATTATAACTGAACAAGAGGGGCTGTGTATAGAGGAATGCCTTGAAGATCTGAAGGAAGCTCAATAGAATCGTCAAACATTAGCTCTGATAGTTATTTTTTTTAACCAAAGTGGGGGTGGGGGGGAATCTCGAAACAAAATTAGACTCATTCAGTGAGAAACTTGTGGCAGCTTAAAATAAAATCAACTTCAAATCAGCAAATATCAAAATGTTGAAGTGGCCACTAATGACGGTGTTGCTCTGTGAAATCCAAACATTACAGTCGTGTACAAAAGTCTTCTAACGTTAAATACTCCTAGCATGCACCAAGACAACTACACGAGGTTGTTACAGAGGAATGTTCATATCCCGAGATCAATCATCCATTCTGTTGAATACGAGCATTATGACAGGCAATTTGCAAAACCAAATCGCTTTACTCTGAAGGTAACCAAAAAGCAAAGATCAACACCTTTTAAAACTGCCCTTTTATTGTTTTTTTTTTAAAAAAGATTACTTGGTTGTGTTGTTATTTATATTGGACCAGAAGTCCAAGTGTGACCAACGATTTGCCCAATTATGATGAATGCAGAAGGCCAAAAATTGTAATAGATGGAGTACAGCCAAATTACATCAATCAAATTATTTGCTGTGCCTCTGTAACCAAACCAGTTCTGGCTTAATCTACAGCTTTACGAGAAACCTATATTTTAAAAACCTCATGTCTTTTTCACCTCAGCTCCATTTGATCTTTTGCAAGGTTCAATATCTGCTATTCGCTAGTTACCCCAATACTTGAAAGAAAGTAAATTAGCAAAATTTTGCAGAAACCACATAGGAGTGGGGTTAATTGCATACCTCCCTCATCGAGCTGACACAAACAAAAAGAGAAATGTGCAACAAACTTGTTATTCTATAATTATAAACACTATAAGGAACATAGCTGGGAAATTTATATCTTCAAGCAAAGGATTTCTGGGTGAAAGCCAAACTGCTACAAGGACTGGAAAATGACAGACTAAAATTTGCTTCGGGACTGGAACGGAGAGAGAGAGAGAGTAGAGTGCACCAAGTTCCTTGGACATCACTTAACTAATGACCTATCATGGACCAACAGTTGTTAGGAAGGCACAAAAGCTAATGCACTTCCCGAGAAGATTGAAGTGGGCAACGCTACTGGCCATCATCATGTCAACCTTCTATAGAAGCTCTGTGGAGAGCATCCAGGCTGGCTGCATCTCAGTGTGGTATGGCTGCTGCAGAGAAATGGATCGGAGGTCAATCCACAGGATCACAAGAGTAGCAGAGAGGATCACTGGAGTCTCCCTCCACCACCACCACCACCCCCCCCCCCCCCCCCAACATCGACCTGATTTACCAGGATTGTTGTCTGAAGAGGAGAACCCCTTCCACCCCACCAGGCTGAGGAACAGCTTCTCTCCCCTGGCTATAAGAATGCAGAACGAACAAGGAACCACTCACACTTAACCATCCAAGACCCTCACATTTACAAAAGAAACAGATGATAAGAAAAATAAATGACTTGAAATAAGTTTGTTCCACTGGGACTGTATCCACATAACAATGCAAATAAAATAGAAGAAAGTTTAACAATTACCTGATCAAATCGCCCTTCCAGATGCTCACGACAGTACCTACTTTCCACCAAAGCCGGCTTGGCTGGAGCAGCAGTGGTTCCAAATACCGAAATGCTCTGTGGTGTGTTATACCCAAGAAGTCCGAGAAGTGCATTTGATTGTTGAGGCTGAGCAGACTGAAAACTCGTGAAGGATGTAATATGTCGGGGTTTAGCTCCAAAGCCCATCAACTCCTTGCAGTATTTATCGTGAACCAACTGCTGCTGAGTGATATCCTCCATCTCCTCTCGCAAGCGCTGTGATCAAAGTTTTTTTTTTTAAAAAGCAATAAACAATTATTGTTCAAACCAGTCAGAGGGACAACAGCAACACAATTAACATTTCTTTATTTACGGAACTGTAGAAGCCAATTCCGGCCATTAAAACCTGTGCTGCACAATTAACCTACAAGCCCACACATCCACACTGCCAGTGTAATAGAAATCAGTTCAACCTCTTACTTTTAGAATTTACATTTAAATACTTCACATGATAAATTGACAATGCTTTTCTTTAATTCTGTTCCACATTATTTGGAGAGATAAAACATGTTTTAATCAACAAGAAAGGATATTTACACAGCCACAAATAATTCTAATGTGCATTAAATAGTGGAGGCATAAGATTTAGTGCTAAACAGATGTTTAACAGTTACAGTCTGCCCCCAAGTGAACACAGAACAGTACAACACAAGACCAGGACCTTCAGCTCCCAGAATCTGTGCAAACCATGAAGCCCATATTTAAAAATCACCTATATAAAATCAGTTTGTTCATTCATCTGTCTAAATACCCATTTCTTAAACATTGCTGTTTGCATCTGCTTCCACCATTTCCCTGGGAGCAGGTACCTACCACCTTGTGTAAAAATAGGTGAGCAAATCACCTTTAAATTTTCCCTCTAGTATTTCATATTTCCAATCTGGGGGTAAAAAAGATGCTGACCCTATCTGTGCCTCTCAGAATTTTGACTGCCCCGTGCTCTCCCCACAGCCCCGTGTTGGTCCCCACACGGATCCCACTGCCCCACTCAAGTCCCCACACGGATCCCACAGCTCCGCGTCGGTCCCCACATGGATCCCTCTGCTCCGCTCTCTGCCCGCCCCCCCGCGTCACACCCCCCCGCTGTTCCCGCCCCCCCGCTGTTCCCGGCCCCCCCCGCTGTTCCCGGCCCCCCCCGCTGTTCCCGGGCCCCCCCCGCTGTTCCCGGCCCCCCCCCGCTGTTCCCGGCCCCCCCCGCTGTTCCCGGCCCCCCCGCTGTTCCCGGCCCCCCCCGCTGTTCCCGCCCCCCCCCCGCTGTTCCCGCCCCCCCCCGCTGTTCCCGCCCCCCCGCTGTTCCCGCCCCCCCGCTGTTCCCGCCCCCCCGCTGTTCTCGGCCCCCCCCGCTGTTCCCGGCCCCACTGCTGTTCCCAGTAACTGAATGATGAAGATAACTGTTACAAATTCCAATTTAATTAACAAATGTGTAAAGCTGTTTGCAATTTAAAGAATCGCACATAACGAGTATCAATTGCCAACGAACCAGTGTTTAATTTTAAAACACTAATTTTATTTCTAACTCTAAACTACAGTCTTAACTTTTAAACTATCCTTAACACTAAGTGTATGTGTGCATGTTACCCAAACCATTACAGGCCAGGCCAAAAATCTAGAAAGTTACTTCAAAGTCCAGTCTTTCAAATTCAGTGTTGAAATGTAGGCCTTTGAAATTTGATGCCCAGAATTAATGTTGAACTGATGAGACTGGAGTTGCAGTTGCTATGGACTCACGAATTCTCCTAGCGTTGCCTTTAAAGAAATGTCCTTCCACACGAGCTGTGGTCATAACACTCCTGGTCCTTTTGTAGACGAGACTCAAACTGGGCGGCCTCCACAAAGCTTCCAAGACCCTGGCACCTGTCTCTCCAAGCAACCTTCACTGTTAGTCACACTCAAAATGAAGCACTTTGCTTCCCAAAAGACCCTCCTGGCACAGGTCAATCCAAGCAACCTTCACTGTTAGTCACACTCAAAATGAAGCACTTTGCTTCCCAAAAGACCCTCCTGGCACAGGTCAATCCACCAAAAAGGCCCAGTCATTCACAAAACATGGTTTGATCTGAATTCTACAAAAATAGCTGGCCACAGAGCTGCTTCAAAAAGTGGTTTTCGCTTCAGCCATTGGAATGGATCTCCCTTGCAAAAGTCAGTGTCTTTGCAAATGTATCAGATCTGGAACAAGCCTTCCCACAGTTCTTCCAATGTATTGAATTGTCGCTAGGCTGAGTTGTGATGGTGCTTGTGTGAAATGCTAAATGTTAACTGTGACCATTCAGTTCCTCCTATCTATACTATCCCTGACAGTGATAATCGCTTCTAACAAAAAAAGGTTGCTCGTAATACCAATTAGCAAGAACATGTGAAACTGCACGTAGGCATCAGTCCAACTGAGTATATAATTCAGTCTTTTCTCAAAGATCAGTCTTCAGGGAACAAGCACTAGAGAAGAGGTGCTGACTTTTACTAGAGGTGCTCTCTCCCACTACCATTCCTACAGTTGAAGTAATAAACTGTTTGTATTTTAAACCAGTTCTCTGCTGTATTCCTTATTCATAGATTTACTCACAGCGCAGGCTATCTTTTACAATATAGCTTTGCTAAGTATATAATATGGTGTTCGCACAAAGTCCACATTGCATCACACCCAATTTCACAGAACATAGGTGGACGTTAAGCAGTGCATACCTGTAGTTCTATAAGGTCATGCCTTCAATACTCCAGAGAAAACAATCCTGGTTTGTCAACTTCTTCTTGCAGCTCATACTCTTCTCATCCAGGCAAGCAGCCGATAAAATGTTTCTGCATCCTTTCCAAGGACTCCACACACTTCCACTGGTGACCAGAACTGCACATAATACTCTGAACGTGGACTAACCGAAGTTTTATACACCGGAAACAGGTCTTCTTGATTATTTCTTTCCCCAAACACATTCAACAGTCTGACTGTTGCCATACACCTTATTCAGCACCTTTGTTGTGTTGGGACTTTGAGGAAATTATGCATTTGCAGCCTGAGATCCGATTGTACATCAATGTTCCTAAGATTTACTCTACACTTCCCTTACATTTGATCTCCCAAAGTGCAACAATTCACACTTGTCCAGATTAAGCTCATTTCTCTGCATGTATTGCCAATTGGTCTCTATCCTGCTGTACATGGTGACAATGCTCCTCACTATCCACAACTCCAATTTTTGTGTTATCTACAAATGTAACCCGCAGCCCATCAACATGATGGCATATCTCCAGCACGAGGGTCTGCATTAAGTCACAAATATAGCCAGTAAGTCAGAACTACATAATGAATGTAACAAATCCTGAACCTACCTCTCCTTCCATGCTGCTTATGCGAATCAGTTCATTTAGAATGAGCAAAGCACCATGAATACGATCATCGCGATTCAAGCCTTTTTCCTTAGCCAGAGTCTCATCAAATCCCTTCTCAGCCTCCTCAAATGTTTGCTGCATACAAAACAAAACTTCCATTTACTCAAAGAGCCTTCGGACTTTAAGCAGGGAGTGCATTTCCGCTCTGTGGCCAAATAAATACGTGCCATGAGCAAAATTGAGAAATAAAAGCAGTCACCCATTGGCGCGGAAGGCCTGCACGACACATTCCCAAAGTGTGCATGGAAAATTTGAACTCACCCAATTTTTTTTTAAATTTAGACACAGCCTGGTAACAGGCCCTTCCAGCCCCGCGGCCCCCAATGGGCCTACAGCTCCTGATACGTTTTGAATGGTGGAAGGAATCCAGAGCCCTCAGCCATGCAAACCTAGGAAGAACTTACTCCTTTTGTTGGAGTAGGTCATTCGTCAGCACAGCCGCTGCGGGCCTCGGGGTCTGTAGCGCGCGGTGAACTTCTATGTTCCGTTTTCGGCTGTGACGAGGGAAGAGATGTGATGACCATCCTCTCACTCACCTTGTACCACTGCGGCCTTTGCATTTCTTTGGTTTCCCTCTGGGTGGTGAGAACGAGACAAGCGCGCAAGGCCGCAACAGCACCTTCCCTTATGGCCTGTTTGGAGTCCCAGACAGCATAGAATATGTTGTCAAAGAAAGCCTGCACTTGTTGGAAGAAGAAAGTGGGTGCGCTGACTGCCAATTCCCGCAGGACCAGAACCTGGAATACAAAAAACATGAAGACGCTCACAGTGGGTTATTCCCAAGCTCATTGTGCGATCTGTAGAATGGATCGGGGACGTGCTCCTTTATCGAGAACTAGGATCTGTGAGTACATTAGAGCTGTGGACAAAGTTTACATTCTTTGGCTGACAGTGTCACATCATTTCATTGGCACCTCACAAAAAAATAAAACTTGGAACAAAAAGACCACAAAGAACAGCTGGAGATTATTTATAACATTTACAGCATTGACATTACAAAATGGAAGAGGCTATCTGAAATAAATGAATCAGCAAGGACATTCTTCCTAACTTGCTACTCTTTGAATGTTACCTTGAGAAGCACGAAGAGAGGGGAAAAAAGAAAATCACAGTTAAACCCCACTCGAATTACGGAAATGCACTTATACGAAGAAACCCGTGTTCGCTTTTATGCAGAAACGATCATGGGTTTTCGCTTTTACGAAATGGGCCTTCATTCTACGAATTTTCAGTTTGCGAATGGAACGCTCTACCTTCGTAAAGTGGGGTCTAGTAAAATCCGTTATCCGAATTCAAGCAACCGGCAAAATATATCATGGAACATAAATGGGTAAAAAAAAATGGAAATTTAAAATGGCCTTGTCATTATTTTTCCCATTCAAGTAAAACGCAGTCTCAAGCAAACGTAAAGCTTGCTTATCTGGCATCTACCAATCACCAGAGGTGCCAGATATCAGCAGTTTTACTTTACTGTGGGAAGTGCATACTGTACAATTCAGCTATTCCTTTTGAATTATTCAAAATTAAAATAAAACACATTGACAAATAATACTTTACATGCAGTAAGGCAATGATTCCCACCATTCAAGGAACTATGCACACATAAGCGATCTCAGTCGGTGAGATGACTAATAATACCCATGTCATTGTTGATTCTCTATAGTTGAATGATAGGAGAGGAATGCTAACAAGTAAAATCAATAGAGCTGTCTATTGCACCAATTCAGTTGCCATGGCTTATGTAACCAGATCATTTTAGTACTGGATTTCCAAAACATTCACCATACTGCCAAACTCAACAATGAATAGAAATATTAGCATGGTGTCAGGAAACGGCCAGAACTGCTAAAACTATATAATCACAATGCAAAAGATTACCTTCAGAAGCAAAATGGGAAGTGCGGAGCCAAAAGAAATAAAGCGGCCACTGTTATATTTGCTTTGAAAGTGAGAATGGGGATTCTCAAATATTAGCATATAGAAGATGGCAAACTCCACTATCAGCCAAAAGTATGAGCGTTCAAACTATGACTTCAATATGCAAACTAGATTACCATACTACGATGATGTATATGGTTTATGGTGCCTGGCTTTGAGTGAGATTCATTACACTGTTTTGATCAGTTCAATGTGTTTCATGAAGATCCAAAGAGATTCATTGTGTTGTCCAATGTTTTTTTTCCCCCTCAATTACTAGACAGCCTAGTAGTTTGCTTAAAAAATGGATATCTAAAATAAAAAAGGTACCAAAAACACCCAGCTAGTTGCTCACCAATGATTTCACCAGAAATGGACAGCTTGGGCAATGATCTGAATGGAAATCAATCATCCTGAATTACCTCAGTGAAGTGGACTTGACCAAATAATGATGCACTAGAAGAAATTTATCCTTGCATTTGGTTGCAGGGAATATAACAGGTGAGTTAAGACTCGTTTTAAACTGTACAAAATCTCAACTGTTCTTTTCACAAACTAAGTGATTGTACAAGAATACTACAATTTACTTTGTGAATTTGCAAAATCCTCTTCACTCTGAAGAATGACATGCCAATTGCTTTTGGAAATATATCCACTTTTTTTTAAGAACAGAAGAAAATGTTAATTAAAAATAATACGAAAGCGTCACATACACGGTAAATGGTAGGACACAGAGGAGAGCGGTAGAACAGAGGGATCTGGGAATGCAGATTCATAGCTCCCTGTAAGTGGCATCACAGATAGGGTTGTAAATATTGGCCTTCATAAATCAGAGAACTGAGTACAAGAGTTGGGATGTTATGGTAAAGTTGTATCAGACATTGTTGAGGGTAAATTTGGAGTACTGTGATCACCTAATTCAAGGAAGATATCAACGATTGAAAGAGTGAAGATTTACTAGGATGTTGCCCTGACTTCAGGAACTGAGTTACAGGGAAAGGTTAAACAGGTTAAGACTCTTTTTTCCCTGGAACATAGAAGAATGAGGGGAGATGTGATAGGTGCATTTATGAGGGGTAGAACAGAGTAAATGTAAGTAGGCTTTTTCCACTGAGGGTAGGTGAGATACAAACCAGAGGACACAAGTTAAGGGTGAAAGTGGAAATGTTCAGGGGGAACACAAGGGAGAACTTATTCATAAAGAGAGTGGTGAGAGTGTGGAATGAGCTGCCAGCTGAAGTGTTGAATGCAGGCACAATTTTAGCATTTAAGAAGAATTTGGACAAGTACATGGATGGGAGGGATGTGGAGGGCTATGCACTGGGTGCAGATCAGTGGGACTAGGCAGAAAAATAGTTCAGAAGGGCCATAAGGCCTGTTTCTGTGCTGTAATTTCTATCAATATCTTTGCGTAGCTAATTTAAAAAGAATGGAAATAAACCAAGCGGGTCTTCTAAACCATTAGGATAGGCAATCATTAATACAACTTTGAAAACCAGCTCTCATGCAAGAGGCTGACAGCAATTAACACTCTTGATGCCTCTGCAATTCTCTTGTCACATCGAGAAGCAAGCGCAAATAGCTCTTATACTTATGCTCTTCCTTTAACTTTCAAATCGGTAAAATCAGTCCATGGCAGTAATTACCGCAGCATGACGCCTTCCTTCATTCCGGTCTGCTCCCAGCCATTCGAGTGCACGTTTGACTTCAAACTCCACATATTCAGCTGTACAGGTATCACCGGCCATAGAAAGGCGACCCATTGCTTTTGAAGCCATTTCCATGACAACTGGGTCACTCGAAGGGAGTAGGTTCCGCAAGTAATTAGCAAACCGTGTAATTCGGGTCGCATTTCCTCCTTCAACTCCAATAAGACTTACTGCATTTGGAAAAAGAAAAATTTTTTAAACATCAGATCATAAGAAGTAAGGACCTATTTTCAGTCCGAATCAGCGGTTCTCAACCTTTCTCTTTCACCTCACGTACCTCTCTAAGTATTCCTTATGCCATAGGTGCTCTGTAATTGGGATAAGGGATTGCTTAAGGTGCTATGTGTGTGAAAAGAAAAAGTTTGAAAACCACTGTTTTAATTGTGCTTAATTGACTCGTTATGTGCACCGTTTCATTACTCCAAAGGAAACAGGCCACTGACAATTTTTCTCAAACAAAATATTTCAGTAACAATTAGGTCTTGAGCAGTGGTTCTCAACCTTCCCTTCTCATTCATATCCCACCACAAGCAATCCCTTACTAATCACCAATGGCATAGGGATTACTTAAAGTGGTATATTGGTGGAAAGAAAAAGGTTGAGAACCTAGATTAATTTATAATGAGATATGACAAATTATTCCATAGTTTTTAAACACTGTCAGAAATTTTGCAACAGAGTGATTACTTCCATTTTTACAAAGCCAAACATACCTATTGCCAGGATACCCCCTTTTCTCTCATTTACGTCAGAGCTGGAGACCAGTTCAAAAATATGATGATTCAATTCATCGTAGAAAGAAGTAACCTCCTCTTGGTTGACCTAAATAAACACACAGTAGAACTTAAAACACTGTAGTCCAATGCAGGTCATTTCAATTAGCTTTAAAGCCATTTTTCATTTCCCAGTATAATTCCTCACAATAGTTGACCAGCTGCCATATTGACTTAGTTTTCATTTTGTTGTTTAAATGCTTCCTTATAAATGTGATGCAATTGATGGAAGTGGAAAAAAGAAAAGTAGATTGGTCACAGGCAAATAAAAACACCATCAGCACTGGAAGAACTGAAGGTTCCTAAGTGACATCTATGAATCACAGGCTTCGTACAGTCATTATATGAAAGTGATATGCAACAAAGTATTAAACCTGTCTAATATACCATCGCTATGTCATAAATATTATAGTGCCCTGAAATGATAGGACTGTGGTTACCCTTTGCAAATCCCCCATTGGGCCTCACAAAATGAAGGATGAATGCGACGATCCAGCAGGCTGTACGAGGTCCGAAGCGCTGCACTCCAATTGGCCACAACCAAAAGATCTTAATTGGCTATCAGGGAAAGCGGATCGCAAACAACACCAATCAGTGCTGAGAGGGTTTTGACCATGCCCCTCAGCTTGAGAATGAAAGCAGGGCTGTGAGCCCAATAAAGCTCAGTGTTAACTACACTCAACTGGGGTTCATGTCATTCTTTCAGGGAACAGCTTGTTGTTTCTGAGCTAACCTGCATGCAGCTATAACCTCTCCTGTGCTTTAGGCTTTGCAGAGCCATTGCTTGTAGCAGCTAGCTCCAAGACTATGTTTAAAAAGTGCTGCAATTTCTACATGGTCAAACCAAAATGTATAAGATACCTGTTATGGGCCCAGAGGACCCCAGAAACCCAGCAGCAATAGAAATTCACCAAGACAAATGGATACTTAAACAAAAGTTACTTTTAATTACCTTTAAACATAAAAAGAGGATCAAACTTTAACTTATTATTATTAACAACCCCCTTCTAATTCTAAGCGCATGTGTATGTAATGTGCATACAAGTTCAGAAAAGTTCTTTGATTTACCATCCAATCTCACTTCTCACTCCTCCAAGTTCATCGGTATGAGGCAATTCTTATACAGTGCACAGAATTTAACATTTATTAATTTGACCAGGCTCTGGTTACTGCTCAGGAAGGTTCTTGTTGGTTTTCAGAGAGAGATTTGTTGCCACTTCAGTGTCTTGTCAAACAAATTTGCTCCATCAGATGATAACCTCTTTCTTTCAGGTCACCACAGAGTTCCTTTTTGTTTCCCTTATTTCAAGTGAAACATTATACAGCCATCCTCTTATATGGACCACAAGGGCTTTGAAGAGGCTGAACTAAGAACTCACAATCAATCTTCAAAATAGGGTTTTTCCACAAGCTTGCCAGCTTGTCCTGTTCCAGTCCTAGCTGCTGCTGAACTGTAGAACTGAATTTTCTCTCTCTCTCTCTCTCTCACTTGGAGAAAAACCACATGACCCTCTTAGAACAGCCAACTGTACTCAGACGGACTGCGGCACCAGCTCTAATCTTCCGAGTCCATTCATCTGTTGCTTTCCAAAACAATAATCCATTACTCCACAGTATGTCTAATTAACACCTACTTGTGAAGTCCTTCTAGATATCCTTCAAAGTTTTTGTAAAGGCACTCAGAGCCTGGACTATCTGGCTTGAGCAAAGCTCTAGCATGTTAAATGAGATCTGTGTTGTCAAGTATTTGTATCTTTTTGTGACCCAACTTTAAAAAAAACAATTTATCCCCTTTTAAAACATATCTATATACAATAAAAAAAATAACATAATCTATCACATATCATTTAATAAAATCTGGAATGTACACTTTAATCATGTGAATTGTTTGATTACAAATTTAAAACTGTGGCGCACAGGGGCAAATAAAGGAAAAACAATTGCATGATGTCTATCTAAAGCATCTTTACCCTTTGCAAATCCCCCATTCCTTGAACAAATTACAAAATTAGCAGAGCCCTCACTAGGTCCTTTTCCATTGGTATCATGTCCCAGGAATTAACTGGGAATTTACTGGGATAGGGTCGAACGGCAGTATAAAATTAAGTCATTTCAAGCTGGGAATTAAGCACCTCTGTCCCTACTCGTATCCCCAGTGTTCACTGACGTTGGTGTGCTGATAAAAACCAGTGGAGAAGGGACAGCAGAAAGTCACCTGTTTCCAGTTGAAGGTAGAACACTCCGATCCCAGGGCATGAGATATGTTCAGTGGAAAAGCAATTAGTGTCCCAGTTAAGGGTGGCCCAGTGGAATCGGCACAAAGGGCTTCCTATCCCGGGACATTGCCAGTGGAACAGGGGCTTCTGACTGCAAGTTGCTGCTAGATTTCCAAAAGAATTTAATGGCAGACGCAAGCAGCTGAGCTCCCCAACATTAAGCTGTGGAAATCACCTCTCAGATCCTGCACCTGAACCAGGATTCACAAACCCATTCATTATAACAAGAATAATAGCCTCCAAAAAGCAGAAAAATTATTCATAATTTTAATTATTTAAAAAGGTTTGAGTATTTAGGTTATTTTACATTTTTATTTTAAAGATTTTAAAAAATGTTTAATCTAGACATACATCACAGTAACAGGCCCTTTTGGCCTACTAGCCTGTGCTGCCCAGTTACACTTTGCATTCTCTATTTCCAAGAAACCCTGCATCCCCTTCAGGGCATTGCTCTCTCCTTCCCATCCACTTGGGTTCTCTCACACAAACACCCTCCCCACTCCCGACCGCCATTAAGCACTTCCTTTCCTCTTGCCCATCTACTCCACCTGTACACACACACAGACCTGAACCTTCTTCCACTGATACCATCAGGCCACCATCCCTCTTCCATACAGTTCCTTCAGCAGCTATCTCCACCTTTATCCTCCCAAATTTCATCTTTCTTCACCTTTGTTTCTACCCATTGCTGTCTCCTCACTCCACTCTCTCTGTTCCTCACCCTTCACCCCTCTTTAATCAACCCTCTCCTCCTTACATTAGCACACTAAAATGTCAACTATTCATTTCAATTCCTCCAGCAAATTTTGTTTCGTGCTGGATTCCAGCAGGTATAATCTCATATCTCCAAGTTACGGAACAGCTTTGTAAAACACTGATTAAGGCAGGGCTGGGATGCTACATCTAGTTCTGGTCCAATTGGATATGATTACATCAAAGGGGCTACACAATAGACTTATTAGCATGACGTCTGGCACACAATATTTCAATTTTGAGAAGAGATGAGTTTGGTTGAATTTCTTTTTAATCGGTTATGTAGGTGACAATGCAATTTTTAAAATTTTGACTGGAAAAGAGAAGCGAGCTGCATTCCTTTCTTGCCATCAGCCACATGACTGGTAAGCCATGAGGTTGACTCTTTGGGGTGAGACTAGCTGCTTGTGGTGGTGCTCCTTGCTGTAATGGAGTTCTCACACTTTGCAAAGTGAATAAACAGTTTTGTACAGCTGTATTCATGTTTGTTTTCAAACAAACAAAGGTCCACTTTAACAAAGGAAGTAGGGCAAGTGCATCTGATAGATACATGCAATATTGTCAGAGGCAGGGATTGGGTAGATCACATGAAGTTTTCACCCCACAGTAGAAGTATCTCAAATTAGAGGGTACAGATTTAGGGCTGGGTGGGGGGGGGGGGGGGGGGGTGGGGGGGGGGGGGCACAGAGGTGGTGGTGAGAGGATTAAAGGCAACCCAGTGAATATCTTTTTCATCCAGTGGTTTGAATGATCAGTGCAGGCAGATACTCTCACAGCATTTTTAAAAAAATCTAGATGTGCACTTTAATTGTCAACACAAAAAGCTACAGACCAATGATAGATGGAATTAGTGTAAATATTGAACAGGAACTTGGTGGAAGGGCCTGCTTCCGTGTTATATGACACATTAATACCAGAGCAAAGCTGGGGAGCGCTTTACCCGTGTCCATTTTCCAGTGACGTTTCATGACCGGCACTTGTTCTGACTCACACGTGTCATCTGAGGACATCAGTTAAGGTCATGTCAAATGCTTATAGCCTCCATCCAGGCTTATTTGGTCAGGTTGATTTTCCTGAACTAAATTGAAGGAAGTGATTCACAGAAACAGAAATGTTGCTCAAGAGAGCAGGCCAGGAAAACCTAGGAAATTAACACTCTCCGAATTCAGGAGTAGTATCACAGCCTCACTGTTCCAGTGTCCTGGGTGTCACCCTGACCTTTAAATTTTTTCCCCTGTGAATGCAGAAGTTTCCTCTCAAGGCTCAGTTTCCCACCACAGGGCAGATATCAAACAAGATGGTGGGTCAATTGGACGTCGTACATTTCTGTCAGCAAGCTCAGTAACCAAATGCAAACATAAAATCCCAGTTAAATTTCACGGTTTCATAAATAAGAAATATCTTCGATCAGTCTTTTTTTGGACCAACGGACTGTGTACCTCACGAAGTTCAGTGGTAACATAGTGCTGCAGGTCTTTGGCAGATTTCGCTCTGGTCTCTTCACTGCGACTTTTCAACCCGCTGATAAACTGATGAAGTACAGTCCCCGCTCCAGACATGGCGTAATCCAAAGAATTGCAGATCCTACAGATGCTGCAGGGGGAAGAAACAAATCAAGGTTATTGCCCATTTACGCCTGCTGACGAGCACCACAAAATTGTCCCAAATGTTTTGAAATTATTTTGATTGAAATGAACATTTCTGAAGCCAAACTTGGGTGAGATTCGCATTCCATAAATGCTTCAATTTACCCTCATTAAAGCGCATGTGCAAGGTTTCCCCCCCCCCCCCCCCCCCCCCCCCCACCACCCATGTACAAAATTATCCATGTAGAATCATTTGAAAGCAGTTTCTCATGATTTATCTACAACTTGAAGAGGCCATTTGGACCAACATTTTCTCTGAAGTAAAACACAAAAAAGTCTTCAGATGCCGTGATTGAAATAAAAACACAGCGCTGGAGAAACTCAGCAGGTCAAACAATGTACTTTATAAAGCAAAGATAAAGGTGCGTAACCAACAGTTCAGGCCAGAGCCCTTCATCAAGGTATAGGCGGGTGCCTAGACTTTATTTGATTAAAATATTTTGCATCCTTCAGTAATTATCTAATTAAATAATTATTTAACAGTGATCATTAATAATTGTAATAACACAATAAATAATTAATATATTTTATTCAACCACCTGCCTATAGTTTGCTCATATCTTAATGAAGGGCTCAGGCCCGAAATATTGGCCATGTATCTTTATCTTTGCAATATAAAGTACGTTGTTTGACAAGCTAAGTTGCTCTAGCATTATTTTCTCTGAAGTCCCTGCTCTCTGCACAGTGAAAGAACTTCATGCCTCTTCATTACTTACTTCATGGCTTAATCTTATTTGATTGACTAATTTAAATGTTATCAACAAGTTGCAGTGTGTTAATTACAATTTTGTCTATTTTCAAGACTTAATATATGCAGTGGATTATGTTTTAAAAACAGACTGTTTAAAACAGTGTCACCAGCCACATTATGTCAGACTCCCCAGCAGATCCACTCAAGGAATAAAACAAGCATTTTAAATCCTATTGCATTTAGGCTTAAAGATGCAACTTGCTTTTGCCTGTGTCACAAAAGTCTATTTTCCATTGACAACAGGCACTGCAACAGCTAAGCAATGCTAAATTTGGCAGAACACATTTATAAAAAAAACACCGAAGTGCTGGAAGAACTCAGCAGGTCTCACAGCACCCATAGAAGGCAGTGAGACCTGCCGAGTTCATCCAGCATTTCTGCGTTTTTACTGCAAGGGCAGCATCTGCAGACTTCTGTTTCACACATATTTATATTCCCAGATAAGGCAAGTTCTGAGTCAGCTCCCTATAACCTTGGTTAACTAGTTTTTCCCAGTTACATAATTAACTTCAAGGTCAGCAGACTATTTTGTAGAATTTTAAGACTCACTGCTCTAAATGAAGACCAAAACATTGAGAAAAATTTAACGGTAAATCAAGCAAGATATTCAAAATAAAAACACTCCTTCAACAAACCAGTGATAAAACAGATTTACTACACTTGTTAGTAACATTATTAGTTTCCCCTTTTAATCTTGTACAGCCCTTAACCTCTTTAGTTGGCCACAGATTGATTACTTTGCCCTTTAAGCGATGTTAAAAAGCCATTTTCAGTGACATCTTTATAATTCTAGATTCTATTTGTCTTAAATACAACACAGCTGTCAAAAAGCAACTGTAATCTACAAATGGACCGCAAGAATATTTTCAGAAAATTGCTTCTTTTTCAGCTGGAGTCATCTTCTCTTCAGAATACAGCATAATATGCAAAGCAAGATTTTAGTCAATGACCTCTTAAGGTTTTGATTTAATAGTCTACATGGTATTCAGTGCCCCAAACAGACTGCTGCTCAAGTCCTGTGAAGCAATACAGGTGATTATGTCTTGGTGAACTGTGGCAGTGTCTTTTGTGGTTTGCACTTCATAATGCCAAATTAGATCTACAACCCAGAGCTTTCAGGTGAAAGATTTGAAATTTGCTTCCATCATTTACTCTTGTGTATCGGCAATCTATTGAATAGATTTTTATCCTGAGAAAACTATTTTTCCTCTTGCGCAATTATTCCTTGCTACCAAGTACAGTATAACTTTAATTATCTGAAATTGGATTATCCAAAATCCTCTCAGTTATCTGAAATGTTTTAGGACTCGGAAGTGACGTCTGTTAGGCTCCGAGTTTTTTTTTTCTTTCTCGGATAATTGTGGATTTCAGAATTTTTTTAAAAATTCAGAAAATCATCACTCATCTGAAAAGTTTTGAAGACAAAAATTGCGTCATTTCGCCTCCAAAAATGTTTGGATAAATGAGGATATTCTAAGCAATCAGAAATTCAAAATGTTTTCGGAGCCAAAATGACATCATAGGTTTTTTTTAAAAACTATTTTATTTAATATTCCATTCATGCAGTAACTACAATTATTATAATAAGATATAAAAAAGGACAAATTGATTACATTCATGAAGGTTTTCACCTCACTCCACCCCAAAACCCCTCCCTCTCCCAAGCAAAAACAAATATACAAATTGAAAAAAAATTATAGGTACAAAAAAAAAAAGAAAGAAAAGAGAAAGTAAAAAAAAAGGAACCTTTGGATTGCAGGGAGAGATGTGCAGTACAATTCATCAGTTCTCACATAAACATACAGAGGAGAATTCTACAGGGCACAAGGGATTAAAAAAAGACATCACTACAAACTTAATCCCATTATTTGAGTGTGCAGGCACCAGATTTGTAAAAACATAAGCGTATTTATTTCATAAATTATCAGCAATGTTGTACTCCTTTGGAAGTCATCTTGGAACATGTATCCAACTGCAACACATTTTACTACTACTGCTAATTTAACAAATTTCAATTGGATTTGTACCTTTAATATTTCCTAGTAAAAATAAATTGGGATTTAATGGAAAAACAACTCCTGTAACTTGTTCCAAAAAGTTATCTATAGTCACCCAAAAATGTCACGACCACATTGAATGTACATACATCTTCATCACATCCAAAACATCAGATAAATCTGATTTCAACCTATTCAATTTCTGTGGTGCAAGATAAAACTGATGTTTAAAAAATTGTATTGAACTAATCTATATCTTACATTGATAGTATTAGTCATACAATTCTACATAAATTTTCCCACATTTGTTGGTCTATTGCAATATTCAAATCTGTTTCCCATCTCTGCTGAGATCAATATAATCCTAATTTAGGAGTTCCTGCTCGTTATAATGAATATATCAAAGAAATAATTTTTTTTTTAATAACCCTCTCCTAATAGACCTTAGTACAGCTAGTTTTACCTCAGTACAGCTAGTCAGAAACATTGTTGGCCCCAACTTGTCTCTCAAATATGCTCTTAACTAAAAGTAACAAAAAAAGGTATTCAGTGGTATAGCATATTTGTTTCTCAATTGCTTAAATGACATTAACGGACATCACAAATTGGAAAAAAAAATTGGAATCTTGGTAAATCTGAGTAGAATTTGAGTTTTTGGTGTTGGATTTATCTTATTTTATTGAGGTTTTTTTGGTGAGAATTAAACATTATTTCATGCTTTAAAAGCCATCCCTTCTTGTTTGTTGTTGTTTAAACACCATTACAAGTGATTTGCTGTTGCTACTGTCCATGGGCTGTGCTACCCAAATACCCCAATTAACCTATAATTCCTATACGTTTTGAACAGTGGGAGGAAACCAGAGCACGTGGAGGAAACCCATGCAGACACGGGGAGACTTAGAGACTCCTAACAAACAGTGCTGGATTCAAACCTGGGTCGCTGGCACTGACATAGTGTGGTGCTAACCGTGACACCTTTAATCACAAGGAACCCCAAGAAAAACCTTCAGCAAGTGCACTTCGCCCATTGTAAACAAGCTCGAGCTAAAAATTGAGCAATAACAGTATTCTGTGAAGAACAATAGAGCTCTGCACTAAACTCTTTGTGCATGCTGTAAGCTGAGAGGAATTCATGAAGTTGCTTGTACAAACACAGAAATCTTCTGACCCCGACAGGGTGACTACCATCAAAGATTTACAAATCAAAACACATGACAGAAATAGGTCTTGTATCCCCAACAGGCTTGTGAAACCCATAAATATCAGCAGATGCACGAAAGCACATCCACTAATGTTTCAGAAGGTGGGAAGTTTCAACTGTTTCCCCCCCAAAGCTCGTTCTTGTACCAATGGTCAAAAATCAAGCATTTCTGTATTTGTAAAAATGCAATGCTGGAGAATCTCAGCAGGTCAAACCGTGTACTTTAAATAGCACAGATAAAGATACAGAATATAACCAAAGTTTCCGGATCAAGCCCAAAATGTTGGTTATGTATTTTTATCATTGCTACATAAAGTGCAGTTTGACCTGACGAGTTTCTCCAGCTTAGTATTTGTATTTCAATCAGAGTCTACGGTTCATAAACTTGTTGCAAGAAAAACAGTGTGAAGAAGGTGCAACCAAAGAGAAAGATGTGTCAATCATAATCACAGGTATGTTTCTCCCCCCACCCCCCACATAACAAAACATACAGGGCTCAGGGCAGAATTTGGTGATTTGCAAATGGTTGTGCATGGGACCGATCCCTAATCACATTCTGAATGACATGTTGAAAATCATCTAGAGTTGAAAAGTGAGCAATACATAAAGCACAGCTTGCAAGGAAAACGTGGACATCTTTGCTGTTTAACTGGGAAAGGCTCTTCAAAATAATTGCAGAGTAAATATCAACTCATATGTTTAGAGTTAGAAAGGTCGCTATATTTATAGTTAAGAGATAAAACAAGAATCCAGACACATTATTGTAATCTTCCCTCATTTCAGGTAACATCGTTAACATTTTCATGATTGCAAGAAAAACCTCTAACATAGTGGATTTCAGTTACTATTTCATTCCACAAGCTGCCAGTTTTACAATACCCATTGTTTAAGTTCAGACAAGCAACCCTTTACAGACTGGCCGGCTTGAAAACCTTTTCAATAATTTCAGACGATGGCCACATTGATTTCAAAATGAAACTTAGTATTTTATTTTTTATAATGCCAAGCTCCAACAGGAATAGCTTCTCTTGCTCCACTGCCTTTCTCTGCAGTATCATCCTGTCAAATGGTTCATTTCTCCCTTTTAAATTATCACAGATCTTTAATTTTGACCTCATCTCCCTTTCCCTCTGTACTTGGCTCTATAAACAGCTTAAAACATGATATTTTCTGTTCTTTATGGTTCCCGTGAAAAGTCATCGACTTGCAACATTAAACATTTAAAACACAGGCTGATACTAAAACACATACATCGACATATATTCTTACCCAAAATGTAATTGTAAATTGCTCATCATTCCTGGCTCCCTACTCGCTTGACTAATGTCACAATTTTCTACTGAAGATTGCAAACTGGCAAGGGAACAAACGTAGAAAGTATTCTCCGAGGTCTGATGTTTGTCAGCTAGTTAGATGCCCACTCCAACCACTATAACATTCTATCTATTTGAACACAGGCTTCTTTCACAGCTCCTCCCCTTTTAAAGATTGCATTATCTATTCTAAAGAAGCCTTAGCAAACTACATACCATGTATAAATGAATTTACTGATACTGAGCGTAGGTTGTTAAAGTTTTACTCTGACACAAGATAATGTCAATGAATAAAGAGTTTTTTTGTAGAATTGAGCCTCAAAGTATGTCAGATCACATGATATAATTAATAGGCTGGTAACACAGTCTACTCATACTAATCTGCAACTGGCACAAAATTTATATGCTAAGCCCATGAGGAATTGAATTGTTCTTTCAAAAAAACCTCGGTTTTGCTTGTTCATCAACTAAGTACAACAGGTCATGTAAAATAAAACAAAAGGGCAAAGTACATAAAAATTCAATTCAACCAGTGGAATGGCATCATAATTTTTCTAACGGGAGGAGTATTCACCTGCAAAGAAACTGTCCTTGAATCTGGTGGTGCATTTTCATCTTCTGCTTGACAGGACCATAGGGAAGAGAGGATGACCAGAGTGAGATGGCTGCTTTCCCCAAGGCAGCGGGAAGTGTAAATGGAATCAGTGGAGAGGTTGGTTGGCACAATAACTGAGATGCTCTCACATCCATTTGAACGCACTGGCCTAGTGAATTATTTGGGAGCTGCCAGTCAAAGTCTTAATTCACTTACTGTCCTGCAAAGGCAAACCTGACTGCAATCAGGTCACAAACTGAATCCAGCGACCCATTACTTACCTGTTAATGAACATGACAAATATGTTTAAAAATAACTAAAAATCTGTTTAAATAACTTCAAAATTATTCATGTTAGAACTTCTTGTAATTGAGCTTTTATCTAAGGTGATTACAGTAAAGCGAGGGATCGAAAGCAAATGGATCAGATCTCCCGCTGATTGTGGCATTCTGGCTGCATTCCACAGTGCAAAATGCCATTGACAGCAGCCAAAATGCCCTGGAGGATGGTGAGTGGAGGAAACTCATGCATTTGACAACGTCCCCCAGGAGAGACTCGTTCAGGAAGTCATGAGGTAAGGGATCCATGGAACCTTAAATATTGGCTTGCACGGAGAAAGGAGAGAGTAATAGTTGATGGAAAGTATTCTGTCTGGAGGTCAGTGACTAGTAGAATTCAGCAGAGATCTGTTCTGGGTCCCCTGTTCTTTGTAAATCGCCTAGATGATGAAGGCAGAAGGATGGGTCAGTATGTTTGCAAATAATACGAAGATTGAAGGAATTCTGGATAGAGGTGAATGTTGTCATAGATTACTAAAGACAGAATGTAGAGTTGGGCACAAAAGTGGCAGATCTGGTGATGGGTATGTGGAAAGTCAAACCAGAGGTTGAGTAAAGGGTGAACGGTCAGATACTTATGGAGGAACAGAGGTGCCTCAGGGTCCAAATCAATAATCTTTTAAGATTGCCGCACAGGTTGATAGGATAGTTAAGAATGCCCATGAGATGTTGGGATTCATTAATAGGAGGAACAAGTTCAAGAATCATCCTGAAACTCCTCAAGTCTTTGGTGAGACCACACTTAAGCTGCTTCCAGGTACTCAGACGCAGATAATGTGCCGGCAGCCGCGGCTGGGGGAGTGCAGCTGGGATGTTCAGGTGGCCGCGAAGAAGATGCCTTTTTGTCACCTGAATGTGCTGGCTGAAGGAGAGCCGTGTCCGAGCGAACACGGCTCCTGTGGACTGTGGCCGTAGCCACTGCTGCTTTTCCTTCCCCTCTCCAAGCCCTGTATCTCTTTTGAGATATCTTCAGACTTTTAATTTTGACCTCTTATTTATTTCAGCATTTAATTGTCCCAACTTTGGGAGCCCTGCCGTCAGCTGTCAAGGTTCTGAGTTTTGGAAGCATTGTACTTGATTTTAACCATTTTTGGTTATGTAATCTAATGCCCCAAAGTATTTTTTTTAAACTGAATAAACACTTTCCAAAGTTACAGTCACTAACTAAACGTAAGGCTGTTGTTACATTGTTACCTACCTGATGGCGAGAGAAACAATATTTAATAGGATATTAAATATCTTAGAAGAATTGTGCATTGGGCTGCATTCAGGTGCTACAGGGGATGCTCCGATCCAGAGAATATACTTAGCCGAGGAGGGTTATGTAAGTGCTCCTCGGGGCCGGGTTCTCCACTTTTAGGTGGCCACCCGACAGCCGCATTGGGGTAGAATAGGCAGCTTTACCGTCGGGTATTCTGACTACCTGAAAGCAGCTTTAGAGTATTCTGTTCAGTTCTGACCATCTCATTCTAGGAAGGATGTGGCAGATCTGAAGAGGATGCAGAAGAGATTTACCAGGATGTTGCCTGGATTGGATGCAAAGTTAGCAGAGTCAGGACTTTTCTCTATGGAACAAACAAGGATGAGAGGAGAATTAATAGAGATCTAGAAGATTTTGAGAGGCATAAATAAAGTAGATCACTAGGGCAGAACGGCAAACGCCAAGGGACATCTCTGCAAACGCCAAGGGAAGACAGTTTAGGGGAGATACAAGGGGTAAATTTATACACAGCCCCCCCCGACCCACGCGTGCCCCGACCCACGCGTGCCCCGACCCACGCGTGCCCCGACCCACGCGTGCCCCGACCCACGCGTGCCCCGACCCACGCGTGCCCCGACCCACGCGTGCCCCGACCCACGCGTGCCCCGACCCACGCGTGCCCCGACCCACGCGTGCCCCGACCCACGCGTGCCCCGACCCACGCGTGCCCCGACCCACGCGTGCCCCGACCCACGCGTGCCCCGACCCACGCGTGCCCCGACCCACGCGTGCCCCGACCCACGCGTGCCCCGACCCACGCGTGCCCCGACCCACGCGTGCCCCGACCCACGCGTGCCCCGACCCACGCGTGCCCCGACCCACGCGTGCCCCGACCCACGCGTGCCCCGACCCACGCGTGCCCCGACCCACGCGTGCCCCGACCCACGCGTGCCCCGACCCACGCGTGCCCCGACCCACGCGTGCCCCGACCCACGCGTGCCCCGACCCACGCGTGCCCCGACCCACGCGTGCCCCGACCCACGCGTGCCCCGACCCACGCGTGCCCCGACCCACGCGTGCCCCGACCCACGCGTGCCCCGACCCACGCGTGCCCCGACCCACGCGTGCCCCGACCCACGCGTGCCCCGACCCACGCGTGCCCCGACCCACGCGTGCCCCGACCCACGCGTGCCCCGACCCACGCGTGCCCCGACCCACGCGTGCCCCGACCCACGCGTGCCCCGACCCACGCGTGCCCCGACCCACGCGTGCCCCGACCCACGCGTGCCCCGACCCACGCGTGCCCCGACCCACGCGTGCCCCGACCCACGCGTGCCCCGACCCACGCGTGCCCCGACCCACGCGTGCCCCGACCCACGCGTGCCCCGACCCACGCGTGCCCCGACCCACGCGTGCCCCGACCCACGCGTGCCCCGACCCACGCGTGCCCCGACCCACGCGTGCCCCGACCCACGCGTGCCCCAACCCACGCGTGCCCCAACCCACGCGTGCCCCAACCCACGCGTGCCCCAACCCACGCGTGCGCAGAGGTGGAGAGGGTGAGCAAGTTTAAATTTCTGGTAGTCACCATCTCGGAGGGCCTTCACTGGCCCCATCACGTCAATGCTACTGTGAAGAAAGCACATAAGCGCCTCTACTTGAGGAGTTTGCAGAGGCTCAGTATGACATCAGAAACCCTGGCAAATTTCTTCAGATGTGTAGTGGAAAATGTGCTGACTGGCTGCACAGTGCACAGCTCAATACATCACAGGCACTCACGCACCACCGTCAACAACATCTATATAGACCGCTGTCGTCGGAGAGCAGTAGCCATCATGAAGGATCCACACAACCTAGGGACATGCTCTGTTCTTCCTAGTACCATCAAGAAAGAGGTATAGGTGCCACAGGATTCAAAACCACCAGGTTCAGGAACAGCTGCTACCCCTCCACCATCAGACTCCTCCACAACAAATTCGACCAGGAACTAATTTATGGACTCTTACTTTGCACATTATTGATTACTGAACATTTGTTTACATTTCTAATTGTATAAATATAACTTTGAGTACAGTTTATAGTTACCAATAAACAGAAATTCTGCTGGCCTGCAGAAAATAGTATCTCACAGTGATATTATGGCGTCATGCATGTACTCATCAACAAATCTGAACTTTGAACCTTCTTCGTAGCTATGTTTTTGGATCTTCAAGAGGAGAGTTTAAAATAAGTTTTGATGGAGGAACCAGACCGGCTCGAGCACCGGGATGGACTTCCCGGTCTTTCTTTAATACAAATTACCTCTTGGCAACTGGGTCCTCAGTTTAATATCTCATCCAAAAGAGTTTTTCTAACAATGTGCTTTCACCTTCAGGACACCAGTACAGTATTTTAGCAACTGAGATCAAAATCTCAAACCTGCAATGAAACTTGAGAAGTGATTTCTAAGACAATACTATACAGGGCACCTCAAAGCATTGGAAAGAAACCACTAATTCCATTGCCACAAAACTTACAAAAGGAAAAGTGAACCTACATCCTCAGTATTGAGCTTCTAACTCAAGCACCTCCAGATTCCAGAGGAGCAGAAGGGGGATGCTCCAAGGGGTATCACTGCAACATCTCCCTCCATTCTAAATAACTACAGGATGCAAAAAGGAATGGATTCAAGGGTGTTCTCAAGAAACATTCAAGATACTGCTGAGAAGCAGCAGCACACAGAAGCCTAATATAAATACACAATGTGCACATCAGGTCACAACTTCCCAAGTCATCCAGGCAGAAGCCTCTGTGGAAATATCTGTGGTACCTCCATAGGTCTCATCAGTGGCCTTGGAACGCCCAGCATCAGAGAAGCACAATTTAAGGTAACGTCCAAGAAGAGAATCTAACTGAAATTTGTGTTAAAGTCTCTAAAGTGAAGCTACTGCCAAGAACCTTCTGAAATCACACATTGAATGGACTGTGAAATAATAAGCAATGTGATGTATTACATGGTGAATTTAACCAAGGGTGGTTCACATTAAATTTAATACTAAGATATACAGTTATAGTCATACAGAGTGGAATGGTCACTTTGGCCCAACTCATCATGTCAACCAAGATGGCAATTTTGGCTAATACCTTTGCCTGCATTTGGTCCTCAGCCCTTCCTATGGCTGTCCTAATGTCTTTTGAACATTGTAAATTTATCCGCTTCTACGGTTTTCTCTGGCTGCTCATTCCAGATACGAGTGAAAAAAAATTCCTTTTCAGGTCCCTCTGAAACATATACCCTCTAGTTCCTGAATTATGTACCCTCTACATTCATTTTATCTCTCCCTCTCATATAATCATATAACCATTTACGGAGCGGAAACAGGCCACGTTGGCCTTTCGAGTCCGCACCAGTTCACTGATTTTGTGCGTACAGAAAAACATTTGGTATCCGGCACCTCAGGGGACCAGTAGATGCAAGATAAGTGTATTTTCCAGCATTTTATAAAGCTCTACAAGGTCACCCCTCTGCCTCCAATACACAATAAAGACCTCACATCAAATCTCTCCTTGTAGCTCAAGCCCTCCAGTGCTGGAAAATCTCCTCTGTACTTCCAACTTATTGATTATACAGTTTGTTTACATTTCTCTCTTTTGTATACATATCTTTTTTTCGTGAGTGCAGTTACCGAAAAGTAGAAATTCATCCTGGCCCACAGGAAAAGGAACCTCAGGGTTGTGCGTGATGTACTCTGACATTAGATTTGCACTTTGATATCCTTTCCATTGTTGAGTGGCCAGAATTGGATACAGTATTCCAACTGAATATCCCACCCAATGAAGGCAAATGTGCCAAATGCTTTTTTCGCCACCCTGCCCACCTGAGTCAAAGAACTATGAAAATGCACACTCCAGGGCCCTGAAATTTACTGTGCAAGTCCTACCCTGGTTTTACATCTCCTTGGCCCACCTTCCCAACTGATTTAAATCCTGCCGTAAACTTGGATGTCCTCCACTGCATCACCAATTTGGTGACACCTGCAAATGTATTAATTGCACAAACCACGTTACCATCAAAATAGATAACAAACAACAGCACCACTGTCAAAGGCCTTCAATCAAAAAAAAAAGGCAACCCTGCATGTCTACCCTCTGATCCTTTCCACTAAGCCAATTTTGAATCCAAGTGCCAGCTCATCTTGGATATGCAGATATTAGGCAAAGTATGTGAACTCAGACATAGGAGTGGCCATTACTTCCCACCTGCAAGTCAGAAGCCTGAACCAGCCTTCAGTAAAACTTTATGGCCCTTCATCAAAACAGGAAAAGAGTGGAAAAAAAACAAGAAGAATGTCAGTGTTAGCTTGTCCATTTGGCACAATTATCCAGGAGAGGGATCCTTTTGGAAGAGTGAGGTAAAAAAAATGAACTACAATGCTATTATTATGAGGCCCAGCAGTTGCTGGATAAATGAATTAAAATAAAATGCTGGAAATTATCAACAAATCAGATAGCATCAGGGCAATGTAAAACGGAAGGACGACCAGTTCAGGCACAAAGAGAATGTTAATTATCAAAAATAATTGAATTGAAGATGGAAGTTGAGAGATGCAACATACTTTGATAGAAGATGAGCTGCTGTTCCCCAGGCTTATGTTATTTTTACTTAAAACAGTGCAAAAATCAAAGATCAATTAGAATCAGGAGCATAATGAATCATTGAAACATATCACTGAAACTCAGGATCACCCTCAAAGATTGATTTGAAATGCTCTGTCAAGCAATCGTTCAAGTTGTCTTCAACAGTTTCTCCAAGAAACAGAGCGAGCACCAGATTGAAAGATATGCAAGTTGCAGTGAATGACTGAGTGCGGACTGTGGGCGGGAAAGAATGTGGAAGGTGACAATTCCCTCCTTGCTCTGGAGGCAAAGGCGATGGAGGCAAAGGCGATGGAGGCAAAGGCGATGGAGGCAAAGGCGATGGAGGCAAAGGCGATGGAGGCAAAGGCGATGGAGGCAAAGGCGATGGAGGCAAAGGCGATGGAGGCAAAGGCGATGGAGGCAAAGGCGATGGAGGCAAAGGCGATGGAGGCAAAGGCGATGGAGGCAAAGGCGATGGAGGCAAAGGCGATGGAGGCAAAGGCGATGGAGGCAAAGGCGATGGAGGCAAAGGCGATGGAGGCAAAGGCGATGGAGGCAAAGGCGATGGAGGCAAAGGCGATGGAGGCAAAGGCGATGGAGGCAAAGGCGATGGAGGCAAAGGCGATGGAGGCAAAGGCGAAGGAGGCAAAGGCGAAGGAGGCAAAGGCGATGGAGGCAAAGGCGATGGAGGCAAAGGCGATGGAGGCAAAGGCGATGGAGGCAAAGGCGATGGAGGCAAAGGCGATGGAGGCAAAGGCGATGGAGGCAAAGGCGATGGAGGCAAAGGCGATGGAGGCAAAGGCGATGGAGGCAAAGGCGATGGAGGCAAAGGCGATGGAGGCAAAGGCGATGGAGGCAAAGGCGATGGAGGCAAAGGCGATGGAGGCAAAGGCGATGGAGGCAAAGGCGATGGAGGCAAAGGCGATGGAGGCAAAGGCGATGGAGGCAAAGGCGATGGAGGCAAAGGCGATGGAGGCAAAGGCGATGGAGGCAAAGGCGATGGAGGCAAAGGCGATGGAGGCAAAGGCGATGGAGGCAAAGGCGATGGAGGCAAAGGCGATGGAGGCAAAGGCGATGGAGGCAAAGGCGATGGAGGCAAAGGCGATGGAGGCAAAGGCGATGGAGGCAAAGGCGATGGAGGCAAAGGCGATGGAGGCAAAGGCGATGGAGGCAAAGGCGATGGAGGCAAAGGCGATGGAGGCAAAGGCGATGGAGGCAAAGGCGATGGAGGCAAAGGCGATGGAGGCAAAGGCGATGGAGGCAAAGGCGATGGAGGCAAAGGCGATGGAGGCAAAGGCGATGGAGGCAAAGGCGATGGAGGCAAAGGCGATGGAGGCAAAGGCGATGGAAGGTCTTGCAGGAAGCAACCTAGATGAAGATAGAGTTAGTCATGCTCCTGTTTAAATTGCACGCATTCTAACCTATCACCAAAAGTTACTTTTAATACCCACCTTAGAACTACGCATAACATATTACACATCTTATTCTCGAATGCATTTCACCCCTAATACTGCACCGAAATTAATAAGAATAAAGTCTTAAGATCATTAGCGTGCAAAATGTAGTTGAACTTCATCATCTCATTACTATTATCAGCTGAGCAATCGGTATTGTGCAGACACGAAACAAGTCCTTACCCTCTCCTCGATTTAGATTTAAAAGATAATAAAACCTTTCCTTTAAAACATTAATCTGCTGCCCCTCTTCCAAGGGCCGCCATCTTGAAAGTCAAAGGCGTGACGAGGGCAGATTGGCACTTGGATCCGCCAATCCAAAGCCGGGCCTCCCCGCGCTTGTGTGCGTGCGCGCGCGCGCCGGCGCCGAGCCGGGCTTCCTCTGCGTGCGCAGGCGCGCCGGGAGCTTTGACGTCATGACCCCCGGGACATGGTGCCGCTTCGCCCGGTGAAGCTCAGGGCCGGCTGGGACGATGAAGCAGAATGGGGCGGCGAGTCAGGTGGACGTGGGAGCGGCTGAGCCGCTGGCCGGCGGCCTGAGGCCCAAGTGCGCCGCCTACGTGCTGGCCTTGCGGCCCTGGAGCTTCAGCGCCTCGCTCACCCCCGTCGCCCTGGGCACGGCCCTGGCCTACAAGAGCCTGGGGCGCCTCGACCTGGCCATCTCGCTGCTGGCCGCCCTCGCCGTGCTGGCGGTGCACGGTGCCGGCAACCTGGTCAACACCTACTACGACTTCACCCGGGGCATCGACCACAAGAAGAGCGACGACCGCACGCTGGTGGATCGGATCCTGGAGCCGCAGGACGTGGTGCGGTTCGGGGCCTTCCTCTACACCCTGGGCTGCCTCTGCGCCACCTCCCTTTACTTCCTGTGCCAGCTCAAACTCGAGCACCTGGCCCTCGTCTTCTTCGGCGGCCTGTCCAGCTCGTTTCTCTACACTGGAGGTGCGTCTGCCTGTGCCAATCTCTTTAGAAGAAGTAAACGGGCTCCAGAATTCGGGTTGGGGGCGCGTCTGGGCTGAGAGAAGCATCAGGAAATGAGCTTTTAAAATTGGGATTGACCCTGGTCTCTGGCTGTTTCTAACAAGTGGGAAACGAAAGCCTGGAGCCCTTTAGAAAAGGTTGTGAGAGCTACATCCTTGTTTTTTTTTCTCTTTACCGAAGTTTAAAGACTGACCTCCTGCAGCCAAAGATTGTAGATGATGATCTCATTGTAGTTGGAGGAGGTGGGGGGGGGGGGGGTTGTAGATAAATGACTAATCACATCTGTATTACTAACGTGATGTGATTTTTAAATAAAGTATTAAACAAATACACCGAACCTCAACCATCTGGCCCTTGCGTTCAGACTGGGCAACAGATTTATGCCCCTCCAAGCCATCGAGCTCCTCAACCCCCAGAATGTTAATGTATGTGGAGACAATAACATTGTTGACTCTTAAGGTGGGGGGAGAGAGAAAGTGACAATAAATTCTGCCTTGGATAATTTTATAGCCATTGACAGCAACTTGGACAAACTAAAACATGTGTCTTAATATTTCGATGTGTTCCACGTCAGTGGTCCTGCTCTCTCGTCTTTACTGTGCAACATTTAAGGCCCTTCAAGGAATAAACAGGAGCAACAAAAAACAAACAGGAAATTGGAGTACAGTCATTTCTGGTTAGGAGAGGAGTCCAGACTAACAAAAAATGAATGAGGGGAGAGGTGGATTATGTCTGTGCGGAAAGGGGCGGGGGGGAGTGACAGGGAAGAAGTGAGGGGAGGGTTTAACAAAAGCCAGAGAAGTTGATATTAATGCCATCCAGTTGTAGGATGCCCAACGGAAGATTTATCCAATTTACAGGTGGGCCTGTCTGATCATTCACGTGACCATGTCAGCAAGGACATCGGATCAGGAAACTTCTTTCTCTAGTCCACAGATGCAATCTAAGTTTTAGTCTTCTTTACTGAAGAAACTCAGCAGGTCAAATTTCTTTATATAGCAAAAATAAAGATGCCAGAGGATACTAAAAATAGGGGGCATTTCCTCAAGATCTAGGGTAGTAGATTTAGGATGGAGAAGAGGAGGGACTGCTTTGCTGAGAAAGTGGTGAATCTGTGGAATTCACTGCCTGTTTGAAACAGTAGTAGCGACCTCAGGAGTTTATACAAGACCAGGTTGGATAAATTTTTGAACAGTGGAACTAGCTCAAAGGGGGGCTGAATGGCCTCTGCCTTATTCCTTATGTTCTTGTACATAACCAACATTTCGGGCTTGAGCCCGTCAATACAATACACTGTTTGACAAGCTGAGTTTCTCCAGGTTTACTTTTACATCAACCACAGTGCAGACTTTAGTATTTTACTTCTGGGTTTTAGACTCTTCTGTTTTTATTACATCCTGTTCCAATGGCAACAGTTCAAGTTTTGCAATTTGCTTTGAACCTTTAAATGACATTCACAATACTGTTGACTCTTAAGTGGGGGGTGGGGGAGAAAGTGACAATAAATTCTGCCTGATTGGATAATTTTGTAGCCATTTACAGCAACTTGGACAAACTAAAACATGTTGAAAATAAAGTGAACATTCAAGAGTGAGACAGTGAGAGACTTTCAAATTGAATCTTTTAGCAGATGGGGCTTTATTTCAAGAGATTGACTTCGATCATTTTTATGTGTATTTGTCACACACAAAGGAGGAAAAACCCAACACCCAACCCCAACCAACCAATTTTCCCCTGCAACCGCTGCAACCGTGTCTGCCTGTCCCGCATCGGACTTGTCAGCCACAAACGAGCCTGCAGCTGACGTGGACTTTTTACCCCCTCCATAATCTTCGTCCGCGAAGCCAAGCCAAAGAAGAACCTATTGCAGTGAGCAGGGACTGACTAACGGGTTAGCTCTAACATTTCACACAGCTGTGTAAAAAAAGTGCAATTTTCGGAGTATATGCTTACAGTGAAAAGGAAGATTAAGTAGCATCAAGCAAGGACAGACTTGGCCACTTTTATGGGGTTCATTCTGGAGTCTTGATGGCTGCAAGAAAGAAGTTGTGTATGATTTTTACAGTGTTAAGCCTTCTGATCAAGGGGAGGAGGGAAAGTGATGGGTCTTTCAGTATATTGGCTGCTGGGAGATGTAAGCAGAGTCCATTGAGGGGAGAGAAGTGTTTGTTCTGAATTGCATTCACTATTTTCCATAGTTTCTTCTGATCTGGAACAAAGCAGCTCCCATACCCCGCTGATGTGCGTTTGTTTTTGAAGGGCACCTGTATAAGTTGAGGGACAAGTGTGTGGGAGGAGGGGGGCAGGTTGCAGAATTTATTTAGTTTTTTTTAAGAAAGTGGAGGCATTTGGTGTGTTTTCTTGATCAGCGCATCAATGTGTTTGCTCCAGATCAGGCCATTGGAAATATTCTGAAGATTTTAGTTATCGACTCTTTTGACTTCAGTGACATTGATGGGCACGTGGTGTGAACTCTTCCCTCACCTTCTGAAGTCGATGATAAATCTCCTTTGTCTTATTGATTTTTGAGTGAGATTGGCACCATGCCATTAGACTTTCAATCTTTCATGTATTCCATCTTGTCACTATTTGATACTCTGCCCTCCACTGTGCTGCCATTTGAAGATGGAGTTGGAACATTTATGGGTGTTAACAGTATAATAGGGGGCTGAGTCCTTGGGGCATTCCTGAGGAGTTGAAGCTGATTGTGATCATACCTGGTGTTGGTTTGTGTTGGGTATAAGCTGCCCTCCCTCTGTTAAACAGGAAGTCAAGGATCCAGTTGCATTTTATAAACTCCTTTAATCTTGGATCTGAAATTTATCTGCTTTCACTTCACCTTTCCTTACCATTTGTCAGGAAATATCTGAGCTAATTTTGCACTTGGCAATATCTGACAAGCAAATTGAAAAGCACCAAGTTTTTTTCAAACCTTGTGAAGTTTTTTTTAAACTTTATTTAAAATTTTATGACATGAATAAAATAAAAATTACATTTAAAGAAATAATAAAAAAATAAGATAATAAAAATTAGAATACTACATCATTAAACTACACAAATTAACCCCCCCAATAATTATAACACAACATTAATCATCTAATTTAAAATTAGTCCCACCCTCCCCCCCAATAAAAAGTGAAGAATTAATTAACAATGTTGTAAATAAAATAGAAAAAAACCCACTTACAAACAAAAGGATAAAACAAAAAAAATTACTAACAACAAAAAAAAATCAATACTAAAATAATACCCTTAAACATATATTTAAATCAAACATAATACATGTATTTAACAAATGAAATCCACTTTAAAACTAAGTTCAAATATTAAAATCATATATCAACCACATAAAACCTTGTGAAGTTTTTAAAAAGATTATTTAGCTGGAGAGAATCTCTGATCACTGGCATCAGAAATCCTGATTGTTCAGCAAATGGGCCTCACTAGTCCAGATTGTAAACCCCAGGGTGCAAATTACAAGTTGAATGTATAGCTGTGGGCTGGTTTTGTGGCCAGAGCTGGAGTTTGTCAGAAACACAAATAGATTTGCAGCTCAGTGGGGTTTATTGTGCTTGTATGTATGCCACTACTTTAAACTTGCTGGATTAATTAGAAAACTTGTACTTCTTGGTACATGAGGAGAAAAGTTCAATAAAAAGATTTTGGAATTAATGGGAGTAATGCCCAATAGTCAGGAGTATCTGCTGGTCTGCCACACTGAAGTTCCAAGAGTCAGATTTTTGGATTTTTATCATAATTAATCTTTTAAAATTCTTTGATCTAAAGTTATTGACACAGTATCCATCTCCAACAACTTCTGAGACCTGGGTTTAATCCTGACTTTAGGAGCTATTTGTGAGGAGTTTCCATATTTCACTTATGATGGTGTGGAACTTCAGTTCGCTCCCACATCCCAAAGTCACGCTTGTAGGTTGCATACATGCTGTCAAACCTATTTAGTGTAGATTGATGTTTTTTTTTTAAAAATGAGTTGGAGACACGAGACCACAATCTGGAGCAAAACACAATCTGTTTGAGGAAGCATCCATGGATTGAAATGCTTTAGATTGAAACCCTGCTTTAACCATAACCATGTAACCATTTATAGCACGGAAACGGGCCATGTCGGCTCTTCAAGTCCATACCGGTTCACTCGAACAACTCCACTAGCTCCTCCGCAAACTCCTGAGGAAGTAGAGGCTTTCTTCATGATGCCATTGGTGTGTTGGTTCCAGGAAAGATCTTCCAAGATAGTGACTCCCAAGAACCTACATTTGCTCATAGAATTCAAAGTTCAGCTTTATTGTCCAAGAACACAGATAACATTTACAACCCTGAGGTTCTTTTTCCTGTGAGTCGGGCAGAATTTATACTTGTCGGAGTGCAAAAAAAACCTACTCGAGAAAATATGTTTACAAAAGAGATGTAACCAGAAGAAAGTACCAAGTTTGCAAAACCAAAAATAAATTATGTGCAAATTAAGAGTCCTTAAATGAGTTTCTGATGGTTTGTTTGAGAGTCTGATGGTGGAGGTTAGCAACTGTTCCTGAACCTGGAGGTATGAGTCTTGCAGGACCTGTATTTTTTCCCTGATGATTGTTGCTGCTCCCCGAGGACACTGTTCCTTGTAGATCTGCTCGATGGTGGGGAGAATTTTGCCTGTGATGTACTGGGCTCTGATCACTACCTATTGCAGGGCTTTTCACTCGGAGATATTGGTGCCCCCATACCAGGCCGTGATGCAGCACACTTTCCACTCCACATCAGTAAAAGTTTGCCACAGTTTTCAATGTCATACCAAACCTCCACAAACTCCTGAGAAAGTAGAGGTGCTGACACGTTTCTTCACGATGATGTTCGAGAGTTGGGTCCAGGAAAGGTCCTCTGAGATGGTGACTCCCAGGAATTGAAATTTGCTTACCCTCTTCAGAAAGAAAAGTATTTTTTAGGGGAAGGGTCATCGTTGACAGGTGGACCAAGAAGCGGCGATGAAAGATGGACACAAGTGGAATTGATGAGCAAAAGTAGGCTGCAAATATATGGAAATTAGAGAAAGGAGTATGGAATTGGTACAGAAAGCCAGAGTGGACCTGATCAGTAGAATAGCAACGGGAAAGGATTTGGATCCTTGAGTGTCATTGGGTTAGAATTGATCAATAGTTTAAAAAAGGCTACTGAGTACATATGAAAAACAGTACCACCGGGAAGATGATAGACTTCCATTCTTAAAATAGCATTAAAAAATGAGTTTTACAGCTTTTTGTATTACAGGCTAGATTGATTGCAATTTCCACATTATTGTTGGATGCAAAATTTAATATAGACTGCAGACTCTTCAGGAATGTTAAGAAGAAAAGCTATTACATCTAAAATCGGTACAGTAAAAACCCCTGGTATCAAGCACCTCTGGGGATTGGTAGATGGTGGATAAGTTCATTTTCTGGCTTGCTTGAGGTTGGGTGTTGCATGATCGGCGAACTTGCAGCGTTGCAAACCAGTTTTAAACTTGCATATGTTTTACCTGTTAATTTTTCGTGAATTTTTGCCAGCTGCTGGTTTCTTAAATTCTGGCTAATGGGGTTTTATTGTATTTTGTTTACTTTCCTCAGTGCAGGTAAGAGTTTTTTTAAAAAAAAGTTGTAATGTTTAAATGTTGGCAAAATTCAAACAATTTGAATTGTGCATTGTTGATTTGCGTATGGCAAAGTGGTGTACAGGAGTCGGAGCTGAACGTTTAATCCCCAAAGTTCAATGCTTTACGATTGTTTTGGTTTTTTTGTGAGATTTGGTGGATGTCATTTGTTGATTAGTCTCTGTTCAGTTGGAATTCTTAGTGCTGTCACAATGCACTAAAGGTGTTTGAATTCCTGGTAAAGTATGAATTCGAGTCAATGACACCATAAGTTTGATCTTTACATGCTGCTTAGAGACTGTATTGTTTATTTGCTCCATGTGAAATATACTGACCCTTTTCTTTTGGTCCTACGTAGGTATTGGATTTAAATACTTTGCTCTGGGTGATATCATCATTCTGATCACCTTTGGACCTTTAGCTGTGATGTTCGCTTATGCTGTTCAAGTGGGTTACTTGGCCATCTCTCCACTACTTTATGCAATTCCTTTGGCCCTCAATACAGAAGCAATCCTGCACAGTAACAATACCAGAGACATGGAGTCTGATAAGCACGCTGGGATAGTTACCTTTGCAATTATTATTGGACCAACATTATCTTATGTTGTATATAATATATTAATATTTATACCTTATGTTATATTTTGTATTTTAGCAACTCATTATGCAATCAGCCTCACATTGCCACTTTTAACTGTGCCTTTAGCATTTTCACTTGAGCGGCAGTTTCGAAGCCAGAATTACGCAAAAATTCCCCAGATGACTGCAAAGCTGAATCTTTTGCTGGGATTGTTCTATGTATTTGGTATTTTGTTAGCTCCACCTGGCACCTTACCAAGCTAAAAGCGCAGACTCGCTTCTAAACTGTGTTCAAAAATATCTGGACTGTATTTTCATTTTGGAGTCTTGACCTTTGAAAAGTAGTGTACCCGTTCCTGTTGGCAAGCCACTCTTATCACCTGGGGAAGACGTGTGGAAAAATGAGTCGTCCACTTCTCATTATGAAGTGGATTGGAACGATGGCATTAGCATTAGGGAAAATTAATAATGTTTAATTTTGTTTTATTTGTAACTAAAAGTATCATGACTTGTATAAATTATACTAACATGTAATAACAACGTGTTATGATTCTATTTCCTATTGATTCAAATGGTTTCTTAAAAATTGCTGAATTGCTTTAAGCAAAACTTTCAAAATTGAAGTTTCCATTTGATGTCCAAATTTCAAATCTCATAACTTCTAAGGTTTTAAAAAGCTACCAATGAAAGGTGTTTGTAGCTTGTTACATTATTTACAGCCTGTCATGAAAAATTAAATCATATTTTTTCATATAGCCATCAGATTGGTGCTGTGATCACTTGGTTCCTTCAACTGTCAGCATTCCTAAATTACTGTCTGGCAGATCACAATGGTGGATTTGTAAGATACATTATAGGAGCTGAGAAAATCACCCCAGAAGTAATTTCAAAGAAATGATTCAACTCCAGTTTAAAAGTGGGTTTAGAAAATGTTGGATTTGTGTTATAACCTGAATTTCTTGATTGTAGTTGCATCCCAGTGCCATTATTTTCTATTTTGTGATAAATTTCAGGGTCTATGAAGATAGCCATTTGAATTTTGTTTTAATTTGAGGCTTTTGTTCAATTTTAATGTTGTAGTGCATAACTTTGCAGATTTGGAAAAGAAAACACTTCTGGAAGTATTTAATATTTTGTATTTTGACTTTGAAAAATACTTCATGACTAAAAAAATTCAGTGAACAAAAGAAAAAAGGTTGAGAATGGCTACTTTAAAAGGCCCTCAGTTGTGTCACTGTGTAACACATCAGCAAGCAGTTCGATTGTTCCTCCTTTACAAACACCAAAATTAGTTCATCTTAAATTCTTGAGCAGCAATTCAGTCATTCTCTCAGTGTTATTTGGCACTGTTTAAAGAATGGATTAATCACACTTGTTTTTACAATTAAAATAATGAATCATACTTGTTGAAGTCCAGCTTCATGATTGCTTTGTTCCTCCCTTTAAAAATTCCATTGATGATAAATGCCTCATTCTTTCCAGGAAAACTATATAACTGGGGGCTGATGTTTTGCAGTAACTCCAAAGCAAATAAAGTGGAATTTTGGTGATGTTTTCAATCCTATGCCCCATTTTTGTCCTGGTTCTATTTTATCAACTTTAGCTAATTTTGGAGTGAGTCAAAGGTTGAATCCTTAAGAACTTCTACAGATTGGTCTTTTTAGCCGTAGATAAAGCAGTTTCTTCAAGACGACAGATTTTTATGCATGTATTTGAAATATAGGCTGAGAAATTGGATCATAATTGTTTTTCAGTATTCTGTTATTGGAGACTAGCTGTGATCATGACCAGTTTCTGTCATTTTATGATATTCTGGAAATCTGGGCAGGCTTGAATTATGCCTGGTGCCTCTCACAAATTGGTCATCAGATAGGCATTGTTCCCCATGCATTTCCCTGCCTCCTAGATACTCAATAACTCTCGGCATCTGTACTATATAGTGACAACCTAGACTAGAACCCCAGTAAGGGAGGTTCAGTACTTTACTGTTCTCTTTTCCCAGGTGTCTGGCCCTCTGATTCTCACAGCCATCTGATGGCAGACCCCATCAAATGATATCAGGCTTTATCAGAATGCCATCTATCTGGTTGCATCAGTTCCATTTGAAAAGTTGCTGCTAACATTAATTTGCACTGTTCTGAGAACAACTATCAAGGGATTTGGATCCCATTAAGGTATGTCCCATGATTGCTTTGCAATCATCACCCACTTGATCCTTGCTCTGGCCCCAGCTGAATCTTCAACTGTGTAGCCTCTGTACGTTGTGGAATGCATGCAAAGATTTATCAGGATCTGTGAATTCCCATCTAGCCTCTCTCATTGCTTCTGTAAATATTAATGAGTGTTCTTATTTCCAAAGATTTGTGGGTGATAAACTACTTTCTTTTAATAGCTCTGATAAAAGATTACATTGGTATCTTTGGTGAAATGAACTTTACCTCTTTGCATGATAAAGCATCATAGCAGATTTTAAAAAGTGCCCCTTTGTAATATTAATGAACTTTCAATTTTATTTGTTATCCACCAAAAACACAGTAGAAAAAGAAAACTAAATCTTGTGAGAAATCTAACAAATTAGATTTGCTATGCACGGTTGGCATAGCAATTAGTGCAATGGCAGCGAACAGGATCCAAAATAATCTTAACGAGTGAAGCAGTGACCACATGCTGACTCACTACAGCTTTTAGGTGCCAATGAGTGTATAGAATTAGCCCCTATCTCTGCCAGTGTAGATTCCTTTCACTGCCAGCATATGAAAGGAATTTGAAGTTGGAGATAACCACTTCCCATTCTGGTAGAACTTGTGTACCTGCTGTCGTTTTATCTAAACTTAAATTAGATGTACATCACTGTAACAGCCCAATTCGGCCCTACGAGTCTGTGCTGCGTATTTTACAGCTATCATCCTACACCCCGATAGGTTTTTGAAGGGTGGGAAGAAATCAGGGCCCCCAGAGAAAACCCACGCTGACACGGAGAGTACAAACTCCTTGATGACAACGTGGGATTGGAACCTCAGTCCAGTCCTGATCGCTGCCGTGCCACCCTATTATCTCTAATATGTTAGATTTCTCACAAGATTTAGTTTTCTTTTTCCGCTGTTTTTGGTGGATAACAAATAAAATTGAAAGTTCATTAATATTACAAAGGGGCACTTTTTAAAATCTGCTGATGCTTTATCATGCAAAGAGGTAAAGTTCATTTCACCAAAGATACCAATGTAATCTTTTATCAGAGCTATTAAAAGAAACTAGTTTATTACCCACAAATCTTTGGAAATAAGAACATTTATTAATTACAGAAGCAATGAGAGAGGCTAAATGATGGGAATTCACAAATCCTGATAAATGTCTAGTGTTATGACCCCAAAACCCCGCAGCAATAGACATTCACCAAGACAAAAAGTTATTTTTAATCTTCAAACATGAAAATAGAATCAAACTTTAACTTAACTCTATACTAACCCAAATTACCCCCTTCTAATTCTAAGCGCATGTGTATGTAATGTGTGTGTAAATTAAGAAAAAATCTTTGTTTCTCAGTTCAATCTCACTTCTTCTTCCAAATTCTCTGGTTGCAAGCAATCACCGTACCGTGCACAGAATTTAACATGTATAAAGTTCACCAAGCTTGGTGCTGGAAAGGTAAATGTTTACCACTCAGGAAGGTTCTTGTAGGGTTTGCAGAGAGAGAGATCTGTTGCTCCAGGATTTCCACAATTGAGGTACCACCACTAGTCACCTCAGGGTCTCGCTGATGAAACTTGCCCTATCAGGGTCTTCTAGGCGGTAACCTCTTTCTTCAAGCTACCACAGAGTTCCATTCCTTCCTCTATTTCAAGAGAAACATCAGACAGATAGCACTTCCAGCCATCTACTGCTCTGGAACTTGCTTTCATCAGATTCAAACAGTTTTCCCTGGATTGTACTTTTCAGTTGCTTGTCAGTGTCCCATACATTGACTGACTGACTGAGCTGTTAACTCAATTCTCTCTCTTTTCCAACTGAAACTCCAAAGAGAGCATGTGGCTCATGTCTTGCAAAAAACCCCACCTTCCTGAGCAAAACAACAGGAGTTCTTTCTTCTGCTCCCATCTGTTGGTTAGATAAACAAAATCCAGGATTGACCTTTTGATGAGCACTTTGCAGGAAGGGTACATGACTCCAGCAAGACAATGGTCAAGCATTTTATGACATCAGTTCAATTAACACCTACTTGTGAAAGTTGCTTACATTCTCAGAGATCCTGCAATGTGAATTCTTCAGTCTTTCAAATAAGATCTGTTGTAAAAACGTGTGTATGTGACTTACTCTAAATCTTACAAAATCTCCCCAGATATTGATATTGTTACAGTATTTTATCTTTACCATTCCTTAGATGTACTCTTTTGTTCAGGAATTATCTGTATTGCTTATTATGAGGAAAGTCCTTTTGGGCTGGTTTAGAAATCACACAATCAGGTCCATTATTGTTACAGCATCCAGTGAAAGTTATTCCGATAAGTAGCATTTACCAATTTGTGTTTCCAACTGATGTGAATCTGTATGTCATATTTGGCCAAAATCAAAAATATGGGCGCCAAGGTTAGCATAGTGATTAGCGCAACGCTGTTACAGCACCAGCGATTGGGACCAGTGTTCGAATCCCATGATGTCTCTAAGGAGCTTGTAGGTTCTCCCTGTGTCTGTATGGGTTTTCCCCGGGAACTCCAATGTCCTCCTACTGATCAACCCTACTGTTGCAGATTAATTGGGCAGCACGAGTAGGCTGAATGTGTCTGTTACTGTGCTTTATGTCTAAATTTAAAGTTTAATAATCTCATGGGGAGCATACAGTTTTCTATCTGTTCAACTATGCCCATACTTTAATATAGGTGATACTGGGATAGGACAGCAGATTTCATCCTCTGGAACAGCCATTCTCAACCATTTTTTTGGCTATGCTCCTCTTCAGACTCTGCTCAAAGTTTATGGACCTCCTTCCCAGTGAAGCAGTCGTGTTTTGTGTTTTCTTTTGATAATTTTTGATGTTGTTTGCAGCACGGCAGAAGCCCTTTAAACCTGTGCCACACAATTACGCCAAAATTAACCTACAACCCTGTACATTTTGAAGGGTAGGAGGAAACCCATGCAGACAAGGGGAGAATGTACAAACTCCTTATGGACAGTGCTGGATTAAAACCTGAGTCGATGGTACTGTAATAGTGTTGTGCAATAATTGCTATGCCTCTCCTATCGGCAACATTTGTTTTTAAAAATTGAGGTGAAAAGAAAATAAAGCTTTTACTTGAATGTGTTGCGGCACTAGTGGAACTGTCAGGCCCCCATTGAGAACTGCTGCTCTCAAGGGCAATTTTCCAGAGATCAAGTTGGCATGAAAACATGCATAGTGACTGTACTTTAAAAACCATAGGTTGTCCATTATTTAACACTCAACAGAAAGGTGGTACTAACTTAAAAGCAACAAAGCTAAGCTTGTTCTATTTCCATATTCTACATGCACCTGCATTTTCTAGTGGGGTCAGTGGATAGTGATTCTGTAAATAACTTCAGTTGACCCTCCCCACCCTTCATGCCTGTCCCATAATACTAGAAGCACTAACTAATTATTGTCCAGGTTTGATGTACGTAAATTCTCAAATATCTTGTCAGTCAGGCATTATCTGTGGAGAGAAGCTGAGGTCCTTTTCAGAACTGAAGTAGAGTCCTGGACTTGAAGGTTGAACTTTCCTTTTTCCATAGACACGCTTGAGTGTTCCAGCAATTTTCGTCACATTTCCAACAATTGTGGTTTGTGTTTTTTAAATTTGCAGAACATGTTTATCCGTTCAGTGTAACATTAAATAGTAAAGCGATCAAGATAGCAGCTCAGCAAGTTATTCAAATGTGTTAATCTCTTGATCGAGTGATCACATGTCTGAAAGAGCGCTTCTCTTTTTGTGTAAACATGAGATGTTTCTTATTTGACTTTTAGCTCTCAGGTGCACATAATTAATTTTCTGCTAGACGTGTATAATTCAGTCGAAGCCAAATTGTAATGGTGACTGGCTTTTAAAGCACATGTTGGATTTGCAGCTTTTGTTCATATTTCAGTTTTGATTACAGAGACCTATTACATGAAATAAGATCTGAAGAATGTCATTTAAATAATATAATTTCACTTTGAGTCAGAGTGAAATCTTAACGGCTAATAGTTTTTTGGCATCTCAGTACACAGTAAAATCCCCCTATTATCTGGCACCTATGGGGATTAGTAGATGCCAGGTGAGTGTATTTTCCAATTGCTTGCGATTGCGTGATTGGCGAAGAGCGCCAATTTTAAACTTGCGTACTTTTCACCTATTTCTTTTCCGCGGTTTTTTTGTCAGCTGTTGGTGGCATGCATTCCAGGTGACGGGGGTTTTACCTTAACATTCCAAAGGGCGATTTCAAGAAAAGTGCCTAATCAGAGATCATTAATTTGTAAAACGTGTTTGGAAGAGTCTAATTTCAAAAACTGTTTTACAGACATGTTGCAAATATTGGACGCCATTCCTATACCCAATTACAGGGACATGTGAAATATAAGGATATTGGCTGGATGTAAATATGCTGATTTTTTACATGAATTAAAGACGTGCTTTCTGTGGATTGGGGGTAAGCCTCTAATTAATTTCAATAGTGAAGTTATGATGAGAGAAAATAATGCAACTTATTGTAAGAGCCGAACGCTCAATTTTTATATGGGGTAGAGTGGGGCAAAAATTTTTAAACTTTGTAGAGACCTAGTGAATATATGTATCAATTGACTAATTTGAATGAAATGCATGGTACAGATTTCATATTTCTTGGTGAAATTACAGGGAAAGTATGAAAATTAATTAACGTTCACCTGAAATTTGCAGTATCATTCTTTAATTAGAATAATGTTTTCTTCCTCTGCTGTTTTTTAAAAAAAAAATCATCCCAATCTTCAAATGTGGGGTTTCCCGAGCAGACTTGTCAGTTTCTGTGTGTAATGCCGCAGTATGTAGTTTTCAAGGTGCACTTCTCAGTGGATCTAATGCGAGAATATGAAGCTGCCTGAATCTGGGCTGGGGGCTTGTAAAAGCCAGCCCATTGTTAGTTACTAGGGAGAGTAGCTGCTTCAAGAATAGATGCCACAATGATGGGAGAGACTTGGAGAATGCCCCCAGGTGATTGGCTGTGTGGGATCCTGGACAGGCTGAGGAAGCACATCATCTGTAGAAATGATCTCTAAGTGAGCTGAAGAAACACTCCAGGGGGTTCAGCCAAGCACACCTCACAAGCAATCACCAAGGTGGCCTCCTATTTTCATACAACCTGTTTCTTCTGCGCTGACTCGGAGAAATCCCATTACCTCACAATTTTTGGTACCTTGTTCTCCCTTAACGAACTCCCATCATCCATCTTCTGCCACCTCTATTTAAATGTTACTTTATAAGTTGTGTACTGCGGGGAGAAACTGAAGTACCCGGGGAAACCATGAGGTGTTCAAGTTTATTATCATCTATTCAGTCACAACCAAATGAATGTTTTTCCAGACCATGGTGCACAGTACATAATAATCACATTTGCATAACAATATAATTTAAAGTAAATGTTTTGGAAGTATTAACTTGGTTAGAGGAGAGTGTATAAATAAACTCCACACTGATAAGAGCAAGGGTGAGGATCGAACCCTGGTCAATGGAGCTATGCTCTGTTAGCATTACCTGCTACATTATTGTCCTTGACGTAGTCTGTGTGAAGAATGATGCTACACAGGTTTGCTTAAGAATTTGGGATTGTGGGCGGCTTCTTAAAGTAGCAGTGAGAAATACCAGCAGCTAGGAATGGTTTTGAAGCTGGGAATTATTGCATCTTTGATCTCAGGCATAGGTGCGAATCTGTATTGGAAGTCACAGGTCTCATATGAACAAAGATTGCAGATGGTGGCTTCAAGGGAAGCCAGGCTTATCAATCTGCATGCTCTACAAAGAAAAAGTTTTTTTTAAAGATTGGTAATGTCCAAAATTGTACTGGAGAAGCATTTTTGGGTAAGTATAGCACTTTTTATAGTCATTTTGGAAAGTTCTACAGCAGAGAAAAAAAAAATTAAACAAAATTGCTGTCAGGTTTTCCAACAGATCCAAAAGGAAACATTGGAAATTATGTAATATTGCCATTGGGCCTATTTTGAGCTGAAAAATAACTCTTTCAGTTTAGTGTCAGAATTTCATGATCAGTGTGAGTGAGTTTTACTTACATGCAATAAATGTTTAAAGTTCCACAACGGAGTTGATTTGGGATAAAGTGCAGAAATCGCATAATATTTCTGCTGGAGCTTTCTTGTATTTTACCCAAAGTATTTTTGATAAGTTTTTCCTGTTTACATCCAAAGTTTACTAAATCATAAAGAATTCATGTGTGGATTGTAAAACAGAAATATCAGTATCTTTAAAGATGTAATTTAAGTCATTATCCTTTTGGTAGAAATTTATCGTCTTTGTACTGTTTTATATAATACATGTTTTTTTTCATTGAGTAAGGCCTGATTTTGGATGTTCTGAAACCATATGCTGAGCTTTGTATATAATTTGGTTATATCTGTGTATTGCTTAAGCAAATGCATCATTACATGGTGTTATACTAACAATATTGTATTTGTGGTAAATGTTGAATTATTTTAATAAATTGGTTCTTGGATTTACAACTTACTGATTCAAAGGATTTTGTTTTCTGCTCTTATTCCCATTGCAAGGCAACTTGAAACCTTGTTCGTCTTGGAGTTGTGATATTTTTTCAACTGATGGAGCAATTTCTCAAATCAGATCTGAAAAGCAAGAGTATAAATGATCCTTCTCTGTTTAATGCATGAAATATTCAGATTTTGGATATATTGTCAGAGTACATACATGAAATCATATACAACCCTAAAATTCTTTTTCCTGCAGGTAAGGCATAATTACCATTTATTAGTAGTGCAAAAATTTGTATGTACACATTTAAATAAATAAATGTGAACCAACTGCAATATAGGAAGAAAAAAATCAATAAAACGCAAAGTTAGAGTCCTCAAATGAATCGCTAATTGAGTTTATCATTGAGGAGTCTGATGGTGCCTGGTGTGAGTCTTGTGGCAACTATACCTCTTTCCTGATGCTAGTGGTGAGAACAGAGCATCTGCTGGGTGTTGTGGGATCCTTGATGATTGCTGCTCTCTAATGACAACGATCCCTGTAGATCTTCTTGATGGAGGGGAGGGTTTTGCATGTGATGTCCTGGGCTGTGTCTTTTGCAAGGCTTTACGCTCAGGGCTATTGCCCCCGTCCCAGACCATGATGCAGCCAATCAGCACACTTTCCACCACACATCTGTAGAAATTTGCCAGGGTAGTATTGAATAGTAAGACTTTAATGCCTTCTTGATTTGTATGTGGAATTTTGCTAAAAGACTTAAGTTGAGGTAAATATCTGTTAAACCAGAGCATTTGCAGACAGGATATTTTATGGGAAAGATACTGTGACAGATTATGTTGTATTTTATATTGTATTTAAATAGGTTTTAAAGGAGATAAATGCAGCAGTTTTTTTTTAAATGTACGAACACTTCAAAACAGATCTTGTTTAAATTAAAGTACTGGAGCTCTGCTCAAGCCAGACAGGCTGGCCCCGAGTGCCTTTGCAAAATCTTTAGGGAATGCCTATGGAGACTTCACACATGGATTGTTGTTTTGGAAAGCAACAGAGAAAATAACTCTGAGGATTAGGTCTGAAGCCGCAGGCTGTCTGAGTGCAGTTGGCTGTTCTAAGAGGGTCATGTGAGAGTGTCAAACAGGCTTTTCTCTGGGAGTGTATGAGAGAGAGAGTGAATTCAGTTCTACAGGTCAGCAACAGGAGCTGGAACATGACAACCTGGCAAGCTTGTGGCAAAACCTCTTTTTGAAGATGGGTTGTGAGTTCATAGTTCAGCCTGGTCAAATCTATTGTGGTCCATACAAGAGGAGAGGACTAGCTGCCTAATGTTTCACTGGGAATAAGAGAAACAAAAAGGAATTTTGTGGACCTGAAAGAAAGAGGTTATCATCTGGAAAACCCTGATGGGGCAAGTTTCTTCGGCAAGACACTGACGTGGCTGATTAGAAGGAATCAGTTTGTGTCCAGCGAACAACAAATCTCTCTCTGAAAATTGACAGGAATCTTCCTGAGTGGTAACTGCACAACATGCACAAGAAGCCTTGAGAAATTCATAGATGTTAAATTCTGTGTACGGTATAAGAATTGCGTGCAACCACTGAACTTGGAGGAGTGAGAAGTGAGTTTTCTGAACTTACATACACGCATGCTTAGAATTAGGAGGTTAAGTTAATAAGTTAAAGTTTGATCCTGTTTTCATGCTTAAAGATAATTAAAAGCAACTTTTGTTTAAGTAACCATTTATCTTGAGCCACTTTCAGGTGGCCAGAATACCCGACTGTAAATCCGCCTATTCTACCCCAATGCAGCTGTTGGGTGGCCACCTGAAAGTGGAGAACTCGGCCAAGAGGAGCACTTACCTAACCCTCCTCCTGTAGGTATATTCACCGGCTCGGAGAATCTCCCGTTGCACCTGAAAGCAGCAGTGGGACTATGGCTTGGAAGCGGTTCTCCTTCAGCCGGCACGTTCAGGTGACAGAAAGGCGTCTTCTCCACAGCCACCTGAACGTCCCAGCTGCACTTCCCCAGCCACGTCTGCCGGCGCATTATCTGCGTCCAAGCACCTGAAAGCGGCTTTGGTGAATTTCTATTGCTGCTGGGCTTTGGGGTACTCTGGGCTTATAACAATACATAACTAAAGTTTTGGCCCCAAGCCCTTTACATGTTTTGTATGTACCTGATTTACATTTATTTGTCACAAAATACAGAGAGAAGGGTTATCTCTAGAATTACATACAGCCATGTATAGAGCACAATTTACAGAGTATAGGATTACGTGAAAAGGAAGATCACTGAGGCTAAGCTAGGGCAGTGTGGGGCACTGTTTATGGGGTTCATTCAGGAGCTTGATAGCAGCACGATAGAATATTTTTAAGGTTGTTCGTCCACGTTTCTCACTCAAAGGGAGAAGAGTTGACTGTTCTATGCAACTCATGATTTTAATAAACCTCTATAAAAGTTTCTCCCCTGCCCCCACCCCACCTCACCCACCAACATCCAGGGAGTAAAATCCCAGCCTCTCCCTTCTCTCCTTACCCAAGCCCACCAAACATGGTGCCATTCTTGTGAATCTTTTCTGCAGCTTAATGATATCTTTCCTGGAGCTGAGGTAGCCAGAACTGTGAGCTACCCCGCGTGTGGTTTCGTCAAGGTCCTCTATAATTATAACATGAAGTCTTTGCTCTTGTATTCAAGGACCTGACTGATGAAGGCAAGCATTACAAATGTCATCTGAGCAATCCTATAGAATCTGGAATGCCACCATACAGGCCCTTTGGCCCTCGATGTTGTGACAACTTGTATATTCCTACCGAAAAAAGCTAAACCTTCCTACCTTGTAACCCTCTTTTTTCCATGTGCCTGTCTAAGAGGCTCTTAAATGCCCCTAATGTTGCAGCCTCCACTACCACCCCTGGCAAGGCACATACAACTTGGATGTCTCCCCTAAACCTTCCTCCCTTCAGTTTGTACAGATGTCCTCGGGTATTTGCTACTCCTGTCCTGGGGGGCGGGGGGGGGGGAGGGGAGGTGCCGACTGTCTACCTCTATTAAGTCACCTCTCATCCTTCTTCGCTCCAAAGCAAGAAGCCTTCACTCTGCTAATCTTGCCTCTTATCTACCTGTGCTACCACATTCATGGAGTTCATTGTTAAACCAGGTCACAGGAAACAAAGTAAGGGTAGTCACATGGCTTCTTGTGCATGTTGTGCAGTAAATAAGATCCTACTGTTCTTTTATCTCATCAGCTTCCAGCACTAGCTCAATATATAAAAATCTGTTCATCTCTGTCTAGAATAACGCAGAGACTCAGCACCTGGTAGTGAATTCTGAAGATTCAGTCCTCTCCAGAGGAGGAAATTCTTTGTCCTGAATGGTTGACCACCCATTTTAACTCTGTAATACCTCATTCTGGACAATCCTTCCTGGGTAAAATTGCTCTTTGTCAAACCCTTTATTCCATATTTTTAATTGTCGTGTAACAGCACAGAGCAAGTAATATTGCACAAAATTGCCTTCTGCCTGACAAAGAGTTGCCATTAGTTTCACCTGTTGTACCTTGCAGTATGAAAGGGAGCCCCTTCAGAGTCACTGTGTGTCCATGGATTTGCCTCCAGACTCTCGCAGCCTCACAAACTTCAGTCTATACCATTGGCAACCTGAGCTCCAGATCCAAACTTCCAATATGAACAGGAAGGCTTCACCATCCAAGGCCCTTCAGGAGCCCTTCTTACCCTCAGCTTCCTCTTGAATCCTAGCTTGGATACTTCGATCCCTTGAGTCAGCCTCCACCAGCCCGTATGGGTCTCTGAGCCTTTCACTGTCTTCCTCCTCTGCACCACCTCCTCAACAGGGGTTGTTCTCCCCATTACTGGTGCCTTGTGCTGGTCAGCTACTTCCCCAGAGCTTTGCACATTTTAACAAGATTCCCTTTAATTCTAAACTTTAAAAAAAAAACAGGCCCAGCCTGCTTAATCTCCCATATGACAAACCCTCAGCCCATTAATCAGCTTGCTAAGGCAACTGTAGATACATTACTGCCAGGAGCCAAGATCCAAATATGAAAGGAGCAGGGCCAAAGCATGTCAATATTTCAAGTGGATGCCACTCGGATTCATAAAATATGGATTATTTCAAAACTTGGTTCCCCTTTTGCAGAAAATGATAGTTATAAAATGCTTGCACAAGAACAAATGTAGCACATGGGGACAGCCTGATTATTTCAACATGTCCAGGAATCGTTAAAAGTAAAAATAAACGATGCTGATTTTTTTATTTTGCAAACTTTCCTTTTGAAGTATAACCCCTGCTGTTGTCCTATGCTACAAAGGGCAATTATCCATTCCACCCTGTAAATTTACACCATTCCATAACCACAGCATCTGGACACTGATTTTTGCCTGCACAGTTAACCAAACTATATACAGACCAGCTTTTCCAGCTGTTTCTCTTGCAGATGATAATTTGTTAAACAGTGTAAACTTTTCCCAACCGTGGTTGGAATCAGGGTTGTGTGGCGAGAGTCATTTAAGAACGTAATTTTCACATTATTTATTATTAAATTTTAAATTTAGACAGACAGCACAGAAACAAGACATTTGGGCCCATGAGTCTCATGCTGCCCAATTACATCTAGTTGACCTACACTCCCGAATATGTGGGAGGAAACCGAAGCACCCGGAGAAACAGGGAGAATGTACAGATTCCTTACAGACGGCATGTGGTTCGATCCCTGGTCCCAATTGCTGGCGCTGAAATGGGGTTGCGTTAACCACCATGGTAGCTGTGGCATGCCTCAATATTATAGAATATTTATTTTCTGTATTGCACAATCAGTCTGTTTTCACTTCCTTCTTTGTTTACTGTGGTAAACTTAATGATTGATCACCCGGGAGAGCATACGTGATGGACCAAGTGATGGTTGCTTGTATGCTTGGCAGCTGTGTGTGTATTTTTCTAGTTTTGTATAGCAAGGAAACAAACATCCTTCCTAATCTCCTGAGGTATGTGCCCTCCATAATGTTTGGGACAAATACTTTTTTAAAAATTTATGTGCCACTGTGTTCCACAATTTTAAATTTGTAATCCAACAGTTCACATGTATTTAAAGTGTGCATTCCAGATTTTATTCAAGGTTATTTGTATACAGTTTGATTTGACCATGTAGAAATTACAGTACTTTTTAATATATAGTCCCCTCATTTCAGAGCCTCATGATATTTAGAGCAGGTGTGTTCAAGCAGGTTTCATTGTTTCATTGGTGCAGGTATAAGAGAGCTAGGCTTACTTCTAAACGTTTGATTGGCTGTTGCCATTTTTCAATAAGGGGACCAGAGTTGTGTCAATAGAAGTCAAAGAAGCCATTATGAGGCTGAAAAACAAGAATAGAACATTCCCTAAATTTTAGGATTACCAAACTCAACCTATTTTTTTGGGGTAGCCTGGACCAAATACACCATGAAGCAGAAAGCATGTTCCCAGAGTTCTCATTATTCCCACCTTTGATTTTCTTCTGCATTTCCTTTTGACAGATTATAAATGCTCTACTCTGACAATATTTGCTCTCTGTTCAAGTAATATCTGAAGCTCATGTGACAAATTGCTTTTTTTTTAAAACAGCCTCTTGATTTGATTGATTCTTTTGGAAGCTAAAGAACAAATATGCCACAGAAGTCCTCATTTATTTCTAGTTTTGGTCCCTTGCCTTTTACAATAAATATTTTTCAATGGGAAATCAGTTTCTCATGAGGGCTCAGATTATGAATGTGTTCTAATATCAGTCCTTTTTAATGTTTAATTGACCTTCAAGTTAAGAATGAGTTGTGTTAAGAAAGATTCCATAAATGACTTGTATGTTTTACAATATCCTCTCTGCGTTGCTGCCTCCGTGATGACTATTTTGTACATAATATTACCTTCCAACTCTGCTTTTAATCTTGGCGCAAGACTAATTACTTGACAGATGAGTCATATGCCTGATATCCCCATGGAAGACCATTGGAAATTTTCATTTCCAAGAACAGATTTAAATGTGCCCCACATAAACTTAATTCCAGTAAACACGTTGCCTCATTCAGTGGCGGATTAACCATTTGCTGACAAGGTTCAAACCTAGGGGCCTGGAAGGGAGGGGGGGGGCCTGAGAGGGAAAAAAAAAAGTTTATTTGAGTGTGCACATGAGTTGGATGATATTTCAGTACTTTTGCATATATTTTTTCATATCTGGAATATTACAAATGCTACTTTGTTTTGTAAATTAGGCTCCAAACACAAACATTTAGAAGTGTAATGGATAAAAATTGGGAGGAATTTGGTAAGATTACAGTGGGTTACATACATACACACATTTTAAAACATATTATTTGAAAGACTGAAGAATTTATATTTTCATGTTTAAAATTTATTAAAAACAACTTTTGTTTAAATAACTACTTGTCTTGGTGAATGTCTATTGCTGCTGGGTTTTGGGGTCCTTTGGGCTCGTAACAGAAGTAATGCTTTTAGGACTTCATACTGCAGCCGCGAGATTGTGGTTACCATGACGACGTTATTACGTCACAAGATGGCGTTAGCATGTGCCTATATTGGTTAAAGACTGTGAATGAAGCCTGTTGGACTGTGAATGCCAGTATTGTAAAATTTATAAAATATGGCGGTAAACTGAAACGTTACTTTAGTAAGTCCATGTTTTACCACTCCCCTACAAATGGCGAGAAAATCAGAAGTCGGCTGTTCTGTTCTCCAAGCACGGACAAGGCTTTCTGTTTTAACTGTAAGCTATTTTCAAGTGAAGAACACGCTTGATTACCCGACAATACCAATCAGAACTTGATTACATGAAAGCACTTCTGGAAAAAGGTTGTTACTACAAATAAATCTCTTGCTTATCCATGTAGTATATTGTGCACAGTACATATAACCATATAACCATTTACAGAGCGGAAACAGGCCATGTTGGCCTTTCGAGTCCGCACCGGTTCACTGATTTTGTGCGCCCTCTTCAGGCAATGGTCTCGATGGGTTTGGCCCTCAAATTCCAACTTCAGTGACTGATTTCTTCCGTTATTCCACCTTGGCAAACTCCAAGAGTCTCGTGATATGTTATTTAATGTAACTTAAAGTCACTTCATTCTATTCAGTGAAGAGGGGTCAGAGGGGCAAGGTCAGGGGAAGCCTTACAAAAGCTCAGCCTAGGGGCCCGGGTGGTAGTTAATCTGCCACTAGGAAAAGAATAAATGAAAGGGAAAGATTGTAACATGACAGAGAATGTTCAGTCATCTCCATTGTGATGTTCTTTATAAGGATCGTAAAATATTTGAGAACAAGTGCACACCTATTTTCAGATGGATAGTTGAAACAGATACCAGATGTGTGTACTGTGCACAAATGACATTTAGCAAGCAAGTCAAAGCAAACTTTGAGCGACAGAGATGTATGGAAGACAGTTGTAAATGTAGAAGCCAAGCTTCCAGTACAGGAACTATCCCCTACTCAACACTACTTGTGTTCCTCGCCCACCATTGAATTGGAGAGTAGGGTAAAACAATTTTGTCTCTTTACTCAGGTAACAATCGCAACACTTTAAAGGGATTTGGACAGGCTCTTGGATAAGGAAAGTGTAGAATTATGCAGACCTAATGCAGGCAAATAGGATCAGCGGAAAAAGACGTCACAGTGGCTGTGGATGAGGTGGACTGAAGGGTTTGTTTCCTCGCAGTGTAATTCTCTGATTTTATGAAAAATATACTTTTTTTTTGTGACCTTGCTTTTGGTTCACCCAGTCTAAATTAGGTGATGCTAAATCTACTTTTGATATCCTTTATATTAAGATTTTGATTTGTTAACCTCGTTTTCCTGTTGAACTCCTTCTGAATGGTCATTCTCCATCTGTGAACTGAGATGTGCGCTGATGCATTATTTGACCAGAAGTACCCCACAGCCAAACTTGATTCTTTCCTCTTCTAGTTTTGGAGAAGAAACACGTGTAGACATGGGGAAAATGCTCATGATCGACCATAATCACAGTGTATGGCTCAAAGGACCGAATGGCCTACTCCTGCAGCTTTGTCCTTCTGGACAGAGCCGAATTTGAACCCCAGTGTCGGTCGCTGGCACTGTATTAGCATTGTGGATGCTCTTACACTAACCACACCTCTCCTTGTTACCATTCAGCCTATCAGTGGGAGCAAAAGGCAATGCAGAGTAGGTGTTTGAAATAACAGGTAGTTTCTTAAAGCTGGCACATGCTGGTCAAAGATCATCTCCTGGACATGATTTCAGTGCAGGTGTTATATAGATACAATTACAGAAACTAGATGATCAGTAAAAGTAAGTTTCGATTTCAGAATAGGAGTTATAAAAACTTAACTACTGACAATATTAAGGTTGATAACAATAACACACTTAATTACTCATAAGCCTCAGATAACATAACAATAAGCCTCAGATGGTTACAACAATGGGTGCATGCAATAATTGTAACTTAGTTAACACTGAATCCAGTTTTCTGTTATAACAATGGGTGCACATTTTAACATAATTAAAAATGTTCTTGAAACCTGGGTGTTGTCCCTACTCTGAAGCCTGTCTGCGGTTCCCCGTGACCACATTATTACAATCCTTACCCCGATGCACCAGTCATTACACTGGACAATAATTTGTTTTTCAAAAGGTTTCCTTCATGAAAAAAAAGTTGGGATTATTAGACAACTTCAAGCTGAGCATCAAGATAATTTTTGATTTCACGTAGGAAGTTGGAGAAACATCGAATTAACTTTTATTGAATTTAGCCTAAGTTCAACTGATCTAAAAATGCTCTGCCGTTGATCTTCATTTGCACTCAGCATCTGATGCCGCTCCTGTCAGTGTCCAACAATAGTCAGCCAGCATTGATGGATTCCAGTTGCCCTGATCCTGATTTTTCACGGTTGCAATGCCCTGGTGAAACCTTTCGCCCAGTTTGTCACTGATGGCGCCAAGATCAGCGGGGAAGACGTCCAAGTATGAATGCAGAAAATGAATTGTCAGTGACATGCTGCACTTGTGGTTTTGGACGCTTGAAGCAGACTTAAAATTTGACAGGAAAGAACAGAAATAGGTTATATCTACAAAAAAGGTATGTGATAGGAAAATTTTACAGTGGTTTTTGTGATCCACTGCCCAATATCCATAAAATACATCCAAAAGTGTTCAGGAAGCAAGTTCTTCATTCCCAGTGTTATCAAAGGTAACATTAAATACATGGGAATCAAAAAGGGGAAGACATCAAATGATACTTGGTTACTCTACTACTAAGTAAATATACTGAATAGACATTCATATCAGACCCAGGATGGACTCCGATACAAGGTACTCTACATGGTACGAGACAAAAACTATAACAGTACAAGCAGGCACATTGGACACAAAGGACTCTGATACCAATGGCTGCTGACCCTACCACACTCTCCCATACATGTACGCACTTCATATACAGAGACTTACAAACACACTCCTGATTCCATGTACCAATGGGGGTGCAGCTCACTGTAAGCACTGATCTATGTCAGAACTATGGCTCAACTCAGTATTGTGCAGAAAGAAATGTGGCATGTATCAATCTTTATACTGTTCTGAACTGGTGTCTGGCCAGTGATAACACTAATTCGTTTAAATGAGCCAACGGTAACGTGTGCACTAATGGGTGGCTGGAGTGTAACCTTGATTGGCAGGTGATGTGACTTCCAAATAGGTTTCAGACAGGGAGGTCACATGATCTTCCACATTCTATATATAACAGCAGTCTACAGCCCAATGGTATGAACATTGAATTTCCTAATTTCAAATACAGTAGCAATTAATTTTTCTCTCTCGCTCTCTCTAATTGGGTAAATTAGGCTGGAGCGCATATTAGAAGGTTCAAAAAGAAAATTGACAGAGAGTTTTAGCCTTGTAGTTATATTGATACATGTAAGCTGGACTTACGAAAAATGTTTTGGTTGTTATAACTAACTACAGGAATATTTTATATTAAAAAAATTCAATTCTACTGAAACACTGCATAAAAATTTAATAGACAGTCATTTTGGTGTCATTTTATTTACTGCATGGTAGAAGCTGATTCTGGCCATGTAGACCATTGCTGCCCAATGAACCTACAACCCCATATGTTTGGAGAAGGTGGGAGGAACCTATTTAGTCATGGGGAGGACTCCTTACAGACAGCACCAGATTCGATCCTGGGTCGCTGATGCTGTAATCACGTCACGCTAGCCTCTAGGGAAACCATGCCACCCCAGATCTGTGGGAAGAAAGATTAGTGTAGCGGTTAGCGCAGCGCTATTACAGCACCCACGATTGAGACCGGGTTTCAAATCCTGCCCTGTCCATAAGGAGTTTGTATGTGCTCCCTGTGTCTGCGTAGGTTTCCTCCGGGGGCTCCAGTTTTCTCTGTACCGGGTAGTATGGCATTGGGTGTAATTGGGCTGCACGGGCTTGTGGGCCAAAATGGCCTGTAACCGTGCTGTATGTCTAAATTTAAAAATTTAATTAAATGAACTAGAGTTAACAAAGGCAACTATATTGTTACATCTTTTCAGTCCATTTATCATGTGGTGGACTATTGAATTAGAGCCGAACAATTTTTCCTGTGGTAACTTTTATTCCATAACAATTCATTTAGCTGACATAAAATGAATGAGTTAGAAAATGTGTGTAGATTTAGAATTGTTATTAATTTGAAAGGAAAGTCTTCAATAAAATTGATCTTTCAGCTGAATTTTCCCTTGTTTTGGAAGGGTTGGAAGTAGAATAGACTGTCTTCTCTAATATCCCCACCAGGTGATAAATCGAGTGATTTGATTCATTGCGTAGTGATCTGAGGAACAGATCAGGAGCAGAGGGATTAAGCGCCTGCATCGATCGTGCAGAAACCTATGTAATGGTCGTGCCAGGAATCAGGAAGGGAGATTGTTCTCCATTGCCGAATTGTCCAGTATCAGGTATTTGAAACTCTCTACCCTGGAAGGAAACTCAGTCACCGATTATATTCAGAATCAGAGTTTATCGTCATGAACTTGTGTCACAAAATTTGTTGTTTTGCAGCATCAAACATTAAAAAAATTAGTGGGAAGGAAGAGAAAATTTAAGGGTCGTGCCTGTGGTTCATTGTCCGTTCAGAAATCTGATGGTGGAGGAGAAGAAGCTGTGTTTGTAACATCAGGTGTTTGTCTTCCTCCTTCCTGATGGTAGCAGTGAGGAGAGGGCATGGCCTGGGTGGTGAGGGTCTAATGAAAAAGGCTGCCTTCTTGAAACATCGCCTCTTGAGAACTCATTCACTGAGTGGAGATCGATACCCATGATGGTGCTGGCTGAGTTCACAGCTCTCTGTCGTCTTCCCCTGTCCTGTGCATTGGCACCACCATACCAGACAGTGAAGCAACCAGTCAGAATGCCCTCCATGGTACACCTGTAGAAATTTGCAAGCATCTTTAGTGATATATCAAAACTCTCTAAATCCTGATGAAGTTTAGCTGCTGGCAAGCGTCCTGCTGCATTGACATGAAGACCCCATATTCAAGACCAATATTGATTCGTATTACCTGGTTAGTGAAGGAGGGATTTCGTACACTAACCTTCATCGTTAGACAACTAAGTGCAGCTGTGGGATATCATGTTGCAAGGCCTTGTTGCAATGATATTTGGAGTATTGTGTGCAGTCCTGGCCATCCAGTTATAGAAAAAATGTTAAAAAGCTGTAAAGGGTGCAGAAAAGATTCATTGAGGATGGAGAGACTAAATAGGCTGGAACTATTTTTTCCTGGAACATCAGTGATGTTTTAGAAGTATATAAATTCATGAGGGGCATAGGTAAGGTAAATATTCATAGCTTTTTATCCAGGGCAGAACATTCTCAAATTAGAGGGCATCCATGAAAGATGAGAGGGGAAAGATTTGGAAGGGACCTGAGGTGTTCCGTTTTCACACAGAGGACGGTGGGCATGTTGAATGAGCTGCCAGAGAAAGTGGCAAAAGCAGACACAAGGGTAATGTTCAAGACACTCGACACGGTTAGTATAGTGACTAGTGCAACACTGTGACAGCACTAGTGATCAGGACGGGAGTTCGAGTCCTGCACCGTCTGTGAGGAATTTGAACATTCTCCCCGTGACTGCGTGGGTTTTCTCTGGGGACTCCGGTTTCCTCCTACCCTTCAAAAAAAATGGGGTGTAATTGGGTGGCAAGGACTTGTGGGCCAAAATGGCCTGTTACCATGCTGTATGTCTAAAATAAAAATTAAAAATACCAAGAGGTAAGGGATAGGAGAAGTTCAGAGTGATAAGGGCAAAATGCAGGCAAATGGAATGAGTTTATGCAGACAACTTGGTCAGCTTGGACGAGTTGAGAGCTTGTTCCCCTAACTGCTCCCCTAAAATCACATTCCACTTTAAGTCATCCCTATGCCATTGGTGCTCTGTGATTAGTAAGGGATTGGTTAAGGTGGAATGTGAGTGGGAAGGGAACGTTGAGAACCACTGCTCTGGACCCAGTTGTTACTGAAATGTTTTGCTTGGCCCATTTCCTTCGAAACCGTGCATATAACAAATCAATTAGGATTACAAGGCTTGTCTCCTGCAGTGGGCTTTCGGTTACTGGAAACTGAAAGCACGAAAAACATTTGGGTATGCGGAGGTTTTAAAAATAAATAAATAACAAGTCAATTAGGGCCGATTAAAACAATGGTCTTCAAACATTTTCTTCCCACTCACAAACCACTTTAAGCAATCCCTTGCTAATCACAAAGCACCTATGGCATAAGGATTGCTTAAATGGGATGTGAGTTGGGGGGGGGGGGTGCAGTTTGAAAACCACTGCTCAAAGAAAATGGGGAACAATGCAGGGAGAGGCGCCAAGGTGAAATATGTTTATTGAATGACAGAGCTGACATGAGTAACCTACGCTTCCTATTTCTTATGTCCCTGTGGATTCTGGTTCATTCGTTGGACCTAATGAATGACAACACCCAAACTTTTATCCTGGTCAGGCTATTCTGCAGAATTGTGAGCTATCTGCACAAGCCCTCACAAAGATGCTCTCTCTATCAAGGCTGGCAGAGACTGGCCTCATGTTTCACAGCTTGCCTTTGTTCAGTCTACACGTGGCTTGGGTTACATTTGGCCCAATCAAAAGTTATGACTATATTCTTACCCAATGCAATTACTACTAAATAAAAATTCCATTGCTACATAAGATTGACAGCCTCTTATCAGGCCTGTTCATTGATTGGCTTAGAGTAAATTCCTATAGTTAGTCATCATGCTAATTGGCCCTTTTGAATTGCCTTGCCCGCCTTACTAGAATGCTGCAAAATCTAGCTGCTCTCACTGGCTTTTAACCCTTTCCTTCCTCATCCCCATATTCATTTGAGCATTGGCTAGCTCTCTGACGTGGTTTTCCCCTTTTCCACCCGAGTTACTCTCTAGTCCTGGTGCTGTGACCGCCAATTACAATTATGTACAGTAATCAATCCACCTGACCAGCACATCACGTTGAAAGCACAGCAAATCAGAAAAGGCTTAATTTTCACAACTTCTGTAAATTGTGCAAAATGTTTGGTTCATAAGAGAAACACTGAAATATCATCAATATTAAAAATGATCTTTAAAATCCATGGAATATTCTTGTTCTAAGGAACTGAGATTTTTCATGTGTAACATTAGATTCAGGGTCAGAGGTTTGATTCCGTGGAAATCTAAATAAGAATAGTATTAAAATTATAATTGCATCACACTTCACACAATTCACCCTGTTTTAATACAGTCAGGATAGTGAGTAAAATGATGCCTCAGTCTATGGATTCACAGTCTTTTTTTTTTAATTTTTTTTATTTTTCACACCATAAATCACATTAGCCATGATACACACTTTTTCCTTTTCACACATATACAGTGACATTTTCTACCCCCCCCCTCCCTCCTCCCAACCCACCCCCCCCACCCCCCCCTCCCATCCATTTAAGGTATACAATCTAGGATACATTAAACCAGTCAGACAATGTTGTCACTCGACAAAAATACACCAGAAATTCTACTGAGTCCATTCTTTTCTTTCCTTCTCCTTCCATCAACTTAGGTATTGATTGTCGCCGGTAGGTTTTCGCTATTGTATTTAATGTAAGGCTCCCATATTTGTTCGAATATTTCAATATTATTTCTTAAACTATATGTTATTTTTTCCAATGGAATACATTTATTCATTTCTATATACCATTGTTGTATTTTCAAATTATCTTCCAATTTCCAGGTCTTGATGTGCCATTGTGGATAATGATGCCGAATAGTTTTTCTGCAATTTAATCAAAACACAGAAATACTGGAGCAACTCAGCTGTAAAGAGGTAAAGATATATTCCCGATGTTTTGGACCTGAGCACTTTCTCAAGGTCTGAGTGAAAAACTACAGGCATCTGAATGAAATGCTGGGGAAAGAAAGAAGGAAGAATGGGAAGGAGAGGAGTTCAGGCTAACAAACAGAGGAAAGGTGAAAATTGATTTTGGCTCTGTGAAAGGAGACAGAGGTAAAAAGGAAGAGAGAGAGAGAACTGGGAGAAAGTTGGCGGGAGGTGGCGGAGTGGGGTGTAACAGAAACTGGAGAAGTTTAAGTTAATTCCATCCAGTTGGAGGGTGGCCAGACAGAAGTTGTTCCTCCGATTTGCAGGCGGTCTCAATCTTGCAGTGCAAGAGACCATGGGCAGACAGGACAGCAAGGAAATGGGGTGGGGAATTGAAATGGGTGGCCACTGGGAGGTCCACGCTATTGTGGCAGACAGAGCCAAGGTTCTCAAAGAAACGATCTCCCAGTCTGTGTCCAGTCTCTCCGATGTCCATGAGATCGCAATGGGAGCACCAGATGCAGCAGATGACCCCTGCAGATTCAAAAGTGTTGCTTCATTCAGAAGGACTGCTTGGGGCCTGAATGGTGGTTTGGGCGTAAGTGGAGCATCTCCTGTGGTCACTGAGATAGGTATCAAGGTGGTGGATTGATGGGGAGGGAGAAGTGAATGAAGGAATCACGCAGGGAATGGTCCCTGAGGAAGGCAGAGAGGGGAGGAGAAGGGAATATGTGTCTGGTGGTGGGATCACATAGTAGGTGGAGAGGAGGATATGTTGGCTGATGGGGTGGTAGGTCAGGACAAGTGGAATCCTGACCTCGCTGTGTGCGGGGACAGAGGGATCCAGGGCAGATGTTCTGATAATGGATGATATGCGGGTGAGGGCTGAGTTGATGGTGGTAGGGGGAAGCCACATTGTTTGAGGAAGGATCATTCCAATGATCTGGAATGGAAGAACTCTTCCTGGGAGCAAACGTGACGGAGATGAAGAATTGAGAGAAAGGAATAGGGGACAGAGAATGATGAGTTGAGGCAGCTGTGTGATATCTGTTGAGAGTTTGTCTCCTGCAATGGAGACAGAGAAATCGAGGAAATGGAGAGTATTTCTAGAGATGGGCCAAGTGAATTTGAGATCAGGGTGAAGCTGGCAGCGAAGTGGATAACGTTGTCAGCTCATCATGGGTGCATGAGGAAGCGTCAAGGCAGTTATCGACGTAGCGGAGCAAGAGTTGTGCAGCCTTTCTTGTGTAGGTTAGTAGCAAGGATTGCTCCACGTAACAAACAAAAAGGCAGATGTAGCTAGAGGCCCCTTTGTGGGTCGCCCTTTGACCTGGAGAAAGTGAGATGAGTCAAAGGAGAAGTTGTTAAGGGTGAGGACAAGTTCTGCCAGACAGAAGAGGGTGGTGCTTGGGGGGGGGGGGGGTGGGTGCTGGTTGGATCTATTGTTGAGAAAAGCAAAAGGCTTTGAGTCCTTCGGTATGGGGGATGGAGGTGCGTTGTGAATGGATATGCAATGGATAAATATTGGGTGAATTTGAGTAGGTTACATACATACATACACACATTTTAAAACAGATCTTATTTGAAATATTGAAGAATTCATATTCAGTGAACTTTACAGAAATAATGGAGAATTTTATGCACAGTTCACAAGTAAGTACTAATTGAAATGATGGCATGAAATGAATAGACCATTGTTTGGATTAGAGACAGGCTGGCTGGTTGAATTGGACCAAGGGGCTCACTCAAAGGTCAATGAGAAGTTTTGTTTATCTAAGACAACAGATGGAAGCAAAAGGATAACTCCTGTGGTTTGCTAAAAAGATGGGGGATTTTGAAAGAGAGAAAGTCACATGGGCTTTCTAGCAGTTGGCAGTTGGAGAGAGAGAGAGAGAGAGAGAGAAGCTCAACAAGCTCTCTCAGCCAGTGTGTGTATGACACTGAAAGAGACTGAACAGTCATGGCTGAAACAAACCAGGAAAATTTGATTGAAAACAGAAAGCTCCAGAGTGGCGGATAGCTGGGGGTGCTATCTGTCTGATGTTTCTCTTGGAATAAGTGAAACAGAAAGGAACTTTGAGAGAGCCTGAAAGAAAGAGGTTTTCATCAGCGAGACATTGAGGTGACTAATGGTGGTACCTCAGTTGTGGAAATCCTGGGATAACAAATCTCTCTCTGCAAACCCTACAAGAACCTTCTTGAGCGGTAACATTTACCTTTCGAGCACTAAAGCCTGGTGAACTTTATACATGTTAAATTTTGTGCACAATATAAGAATTGCCTGCAGCCAGAGAACTTGAAAGAAGGAGAAGTGAGATTGAACTGTGAACCAAAGAACTTTTCTTAAATTTACACACAAATTATGCACGTGCACTTAGAATTGGAAGGGGGTTAATTAATAGAGATAAGTTAAAATTTGATTCTGTTTTCATGTTTAAAGATAATTAAAAACAATTTTTGCTTAAGTAACTACTTGGCTTGGTGAATGTCTATTGCTGCTGGGTTTTGGTGTCCTTTGGGCTTGTAAGGATGAGGCGGTCAACTCCAGGAAACTAGAAGTTGTTAAAGTAATGGAAGGCACATGAAATATCCCAGATGTAGGTGGGGAGGGACTAGACCAAGGGGATAAAATGTTGTCAAGGTAAGCGGAGACAAGTTCGGTGGGACAAGAGTTTATGGATCTTGGATAGGAGATAGAAACAGGCAGTGTGGGGTTGGGAAACAATATGGTTGAAGGGAGATCATCGGAAGAGTTCAGAAATAGTAGATTTTATCTTTAATTTGTGATGGAATTTAAACCTATAAACCGAAAAGGAAAATTTGCAAGGGACATTTTTCATTCATAACCTCTGCAATGCCGTCCAAAATGGCACAAGGTGACTTTTTTGTGAGTGGCCTGTGCGACAAACAAAACTACACTTTTCACTGTCTCTTCAAGAAACTACAAACAAGCACGTTTGACTTCCCGAAGACTGCTCAAGATTAGTGAAGTGCAGTTAGTCGAGCTGCGCTGCCATTTTTGTCCCTGAGACACTTGTAAAATTAGTGGAAGTTTAACCTGCATTGATATTGTGGAATGATTGGTCAGAGCATTAGCCATGACAGCGCACCAGTGACCCAGGGTCGAATCTGGTGCTGTTCATAAGGAGCTTGTACATTCTTCCCATGACCTCAACTCTTTCCTCCAGGTACTCCGGTTTCTCCCATGATCCATGGGGTTAATAGATTAATTGGGCAGATGGCTGTATTTGGGTGACATGAGCCCAAGGGCTGGAAGGACCTGTTACCCTGCTAACCTAAGTTTAGTTAAGGTAATGGAGGAACTTATTCCTCCAAACGGCACAATAATGTCCATTTGAAACATGGAGATGTGACCTCAGCCAAACACTTTATCTTCAGAAGTGTACACATTTAATCCTACATTGAGCATTTTGACTCATGAACATTCTATCAAGTGACAAGTTTGGCGTGGGTAAACTATCCATCCCAAAGGACCTTATAACTTCTCTCTACAGTTTTATTTTCAGATTTCGTCTCGGTAAAGGATCCTGACCATTTCTACCCTCAGATGCTGTTGAATTCTCCAGCATCTCATTATTTGACCAAGGATCCACCACCTGTAGTTTTTGTGTTTCTTCGTGGCACAGTTACTCTTCTGGTTCGTGCAAGGCTGTCATAGCACTAGCAACAGGACCGGGGTTAAAATCCCGCACTGTCTATAAGGACTTTGTATGTTCTCCCCGTGTCTGCGTGGGCTTCTTTCGCGGGGGGGGGGGGGGGGCGGCGGGCTCCAGTTTCATCCTACCATTCAAAAATGTACCAGGGGGTGTAGGTTAATTGAGTGTGATTGGGCGGCACGGGCTCATTGGGCAGGATGGTCTTTACCGTGCTGGGTCCCTAAATTTAAAAAAAATTAAATGTTTTTAAAAATTTGTTGTTTTGTTGTTTGTTTTAGGGTTATTCTGGAATATCTTTGCTTTCCATTGTAACAGCATCACACTTTGGCTGTGATAAGTTGTTGGACGGCCTTTCCTGGAATATGGAAAGGGAAGGGAAATTCTTTGCCAGGGCTGCCTGCAGTACCACTGTGTTGCCTATGGATGGGGGTATTGCACAGTAAAATTGAGCCCATCCAACAAGATTTCTGAATTATTCTAACATTACCATGATAGTAACCCTTAGTGAGAGTTTCTATTCAGATGAGGGAGTTTTCTGATATTTCTAGACATTTCATTATAACCAAATGACTCAGGTGCTCCTGAATTGTGTGTGAGGTGAAGGTTTCATCATTTAAGGAAGTAAATTGCCAAACTCTTTCCAAATATTTACGGAAGCAAATGTGAGCATGTAACCAGGGAGGGAGGTTCTTTATTACCCTGCAAGGAAGGAAAAGACCCCAATGCAAATATTTCTAGCACACACACCATCCACACATGCATGCAAACATCCTTGCACACACACATACACGCACACACACACCATCCACAGATGCATACACACATCGACACACACACATGCACATACACACACATGCACACACACCATCCACACATACACACACACACATCCATGCACACATGCATACAAACATCCATGGACACACACACATGCACACACACCATCAATGCGCACACACACACACCATCCACACATGCACATACACATCCAAGCACACACATGCACACACATATCCACGCACACACACACACACATGCACACACACACCATCAACACATGCATACATACATACATCCACACACACATATGAACATACACACACATGCACACACTAACCATCTACACATGCACATACACACCATCTACACATGCACACACACATCCACACACACACACACGCACATACACAAACATGCACACACACCATCCACACATGCATACACACATCCATGCACACACATATACACACACATACGCACACACACCATCCACACATGCACACACACATGCACTCATACACCATCTACACGTGCACACACTTGCAAACACACACAACATCCACACAAGCATACACAAATCCACACACACTCACACATATGCACAAATGCACAAACCCACACAAACACACACACCATGCACACATGCATACAAACATCCATGGACACACACACATGCACACACACCATCAATGCACACTCACACACACCATCCACACATGCACACACACATCCAAGCACACACAAGCACACACATATCCACGCACACACACACACATGCACACACACACCATCAACACATGCATACATACATACATCCACACACACACATATGAACATACACACACATGCACACACACACCATCCACACATGTATGCACACATCCATACACACACATGCACATACACACACATGCATAAACACACACATGAACACACACCATCTTCACATGCACACATACATCCACACCTACACACACCATCCACACATCCACGCACACACATGTATGCACACATCCACGCACCCACACACACGCACAAATTCACCATACATACATGCCCACACACACACAGCATTCACACATGCACACACACACCATCCACACATGCATACACACATCCACATGCACACACATGCTAACACACACTATCCACACATACACACCCATCAAAGCACACACATGCACACACACATTCACGCACACACACATTCACATACACACACATGCACACACACCATCCACACATTATTACACACATCCACACACACGCACATACACACATATGCACACACACACCATTCACACCTGTATGCACACCTCCAAGCACACACACGCACACATACATCCACGCACACACATCCACACATGCATACACACATCCACGCACGCACACAAGCACATACACACACATGCACAAACACACCATCCACACATGCATACACACATCCATGCACCCACACGCACATACACACGCATGCATAAACACACACACACACATGAACCACACACCATCCACACATGCACATACATCCACACACACTTACACACACATATGCACACACACACCATCCACACATGCACACACACATCCATACACACACATGCACATACACACACATGCATAAACACACACATGAACACACACCATCTTCACATGCACACATACATCCACACATACACACACACCATCCACACATCCACGCACACACATGTATGCACACATCCACGCACACACACACACGCACAAACTCACCATACATACATGCCCACACACACATGCACACACACATCATCCACACATGCATACACACATCCACACATCCACGCACACACATGTATGCACACATCCACGCACACACACACACGCACAAACTCACCATACATACATGCCCACACACACACCATTCACACATGCACACACACACACATGCACACACACACTATCCACACATGCACACCCATCCAAGCACACACATGCACACAAATTCACGCACACACACACATGCGCACACACACCATCCACACATGATTACACACATCCACACACACACACACATATGCACACACACACCATTCACATATGCACACATACATCCACACACACACTTACACACACATATGCACACACACCATCCACACATGCACACACACATCCTCACACATACACACACATGCACGCACACAACATCCACACATGCATACACACATCCACGCTCACACACATGCACATACACACACACACTATCCACGCATGCACACACATCGACGCGCACACACACATATGCACATAAGCACACATGCATAAACGCACACATATACATGCATACACACCATCCTCACATGCCCACACACATCCACGCACACACACGCACATACACACACATGCACATACACATCCACGCACACACGCACGCACATACACACACATGCACACATACACCATCCATGCATGTATACACTCATCCATACACACACATGGATATACACACACATTCATAAACACACACATGCACATACACCATCTTCACATGCACACATACATCCACACATACACACACACCGTCAACACATGCACATACACATACAAGCACACACACACCATCCACACCTGCACACACACACATGCACACACACACCAACCACACATGCACACTCACATCCACGCACACACACACATAGACACACATGTACACACACATCCATGCATGCACACATGCACATACACACACATGCACACACTAATGATCCACACCTGCACACACACATGCACACACACACACCATCCACACATGCACACACACATCCATGCACACACACACACATACACACACATACCCACACATACTCCATCCATGCATGCACATACACACACATGCACACACACTATCCACACATACACACACTCATCCAAGCACACACATGAACACACACAAGTACATACACACACATGCATACACACCGTATTCACACATGCATACACTCATCCACACACATGCACATATACACACATGCACACACACATACCATCAATGCATGTGTACACACATCCATGCATACACACACATAAACACACATGCATAAACACACACACGCATGCACACACCATACACACATACATACACGCATTCAAGAACACATGAACACACACATTCACACACACACACGTACATACACACACATGCATACACACAACATTCACACATGCATACACACATCCACACACATGCACATGCACACACACATACCATCAATGTATGTATACACACATCCATGCAGACATACATAAACACACATGCATAAACACACACACACATGCACACACACAATCCACACATACACACACTCATCCAAGCACACACATGAACACACACATTCATGCACACACACATGTACATACACACATGCATACGCACAGCATTCACACATGCATACACACATCCACACACACACACACATACCATCAACGCATGCATACACACATCCATGCACACACGTGCACATACACACACCATCCACACATGCATACACACATCCATGCACACACACACGCATGCACACACACCATCCTTACATGCACACATTCATCCACACTTCCACACACACATGCACACACACCATCCACTCATGCACAAACACATCCAAGCACACACACATCCACATACAAACACCATCCACATCTGCACAAACACATCCACACACACACATGCACACACACACCTTCCACAAATGCACACACACATCATCCACACATGCACATACACACACAGGCACACACACACCATCCACACCTGCACACACACACACACATATGCCATCCGCACATGCACACACACATCCAAGCACACACATACACACATACATCCACGCACACACACTTGCACACACACTCACATACACACACACACACATACACACACATGCACACACTAACCATCCACACCTGCACACACACATCCACACACACACATGCACACACACACCATCCACACATGCACACACACATCCACGCCCACAGACATGCCCACACACACACCATCCACACATGCACATACACACACACGTCCTCCCACACACACACACACACACATACATACACACACATGCATAAACTCACACACACACCATCCACACATACACACACTCATCCAAGCACACACATGAACACACACAAACACATACATACACACACATGCATACACACAACATTCACACATGCATACACACATCCACACAAGCACATACACACATGCACACGCACACATACCATCAATGCATGTATACACACATCCATGCACACATACAGATAAACACACATGCATAAAAACACACACGCATGCACACACACCATCCTACATGCACACATTCATCCACACTTCTACACACACATGCACACACACACCATCCACACATGCATACACACATCCGCACACACACATGAACATACACACACATGCACACTCACACCATAAACGCAGGTATACACACATCCATGCAAACACACACACATACACACACATGAATAAACACACACATGCATGCACATACACCATCCTTACTGACAAACATACAACCACACAACACACACGCCATCCATACATCCACGCACACACATGCATGCACACATCCAGGCATGCACACATCCAGGCACACACACACACATACACACACTTGCACACACACACCATACACACATGCACACACACTTCCACACACACATGCATACACACATGCACACACACACACCATCCACACATGCACAATCACCCATGCACATGCACACATACTCTATCCATGCCTGCACACACACATCCAAGCACACACACATGCACATACACACACATGTGCACACACTCCATCCACACTTCCACACACACATGCACACACACATGCACACACACACATGCACACACATGCACACACACATACACCATCCACACATGCATATATACATCCACGCACACATACACGCACACATACACACACATGAACACACATACACCATCCACACATGCATACATACATCCACGCACACATACATGCACACATACACACACATGCACACACACCATCCACACATGTACACACACTTCCATGAATACACACACGCACTTACACACACATGCATAAACACAAACACACATGGACACACACCATCCACACATGCACACACAGATCCACACACAAACACGCGCACATACACACACATGCACATACACACACCATCCACACATGCATACACACATACATGCACACACATGCACATACACACACCATCCACACATGCATACACACACATCCATACACACCATCCTCATGCACACAATCATCCACACACACACATGCACACACACTATCCACACATGCACACACACCATCCACACATGCACACACACCATCCACACATGCATACACACATCCACACACACACGCAAATACAAATGCACACTCACGCACATACACACACATGCATACACACATCCACACACACACATGCACATACTCACACGTGCACACACACACCATCCACACATGCACACACACATCCACACACACCATCCACGCATGTATACACACATCCATACACACACACGGACATATACACACATGCACACACACCATCCTCACATGCACACATACATCCACACACACACACCGTCCACACACACACATGCATGCACACAAATATCCACACATACACACACACCATCCACGCACACACATGCATGCACACATCCATGCGCACACACACATACACACACACATGCACACACACACCATACACACATGCACACACACATCCACATACACACACATGCACACACACCCTCTATGTATGTATACACATCCATGCGCACACACGCACGTACACACGTGCATACACGCACATGCACACACACTCTATCCATGCCTGCACACACACATCCAAGCACACACATTCACAAATACATCCACGCATACACACATGCACATACACACACTTGCGCACACACACCATCCACATATGCTCACACATCTGCACACACACACATGCACATGCACACACATGCATGCACCCGCCATCCACACATGCATACACACATTCACGCACACACACACGCACACATGCATACACACTCACTATCCACACAAGCATACACATATCCACGCACACACACACACACGCACATACACACAAATCCACACACTCCATCCTCACATGCACACAATCATTCACACACACACATACACATGCATAAACACACTCACACACATGCACACACACCATCCACACACACACATATCCATGCACACACACACACATACACACACATGCACACACACACACCATCCACACATGCACACACACACACCATCCACACATGCACACACATATCCACGCACACACACACAAACATACACATGCATGCACATATACACACACACATGCACACACACCATCCACACATGCACACACACATCCATACACATACACACACATGCATAAACACACACAGATGCACACACACCATCCTCACATGCACACATACATCCACACATACACACACCGTCCACACATCCACGCACACACACACGCACATACACACCATACACACATCCACACACACATCCACGCACACACACATGCACACACACACCATCCACACATGCACACACACATCCACACACACATGCACACACACATGCACACACACATCCAAGCACACACATGCACACACACATCCACGCATACACACATGCACATACACACACATGCGTACACACACCATCCACACATGCTCACACATCTGCACACACACATGCACATGCACACACATGCATGCACCCACCATCCACACATGCATACACACATTCACGCACACACACATGCACATACACACACATGCATACACACTCACTATCCACACAAGCATACACATATCCACGCACACACACACACACGCACATACACACAAATCCACACACTCCATCCTCACATGCACACAATCATTCACACACACACACATACACATGCATAAACACACTCACACACATGCACACACACCATCCACACACACACATATCCATGCACACACACACACATACACACACATGCACACACACACACCATCCACACATGCACACACACACACCATCCACACATGCACACACATATCCACGCACACACACACAAACATACACATGCATGCACATATACACACACACATGCACACACACCATCCACACATGCACACACACATCCATACACATACACACACATGCATAAACACACACAGATGCACACACACAATCCTCACATGCACACATACATCCACACATACACACACCGTCCACACATCCACGCACACACATGCATGCACACATCCACGCACACACACATGCACATACCCACCATACACACATGCACACACACATCCACGCACACACACATACACACACACATGCACACACACACCATCCACACATGCACACACACATCCACACACACATGTACACACACATGCACACACACATCCACGCACACACACATGCAGTACTCTCCTTTCTCTCAGACCCCGCACCCTTCTCCACGCCCCTACTTATCTCTCCCCCTCTCCTTCATTTCTCCAGTATTCTATTATATCCCCTTCCCCAGCTCATGCTCCACTCCTTTTTATGTTCACTCTTTCTCATTCCAGCCCCAAAAAGGATGGAACCAGGAGATGGTCAAGAAATGTTTAACAAACATTTGGACAGATAATTGGATAGGATGGGTTTAGACCAGGGATTCCCAAACATTTTCTTTCCACTCACATACCACCTTAAGTGATCCCTATGCCATAGGTGCTCTGTGATTCGTAAGGGATTGCTAATGTGGGTGGAAAGAAAAAGTTTGAAAACCACTGTCTTAATCGTATCTAATGGACTCGTTATGTGCACGGTTTCAGAACTGCAAAGGAAATGGGCCAATGACAGTTTTTCTAAAACAAATTATTTCAGTAACAATTGGGTCTAGAGCAGTGATTCTCAACCCCTTTTTCTCCACTCATATACCTTTAGCAATCACAAGGCATGGGGGTTACTTAAGGTAGTATGTGAGTGGGAAGAAAAAGTTTGAAAACCACTGGTTTAGAGGGATATGGGCCCAAATGCAGGCAGATGGGACTAACGTTGGTGGGATATTTTGGTCAGTATGGACTACTTGGGCTGAAGGGCCTGCTTCCTAGCTGTGTCACTCCATGACTAGGTCTTTCTATGTACATAATGCTGCAGATACTCTTAAAAGAGTTGGAGCCTAAATCACTAGAAACATCAGGTTTGTGCTCTGTAATAATATGAGAAATCTTAACTTCCTTTCAAACGTAAAGCTCTCACTTGGGAAAGTGTGTTAATTTTTTTTAATGGCTCTGTGAGATGACAGCTTCCATTCACACAGGATGACATCAGTGTCGAACAACATATCTGTTTCCTCAGCTACAAACTGCTGTGACTTTCACTCAAAGAGAAATAATTTGAAGAGAAAACCATTCCCGAGGGGATTTGATCTTTCTGCTAGGTAGATTAGGTGTCCTATTTTCTAGCAGAGATAGAAAATTATATATGAGGCACAAGAAATTTTAATAATGGGCCTCCTGAACACAGAGTGGTAAGGACATAGGCCGAGCTTGGAACCTGATGTGGCTGTGAATACCGATAGCATAGTCATCAGTCTTAAAAACTGTAACAGTGTCCAGTGACCTGGGTTCACTGCCTGTAAGTAGTTTGTATGTCTTCCCCATGACCTGCATGGGTTTCTGCCAGTTGCTCCGGTTTCCTCCCATATTCCAACAATGTACGGGGTTAGGGCAGTGAGGGGTTTAGTAGGTTAATTGGTTGTATGGATTCTATTTGGGCTGCACGGGCTCTTGAGCAGGAAGGGCCTGTTACTCTGCATTTTGTCTAAATTTTAATTTTAAAATGAAGGGCTTCATGGTCAAGTTTATTGTCATCTGATGGTACAAGTACAACCTGATCATACAGCGTTCTCCAGTCTTCTGTGCGAAACATGTAGACGCACAACCAGACATAACACACACACAGACAAACAATATATATGCAGGTCAGGTATTCATATATACAAATGAATGAATATTTTTTCGTGAATACAAGAGCCTTGGTTGTTTGACGTGAATAGTTCCATTGGGTGTTCTGCGTTCTCACTCCCCATGGGAAGAAGCTGTTCTTCAGTCTGGTGGTGCTGGCTCAGATACTCCTGTATCTCTTTCCTGAAGGGAGGAGCTGAAAGATGCTGTGTGTGAAAGGGGTCCTCAATGATTTTGCGTGCCCTCTTCAGACAACAATCCCAATAGATCATGTCATGGTGGGGGGGGGGGGGGGTGAGGAGACTCCAGTGATCCTATCTGCCACTCTTGTGGATTAACCTCCGATCCATTTCTCTGCCACCCTGTGACGCAGCCAGCAGTCGCTGTTGCGTTTTCCTGACAAGTGGAGAGATGTTGCTTGTCCACGATAGTCAAGTGAACTCCAAGGAACATGGTGCTCTTCATTCTCTCTACTGCAGAGTCGTTGCTGTGCAGACAACCTTGACATTCAGTGAGCGAATCAGAACATGGGAAAGATCCTTTCAAACCTTGTAGGGCTGCTAGTCTGACGTGTAACTGTACATCAGCCTGAGTGAATAACGGAAAAATCTCACGACATTACTCACGACAGTGCTTCATTTAACATGCTACCTATTTTCAGAATTTATGACTCAACCTGGCAGGAGATGTCGCCATTAATACTCATAATAAAAAAACCCTCCAATGACAGAAATCTGAAATACAGGCTAGAGCCCCTGGAAGCGTTTGACCTGCTGCATATTTCCCGAATTATCTGCCTCTGAACCATTATTTATGCCAGCAATTACATTACATTACAGGTGAGAGACAGTAGCCAGATCCATGTACTGCTGAAATCTCATCATCCCTGGTATTCGGCACCTATGGGAATTGGTAGATGTCGGATAAGTGAATTTTCCGGTTGCTTGATATTGCATGATTGGCGAACGAACAGTGAGGCACACCAATTTTAAACTTCTGTATTTTTTACCTGTTCATTTTCTACGATTCTTTTTCCAGTTGCTTGAGGCTGCCGGTTGCTTCAATTATGGATAACAGGGGTTTAATTGTAAGTTGGTTACTGTAGAAAACTGAACTTTGATATTCTGTAGCATGACAAAATGAAACCCTGCAAACAGGGGAGAAGTATAGCTTCCATCAAATCCAATGCAAATTTTAAGTTGAAAAGGGCGGCACGGTTAAGGTAACGTGCACCGCTGTTACAGCGCCAGCACTTGGGACCGGGATTCGAATCCCGTGCTCTCTGTAAGGAGTTTTTGTGTGTTCTCCCGATGTCTGTGCGGGTTTCCTCCTGGTGCTCTGGTTTCTTCCCGCTGTTCCAATCGTACCAGAGGTTGTCGTTCAATTGGGCGGCACGGGCCCTTGGGCCAAAAGGGCCCGCTACTATGCTGCATGTCTAAATTTGACATTTAAATTTTAATTTAAAAATTAAAAAATGTAACAAATATCAAGAATTAACGTGAGTCGTACCCAATACAATTTTTTTAAAAGGAGCTAAGATCTTGGGATAGAAATCTGGTGAACTCAGTGTGCACGGATGACAGGTCATTATGCAGAGAAAGATAATGCATGAGCTATCTTATTACAAGGTTGACTCAGACCAGCTAACGGCAGAACAAATTGATCAGTCTGCCACAGGCTGCAACTGCCTTGAGTATTCCTTCACCAGCAGATGCTAGGCTTCCTCAGCAGGGAGGGGTGGGGTGCATCAGCCCGTTATTGCCTCTGTTCCACTTCCATGCTGTACAATATGTTGGCAGCTGATAACATTCAATGAGAAGTCAAAAGGTGTTAAAATTCAGTTTTATGTTACTAACACGGTATATATAAACAGTCACCTTATACATGTTTTATGCATCCCTGGTTAGATATTATAACTTTGAGAAATATTGTCAGCCTGTGCTGTCGATCGCAAAAAAAGTCTTCTTATGTTATGTAAGCCACAGGAACAACATCCTCCGCCCTTTGCTATGGAATCTTGTACAAGTATAATGGCATCAACAACAGAAGTGTCTAACCAGCCCCAGGCGAGGGGTGGGATGGAGAAGTGTTACAGAAATTAGTTGGAGAGGGGTGTGAGGAAGAGGAGATGCACAGCCATGGAAATTTCTTCTCCTAAGGCTGAGCGTATTGCCCATTTCACATTGTCATGCATGTTTGGAATTCTGCACTTTCTCTCTATGCCGAAGCAAATGGAACAGCATATCAGAAGAATGCAAAGTACTGCAGTTACTTTTCATGACGACAAATTCCATTGTGGGCCCATTTGATAGAGTCATAAGCCCCTGCCAGTGATCCCAAGAATCAAATGCCAATCGGCCTTTAAATTGCCTAGTGTGAAAGCAAAATCTACTCAATGCTGGTGTGAAATTATGTCATCTCACACTGGGGATTGCTGGCCTCGACCGCTAGTATAATCCATGGCGTCTGCAGACACCGGTGCTGCAATCAGGCAAGTGTGAAATGGGCAATTTCATTGCAGACACATCCTATTAAAGGTAGAACAGACCAAACGCCGGGGATAAACCCTTGCAAGTGTGAAAGCGTTTGTTTCAGTGTCCCAGTTAGGAGTGGTCTAGTGTGAATGGCCAAACACCCCAATCCCATCCTGGGACACTGAACAGCTGATTTAATGAGATGCAAGTATGAAAGGGGCAGGGAAACAGGCTCTTCAGCCCAACTTTTCTACCCCAACCAAACTGTTCCACCCACACTCATCCCACATGTCTGCATTTGGCTTCTATCCCTCTCAACCTCCAAATGTTTCTTAACCATTGCAGTAGCATCTGCCTCAATCACCTCCTCCAACAGCCCATTTCCATACACCCTCTACCCTTACCTTAAACCTCAAATTAGTTGAATCAAACCCATTATCCAAAATACTCGGGGAGATGCTGAGGCTTAATAAAGAGTCCTGACTTGAAATACTGAAGGACCATTTCGACCCATGGATGCTGTCTGACTCGATGTGTTCCTCCAAACATTCATTGTTTGCTCAGAATTTCCAACAACAGCAGCATTGACGTTTTTTTCTTTGTGTGGTATGTTTTTTGGCTGTCACATGTTTTTACCCCTGATGGTCGATGGGGTGCCTGAAAAGCACCCCATTATGAAACACTCTTGAACAGGAACCCCCTCCCCTCCAAGAAACACTCCTAATCCACATTATTTCTCTTAAAAATAATTAAATTAGTCCAAAAGAAGAGAAAATGTGAGGTCAAGTCTATGGCTCGCTGTCCTTTGAGAAATCTGATGGCAGAGGGGAAGAAGCTGTTTTTGTTCCATTGGGTGTTCGTCTTTGTCCTGGGTAAACTTGTACCTCTCACTTTGTTCGATTTAGATTGGTCACAGTGTTTGAGCTACCGAAAGAAAATAGACACACACCTTTAACATAGCACTTCAGTTTATACAAATCTTTATTACAAATTTTAAAGCTGATATCAAACTACAATATGCAAGCCCTTCCCAATTATACTTATCAATGCCTGGACTGGTCCCAACTGCCGAAGCGGGGCAACGACCGCACACTTGTAGTAGGTTGTCAGGGTGCCGGTAGCAGCTTCTCCACCTCCCCCGACCGGGATGTTGGCTGGACTCTAGAAGTTCTTCTTCTTGCTGAGAGATGTTGCCACCTCTTGGAGAGTCTCAAATTTCAGCAGCGGGACCATGGCTTATATTACCCAAAAACTGCTTACCCAAGCACCTATTCCCAGCATAAAAAGAAAGATAATCGAGCAAGCTAGCATGCCTAGGCTTCTATTGAATAACACAACTTTCAGCTTATCACTTTGAATACAATGGTTTATTTTGCACCAAGGTTAGGTCTCTGCCTGAAAGACTGTGACCAAAACAAGCAGGAAGATTAAATGTTCTTAGTACACAGTAGTCTTTTTGTCAGATAACTGCATCTCTAGGCCCCATGGTGGAATTTAGCTTATGTCTGCTGAGACTCAAGCAGGTTACTGATTCTCAGCCTTGCAGGAGCAAAATGCTGAACCAAGCCATGAAAGACCTAAACAATGAAGATGCTGTTTACATCCGGTACCGCACGGATGGCAGTCTCTTCAATCTGAGGCGCCTGCAAGCTCACACCAAGACACAAGAGAAACTTGTCCGTGAACTACTCTTTGCAGACGATGCCGCTTTAGTTGCCCATTCAGAGCCATCTCTTCAGCGCTTGATGTCCTGTTTTGCGTAAACTGCCAAAATGTTTGGCCTGGAAGTCAGCCTGAAGAAAACTGAGGTCCTCCATCAGCCAGCTCCCCACCATGACTACCAGCCCCCCCACATCTCCATCGGGCACACAAAACTCAAAACGGTCAACCAGTTTACCTATCTCGGCTGCACCATTTCATCAGATGCAAGGATCGACAACGAGATAGACAACAGACTCGCCAAGGCAAATAGCGCCTTTGGAAGACTACAAAAAAGAGTCTGGAAAAACAACCAACTGAAAAACCTCACAAAGATAAGCGTATACAGAGCCGTTGTCATACCCAGACTCCTGTTCGGCTCCGAATCATGGATCCTCTACCAGCATCATCTACGGCTCCTAGAACGCTTCCACCAGCGTTGTCTCCGCTCCATCCTCAACATTCATTGGAGCGCCTTCATCCCTAGCGTCGAAGTACTTGAGATGGCAGAGGCCGACAGCATCGAGTCCACGCTGCTGAAGATCCAGCTGTGCTGGGTGGGCCACGTCTCCAGAATGGAGGACCATCGCCTTCCCAAGATCATGTTATATGGCGAGCTCTCCACTAGTCACCGTGACAGAGGTGCACCAAAGAAGAGATACAAGGATTGCCTAAAGAAATCTCTTGGTGCCTGCCACATTGATCACCGCCAGTGGGCTGATATCGCCTCAAACCGTGCATCTTGGCACCTCACAGTTCGGCGGGCAGCAACCTCCTTTGAAGAAGACCGCAGAGCCCACCTCACTGACAAAAGACAAAGGAGAAAAAACCCAACACCCAACCCCAACCAACCAATTTTCCCCTGCAACCGCTGCAATCGTGTCTGCCTGTCCCGCATCGGACTTGTCAGCCACAAACGAGCCTGCAGCTGACGTGGACATTTACCCCCTCCATAAATCTTCATCCGCGAAGCCAAGCCAAAGAAAGAAGTCTTCAGGCTCCCGATGGTAGCAGTGAGAAGAGGGCATGGCCTGGGTGATGTGAACTCCAGGCAGGGGAACTCAGGAGAACTCGAGCAAGTCCTCGTCATGAGGTCAGCAGTTAAGGACTTCAAGTTCCTGGGCATCAACACCGTTGAAGATCTGCCCTGGGGGCACCCATGTGGATGGCAGCACAAAGAAGGCTGCACTTTGCAAGAAGCTCGAGGAGGTTCGGTACGTCACCAAAGGCGCTTGCAAATTTCCGCAGATGCACCACGTCTAGCGATGTTTGCACCTGTAATACATACGCAGGAATTGAAGCCACAGGAATTAAAGGTTTGTCTCCCTTTGACCCGACTGGAGAAGCAAGCATAGTTAGTGCTCACTGGGTGGCTTGATATGACAGCTTGGGACTGTTGGTTGACCGGGGCAACACCGGCAGAGCTCACACGGAGGAGGGCTCTACTCTTGTATCTTGTATACTGCTGGAGCTGCAGTGAGGGAGATTTTCAAGACGCTGGCCGACACGGGGAACAAAGCTGATTATGACAGGTCTGTTGACGCCTTGAAAAAGCATTTTGTTGTGGACTCAAATGCTTCATTCCAACGTGACAGATCAAACAGAGGGACACGGAAAGAATTGGTCAATTGCAAAACAACAACTTTTGTGACATATTTTCATGATTAGGATTCTGTACATGCTAAAATGTCATGCCCCTGTCCACCCCGGCCGTTCCTCAAGCTGTCATTCCTGAGTGTGGCAAACACAGCAAGATTTCCATGCTTCAGAATTAATTTTATTTACTGAGAAAGCAAGTCCCCGCATAATTAAAAGATGCAAAATGTGAAAGAATAATACAGCAGCTAATAACATTCCTGCACCTTGCCTGAGGTTCTAAATAATGCCTGCAAAGACAAATAAAACATGATTAATTACAGTGATGTCTCAGCCAATGAGTGACTGCAACTTCTTTCTCTGTTTGAGGCAGCAGGTAACAGCAGGGGAGTTACCTATTCCAGCAGACTGAAGATCACGGCACACGTATTGCAGGAGGGTGAAATGAAGATGAGCAGTAAAAAGAGATAAGCTTGAGAGTACAGTGGACAGTGGATGCCAGAGGGAAGGCAGCCTGCAATTGTATGTGGTGAAACATGGAAGTCTGCAGATGCCGTGATTGTAAAACGCACAGAAAGGCTGGAGGAACTCAGCTGGTCTTGCAGCTAAAGGTATATCACCGACGTTCTTCAGGGTAGAAGTATAAAGCAGTAAGGCTTTATAAGTTGTCTCAAAGTTGACTTGGAAACATATCACCGCTCCTTCACTGTCATTGGGTCAAGATTCTGGAATTCCCTCATATAACACCACTGTGGGTAACCTGGAAGACTTTACCAGTTTGAGACACAGTTCACCTCCACCTTCTCAAGGCCATTGGGGCTGGGCAATTGAATGTTGGCTCAGTTTGCAAAGCCCTTGAAGGAATAGGCAGAAGGCCCCAAATTTCATATGTCTCAACTGCCTGAATTCCAAAGAAAACAACCCGTTTATCTGATGATAATGACAAAACCAAGGATATCAGACTGGGCAGACCACATATGTGTGTTTAGTGGAAGCTGCTTATCTTACTTGGCAGGGAACCAATTCCAGTAAAGAAGACAGCATTGTAAATAGGATTTGACTGGAGCTCCATATGTCAGTAACATGTGACATGCATACCTATGAGGTAAAGGACACATTATCTGCGACTCAGGAAACATTGTTATTTTTCATTCTCAACTTCTTTTATTGAGATGAATTTTAGATGAAGAAATTGGCTCACCTTGACATTTTTAGCACATATCAGTAGACCGTGATGTCTTATACTTGTATATTTATTTTATTCAGATTCATTCAGAGGACACACTTTGAGATTCCTTTTTCCTGCGGGCGTGGCAGAATCACCACTAATTGGTAGTGCGAAAAATACACTACGCAGTGTAAAACATGTAAACAAGTAAAATAACTGTAAATGGATAATGAATGTAAACAAACTGACTGTGCGATACAGAGAGAACAAAAAAAATCAATAAAGTGCACAAGTCTGAGTCCTTAAATGAGTCTCTGATTGAGTTTGTTGTTGAGGAGTCTGATGGTAGAGGATATATGGTTATATTATACTGGTTATAATAATTAATTCTCCTCCTCTCAGCATTTTCACAAATATGTTGAGACACAACATGTATAAGTTTTTCACTTTATCTCAGTGTACATGGCAATAAATCTAAATCTCATCTAAATCTAATTACACAGTCTCACAAGTCAGGACAATTGAATTGTTTACATATTGAGACTGTTGTTGATGCAGTCTGTATCTACCTGCAACATCATGGCACAAAGCTTCTCTCCTGTCCAATACGGATTTTAGACTTCAGTGATGGGAAAATCAGGGGAAAACATTAACATAATTATTCACCTTGTGGTCGTTTATACTGCAAGTTCCTGTGTGTGTTAGTCCTGGTGCTTGTACGTGGAGCAGCATGAAACTAACGCCTGACACGACATCAAATATGGCCGTCTCCTTAGATGTGCCACGCAGGTAACGATTAATTTCATCCTCAGCGTGGATGCTGAGGAAGTCACTGATCTCGACAGCAGTCCAGTGCTTTGTTTCAGACGTCGTGGCAGGTTGACCGCTGCTACTGGCATTCAGAATATTTAAAACACCCGCGCTGCTTGTTGCATACTGAGCGTAAAGTCATCAGCTGGACGTCAAATTCATGAGGAGAATTTTGTGATTTAGACTGCAGGCTTCCCCCGAAAAGTTGTAGGGGTCCTGCAGGATAAATTGTGGTACAGGAGTTGACTCAAAATTCCTGCACGTTCTTTTTTTAGACTGTCCATGTAATGGCAAAATTCGTTGATTTTGCTGTTACATGCCTGCGGTCTAAAAACCATACGAGAGATGTTTGGATTCATCACTTATGTATATCTCCATTCAGTTCATATGGAGAGCTGAGGTAGAATCTCTACAAGAGTCTTTCAGGTATGCCAGACTCATTTTGACACAAAATTGAAGCAGAGAAGATGACTGCCATCTCAAAGGTGATAAGATGGAAACTCTGATGCAGAATGGAGGGGCCGTCAAGTTTACCATCCTTGAGGGTCATGCAAAATAAGCAGGGGAGAAGGGGAAAAAGAATATTATGGTACATGGGCCAAGAGGCCAGAATGATCATGGTGGACCCTCCATGCAGCTGAGTACGGACTTGTGGCCATCTCATTGTTGTGATGCACTCAGATATGTTAACCATTTCTCACTTCAGCCTGATGGGAGGGCTATTGAATTTAAGCCACCCCTGGGCAGCATGGTTTGCGCCACACACTTATAGCACCAGCATCCCAGGTAGCAATCTGGCACTCTCTGCTAGGAGTTTGCACATTCTCCCTGTTGTCTGTGAGGGTTTCCTCCCACCCTTCAAAAGAAAAACATACCAGGGTTGTGGGTGTAATTGGGAGACGACATTGCAAAGTCCAAACCATGGCAAAGGCAGTATGTTTAGATGTTGGGCAGCTCCTTCACGCCTCCATGCTTTGCTCTTGCCATCACTCTGATGCAGGTTAATCTTGGTCTCATCTGTCCGCAAGACCTCTTTTCCAGAATTCTGCAGGTTCCTTTAAATACTTCTTGGCAAACTGTAATCTGACCATCCTTTCTGCGGCTAACTAGTGGTTTGTATTTTGCATTGTCGCCTCTGTATTTTGTTTTACGAATTCTTCTGCGGAGCGTCATTATTGACACATCCACACCTGCCTCCTGAAGAGTGTTTTCAATCTGTCAGACAGACATTTGTGGATTTTTCTTCATTATGATGAGAATTCTTCTGTCGTCAACAGTGAAGGACTTCCTTGGAATACCTGTCCTTTTCTGATTTCTGCGCTCACCAGTTCTCTCTTTCTTCTTAATAATGTTCAAACTGTTGATTTTGGTTCAGGTGAATCCTTTACCTGTTTGATTCTTGTTTTTCAGCTTCATGGTGGCTTCTTTGACTTTCGTTGGCACTGCTCTGGTCCACACATTGAAAAATGACAACTACAGATTCCAAAGATGATCAACAGCTCAAAAGCAAGCCTAGCTCTTTTATACCTGCACCAATAAAGGTAGGTTTAATACCTGAGTATTTGTAAGTATGTATTACAAACATTATGGTGCCCTGTAATAAGTGGACTATGTATAAAATGAGTTGTAATGTCTACAAACCAAAACATATACAAATAACCCTGAATAAAATCAGGAAATGTGCACTTTAATCACACTTGAATTGTTTGATTAGAAACTTAAAACTGTGGAGACCAGAGGCAAATGAAGGAGAAAATAAAGTGTCTTTGACCCAAACATTATGGAGGGTACTGTACGCCTCTTTTGCAGATTATGTACAGTGCAGACTATTGCAGTCGTTTGTTCTGTCACGCACCTGTTTGGTTGAAGCAAGTCAGAACTTCGATGCACTTTTTCATTGCACAATTATTATGACCATAAACTCATGATTGAAAAGCAAAGAAGTAATGATAGAAATTCCGGAGACTGTTGGTTCAAGGTTCAAGATTCAATTTATTATCATAATAATAAAACAGTGTCCTATTACATGAAATTCCCTTTTGCCTGCTGCAAGGCAGACAGATTCACCACCAGCAGAAATTGCCTAGGCGCCTCTTACAGTCAGAGAAAGAGAATCAAAAGAGAGGGTTCCCCCCCACCCCCCCCCCCACCCCACCAGAGTCACCGAGTGTCCGTAGATTCACCTCCACAGCTTCCACAGCCTCTGCGGCCACCAAGTCCAGCCCAAACCAATGGCGACCCGAGCTCTAGATCCGAACCTCCGACACAGTCAGGGACCCTTCAGTTCATCACAAGATGTAGAGATAGAGGAGATGCAGAAGGTATTGAACATATCAAGTCAGTATGAAAACATTGGATCCAATTAACCAGTTTATCTCATTCACTTGTGCCTTAACCTTCCAGACCAGTATACAAATGTGGAGCCTTATCAGATGTCTTATGAATTCCACCTACATCAACCCGGCGTACCTGGCAGGGGACAGAAAATCTGTGCCAACAACTTGCTGGAGTGTTCATGGATATTTTCAATCTCTCGTTGTTGCAGTCAGAGGTTCCCATGTGCCTCTAGAGGGTATCAGTCATCCCAGTGTCCAAGAAGATTAGTCTGAGCTTTTTCAATTACCGTATATTTCAGTGTATAAGTGGATCCTCCTTTTTCAGCCATTTTTTAAAGGTTTTATGGTATATCTGTCTTTCACACAGGCATCTTTTGGCAAGAAGACTTATCACCTGCTTCTAGCCTAAACTCCATCAACGTCAACATTAACTTCTCCAATTTGTGCCATATTTTTTGCTTCAAATAACGTCGATTCATTTGATATAAACGCTAACCAGTTTGTTGTTGTTCCTTCACACTGAGAGCCGAGTTATAACCAGTTGGGGCCGTGCTGGTGTTCCCTTTCTCCAGTTAGGCTTGATGTGCAATGGCAAGTTATCTCTGTCCTCCCTTGGCAACTGCCATCCTTGCTGCCAATTTGTAGTTACTTCACAATCCTGCTGATAGACAGTACAGGGAATTAGTTTTCAAGACTCTGCTCTTTTCGAGACTTTAAACAATTAGTGTAGAGTGTCTGTGACATGACGTTGCCGAAGAGCAGGAGCACAATACAACTGCGCTTAACAAGAACACCTTAGGAATGGGTACACTGAGAACAGATTGTCCAAATGAAATATAAGCATGATTAAGTCATTCAGCCTTTCATTCCCACCCTGCTTTCATGGAAACTTCCAATCTCTTGATCCGCTGAAAATCTGCACATTTCTGTCTTGAATAAATGCAGTGACTGCCTTTTTATGTGGAGAATCCCAAAAGTTCAGCACAATTTTTTTTTACCAGCAGTTGTTTTTTTTTCCGCTCTAGGTTCCAGCATTTACAGTCTGTGGGATCTCCATGTTATTGCTTCAATGCAAAGTCTCTTCGAGGTCGGCTCACTGTGAAGAAGTATCCTTTCTTCCATGCTCACAGTCCTTTCTAGGTGCTTCCAGAACTCACGGTTGAAGGTTAGCGGGAAGAGACTTAAGAGGGACCCTAGGGAACAATTTTTCACTGAGAGCGTAGCCAGTATCTGAAGGGAGCTACAACAGGAAACTATAGGAGCAGGTAAAAAGGCATTTGGACAGACACATGGATGGAAATACACCAAACATCGGCCATTGGGGGTGCACCTTAAAGTCGGCTTGGAAGACCCTGTTTGATACTGGATGATTCTGTGACTCTGCCAACAGTTATGTGGATCAATCGGTCTTTCATCACCCCTCCCATGTGGTTAATAATACTGTTTATTGTCGGACCCATCGCACAATGTACACAATAGTAAACTTAATTTATAAACACACATACACACACACACATGCACACAAACCCACACACATGCACACACACACACACACACACACACACACACACACACAAGCCCACACACACACACACAAACCCACACACACACACAAACCCACACACACACACAAACCCACACACACAAACCCACACACACACACAAACCCACACACACATACACATGTACATAAACACACACATACACACACCCACACAAACACACACACAAACACACAGACACACACCTGTAGAAACCTTTCTGCAAGCAGAGAACTTGAGCATCCTTCTCCCTGTACCAGCTATAATGTAACCAATGGGGTAAAATGAGCTAAGAGAAGGCAGCTGAATGCTGGACATTGAAGAAGCAAAGATTTTATTTATTTTGCAACCTATTAAGTGCTATTGAGAATTTGACATGATTAAGATAACAAGTATGGGGAATGCAATGCATTTTACACACATTTGATTAATAAACTGTAGATTTAGACAGCAGTTTCTGAAATGCTTAGCACATTACCATCTCAGCATCCTTTGCGTAATCTGTGATGCCGTCACTCTGATATATGCACTCAACTTTAGGTCGGATTGCTGGGAGGCTAATCATTTAAGCTCGAACTCAAACGTCCCGGTGGCTCTAGCCCCTTTCACACTTGAAACCCAGTAAATTGGCCGTTCAGTGTCCCGGGATAGGAATGGGGTGGGGGTTGGCCTTTCACACTGGACCACCCCTAACCGGGACACTGAACGCTTTCACATTCGTAAGAGTGTATCCCTGGTGTTTGGTCTGCTCTGTCTTTAATCAGAAGTGCCTGCAATGTTGCTGCTTGTTTCACACTTGCCTGATCTCTAGACGCCAAGGGTCGAGGCTGGCCATCCCCGGCGTGAGTTAACTTCATCTGAGGCCGGCGTTGATCAGAATTTGTCTTTACACTTGCCACTTCAAAGGCCGATTGGTGTTCGATTCCTGGGATCACTGGCGAGTGTGAAAGGGCCTTCTGAGTCTTGATGAAAGGTGTTGGCCTGAAACCTCAACAATTGCGGCATGGGTTAGTGCCACGCTGCTACAGCGCCAGCAACCTAGGATCGAATCCGGCACTACCTGAAAGGAGCTTGTATCGCCTGCCTGGGTCTGTGTGGGTTTCTTCCAGGCACTCCGCTTTCCTCAATTGGTCAATTGGGTGCAATTGGGCACCCCGGACTTGCAGGCCGGAAGGGTCTGCCACCATGCCACATGTCTGAAAGACTATTTTTATTTCTGCTCGAGCAGCTGAATTCTTCCAGTGGAACGTTTGCTGTTCCAGGCTCCACCATCGGCAGCGTCTCTGAACTCATGCTGTCGCTGTTCGGATCAGATGATAAGCCAAGGCTCCACTGCACTGACCAAATGGCACCGGGGAGTGGTGGCTCCTTTGCGAAACCTGGATAGACTGCAAAACGAAGCTTCTACCTGCCTGTTTCACACTTGCCTGATCTCTAGATGCCAAGGGTCGAGGGCGACCATCCCCGGAGTGAGATGACTTCATCTGAGGCCGGCGTTGATCAGAATTTGCCTTTACACTTGCCACTTCAAAGGCCGATTGGTGTTCGATTCCTGGGATCACTGGCGAGTGTGAAAGGGCCTTCTGTCGCCCACTTGCCGACAAGCCAAAAGAAAGATGGGGCAGTTTGCTTGGCCCACCTTCTTCGCAGGTGGAAGGTGACGACTGGCCGTGCGAAAGGTCTGCCTGACTCACATTATGACAACGTAAGAACATAGGAACATATCTCAGGTGATATACAGGGTGTAACATCAATGAGAATCTTTTTATTTCCTTTTCCTACTCCTTTGAATTGTTCTGAAAGTGGCTGATAATATCAGTTCCAAATTAATTTTGAAAATAATTATTTTGAAGTGTAATGGAACTCGGTCTCACTTGATAATGTTTTATCACTCAAACTCACTTGAAAATCTCTTTCCTTCTTTGTGTCTCCGCAATTTTTCTCCCACGAATGCGATTAGTTGTCGCTGAAGTATTACCTTCTTTATGATATTTAATAATCCTTTCTCTCAAATCACAGGAGCAGCAGAAGCTGTTTATAATTGTTCATAATAATACTGTTAAATCAATGCCACATTTGCTTCACACTTTCCTTTGTTGGATATTACAGCTCATGGTTTTGCTTCATTACAATCAATAAGTAGAATAACCACAGCATGCTTCAGAATTGCTCTTCCCGCTGCATGGTTGTACGGCAGCAGATTTTATTTCTCCCAACTAACCCGTCCCTTCCATTCTGAGTCTCCCTCAAGTTTCTCTTCGGAGCCAGTTGTGCCCTTTTTGGAGTTTTTCTTTCTCTCTCGCTCTGCAACCTGCCAGGACAATCATGACTCGAGTTTCCCCTGGGGTGCTCTTGTACTCAATCCTCTTGAAATACACATCAACTAATGATTTGCCTCCCTAGTTTGTTAACTTCAGGAGGAAATCCAAATCTGCACAGGACTAGAAGGTTCATTGGTCGAGTGGGTGTATTCAGGCGACGTGGGCTCGTGGGCCGGAAGGGCCTGTTACTGTGCTGTGTCTCTAAATTATTAAAAAAATATAAATTAATTTTTTCCATTACATATGGAAAGCCTTCTTTCCTATTATTTGTACAAAATTCCCAGCTCTCCCTTCCAAAGGAGGTTATATGTTACATAGACATGCAGTGTGTTTGCATTTGTTATCTTTGCAATACTGTTTAAATCATAAAAAATATATTTTAAACACACACACGTCTGCCGGAAGCTCATTCCACATCCCCACCACCCTCTGCGTAAAGAAATTTCCCCTCATGTTCCCCTTATAATTTTCCCTCTTCAATCTTAAACCATGTCCTCTAGTTTGAATCTCCCCCACTCTTAATTGAAAAAGCCTATCCACATTTACTCTGTCTGTCCCTTTTAAAATCTTAAACACCTCCATCAAGTCTCCTCTCAATCTTCTACGCTCCAGAGAAAAAAGCCCCAGTCTGCACAACCTTTCCCTTTAACTCAGACCCTGAAATCCTGTCAACATTCTCATGAACCTTCTCTGCACTCTCTCTATTTTGTTTATATCTTTCCTATAATTTGGTGACCAAAACTGTACACAGTACTCCAAATTTGGCCTCACCAATGCCTTGTACAATTTCATCATAACCTCCCTACTCTTGAATTCAATACTCCGACTTATGAAGGCCAACATTCCAAATGCCTTCTTCACCACACCATCTACCTGAGTATCAGCCTTGAGGGTACTATTTACCATAACTCCTAAATCCCTTTGTTGCTCTGCACTCCTCAATTGTCTACCATTCAATGTATATGACCTATTTAAATTTGTCTTTCCCAAATGCAGCACCTCACATTTATCTGTATTAAATTCCATCAGCCATTTCTCAGCCCACACCTCCAGCCTTCCTAAATCACCTTTTAATCTACGGTAATCTACCTCACTGTCCACAACACCACCAATCTTTGTGTCATCCGCAAACTTGCTTATCCAATTTTCTACCCCTACATCCAGATCGTTAATATATATAACAAATAATAGTGGACCCAGGACCAAACCCTGAGGAACTCCACTAGTCACCGGCCTCCAATTGGACAAACAATTTTCTACCACTACTCTCTGACACCTTCCATCCAACCACTGCTGAATCCATTTCACTACCTCCTTATTTATACCTAATGCTTCCACCTTTTTTCCTAACCTCCTGTGGGGAACTTTGTCAAAAGCTTTACTAAAGTCCAAATAGACAACATCCACAGCTTTCCCTTCATCAACCTTTTTTGTAACCCCCTCGAAGAACTCAATCAGGTTTGTCAAGCATGATCTACCCCTGACAAAACCATGCTGATTACTCCCTATCAATCCCTGTACCTCCAAAAATTTGTAAATAGCATCCCTCAGAACACTTTCCATCAACTTGCCCACCACAGACGTCAGACTTACAGGCCTATAATTCCCAGGTTTGCATTTGGACCCTTTCTTAAACAGAGGAACCACATGCGCCACCCTCCAATCCTTTGGTACCACCCCCGTGGCCAGTGACATCCTAAATATCTCTGTTAATGGCCCCACTAACTGTCCACTAGCCTCCCTGAGTGTCCTAGGGAATATTTTGTCCAGTCCAGGAGATTTATCCACCTTTATCTTTTTTAACACAGCCATCACTACCTCCTCGGTTATCCTTATATGCTTCATGACCTCCCCACTATTTTTCTTTACTTCAACTGGTTCAACATTTTTTTCCCTAGTGAATACCGAGGCAAAGAAATCATTCAAAATTTCCCCCATTTCCTCAGGCTTCTCACTCAGCCTACCATCGCTATCTACAAGGGGTCCAATTTTATCTCTCACTAATCTTTTACTTTTAATGTACTTATAGAAACCCTTTGGATTTATTTCTGCTCTGTCAGCCAAAGCCTCTTCATGCCTTTTTTTGGCCTTTCTAATTTCTTTCTTAAGGTTCCTTCTACACTCCTTGTAGTCCTCCTTCAACTTCTCAGCTCCCTGCTCTTTATACCTCTTTTTCTCTTAACCAAATTTCCAATATTCCTCGAAAACCAAGCCTCCCTATGACTTCCAGCCTTTCCTTTGATCCAGACTGGGACATAACTACTCTGTACCCTCAAAATTTCTTTTTTGAATATCCTCCATTTTTCATTAACATCCTTATCTGAAAATATCCTGTCCCACTCAATACTCCCCAAATCCCTTCTTATTCCTACAAAATTTGCTCTTTTCCAATCCAGAACCTCAACTTTAGGCCTCTCCTTGCTCTTCCTTAATACTACCCTAAAACTAACAGAATTATGATCACTAGACCCAATTGGTTCTCCAACATTAATGTTCGCTACCTGATCTAGCTCGTTCCCTAACAGGAGATCCAGTATTACACCATCCCGAGTCGGTTCTTCTACTAACTGATTTAGAAAACAATCCTCAACACATTTAACGAACTCCAGCCCATCCAGCCCTCTAACCGTATGGGTATCCCAATCAATGTGTGGGAAGTTAAAATCTCCCATGATCACTACCCTATGATTTTTACACATATACGTTATCTCCCTTCAAATTTGTTCCTCTAATTCCCTTGGCCCATTTGGTGGTCTGTAATACACCCCTATTAGCACCCACTTGCCTCCTCCACCCCTTAATTCCATCCAAACAGCCTCACTGGTCGATCCCTCCATACCATCCTGCCACCTCACGGCAGTAATGTCCTCCCTAACAAGCAGAGCAACTCCTCCTCCTTTTTTATCCCCTGACCTATCACATCTAAAACAAATGTATCCCGGAACATTAAGTTGCCAGTCCTGCCCCTCCTGTAGCCAGGTCTCACTAATTGCCACAATATCGTGACCCCAAGTATCTATCCATGCTCTCAGCTCATCTACCTTGTTCACTATGCTTCTTGCATTAAAATATATGCATCTCAGAGAATGACCCTCACATATATTCTCTTTTTTACCTTCTACCCTAATCTCCAACCTACCTTTCTTATCTTTTTTATTCCTAGCTAGGTGACCATACTCCCTGGACACTGCTCTAACCCTCTGTTCCCCACCCCCCTCCCAAACTAGTTTAAACCTACCCCCACAGCTCTAGCAAATCTACTTGCCAGCACATTGGTCCCCCTCCAGTTCAAGTGGAGTCCGTCCCTCTTGTACAGGTCCGACCTTCCCCAGAAGAGATCCCAATGATCCAGAAATCTTATCCCTTGCCCCCTGCACCATCTCTTTAGCCACGCATTCATCCTCCACATCCTCTTATTTCTACCCTCACTAGCTCGTGGCACGGGCAGCAATCCAGAGATTACTACCTTGGAGGTCCTGTTTTTTAACCTCCTACCTAATTCTACATAATCCTGTTTCAGGACCTCATCCCCACTTCTAACTAAGTCATTGGTCCCCACATGGACCACGACTTCTGGCTGTTCTCCTTCCCCTTGCAGAATGCTATGGACTCGATCAGAGGTATCCCTGACCCTGGCACCAGGGAGGCAACAGACCAACCTGGATCCCCGATCTCATCCCACAAACCTCCTATCTGTCCCTCTGACTAATGAGTCCCCAACTACAAGAATCCTATTCTTATCCTTCTTTCCCTTCTGAACCTCAGGGGCAGCCCCTGTGCCAGGTACCTGACCCCCACGACTCATCCCTGATAGTCTGTTCCCCCCAGCAGTATCCAAAGCCGAATACATGTTGCTGAGGGGCACTTCCATAGGGGTACTCTGCACTGGCGCTCTCCCTCCTTTCCTCACAGTCACCCAATTCCCTGACTCCTGCCTTCTTGGGGTGACTGTCTCCCTGTAACTCCTCTCTATCACTGCCTCTGCTTCCCTTATGATCCTCAGTTCATCCAATTGCAGCTCAAGCTCCCTAACACGGTCACTCATTATATGCAATAGGATGCACCTTTTGCAGGTGTAGTCATCAGGAACAGCTGTGCAGTCTCTGACTTCCCACATCCCACAATTGGAGCACTTAACTACCCCAACTGACTCCATTTCCTCCTTTCTTACTATAATACCCTTTACTAATAAGCTCCTTCTTAGCCTCTGCTCACCGAAGTCCCACTCACTCACTGCGCCGCTCCTCGCTGGCCGCTCCCCCCTTTTCTACTCCTTTTATTTGCCCCTTACCAATTAACCCCAATTAACTCCCGGCTCCTCCTCCTCCTCTCACCCAACATCAGGCACTGACTCACTGTCTCCTCCGACCCCGAGTCTGACCTGACTGAGCCCAAGTCCCGGTAAGTGCAGCTTTTATTTTACTCACTCTCTGTTGCTGTCTCTTGGCTCCTCCTCCTCTCACCCGACAACAAGCACTGACTCACTGTCTCCCCCGAGTGACCTATGACCCTGTTCTCCTTTGGAATGGTCTCACTAACTACAAGTCCCATGATTGTTGACTGTGGTGAGGCACCAGCAATATGTCTTAAAGCTCAGGTCGATCCCTCCGTGTTCATGCTCCTGTCAATCCCCAACCTCTTTCAGTCGTCATCAGACCTTTGCAATCTCTGAATGCCATCATTCCTCGCACCAAGTTCAAGTGCAGGCGTGGTTAGCATGGCGGTTAGCACAACACTATTACAGCACCGGTGAGCTGAGTTTGATTCCGGCACTACCTTTAAGGATAGAAATTCGCGACAGTGAAAATTTAACATATTTTAGGTCCTGGCATGAAACTTTGTTCAATAAAAGTGAAGAGTGGGCCTTGATGATCAGCTATGTGCTCACCTAACATTCCGTTGGGGGGGATTGTTTTACACCTACTTGAATGAAATGAGGTTGTGTGGTCCATTGCTTGATCACTCAAACCACCAGATAATGACCACTTCAATCTCCAGAGTTTAACCACTCTAACCAACAGATCTTGACTACTCTAACCACCAGATCTTGACCACTTCAATCTCCAGAGTTTAACCACTCTAACCAACAGATCTTGACTACTCTAACCAACAGATCTTGACTACTCTAACCAACAGATCTTGACTACTCTAACCAACAGATCTTGGCCACTCTATCCACCAGATCTTGACCACTCTAACCACCAGATCTTGACCACTCTAACCAACAGATCTTGACCACTTTAACTAACAGATCTTGACCACTCTAACCTACAGATCTTGGCCACTCTAACCACCAGATCTTGGCCACACTAACCACCAGATCTTGGCCACTCTAACCACCAGATCTTGGCCACTCTAACCACCAGATCTTGGCCTATTCTAATCACCAGATCTTGATCACTCAAACCACCAGATTCAAATACCCAAATGTGCAATCCTTGTTGCTATTGATTGAGGAAGGAAGAGGGTAAAATCCTTCATATCACAACCATGAGATCCTGTACATCTACCTGAGTATGTCAAATGGATGCTTAGAGCCCCTATTTCATCTGCCACCTAAAAGATAATGCACTAGTGTGGGGGCATTGCTTATGGACAACTTCCGTATTCAGAACTAATCTCTGCTATTAAAACAGGAACATACCATATATGCTGGCGTATAAGACCGTCTTTGAACGTTAAAAATGTCACCCCAAAACCAGGGTCATCTTACATGCCAAGTATAAAATCTAAACCTTAACAGTGAAGACACTGCGCTCCGCATGCGAGGTCTATCTGCCCAGTCCGACTGCCATTGGGATCTGTACTAGATTTAAACAGCCTGTTAAAGGATATGATGGTGGTTTATTTTAAAATATGCTAATAAAATGTAAACATTTACTGGATAATATGCTTTTAAAATATTGTGAATCAGTATATTAAATGTGTCCAACAGCATCACTCCACGGATCAACAGTATGTGCCAGACTTGGGGTAGTCTTTCACCATGAGTATAGCTCACAATGTACATTTTAGGTGAAAATTCAGGGGGATTGTCTTATACATATGTTGTCTTATACAGTGGCATATACGGTACATATTCTTTGGATCAAAGCAACATTACAAAGAGAGGGGTCCTTAAAGTATGAATATATGCACAAAATAAACAATAAAGACAGCACAGAAACAGACCCTTTGACCCTCCCTCCCACCCCCCCCTCCCCCCAACCATCTCCATGCTGACCACCAAATACCCATCTATACTACTTGGTCCATGCCGCGGTGATTCAAGAACTTGTCTAGATACTTTTTAAATATTGTGAGAGCTGCTATCATCTCCTGAAGCCATGCATTCCAGATTCTAGCCATCCTCTGGCTGAGAAATATCCTCCTCACATCCCCTCTCAACCTTTCATTCCTCACCTTCAACCAATGCCGATTAAAAAACCTCTGCTATGGGAAATGGTTTCCTCTGCCCTCGCCTCTCCATGCGCCTCAAGTGTTTCAGGTGATCCCTGTGACGCGCCGTGGTAGCAGCAAGCAGACACAAAACTCAAAAGGCTGTATGTACCACAGGCTCTATTCTGCTAAAAGTCTGAACACCAGTTCATGCTTTGGTGGCTCCCATGTGATTGGCTCAGGAGAGGCCGGCTCAGGCCTATATTCGGGTCGGCTGATTGACAGCCGGCCAGGTGGAGTCAGCCCCCAGGTGATCCTTCTGCAGGTACAGAGATTGCTCCCTGCAGTAGGCTAGTGGTTGTATCACCACATTTATCCCTTTCTTAAAATTGTCCTGAGTAACAGTGCCGGACCGTATTTACAGATTATTTACAGGTTTAGACGGTCGGGCGGCCGTCAGAGACTCTGTGACCGTTGCAGGGTTGGTTCCTGGTCAAAGGTCGGTGATGGTGTGGTGGGTGCCTGAGGGCTAGTCGGGTCCAGTGTGGTTGGAGCGGGCACCGGGCGGGCAGTGTAGCGTATGTCCGTGATGGTGTGGTGGGGTCGGCATAGATTGGCAGGAGAGGAAATCGCTGGAGGGATGGGGGGAGTGGTTCGGCCCCAGGGTCCTGGGTGGTCCAAGGATGCCTGTGGTGGGGAAATTGCATCGGATCGACATGGTGTTGGGGTGGTGGTGGTGCTCCTGCTGGTGCCAGATCTCTGGTCGAGATGGTGTCTTCACGGCCACTGGGGTACCTGATGTAGGCGTAGTTGTGGTTAGCATGAAGGAGGAGCACCTGCTTGACCAGTGGGTCGGCCTGGTGGGCCTGTACATGTTTGCACAGGAGCATCAGTCTCGGAGATGTGAGCCATGCTTGGGAGAGAGGTTCCAGTCACCAATTTCCTGGGGAATGAAAACAAGCATTCCTGAGGGGTCTGATTTGTAGCCATGCACAAGAGAGATCGCCCCCTGCAGTAGGCTAGTGGTCATATCACCACAATCCCTTAATCCATTTCCCACCCCACCTCCTTTGTGTAAATGTGGACGCCTCGAGCTCCTCCAGCATTTCTGTGTTTTTCTACTACAATGGTAGCATCTGAGACATTTGTGTCTTTCTCACCTCATGTTTTGCTCAGTGCATTTCATTGTTTGGCGAGATTGTTTTACACCTATTTTAATGAAATGAGGGAAGTGTTGCAGCATTTTCTGATTGACGGCAGTTAAAAAAAAAATCCAGACTCTACCTGGAGAGAAAAAGTTATTTTGTGCATGTACATCTGCAAGTTTGAATGGGCTGGTGGGAGTATTTTGTACCAACTGCCAATATATTAGCATGCAAATAAATTAAATATATTGCACAGATTGAGTAACGGACACTTCTGCGATTATAAGGCTTGGAAAATTGCCAAGGACATTGTGAACGATAGGGGTTTACAAATTGGATTGTAACATTAGTTTAACCTGGCAGTTATCTTCCCATGTACAGGCCAATTAGTGGGAAGAAGTTTTTTTTAAATTATCCGGGTAGGCAAACCATCTTGGAGGTGGATTGCCAACCCATGTACATGCATCATGTAGCTGCTGCTGGGCAATTTGTAGGCGATCGTGGCTGCCCAGGTAGAAAATTACATCAACACTTGTGTACAATGATTGTCTCTCTTACCCATAATCCCCCCATGCCGCTGGAGTGCCAGAGAAGTTCCAGCAGCATGGGGGATTATGGGTAAGAGGACAGCCATTGCTCTTGCTCCAACTCCACTCCTCGCTGTCCCACTCTGCTCCTTGCTGGCCTGACAGCGTCCCCCATTATTCCAACAGCGTTTCCCCCCCCCACCCCCCCCGACCCTGACAGCATTCCCTCCCGCCCCACTGGCCCCAACTCCGCAGTCCTCCACCAGCCCTGACAGGGTTCACCCTTGGTCCCAACAGTGTTCTGATCCTGCGCCCGCCCCAGCCACTTACCTTTTAGAGGCCAACCTGGGTAACAAGGGGGGTTTCCTGCGGGGCCTCCAGCAACATGGGGAGTGCGTGCCACGTCACTCACCGCGCCACCGAAGGGACAGGAGTGCATTTAAATTGCCCAGTTGCCATTCGACCAGACAATTTAGGGTCCAATGTGTAAGGCCCGCTACACGGGAAGGATACATGGATCCAGAGCAGCCGCAGTTTGTAAATACCTAAGTGTTTCCTGTCAGTTTCTGTAATTTAGTGAAGGTCTCAGGTTATTGAGAAAACAAAGAGGAGTTTCTCAACAATTAGCCTTCTGAGAAATTGTTCATTATCTCAATGACCAGCTGGTGGTTTTTCCATAGCTTGGCAATTGATCTTTTATTAGGTTGAGCTATTAATCACTATTAATTTTTTTTTAGTGCCTAATGCTCTTCTGGGTGAAGGACAAACAACCTGTGGAGTTATTGACAATGATTTCCACTTAAGTCCACAACCAAATAAATAAAGAATACCCATGGAAACTCTTTACTGACAATGGCGGATTCGAACCCACATCACTGGCACTGCAATAGCGTTGTGCAAGCTGCTACACTAACTGTGCCAAACTGCTCCAGCTATGTAACACTGCTGTGGCCTGAATAATTTTATGACTTGGTAGTTTCTTATGACTTTATAGGCCATTCAGCTCACCGAGTCTATGCCAGCTCGGTTCCATTCTCCTAATTATTTCTATACAAAGGCCTATTAAATGACCCCCAATTCCATTCGCCACCACAAAAGTCAATGGCCCAACCAAGCCAATGTCTTTGGGATGTCAGACGAAACTGGAGCTGTTGGGCAGAAACCCGGTTGGTCGTAGATTGAATATCAATCTCCTCATAGACGGCACGCGTGGTCAGGATCAAACCCAGATCACTGGAAATGTGAGTATGCATGAGGAGGGTGAAGAATATTTTCTTCCTTCCTTCACTATCACTCTCCCTCTGAAGGTATGACCCTTGGAGGGCAATACTTCTAGTGGTATGGTTTCAAATTCTTAATTTTTAAAAAGCCTAGAGTCCCATCCGTTGATGCGCAGAAGTTGAAATTGTTTGAATGTCCTGAATGTGAGTTTGCCTGTGCTACTTTGTTCCCAAGGTGAAGCCTATTTGGATCAATAGAAGTGAATTGTAGAACATGGCAGCTTCAAAAAATAATTGGGGTTTGTGGCCAGGATGACTTCTAGATAGAGACACACACACACACTCACAAACACACACAAATACAAGCAATATGCACACACAAACTCAAACATATGCACATTGACACACCCACACAAAAAATGCACACACAGATGCGCACGTGCACACACACACACACACACACACACACACACACACACACACACACACACACACACAAATACATGTGCTAGTTCACATTCACGCACATGAAAACTCAGCATTTCATCAAATGCACACATTTCCTATATTACAACACACGAGATCATTCAACCCATTGAATCTATGCTATCTTTCTGAGCAAATGCGTTTATTGATTTTCACTTTACCCTATTGTCCCTGCATTCCTATCAACTCTACAACCACTCCCCACCCCAATTCCAGATTCTACCAATCTCTGCACAAGGGGCAATTTACACCAACCAATTAACATACCAACCCATTCTAATATGTGATGTGGGAGGAAACCAGAGCAGTCGGAGGAAACCCAAGTGGTCACAAGGAGGATGTGGAAACTTCATGCTGGAGGGTTGAGATTGACCCTAGAACCATGGCAATGTGAGGTAGCGGCCCCCATCCCTCCATATAAGGGCACAAAGGCGCATTGTTATTCATCTTGCCTTGCTTGGCCATCCTCCTTCATACCTTGGTCCCCATCTCTCAGTCTACCCCCACACCTTACCTCTTCCCTTCCTCAATCTCTATTCCTCTCGGCTGCTCCCCCCCCCCTCACTCATCGTCATCCTCTTACCTCTTAGTCCTGTTCCCTTTTTTAATTTTCTTTTTATGATTCCTGCATTCTCCTCCCCTGTAAACCTCTACCCCCACCCCATCCCCAGTTCCAGCTTCCTCCACTCTCCAACCCACCCTCTCGCCAAGCAAGATTCCCACCCACCTCAGTCCACTCTCCACAGGGCTGCTCGATGATTGTCAATCACTCATGATGTTAACGTGGACCTGAGGTGGCTTGAAAGAAAACACGAATACAGCTGCAAAAGCAAATATTTAATCACTTTGCAAAATGTGAGAACTTTGTTACAGCAGCTTGTCTTACCCCAAGAGAGTCTGCCTCGTCATTCACAAGTTGTATATTTATATTTCCAGTCCTCCAGAATATTCAAACAGACTTTTCCATATAAGTACAGAATTTTCTTGGGATTCGTTAACCAGTGTCCTTTACCCAAGGGTTAATAGTTTTTCACTGCCTTAGCCCAATATGGAGTTGTTGCTTTTTAATCCTAATGAATTATCAAAACATGGAATGTTCTCTGCCCTATTATTTTGGTTACTACTTTAAGACTTACATTCTCAGGGATCGAGGAACAGTCCATGCAGAATATTGACTACTGCCTTCAGAAGTCTTCATGAATACAAAGGGTACACTGTGCGATGCAAACCACGGCAAAGATGGTATGCTTTGGATCTTGGACAGTTCCTTTACGTCTCCACAATTCACTCTTGCTATCTCTGATACAGGTTCATCTGACCACAAGACTCTTTTTTTTTTCAGAATTCTGCAGGCTTTTTTAAAGACCTTGGCAAACTGTAATCTGGCCATCCTAACTAGTAGTTTGCATTTTGTAGCCTCTGTATGTATTTTCATGAAGTCTTCTGTGGACAGTAGCCATTGAAATATCCACACCTGCCCTCTGATCTGTCAGAGATCAATATGATGAGAATTTTTGTGAAATAGGCAGTGGAGGTCTTCATTGGAATATCAGACCCTTTATGATTACCGAGCTCACCAGTACGCTCTTTCTTCTTAATAATGTCCCAAACCGTTGATTTTGGTAATTGGGTGATGTCTCTTACTGTTTTATTCTTGTTTTTCAGCTTCATGATAGTTTGATTGACTTTCATTGTCACAACCCTTATCCTCATGTCGAAAAATTGCAACAGCAGACTCCGAAGTGAAAAAGCAGACAGGTGCCTGAATAACAAGGGTGGGGAAAGGAAGGAAGGGGCCGAGCGAGGAGCACTGACTCACAGACATAGGTAAGATAGGAGAAGAAAGGTGAGAATTGTTTGGGTGAGGGGGTGGGTGCAGGTCTGCCGCAAAGGAGACAGAGGAGAACGCAAAGAGAGAGAGAGAAAGAAAAAGACAGAGATGGAGAGAGACAGAGCTAGAGGAAAGGAGAAATAGGGATAGATAGGGGGAGGAATAAAAGGACATGGAGTAAGGGTGAAGGGTGAAAAATTTAAAGGGCACATGAGGGGATCTTCACGCAAGCAGTGGTGAGAATGTCAGCTGAATTCATAAATGCAGGCTCACTTTTGACAGTTAAGTCAAATTTGGATGGGTACATGGATGGGAGGGGTATGGAGGGATGTAGTGCGGGTGTAGGTCAGTGGGACTGGGCAGAAAAATAGTTTGACAGGACGAGAAGGGCTGAAGGGCCAGTTTCTGTGCTGCCGTGTTCTCGGTTCGGTAGTTCTAGCTGCAGATTTTCTTGTTCAGCTGCAGCTTTCCGTGGCTTACTGTGGGAGTTGCATTTCTCATGAACGTCCTGATTCGAAATATTCATCCACTCCTGTCTGCGGCAGTTCATCGAACAGCTCTGCGCGCCAGTTTTCTTCCAGATGCTCTGCTTTAATCTCTTTTTATCTCTTTCATTGATCGATGGCCCTGGTTTCTGAAGTCATAGGCATTATTTTGCAAGATTTTCCAGTTTGTGGTGACTGCACTGAAGTCACTGTAAAAAATATCTAGAGGCCTTTCTGGGACAAGTCAGTGTATAAGCTCATGGAGACATTGATGATTATTCGCACAAGTTGATGTGTCATTAATTTTGCAGGTACACATACGCACACACAAACACACACACACACACACACACACACACACACAAAAGCACTAACACATATACACACACAAACATGTCCATAGACATACACACACATAGACATACACATAAACATACACGTACAGACACACAAAAACACAGAAACACATGCACACACACATACACATACAAACACAAATAAACTGCACACAAACACACACACTCCCCTTCTCTTACACAGACACACACACAGAAAGACACACATATATACACACACAAGCACTGACACACATATACACACACAAAGACATACACATACACATACGCATACAGATACACACACAACCACAATCACACACACATGCAAACACACATACACATGCAAACACAAACACATACACACAGACACATAAACACACACACACACACACACACACACACACACACACACACACACACACACACACACACACACACACACACACACACACACACCTACTTGGAGTATTTCTTTTCAAATGCTGCATGCAGTTAGGTAGATCAGCTGAACTCTGCCCTTCTCTAATTGTATTTGTAGAGCACATGGAGCAAGGTGCTTATTGTTGACTTTCAATATCAATATTCCAAGACAAAACTCAGAGTGTATAAAAGGGTCTTTGCCGATTGTTGTGGATGATTCAATCAATCAAAATCTCCAGTGAGCACAGCAAGACTGCTGTAAGCTCACCCTGCAATGCTCTCCTCCTCAGGCATTCTAATTTCCTTGCAAGCATCTAAGAAGCTTATCATTCCAAATACTGCTTTGCTCTTTTCCAGGCGATCTAATACATTTCACATCAATTTTATCACTTGAAGATCAAACAAGTATGAATGCCAGTTTGCATAATCCTTGGATTTATATTATGTATGGAGTCCAAACCAGCAACAAGCAATTGGTAAGAAATAGCCTGTGAATCTCACTTATGGTAATCCTGGGAATCCTGGGAATGGATTTTGTGGTAAACTTTTTTTATTGCAAGAATAAACTTTCTTCATAAAATGTATTCATCCTTGGTTAGTAAAGGATGGAAGGCCAATTATCTTTGTGAAATGTATTGCAATTTAGATTTACCACCCTCTGATTTTCCCATCTATTTAATTCACGCAGTGGAGGCAACCTCAGTAAATATATTTAAGAGAAGAATGGATAGATTTTTACATAGTGGGGGAATTAAGGGATATGGGGAAATGGAAGGTAGGTGGAGATACGATCTCATTGAATGTCGGAGCAGGCTCGACAGGCCGAATTGCCAACTCCTGCTCCTATTTCTTATGCAGTTGAAAGAAACAACACAGAAGCAGGCCCTTAGCTCACCAAGTCCATGCTGACTAATGCTGCTTCATCTGGTTCAGCGTGGTTGGCATAGGGGTGGCACGGTTGGCGTAGGGCAGTGCGGTTGGTTTAGCACAACCGTTACAGCGCCAGCTATGGGGAATGGGTTTCTAATCCAGCACTGTCTATAAGAAGTTTGTAAGTTCTCCTTGTGTCTGCGTGGGTTTTCCCCGGGAGTTCCAGTTTCCTCCCACCATTTGAACTGTACCAGAGTGTTATAGGTTAATTGGGTGTAATTGGGTGGCACAGGCTCGTGGGCCAAAATTGCCTGTTACTGTGCTGTAGGTCTAAAAAAAAGAACATTTAGATCATAATAAAGTAATAAAGTTTAAATATGTTGCTGCAAAAACTGATATGAATCTTGAAGAAAAAAAGCACAGTGCCTGTTAGTGAGTTCAAAATTCCATCTGTAGCATGAGCTGAAAATTTTATCCAAAAGGTTGACTGACCACTTCTCCCCATGAATGCATCCTGAGTGAAACACAAAAGTCTACAGATGCTGTGATTGTAATTAAAAACATACGGAAATGTTGTAGGAACTCAGCGGTCTCGCAGCATCCATGGGAGGTAAAGATATATTACCGACATTTCGGACCTGAGCCCTTCTTCAAGGTATAAGCTATCTGAATAATGGGAGGGGGGAGGAGTCCAGATGAACAGCCAATAGGTGTTCATTGGACATGATCAGAGGAAAGGTGAGAAATGATTTTGGCTCTGTGAAAGGAAATAGAGGGCAAAGGGAAGAGAGAGAGCTGGAGGAAAGGCAACAGGTAGAAGGAGAATGGGGGTGGGTTTAACAGAAACTGCAGGTTGATGTTAATGCCATCTGGTTGGCGGAGGGGGGGGTTGCCCAATACCATCAATAAGAAGGTCAAAATCAGGACTGACAGCTTCTTCCTGTAGGCTGTGAGACTAATGAACCATTAAATCATCCCAAATATTTATATACACCTATACACTTTTGTAATAGTCGAATTATTTGGACCAATTTTTCGGGTCAAATGTAGGAGAGATGACATTTACACGGGTCACACTTTTGAGGAGCTAAAATTCACACAAAAATCCATATACTTAATAGTTGGGGACCAATTTTTCAGGCCAAAAATGGGGAGGGGTACTACTTTTGACCACAGTAAGTATCTACATCGTTCAAGGGCGTTGGGAGCTCAGACGGCTGGGACCGGGTGGTAAGTCCACATTCAGGGCTTTGGGAGCTCAGATGGGTGGGAACCCAGAGCCTAGGAGATTGGGAGCACTGGTGTTCGGGCGGCTGAGATCAAGATCTGGGAGCCCTGGTAGGCAGGCAGCCGGGTTGAGGATCCATGGTTGGGGCATCGGAAGCTCAGATGTGTGGGCGGTTGGGGCATCAGGAACTCCGGTGGGTGGGTATTCGAGGCAAGTAACTGGGGATGTCATGTGGAATTTGTATAAGGCATTGGTAAGGCCAAATTTGGACTATTGGTCACCAAATTATAGGAAGGACATCAACAGAATAGAGAGAGAGTGCAGAGGAGATTTACAAGAATGTTGCCTGGAAGGAGGAAACCAGACCACCCAGAGGAAATGCATGCAGACATGGTGAGAACATACAAACTCCTTACATAGACCGGTGGATTCGGACCTGGGTCACTGGTGCTGTAATAGCATTGCACTAACCGCTACACTAATTGTTCTGACCCAGAATCGGAAAGAATGACCTTGCAGAGATTCACAGGAATTGTATTGGGGTGTAATAAACAGAATAATCGGCATGGCGACACATGAATATTAAGAAAGAAATGTACTACTTGCATTATTGTTCCTGTTCATACTTTTTGGCAAATAAAATTTATCTGAAAGAAGCACATCACTGGAGTTTGTAAGTGGATGGGACTCAGAACCCTGGGAGCAAAGTACAACACCACCCACCACATTAGATATTTTAATCTCTCATCCTCAAATAAAGATACAGGAAAACCCCCGTTTTCTGGAATTCAAGCAACTGGAAAAAAAAATCACGGAAAATAAGTTGGCAAAAAATATGAAGGTTTAAAATTGGCACCTCCTCGCGGTTAGTTCGCAAGTCACGCCACACGTAATCTCAAGCAATCGGTAAATTTACTTGTCCGGTGTCTACCAACCCCCATTGGTGCCGGATACTGGGTTTTTTTTTCTGTATATCGCCCATCGTGTATTGTGTTCCTAAGGTTGGGGTCTTGTTCAATCAGCGAGATGCTTTCAATTCAAGTGATCTTGGTGGTAAATCATTCTTGATAACATTAGTGCATAGGCATCCATTATATTAGCAGAGGTATTATTAGTTCATGTAAATATTGCTAGAAAATATTGAGAATTGGAAGTCATTAATTCATGGAGACACAAGAGACTGCAGTAAATGGAATCTGGAGCAATAAACAAATGGAAATCAGTCAGCTTGTGTGGAGGGAAACAACGAGCCAATGTTTGGGGACGAGACCCTTCATCAAGTGGGATAGAGTTCAGGTGCTGGTGAAAAATCTTGACCCGAAAGGTCAGCGTTTCCTTACCCCCTTCACAGTTTTTGCCTGACCTGCTGACTTTATCCTGCAACTCATTTGTTTGCTGGTGATGAGTCTAAATTGCCTCTCTCCTGGGAACTGTAGGTTACAAATATGTACCTACATCAATGCAAAACTACTTTAAAATATATATTTTTTTACACTTTTAAATTTGGAGATACAGCACAGTAACAAGCCCTGCTGGTTACTAAGCCACCCAACTCCACCCATGGGACCAATTAACCCTCAAACCTACAACATCTTTGGAACATGGCCAAGTAAGTGAAGTTAAACATTAGATCTGCAGAAGAAAAAAAGATTGCAGGCAGGTGGGGCTAGTGTGGGTGGGACGTATTGGTTGGCATGGGAAAGTTGGGCATTTGGCCTGTTGGAGGTCCTTGACTGTATCGTTGCAGTGACCTAGTTACGGTTTGTACTTGTACAAACTTGAACTTGAACTGGACGAACCTCAACTTCTGATAAATCTGTCTGATTAAACAGCGAAAGCTATCACTTTTGGATCAATATTTTTCTTTTAAAGTAAAATTGAGGGCAGTGTATGCCAGTAAATCCAGGGGCGATATTGGAAGTTGCAAGTGCAGAGGTTAGTGTGAAATCCTGGTTAAATATTTACCCTTTGCAAGATGATTCCTAAGCATTTATCCAGCCAGCTTCTCGATAGTTGGAGCTGACTTTGTGTCAGGTTCAGACTTCAGATACATGTGAAATATTAATGGAAGTGTTTTCTATATAAGCCAGAGGATTGTGAAGAGGATGGGAAGACTGAGGGAAATGTGATGTGACATCTTTGATGAATGGGGAAATAATATCCCTGAACAGGGTAGCTTACTGCCTTTAATGTACATAAATCAGTAAGAATTGTAGAAACAGGAAAAGGTTAATGACATGTCAGACTTCCTCGCGTGAGCTGCATCTCAATAAAGCAGACACGCTGCAGGCTTTGGTGTTTCTGCCTGGTCGGCATCAATTCACACGAGGTGATGTGGCTCGAACAGCAGCTATCACACAGTGAGATGGATGATCTGATTGAACATCCGCCCATGGCTCGTAGATAGCGTGTGGCCGCAAAGCGAAACCGCCCACTTTTTGCCAACAAGCTTGCCCGAAGCTGCAACTGGGTTAAAAAGATTGGGCCTCTGACAAACTCCATGGCCCTCATTGATCATTAGCTTCGAGGTCAGGGATGGGGCGGGGCGGGGGGCTGTGGAAAGATCATTTGTCTGGTTCCTGTGTGCATTGATGAGACACGCAGCTTGGCGGGTGAATGGTGGGTAAACCCTTGGAGAGGTTTATCTTTTAGATGCTGCCCTATACCCACCCCACTTGAACCATGAGGACGTGGCTGAGGAAATGTGATGAAATAAACCTTTGATATCCAGCGTGAATGGTAGTGGACAATTAAGTAGATGATGAGGGGAGCATTTCTCTATCCTTGGCAAAGGTGGGGACAAACACGTGAATACTAAAGCACAGACTGAGGTATTTGCAACCACCTTCAGCCAGACTCCCTCTGTCTTCGGCGAATGATGAGAGGATTGGATTCCACAGAGGCTGCGGGCCTAGTCAATGCTTTGTCTGAAGTACTGAATGCCTGTGCTCTAGACCAGGGCTGGCCAACCTTCTAATTTTTAATTTAGACATACCATTTCAGCCAACAGGCCATCTTGGACCATGAGTGCGTGCCGGGGGTGTAGGCTAATTGAGCGCCATGGACTCGTGGGCTGAAATGGCCTGTACCCATGCTGTATGTCTAAATTAAAAATTAAAAGGTTGGCCACCCCTGCTTCAAGACCAATCTACCCCTCGACATTCCAACACTCGGCAACATTGTGGAAAATTGCCCAAGAAAGGCAAACACAAAAAAATCTAATTGTCCAATTATCACCTTTTGCCTGTCGGCCTGTGCTCCTCTCCCCTATCCATTCTCCCCACCCCCACCCCCACTCAACAGGCCGTTTATTCAGATAGCTGCCTGCTTTCTGCTCATTCCCGAAATGTGGGTTATGTATCTTTACCTCTCATGGACGCTGTGAGACCTGCTGAGTTTCTCCAGCATTATTTTGTTTTTATTGGAATTACACCGTCTGCAGATTTTCATGCTTCATAATCATCTAATTATCCTCAATCTTGAGAAAGAGAGTGGAAGTTTTCAACCACTGTGCTATCAAATGGCAATTAATCTCCAATAACCTACTTACTTCTGCTTGTTTGGGATACTGACTGGCTAACTTTTGTGTAATGGTTGGGGCAATGTTAATAGTGATAGTGACTCAGGTTCAATTCTGACACTGTCTGCAAGGAGTTTGTACGCTCTCTCTGTGACCATTCCTCCATGTGCTCCAGTTTCCTCCCATGTTCCAAGGTTAATTTGGCCACATGGATGTATTTGGGTGGCATGGGCTCGTGGGCTTTAAGGGCTTGTTGCCGTGCTGTATTTAATTAAATTAAGCTTAGCTTCGGATATTATTGCATCCTTGCTCCAAACACAGACCAGAGGGCTGAACTCCGGTTGTAAGATGAGAGTGGTAGTCCTTGAAACTGAATGTAGTGACAAGGAGACTCAGTAAAACTTATCTGAATGGGCATGAAGAAGGAAGATTTTCACTGGTTGGAGTCATACCTGGTGCAAAGGAAGAGAATTGTGGTCGTTGGAGGTCAAGCCTCTCAGTCCCAGGTCATCTGAGCCCGATTCCCTCAGGCTTGTGTATTTTCCTAACACCATCGGCCGCTTCACCACTGACTTCCCTTCCATTTTAAGATGAGATGTTCACATGATTTCAGAATCATCGATTGTACTGTAAAACTCCCAGTATCCAGCACCTATGCAGATTGGTAGATGCCACTACCAAAATGGAAGATGTTTAGCAAAAAAGAAAAAAAAATTCCCTGTTGTGGAATAATTGAACTTATTAGCAAACACCTCTGCATTAATATCAAATCAAAGATTTTGAAAGCAATTCAAAAAATTTCCCCACAGTGTTTGAAAATTTAAATTGAAATTGATGTTGAGCATTCGTGATTTTTTTGACCAGTTGCTTGAATTCCGGATAACAGGGGTTTTACTGTATTTTCAACTCCTCAGAAAGGGTATACACATTCAGCCCTGGGCAAGTAACACTGGACAATGAAGATTTTGCTTCCTGAACAGTTTTGGCTATATTTTATCACCTTAAAAATCACCTTAAAATTTTCCTATCACATACTTTTTTTTTGATTTCCTATCATATTTTAAGTCTACTTCAAGCAGACAAAACCATGAACTGTTGCATGTCATTAAAAATTCATTTTCTGCATTCACACTTGGACTTCTTCCCTGCTGATCTTGGTGCAGTCAGTGATGAACGGTTTCACCAGGATATTGTGATTGTGGAAAAGCGGTATCAGGGCAACTGGAATCCATCCATGCTGGCGACTATTGTTAGATGCTGGCAAGAGAGGTATCAGATACTGAGTACAAATGAAAATCAGCGGCATAACATTTTCAGGTCAGTTGAACTAATACAATGTGTATTGTTATGGCTCCGATCATGGGTCCTCTACCGGCATCACCTACGGCTCCTAGAATGCTTCCACCAGCGTTGTCTCCGCTCCATCCTCAACATTCATTGGAGCGACTTCATCTCCAATATCGAAATACTCGAGATGGCAGAGGCCAACAGCATCGAATCCACGCTGCTGAAGATCCAACTGCGCTGGGTAGGTCACGTCTCCAGAATGGAGGACCATCGCCTTCCCAAGATCGTGTTCTATGGCGAGCTCTCCACTGGCCACAGTGACAGAGGTGCACCAAAGAAGAGGTGCAAGGACTGCCTAAAGAAATCTCTTGGTACCTGCCACATTGACCACCGCCAGTTGGCTGATATCGCCTCAAACCGTGCATCTTGGCGCCTCACAGTTCAGCGGGCAGCAACCTCCTTTGAAGAAGACCCCAGAGCCCACCTCACTGACAAAAGACAAAGGAGGAAAAACCCAACACCCAACCCCAACCAACCAATTTTCCCCTGCAGCCGCTGCAACCGTGTCTGCCTGTCCCGCATCGGACTTGTCAGCCACAAACGAGCCTGCAGCAGACGTGGACATTTACCCCTCCATAAATCTTCGTCCGTGAAGCCAAGCCAAAGAAAAAAAAGAAACATGCTAAATTCTATAAAAGTTAGTTTAATGTTTCTCTAACATCATGAATGATACCGCATATCTGAAATTATCATTGTTTCCACCTTGAAGCTGTCTATTATAATTCTCAATATTTTGCAGGAAACAAATCTTTTGAAAAAAAAATTGTCCAATGTAAGTGGCAAAGAGTACTTGTGCTACAAAATTACTGGACAAAAATGCAGAGTCTAAGCATATTTGATATTCAATAGCATAATCATCACCCAGCCTCCCACCGCTAACCTTGTGAGAGTTACCATTGACTTTAAGTTCATCTTGAGCAACTCCATAAATATTGTGGGTTCAAGGTCAGGTCAGAGGTTGGATACTCTGCAGCAAATAACTCACTGACACCTAAAAGTCTTCCCTCTGTCAATAGTACCAGTTAACATAGTGGTTAGCACAATGCTGTTACAGCACCAGCGCCCCAGTTTGGAATCCAGCGCTGTCTGTAAGGAGTTTGTATGGTCTCCCTGCATCTTCATGAGTTTCTTCTGGGTGCTCCAGTTTCCTCCCATCCTTCAAAACATAATGGATTTGTAAGCTAATTGAGTGGTACAGGCTCATGGGCTGGAAGGGCCTGTTATCATCTAACTATTAAAAATAAAATGATGTCACAAATTAGGGATGTGATGAAACATCTTCCACATGCCTCGCTGAGTCCAACTCCGATAGCGCTCAAGAATAAACCCATTTGCTACTTCCACCACAACACCTGTGCACCTCCTTCCAAGGAGCACTGCAGCTAGTCACCTAGGCCACTCCAACCACAGCTCCAAAATCCCCAAGAAGTGCAGCAGGTTCAAGGTGTGGTACACTGAGGTAGCATCAAGAAAGCACAAAACTCAAAAGACTGTACGCTTTATTCCAGTAAAAGTCTGAACATCAGTTCATGCCTTGGAGTCTCCCGCTCAGGGAGGGCCCAACTCAGGTCTGATTGACAGCTGGCCAGGTGGAGTCAGCCCTTTAGGTGTCTTCCTGCAGGTACAGATATCGCCCCCCTGCAGTCGGCAGGTGGTCGTATCACCACACAAGAGCATTGCCGCATGTACAGAAGAACAGTGAGAAAGTTCGTTTTGAGTGCAATCTAACTTGTCACCTCAAGCACACAATACTGCAATTAAGACCTAGCATGGAGTGTGGAGTACCCGTTACAGAGAGAGATCAGACAGATGAGAACAGTATTAGTTACCTTGGAAGTGTCAGAATAGAGTGGAGCAATTGTCAAAATCGATTTTAAAAAAAATGTAACATATCAAGAAGATGCCCCATCACCATCATCTCAAGATAAATTATGGTTTCACCAGATCTCAAATAGAGAAATAAATATTCTTGACAGTTTTTTTTTTCACATGTCATTAACCCAGGAAGAAGGGGAAATTTACAAAATATTGAAATTGCTTTAATATCTCCCCCAAGAGACTGAAGCTGATTAAATGTTTCTCTGCTGACAACCATACACCTCTCTTCACCTCCCCTCGCCCATTTCCATTCAGGGCTGTACACCACCTCCAGAGAACTCCACCCCCACCCTCAGAACTTCCTACCTGCAGATTCCCTCACAACCCCTCAAGACCAACAGTATTTTATCCAGTTGAAGGATCCTCGCGCCCCCCCTCCCCCCCGCAACCTGTCTCGATGCCCTGATAAATCTCAGCGGTGCCCAGCTCACTGAACGAAGCAATGCCCATCCTTGCATTGACTCAGACCACCGCCCATCAGGTGGGAGGTCAGAGATTGGCAATTCAGGGAGTGATGAGAGAGGACCTCCAATTCAAGAGTTTTCAGACCAGAGACCTAAATAAATCCTCACAGTAGTTCACAGTAGCTCCCATTACATTGGCTATTACCTGGGTTTGAATCCAGTGCTGTGTGCAAGGTGTTTGTACATCTTCCCATGACCTGTGAGGGTTTTCTCCGGGTTTTCAATTGCCTCCACCTTCCAAAATGTATGGTGGTGGTAGATTAATTGGGTGTAATTGGATGGAATGGATTTCATGGGTTGGTTGGGCTTTCTCCAGAGATGAATCATTAAAATTAAAAAAAAAATTTGACACAGTGACAGCAGAATCCCGTACTTTTCACTTGATTGTTTAATAAGCGAGGAAGGGGGGGGGGGGTCAATAAATCATCATTCTGCTTTCTTGGGTTGCTGTAGAAAACAAATTAATTCCATAAAAACATCCAGTGGATCTCTATCTATCACCCTCAACATGGAGCTGTCAGAATTCAAGGGCCAGAACAATTTTATTCATGAGCTACAACTGTATTATGCAAGAGCTGGAGATTATGAATGATCTCCCGGCAACAACTACAAATGTGTCTACCCAGAGAGGCTGGTAAAAATGTTCATGGGCATTGTGAAAGGGCTGAGCCAGGGACGATTGCCAAGGTGGGGGTGGGGGGGGGGGTCATCGGCAGGCATGGACTCCCCCCAAATTAAATGCTGTGCCCCCCCCATACATTAACACTCATTGGCAGGTAGGACCCAGGATCCATTAGCAACACCCCTCCCTCACTGTGCCCCTTTCTAAGACGCTAATGCCCCCCTCTTACACTCGTTCTTAGCAGAACAATTCACAAAGCTACAGATGCAAGTTTCTTGGCTAGTTGTTATAGATTTTTTCATCCTTCTGAGATGATTGAGTTACCGTCATCATCTTCCCTGCACTGTGGCATGAAGACATCAGGTGGGGCTTGAGAGCGGCAGGGAGGGCAACACCTCGTATTCCACCTGGACACTCTTCCTAACCTCATGGCATGAATATTGACCTCTGGTTTCCACTAGTCCCCATCTCCTCCCACCCCCTCTTCCCATCTATCCCAACGTGTCCTTTCCTTTAGCTCTATCTCTCTCTTCCCTTTTCCCTCTATCTCTTTTCCCCCCCAGATCTGCAGAATAGGGTCTACAGAGTTCAGAGAGGGGAATCGGAGGCCACAAATAAAAATTAAAGGGGAAGAGAATTAAGACTGATGAGAGGAAAAATTCTATTGTAGCATGTAGATAGAATCTAGAGACCAATGCTTCTAGATGCTGTAGAGAGTCTGCGGCGTTCAAAAGGGAATTGGATAAATAGTTGGAGAGGAAAATTGCAAGGCTGCAGAGAAGGGTGTTGGGAATGGAATCAGCAATGTACTCTGAATTGTAAATTATTGTGGGCATATCAATTAAAGATGTTGCCTTTGTGTAGTGTGGATGGTGGAGGGTCATGTGGCCCCTCCGTCTGGAACCTGGTGGGAGTGTGGATGGTGAGGATAATGTGGTCTGGTGGGAATATAGATTGCGGAGGCCATGTTGAGCTGTGGCTAGAGGCTCGTCTGAAGTCACCTCACTTGCCAGCAAAGGGTAAGATCTGACCTAAGGTGGGGCTGATGCACGATTGCTCCTCGCAGGTCACGTGGATGGGTCTCGCATACGTAGTCTCTGCACTCTCTTTCTTCGTTTGCTTCTGCTGCGTGATGTGCAGTTATTTGTGCATTATTGCTGTATGTGTGCTCATTAGTTGTGACCATTTCTGCGAGACACGGGCATCTCCAGCTGACTACAATGTGCCCGTCCCCGAGCCTGAGCATCAGGACATCAGGTTCATGTGTATGTACTCATTTAATTGTGCAGTATACTGTGCCAGCTCCCCACCATGACTACCAGCCCCCCCACATCTCCATCGGGCACACAAAACTCAAAACGGTCAACCAGTTTACCTATCTCGGCTGCACCATTTCATCAGATGCAAGGATCGACAATGAGATAGACAACAGACTCGCCAAGGCAAATAGCGCCTTTGGAAGACTACACAAAAGAGTCTGGAAAAACAACCAACTGAAAAACCTCACAAAGATAAGCGTATACAGAGCCATTGTCATACCCACACTCCTGTTCGGCTCCGAATCATGGGTCCTCTACCGGCATCACCTACGGCTCCTAGAACGCTTCCACCAGCGTTGTCTCCGCTCCATCCTCAACATCCATTGGAGCACTTTCATCCCTAACGTCGAAGTACTCGAGATGGCAGAGGTCGACAGCATCGAGTCCACGCTGCTGAAGATCCAGCTGCGCTGGATGGGTCACGTCTCCAGAATGGAGGACCATCGCCTTCCCAAGATCGTGTTATATGGCGAGCTCTCCACTGGCCACCGTGACAGAGGTGCACCAAAGAAATCTCTTGGTGCCTGCCACATTGACCACCGCCAGTGGGCTGATATCGCCTCAAACCGTGCATCTTGGCGCCTCACAGTTTGGCGGGCAGCAACCTCCTTTGAAGAAGACCGCAGAGCCCACCTCACTGACAAAAGACAAAGGAGGAAAAACCCAACACCCAACCCCAACCAACCAATTTTCCCCTGCAGCCGCTGCAACCGTGTCTGCCTGTCCCGCATCGGACTTGTCAGCCACAAACGAGCCTGCAGCTGACGTGGACTTTTACCCCCTCCATAAATCTTCATCCGCGAAGCCAAGCCAAAGATACTGTGCCTATGGTTGGTGGGTACTGAAGAAGTTAAACCCTTGTTTTTGGGTATACTGTGCCTGTGTACTGTGTACATTAGTCTGTGTGCTCCTTTGTGAATTCACCTGTTTGTAAATAAAGACCACTGTTTGCTTTAATTCTCTTTGAACCCATCGAACCTATTCTTGAACACAACACTTTGGCACCTGGAAATTTTGTAGAAGATTTGAAAGTTTTGTTTTCATCCCACTTGGTTGAGTTAAATAGATGCCACATCTATCTGCGCGCTCTTATGTACCGTCAAGTACAATGTTCATTTATGTCCATTCAGTGAACAGAAATATGTCAGCGAATTAATACAAGAAAATTAGGGCAGCACAGTTACCAGAGCGGTTAGTGCAGGGAGCAGATAGTGGAGTTTCACTTAAATTGGTGTGGACTAGAAGGGCCAATATGGTCTGTTTCCGTACTGTAATTGTTATATGGTTATAATGCACAGTAAAGACGAGATAGCGTTTTTCCAGGAATTAAATATTAAGTCATAATACAATAAAGATCCATGATACGCTCGTACACATATGTTCTAGGAATTGAGAAGCTGATAGCTTGGGGGGAAAAAACTGTGGCACAATCTGGACAAGTGGGCCTGAATACTATGGTACCTCCTTCCAGATGGCAGAAGGAAAACAATTTACAAGAGGGGTGTGAGAAATCCTTCACAATGTTTACTGCCTTCCGTGTGCATTGTAGATGTCTGTCATGGAAGGAAGAGAGACCCCAATGATTTTCTCTGGTGACTCCACTATCTTACAGCCCGAGGTGGTGATGATTCCAAACCAGGCGGTGATGCAGTTGCACAGGATGCTGCAACTACCTCTTCCGGAAGGTCATTCCACTCAGCCACCACTCTCTGAGTGAAGAAGCTTCCTCTTGGTTTACTTCTAAAGTTTTACCCCCTAACCCTTAACTTATGGAGGAAGAGCCTATTCACATCTACTTTGTCTATCCCCCCTTGTAATTTTAAATACCTCTATCAAATCACCCCTCAACCTTCTAAATTCCAATGAATAAAGCCCCAGTCTACTCAATCTTTCTTTGTATTCTAGATACTGCAATCCAGGCAACATTCTAGTAAATTTTCTCTGCATCTTCTCCACGTAATGCATTACATTGGTAGTTATAGTATGAACAACAAATAAAGGTGACTTGACCTAAATGGTCACCATTACAGATCCTATCAAATGTGTGGTAAAATTCTGGAACAATCTTCTCCATGAGACTATCTCTTGAAAAATGTTGATGTAAAAGCAAAGAGTGGAGTTGGAAAAGTTCCTGAACCTGAAACATTCATTCGATTTTTCTTCCCACAGATACAAAGCTGAGTGTTAATATCGTTTTCTGCTTTTACACATGGAATAGAATTCCCTGATCGAGGGGACATCTATTTCTTTATACACATATTAAGGCTGACCTCGAGATTTATAGAGCACAGATTCAGGTCCGTTGGCCCCATGTCCATGCTGACCAGCACTGACCCTGCAGGGGGCCCCAAACTTTTGCTTCAGGCCCTTTTCCTTTTTTTTGTTGAAACTGTAAAAGATGGATATCAAAAAAAGTAATCCTGCTTAAAATATTATAAAAATGTGTCATCTTTATGCCTTTTGGAAATCAGGTAATCTTTTACTTGCTTAGCTTTTCACAGTAACAGAAAGTTTGACTGGGGGTGCCCAAACTTTTGCATTTCAGGGGCCAAAGGGCCTATTCTGTGCTGTAGTGTTTGATGTTGACTGACTTTTCTATCCATGGAAGCTGCCTGACCTCCTGAGTCCTTCAACATCCCCTTGACCGTCAGGTTCAGTGAATGCTGAAGGTCCCATGAAGAATGATGTTGAACAAGGTCTTGAGTAAATTTTCCTCACGACCAATGTAACCATAATTAATGATTAACGATCATTTATCTGCAAAGCTGTTGGTGGATCTTCCTGGATGATTGCATAACTTTTTTATCGCCTCACATTCACCATGAATCAAAGTATGCAATGTTCTCGGAATATACGCCCAAGATAGGCAAATATTTCAACAAATTTGAAAACCAATGGCCTTGAAAAGAGAACAAAGTTATTTTTATTGAATATTAAACTAGTCACAGAGAGTGAAAAAAAGTCCCACACAATATTAACGTGGGAGGAGGCAGTACAGGTTGTAGAGCTCGTCGAAAGAACCGAAGACTTATTGATCCAAACCAAGGCTTTTATTAGCAAAAGACAGGAGCTCTTCACAGGTGGCCGACCAGTCCAGAATGATCCGACCTGGCTAGGGACACAACCCTTTAAGGCCCAGACAGTAGGCGTGCCTTAGCTCTCAGCCAATCGCTGTAAGCACAGTCATTACACTTTAGATATACATTGGTGATAGGTCTGTACTATCACACAGGTACACAATCCTTTATCTGGAACCCTTGGGGGACAGTGTGTTCCGAATTTTGGATTTTTCTGGATTTCGGAAAGTCGGATTTAACCCCACCTGAAATGTGCTACCATATCCACCCTCACCCCCTTCCAGTCGCACTGCCGATCTCCCCGCCCCCCCGCCCACCTGACTCGTGCTGCCGGTCTCACTCCCTTGCCTGCCCAACTTGCATTACCTGTCTCCTCCCCTCGCCCGGCCGACTCATGCTGTCGTTTTTCCCCCCTCGCCCACCCAACTCGTGCTGCCAGTCTCCCTCCCCTCGCCCACCCGACTCATACTGATGGTCTCCCCCCCTCGCCCGCCCGACTCGTGCTGTCAGTTTTCCCCCCTCACCCGCCTGACTCGTGCTGCTGGACTCCCTCCCCTCGGCCACCTGACTCACGCTGCCGGTGTCTCGCTCGCCCGACTCGCACTGCCGGTCTCGTGCTGTCGGTTTTACCCCCTCACTCGCCTGACTCGCACTGCCGGTCTCTCGCCCGCCCAACTTGCGCCGTCTCTCTCTCCACTTGCTGGATTTGAGAGCTTTCCAGATTTTAGATGTCCGGATAAAGGATCTAGACTGTAAACTTTTCACAGCTCTTTGGCAGAACCCTTAAGTAGATTCCCAAACTTCTTTTTCTCTGTAGATTGCGTGACACCAGCTTTGTTTCTGAAGCTACTGAATGAAATATCTCAAATATATCAGAATGCTATAGGTGCTCTGTGGTTAGTCCACCAGCGTTGTCTCCGCTCCGTCCTCAACATTCATTGGAGCGACTTCATCCCTAACATCGAAGTACTCGAGATGGCAGAGGCCGACAGCATCGAATCCATGCTGCTGAAGATCCAACTGCGCTGGGTAGGTCACGTCTCCAGAATGGAGGACCATCGCCTTCCCAAGATCGTGTTATATGGCGAGCTCTCCATTGGCCACCGTGACAGAGGTGCACCAAAGAAGAGGTACAAGGACTGCCTAAAGAAATCTCTTGGTGCCTGCCCCATTGACCACCGCCAGTTGGCTGATATCGCCTCAAACCGTGCATCTTGGCGCTTCACAGTTCGGCGGGCAGCAACCTCCTTTGAAGAAGACGGCAGAGCCCACCTCACTGACAAATGACAAAGGAGGAAAAACCCAACACCAAACCCCAACCAACCAATTTTCCCCTGCAACCACTGCAACCGTGTCTGCCTGTCCCGCATCGGACTTGTCAGCCACAAACGAGCCTGCAGCTGACGTGGACATTTACTTCCTCCATAAATCTTCGTCCGCGAAGCCAAGCCAAAGAAAATGAGTGGGGGAAAAAAGAGGGTGAGAAACACTGGTCTATACTGTTTAATAGGAGATACTGGTTCATTGATTATTCAGGAATCTAATCGCAGCGGGGAAGATGCTGTCCTTGTGCCATTGAGTGCTCGTCTTTAGGCTCCTGTACCCTTTTCCCAATGGTAACAGAGTGAAGATGGCATGGCCTGGATGGTGGGGGTCTTTGACGATAGAGGCTGCTTTTTAAAGACCCTGCCTCATGTAAATGTCGTTGATGGAATGGAATCTGATCCCTGTGACGTGGCAGGCCGAGCTAATGGCCCTCTGGATTTATTTTGTCCTGAGAGTTAGCGCCTCCATATCAGGCCATGATGCAACCAGCCAGAATGCTCTCTACGGTACACCTGTAGAAGTTAACGAGAGTCTTCGGTGACATATTTAATCTCCTCAGACACCTCACAAAGTATAGCCGCTGGCGAGCCTTTTTTGTGATTGCATCAATGTGGAGGCTCCAGGACAGATCCTCGGAGATGTTGACACCCAGGTATTTGAAATTCTTGACCCACTCCTCTACTGAGCCCTCGATGAGGACTGGGTCGTGATCCCCTGACTTCCTCTTAAAGTCTACAATCATCTCCTTGGTTTTGCTGTCGCTGAGCACAAGGTTATTTTTGTTACACCAATCAACGAGCTGATCGATCTCCCTCCTGTGCATTTCCTCATTGTTGTTTATGATTCTGCTGACAACTGTGGTGACATCGGCAAACTTGTAGATGGCATTGGAATTGTGTCTGGCCACTGTTGTGGGTGTATAATGAGTAGAGCAGTGGGCTAAGCACGCAGCCTTGGGGTGCACCTGTGTTAATAATCAGTGAGGACAAGACATTACTTTCAATTCATACTAACTGTAGTGGATGAGAAAGTCAAGGATCCAGAGTTTTGTAGCTTCTCAACCAGCACTGAGGGAATAATGGTACTGAAGGCCGAGCTGTGGTCGATTAAAAGCAGTCATATGTACAAAGTACGTGTTTCGAGGTGATCCAGAGTTGAGTGGAGAGCCAGCGATATTGCATCTGTTGTGGAGCGATTGGCAAATTGCAGCGGAACCAGATCTTTGCTGAGGTCTGTGTTAATTCTGGCCATGACCAGCCTCTCCACCGAGAATCAAAGAGAAAAAAAACAAACGTTAAATGACTAATCGGATTTACCACAAATGCAACTGAACTGGAAACTGGAAACAAATACAGAAACGAGAACCAATGTGAAGGGATCAAAAGGATCCTCAACCTGAAATATCCCTGGCGTAAGGTTCCTGATGAAGGGCTCAACATCGATTGCCTTTTGCTTCCTATGGATGCTGCGTGGCCTGCAGTGTTTCTCCAGAATTTTGTTGTACTGCACCAGACCTTGGCGTCTGATCTTGTTGACCTTCACAGTAACCCACTCTCCATTTTTCTACTGTGAGATAAAAGATTTTGGATTATTGTCAGAGTACACACTTGATATCACATACAACACTGAGATTCTTTTTTTCCTACAGGTGTGACAGAATTACCATTTATTGGTAGTAAAAAAAACCTGAACATACACATGTAAACAAACTCACTGTACAATACAGAGAAAAAAAATCAATAAAGTGCACAAGGAAGAGTTCTTAAATGAGTCCCTGATTGAGTTTGTTGTTGAGGAGTCTGACGGTGGAGGGGGAGCAGCTGTTCCTGAACCTGGTGGTGGGGTCTTGTGGCACCTAGACCTCTTTCCTGATGGCATCAGCTGGGTGATGTGGATCCTTGATGATTGCTGCTACTCTCCGATGGCAGCATTTCCCGTAGATGTTCTCGACGATGGGGAGGGTTTTGCCTGTAATGTCCTGGACTTTGGTGGACTTTATACTCAGGGGTATTAGTGTCCCCACACCAGCCTATCAGTTACATTCCACTACACTACCAGGGTTTTCTCAACGTCATATCCAAATCTTTGCAAACTCCTGAGGAAGTTGTGCTTTCTTCACAATGCCATTAGTGTTATGGATCATGGAAAGATCCTCTGAGATAGTGATTCACAAAAACTTAAATTTGCTCACCCTCTCCACCTTTGGTCCCCCAGTGATCACCAGATCGGACACCTCTGGCTTTCCCTTCCTGAAGTCAACAATCAGCTCCTTGGTTTTGGTGACATTGAGTGCAAGGTTGTTGCTGGTGCACCATCCACCCAAATTTTCAATCTCCCTCCTGTAGGCTGACTCATCACCCCTTTTTATACAACCCACTACCGTGGGATCATCAGCGAATTTGTAGATGGCGTTGTCGTCCTGAGCCGCACAGTCATAGCTCCCACATTCAACTGATCTGCCTGTGGACCCAGCTCCCTTAATACCTGTATGATGCAAAAATCTATCTTACTGTATCTTAAAAATATTGAATAAAGCAGCTTCTACTGGACAGAGATTTCCACAGAAAATCAGTCAGTGTGTTATGTGTACTTTTCAATTATCGAAACTAATTAGGCTGAAAGGGCCTGTTACCATGCTGTGTACCTAAATTTAAATTTAAAAAAAAGACCAGAATCCATAGGAGCAGAAATAGGCTATTCAGCCCCTGCTATTCACTTTCACTCAATTGGCCTACAGCCATGGTATGTTTTGAATGGTGAGGGAAACCGGAGCACCCGGAGGAAACCGATGCAGACACGGGAATGAACAAATTCCTTACAGGCAGCACGGGATTCGAGCCCCAGTCACTGGCGCTGTTACCAGCCTTGCGCTAACCACTACTCCAACCATGGCACCCTTGACCTTGTAGATTTCGCTGTGCTGCATATTTTACCTTTTGATGCACATATTTTACTAGTTTTTGCACTCGGACTGGTTCTGACAGTTCTGGGAACTGTGATCATTTATTTCACCATGGCAGAGGCTTTGGACAGTTAAAGCCGGAGAAGTCGCAACGGGTCCTTTCCTGGTTCACCGCTGGGTCCTCACCAACAGCGAGCATGTCCAAGTCCAGCTTATAATTTTTACCCTGAAAACTTACTGACAATTTACTTATTGCATTTCTGTCCTTGCTGGGTTGTGGTGGAATGAAAATGAAATAGAATGGAGTTCCAAAGACTCGTCTATTCTGCAAGACCACTGAAATCGAAACCATAGATCAAGAAATATGTCTTCAGGACACATCATGCTTGATCGCACCAGCAAGTATGGTAGTTCAGTATGATAATTAATCTATCATCGTTTGCTTAATTACAAAATGCATAACAAATCAGAAAGCCACTCTAGATAAATGTGAAGCTTCATTTCCTTTCTAATTAGTGATTTCCATGCTGATGTGGTCTGATGCCAAAATATATCATCCTCAATTCATATACAGGTACAACAAGGCAAACATGGCTTAAACATTAGTTTCCTGTGGTACTCACTCAATGAGAGGAGCTGGAGGGGTAATTTTAAGGACAGATGCGTCTCTAAAGCTGTAAACATCAATGAACTTTTAATACTTAATTCATACTTTTGGATTGGAACTGAGGTGTCAGCTGTCCAGGTCATCTGGAGGAAGGCCTCGTCACCAGTGCTCATGAGGAAGAACCAGGACTTGGCCTGGCTAGCGGTGCGAGGAGGCCTCCCTGTCAGATCCTTCTTATACAATAGGAATATCAGCCACATTGCATGTTGTCCCCAAGGTGACTGCAGTGGAGCGCAGAATGCAGATTTGCTAAGAGTGTGTGGAGAAAGATGCAAGGGTCCTTGTTATGGTTCAGCCCGAGCAGCAGTGTGACGCTGATTTATGGGCTGTTCCTTCCACCACACCATCTACATAAATCGTTGATGGCAATAGAACATGGCAGACAAGATGTCCCTGAATAAAATCATGAAGGATCTCTCCTGTATTTTCTCCCTAATTCTTTGCTTGCCTCTCTCTGTCACACAGACACAATCTTCCTCTTCATCCACATCCTCATTTCCTTTCGTTCTCTTCTGCATTTCTTCTCCCCTCTCCCTTACCTCACCCCTCCATCCCTTGATCAAAACACACGGTTACTTGATCCCCCTCACTTTTTCCTGAGAAACAGGATGAATTGTACTGAAGAATAATCGAAGAATCTCTCACTGTATCCAGTTTTGCAAAGAAAAACATAATTTTAAATTGAAAACAAACAAGTCTATCAGCATATTGTGACATATGAACCACATTTAATTTCAGTTACCAGCAATGGTTTGCAAACTCCCAAGTGAAATGGGAACATTTTCTGGTCTGTTGCATTATCATTGAATTTTCTGATATAATTTGAGTAAACAGTGAAACTCAGTGTAATTTACAGTCTTATTAATCCAACCTTGCCTGGTCATTATTCTATATTTACTATACTGATGAAACTAAGCTGTTCCATGCCTTCAGCTTTCTCCATGAAGGACGTGGCTGGATTGGTTGGAATAAACTGATGCTTCTTACAAAACAAGTAATCTATTCTCATGAGTGATAATCAGTTTTATTGCTTGCCATCCAAATTATTTTCATTGCGTTTATGGGTGTATTCAAAATAAAATAAGATGGTTTAGTGACTAAAAACAGAAACTACATTGAGGAAAGAGAAACATTCAATGATTTGTCTCAGTGACCCTTCATCAGAACTGGGTTGGAGAACCATAGCGCACCACAATGATCATGGCTGATCCACACACATCTTGGCTTCAATCCTGTAGGCCTCAATTTTATAAACTTTCAGATATTTATCTACCTCCATCTTGAATATTTCTGACAATCCAACCTCCATCACCCTCAAGGATAGAAGGTCTATCTCTGTTGCTCATCCATCTGTCTCCTTTCCTTCAGCTTCCTTCTCCTATCCTGGACAACAATTTTTTTTTTCAAAAGGTTTGCTTCCTGAAAACAAAACTGGGGTTTACGATAGACAACCTCATGCTGAGCTCGAGGATAATTTTAGATTCACTGCATCATGTAGGAAGTTGGAGAAACATTAAATGAACTTCTGTGAAATTTAATTCTCAGGTCGACTATGCTAATTGAACAATAACTCTGAAGAATCCAGCATTTGTTTTCGTCACCAATTTTACAATTGAAGTAGAGCTCATAGGCTTTCTTAATAAGTGCAGTCATGCCATATCTTTGAGACATAAGCGTATACTCACAACAAATGTAGCAGAAAGTATCGCAGCTGTTGAGACATTGACGAGGCATTTTTGGTGCATTGAATCTTCCTGAAGACAATAATATTATTGTTAAGACCACTCTCTCTGCTTTTACCTGAGAGCACGTGCATCAGCATGCGTTCAGTCTCTGTCAATGTAATGCACAGCATCTGTTTATGTGAGCCACTTTTATGGCCTGTCAGCATTTATCCTGACTCAGGAGGTCCAGGCCGAGGACAACATTTGCATAGTACCTGCACTGAGTGCTTGCCCAGGCCTGCTTGGACTGACCGAAACAGCTTGCTTCGTGGGCAATTTGCCATAGACAAATTATGACAGGAAATCACAAAAATAAGTTATATCTAAAATAAAGGTACGTGATAGGAAAGTTTTAAGGTGATTTTCGTGATCGGTGTCCCAAATCCATAAAATACACCCAGAAGTATTCAGGAAGCAAAATCTTCATTTCCAGTGCTATCAATGAGATATTCTTTAGTCTCTCTTCCTATCACCTCACTTTCTACTCTTCCATCTCTATCCACCTATGACCTCTTACCTGTTCCTCCCCTTCGCCTTCCTCTTTCCTCTTCTCCTTCCACTCACCCCATCTTTTTATTCAGTCGTCTGCCTATTTTTACTTCCTATTCCTGAAGAAGGGCCAAAGCCTGAACCCCTGGTTACCCTTGACTTCCTGTGGACGCTGCGTGACCTGGGCTTCGCGTTGCTCCAGAAATTTGTTGTCATCTGAGAGAAGCGAGAACTCTGGCATACTGATTTAGGCTTGGGTTGGCAAACTACAGAGGCGGAATTGAACCACTACAGCCTGACACGGTGTCTGATGAGAAAATGCCTGAAGGATTAAACTGGCTAAGTTAGCAGTGTAACATAGCCAGCACAAAATGTGTTCCGATTGCCCCTGGAAAACCTGGTACTCAGCTCTAAGGAGCTGCAGAACTTACTGTTCCATGAGAACAAACCCTAGCACCATAAGATATAGAAGCAGAAGCAGGTCATTCGCATCGAATTTACTCCACCATTATTAGCTGATCCATTCTTCCACTCAACTCCACTCTCCTGCCTTCCCCTTCTAACCTTTGATACCCTCTCTCTGTTCAGGTACCTATTGTGGTAAAACACTGTTACGCTGCTGCCGGCTGGACAAGCCTCGCAAGAACGATCTTACCCATAGCCCTTTGCATGCTCCCCATTTCACTCTTGCCTTGATCAGTCAAGGCTGCTTCAGTCTATAGTTAATAAAAGCCTATCAGTTTCACAACTTCAGGCTTTTGCAATTATTGATGGTGCATCACCTATCAATCTCTTCCTTAAATACCTCCAACGACCTGGCCTCCACAGCACCCGTAACAGAAAATTCCCACCTTCCACTGTATAGAGAACATTGATAAACCTCCAAGAAAGTGTTTGCGTTTGGCATGAGAATGGGAAAGAATGAAGCCTGCACTAAGCATGGAACAGGGAATCGGAGCACAACTGGTTCTGAAATACCCTCCAGTAATTTGAATTTAAATAGAAATTAGCCCTAAATTGCCAAGTTGCAGGCCATGATTATGAGGTAAATTCTTCATCCTTAGCCCTTGAGAGCTCTTACCATTTGTGGTACAGAATAAAATTCAAGCTAAACACTGCCAGTTTGATTTTGTAGGCAAAATATCTTGTTAATATCTGTCTATATTGTTTTTGATTGCCAATTTCACTGCTTACAAGATTGACATTTTAATTGAACACATGTGAAAATCCAAAATAATTACATATTTGTTTTTATCACTTAAGAGTCGAAGCATCTCTGGAATTTATTAGCGCTGTCTTAACATTACAGAGGGTGTATGATTTACATGCTAATTTATGTTTGAGCAAAGATGCTGTTTGACAGAAGGGTGAAGGTTGCAATTTATCATGCCCAACTCGGAGCTGTGAGTTAAACAGGAAAATCTGTAGCTACTGTGATTGCAATACACAAAAATTCTGGAGAAACGTAGCAGGTCACGCAGTGTCTATTGGAAGCAAAGGGAATTTAAGCAGCATTTCAGTTCTGAGTACTTCATCAAAGTATCAGAAGAAAGCAGGTAGGTGTCCAAATAAAGAGGCGGTGGGGGGGGGGTATGGGAATGAGGAAAGAAGGGGAAGGGGAGGAGCACGCCAACTGGCAAGAAGTTATAGGTGGATGTCAGTGGGAGGGCAGAAGAGAAAAGCTGAGAAGCGATGGGTTAGGGGGGTATGAATGGAGAAGGGGTGGAGAGCTGGGGGAAAGGGGACAGAGGGATAGGGAAAAAGAGAGAGAGAAGGGTCTAACAGGAACTTGAGGGGCTCATACCTTGACAAAGGGCTCAGACCCAAAATGATGGTTATATCACTTTGCTTCTTTTCGATCAGTGGTTTTCAAACTGCCCCCTAAATTCACCCTATGTCATAAATTCTCTGTGAATAGTAAGGGATTGCTTAAGGTGGTCTGTGATTGGGAAGGGAAGGTTGAAAACCACTGCTCTAGACCCAATTGTTACTGAAATATTTTGCTTGAGAAAAATTTCCATTGGCCCATTTCCTTTGGAGTTTTGAAACCATGCACATAACGAGACAACGAGGTACGATTAAAAAAGTGGTTTTCAAAACTTTTTCTTCCCACTCACATACCACCTGATGCAATCCCTTACTAATCACAGAGCACCTATGGCAATAAGGACTGCTTCAGGTGGAATTTGAGTTTAGGGGGCAGTTTGAAAACCACTGCTTTAGACGCTGCGTGACTTACTGAGTAAAGATCTAGACCCACTGCAATTCGCATAACGCCACAGCAGAAGCAACGTCCCTGGCTCTCCACTCAGCCCTGGATTACCTAGATGGCAGCAACACGTAGATCAGGCTACTTCTCATCAACTACGGCTCATCTTTCCACACCGCCATAACCTCAGTACAGATACACCCCTACTTACAGTGTCCTGACATACAATATTTCAAAGTTACAATGGTTTTATTCTCAGATTTTTTGGCACACCCCTAAGAAAGAAGAAAGGAGATTATCAAATGGATATATAAATTCAAGTCAACCGCCGTGAAATCGAGAAACACCACCAGGACGAGCTATTGAAAGCTTAAATTTTCAAACCAATGTGTTTGAAAACCATGTTTTCAAAAAGATGTTATAAAGAGATAAGTTCTTTTCACTTGGCTTGCCAGTGAATTAAGTTTAAGTTATTTTGGGCACAAATTAAAGCTTTTTAAAAGCGTATTAAAGGTTAAACTTCCATTAGATCAAATATTATTTTTATTAGGAAGTATTAAAATGTTTAGTTTAAAATTAAGGTTAACTATGTATCAAATTGAATTTCTACGACTGGCTTTAGGTGTTTCAAGGACATATGTATCTATTACCTGTAAGTCTGATATGGATTTGGGGGGTGCAGAGATGAGATTTTGTATTCCTCTTGAAAAAAAACTTACCATTTACATGACAATAAATTCTGATTCTGTTTCTCCAGCACGTTTGTGTAGTGCACCACAATCTCCATGGCTGGAGACCTTCCTGTTTCACAGCAACTGGAAAGTTTTGATATAGGGTGCAGCACAAATACAGACCGCCATGAGAACAAAGTAGAGGCACGAGTCAAAATGAAACCAGGTCCCACAAAAAGAGAGATCTGAACCTTTGTCTTACACAAGTTCTCACCACTTCCCTTTTCCCTAGCGAATACCGAAGAGAAAAACTCATTCAATATCTTACCCCATTTCATTTGGCTCCGCACACATTTGTCCACTCTAATTCTCTAAGGGACCAATTTTATCCTTCACTCTCCTTTTGCTATTCACACATTTGTAAAATCCCTTCGGATTTACTTTCACCCTGTTTGCTAGATTGTCTGAATTAAAATTAATTACCTAGCAGTCGTCATTTAGTTTTGTACATTAATGCCTCCACTAAGAAACAACTAATTTTTCCATTTTCTATTTTATCAGCACAGTTGCATCCCCGAGGAATTAGTTTGGCATTCAAATGAAAAACACCGTCATATATTAGAGAGAAAAATGGCACCCAACCCCAACCAACCAATTTTCCCTTGCAACCACTGCAACCGTGCCTGCCTGTCCCACATCGGACTTGTCAGTCACCAACGAGCCTGCAGCAGACGTGGACATACCCCTCCATAAATCTTTGTCCGTGAAGCCAAGCCAAAGAAGAAGAAGAGAATATCTACAAGTTCTACAACACTGATGTGTGTCACTTTAAACGGTTTGAAATCTATTTGACTATCTCAATCCATTTGCGATTGTCTGAATCCAGTCTCGCTTTTGGAATTCATTTATAATCTGACATATCCTGTCCTTGATACATTCCTGTCCTTAGATATTCAAACAATCCCTCCATCTACCTTTATCAGAAGGCCCCCTTTACTGACTCTGCTGGATTATCAATGAGTAGGCATGTAGGAATGGAAGTTGATATTCTGAGATTTGCTGCCTTTGGGGCAGCCAAGTGAGTGGTTGCATCTTCTGAGCTGTCAAGTGGGCACCGTCCTTTCTCAGTGTTTCGCTGATAGACCCATGAGACCCCTCCGGAGGGTTCAGCAGTGAATCCCGGGCGACCCGGGCTCACCCTCCAGATGCCCGTCACTCACTTGTGGGCCCAGAGGGAATGCTTTCTCCTCATCCAGAGCCTACCCTCTTCAGCAGCTCTGGAGAGATCTTTGACTGCTTGTCGGTGTATCTCACCTCACACTCCCACTTTGGGTGAGACTTTATATGGAGTAATGCTGGTCGAGATGGCTTTGTGGGACTGAGGCCCAGAATGAAACCAGAGCCAAAGGAGATAAACTGTATAAACTAGATTTAAATTTAGACACAGTAACAAGCCATCCCACAAGCCCATGCTGCCCTATAACTGAAAGGTGGGAGGAAACCGGAGCACCCAGAGGAAACCCATGCAGACACGGGGAGAAGGTGCTCCCTGCGCCGGATTTGAACCTGTGTCGCTCTAGTACTGTGATGCTAACAGCTACGCTGATCGTCCTGCCCCAGCGTGTTTCTTGGAGCATATAAGATCAATGACTGATCTTACTGACAGTTCAGACAGGTTGGATAGAGAAAACCTTCTTCCTTTTTTTAAAATTTTTTTTATTTTTCACACCATAAATCACATTAGTCATGATACACACTTTTTCTTTTTCACACATATACAGTGACATTTTCTCCCCCCCCCTCCCTCCTCCCAACCCACCCCCCCACCCCCCCCCCCCATCCATTTAAGGTATACAATCTAGGATACATTAAACCAGTCAGACAATGTTGTCACTCAACAAAAATACACCAGAAATTCTACTGAGTCCATTCTTTTCTTTCCTTCTCCTTCCATCAACTTAGGTAATGATTGTCCCCGGTAGGTTTTCGCTATTGTATTTAATGTAAGGCTCCCATATTTGTTCGAATATTTCAATATTATTTCTTAAACTATATGTTATTTTTTCTAATGGAATAGATTTATTCATTTCTATATACCATTGTTGTATTTTCAAATTATCTTCCAATTTCCAGGTTGACATAATACATCTTTTTGCTACGGCTAGAGCTATCTTAACAAATCTTTTTTGTGCATCCTCCAAATCAATTCCAAATTCTTTGTTTTTTATGTTACTTAGGAGAAAGATCTCTGGATTCTTTGGTATATTGTTTTCTGTTATTTTATTTAATATCTGATTGAGATCTTCCCAAAAGTTTTCTACTTTCTCACATGTCCAGATTGCATGAATTGTTGTTCCCCATTTCTTTTTTACATCGAAAACATCTATCAGATACTATTGGGTCCCATATATTTAACTTTTGAGGTGTAATGTATAGTCTGTGTATCCAGTTATATTGTATCATACGTAGCCTCGTATTTATTGTATTTCTCATCGTTCCAGAACATAATTTCTCCCATATTTCCTTTTTTATCTTTATATTTAAATCTTGTTCCCATTTTTGTTTAGTTTTACCATTTGTTTCCTCATTCTCCTTTTCTTGCAGTTTAATATACATATTTGTTATAAATCTTTTGATTATCATTGTATCTGTAATCACATATTCAAGGTTACTTGCCTCTGGCAAACTCAAACTGCTTCCTAATTTATCCTTCAAGTAGGATCTCAATTGGTAATATGCCAGCACTGTATCTTGAGTTATATTGTACTTATCTTTCATTTGTTCAAAGGATAAGAATCTATTTCCTGAAAAACAATTTTCTATTCTTTTAATCCCTTTTTTTTCCCATTCTCTAAAGGAAAGGTTATCTATTGTAAAAGGGAGTAACTTGTTTTTTTTTGTGTCAATATTAGTTTTGGTAATTGATAATTTGTTTTATTTCTTTCTACATGAATCTTCTTCCAAATATTGAGGAGATGATGTAATACTGGAGAACTTCTATGTTGTACCAATTTTTCATCCCATTTATATAATATGTGTTCAGGTATCTTTTCCCCTATTGTATCTAATTCTAATCTCGTCCAGTCTGGTTTTTCCCTTGTTTGATAAAAATCTGATAGGTATCTTAATTGTGCAGCTCTATAATAATTTTTAAAGTTTGGCAGTTGTAAGCCTCCTTGTTTATACCATTCTGTTAATTTATCTAGTGCTATCCTCGGTTTCCCCCCTTTCCATAAAAATTTCCTTATTATTTTCTTCAACTCCTTGAAGAATTTTTCTGTCAGTTGTATTGGCAATGCCTGAAATAAGTATAATATCCTTGGAAAAATGTTCATTTTAATACAGTTTATCCTTCCTATTAGTGTTAGTGGTAAATCTTTCCAATGCTCTAAATCGTCCTGTAATTTTTTTCATTAGTGGATAATAATTGAGTTTATATAGTTGGCCGAGATTTTTATTTATTTGTACACCTAGGTACCTTATTGCCTGCATTTGCCATATAAATGGAGATTCCTTCTTAAATTTTGAGAAATCCGCATTATTCATAGGCATTGCTTCACTTTTATTTACGTTTATCTTGTAACCCGACACTTCTCCATATTCCTTCAATTTCTTATATAGTTCTTTTATTGATAGTTTTGGTTCTGTTAAGTATACTATAACATCATCCGCAAATAGACTGATTTTATATTCCTTGTCTTTTATTTTTATTCCTTTTATATTATTATCTATTTTATCAATTCTGCTAGTGGTTCTATAGCTAACGCAAACAATAAAGGTGATAGTGGGCATCCCTGCCGCGCTGACCTGCTTAAGTTAAATTGCTTTGATACATGTCCATTTACTGTCACTTTCGCTAACGGTCCCTTATATAATGCTTTAATCCAATTAATATACTTCTCCGGTAAACTGAATTTTTGCAATGCTTTGAACAAATAATTCCATTCTACTCTGTCAAAGGCCTTCTCTGCGTCTAAAGCAACTGCTACTGTAGGTGCTTTATTTCCTTCTACTGCATGAATTAAGTTAATAAATTTACAAATATTGTCTGTTGTGCGTCTTTTTTTGATAAATCCAGTTTGGTCTAAATTTACCATTTTCGGTACATGCTCTGCTAATCTGTTTGCTAATAGTTTAGCTATTATCTTATAATCTGTGTTTAGTAAAGATATTGGTCTATATGACGCTGGTGAGAGTGGATCTTTCCCTTGCTTTAGTATTACTGTAATTATTGCTGTTTTATGGATGGCAGTCTCTTCAATCTGAGGCGCCTGCAAGCTCACACCAAGACACAAGAGAAACTTGTCCGTGAACTACTCTTTGCAGATGATGCCGCTTTAGTTGCCCATTCAGAGCCAGCTCTTCAGCGCTTGACGTCCTGCTTTGCGGAAACTGCCAAAATGTTTGGCCTGGAAGTCAGCCTGAAGAAAACTGAAGTCCTCCATCAGCCAGCTCCCCACCATGACTACCAGCCCCCCCACATCTCCATCGGGCACACAAAACTCAAAACGGTCAACCAGTTTACCTATCTCGGCTGCACCATTTCATCAGATGCAAGGATCGACAATGAGATAGACAACAGACTCGCCAAGGCAAATAGCGCCTTTGGAAGACTACACAAAAGAGTCTGGAAAAACAACCAACTGAAAAACCTCACAAAGATAAGCGTATACAGAGCCGTTGTCATACCCACACTCCTGTTCGGCTCCGAATCATGGGTCCTCTACCGGCACCACCTACGGCTCCTAGAACGCTTCCACCAACGTTGTCTCCGCTCCATCCTCAACATCCATTGGAGCGCTCACACCCCTAACGTCGAGGTACTCGAGATGGCAGAGGTCGACAGCATCGAGTCCACGCTGCTGAAGATCCAGCTGCGCTGGATGGGTCACGTCTCCAGAATGGAGGACCATCGCCTTCCCAAGATCGTATTATATGGCGAGCTCTCCACTGGCCACCGTGACAGAGGTGCACCAAAGAAAAGGTACAAGGACTGCCTAAAGAAATCTCTTGGTGCCTGCCACATTGACCACCGCCAGTGGGCTGATAACGCCTCAAACCGTGCATCTTGGCGCCTCACAGTTTGGCGGGCAGCAGCCTCCTTTGAAGAAGACCGCAGAGCCCACCTCACTGACAAAAGGCAAAGGAGGAAAAACCCAACACCCAACCCCAACCAACCAATTTTCCCTTGCAACCGCTGCAATCGTGTCTGCCTGTCCCGCATCGGACTGGTCAGCCACAAACGAGCCTGCAGCTGACGTGGACTTTTTACCCCCTCCATAAATCTTCGTCCGCGAAGCCAAGCCAAAGTAAAGTAACATGAATCTGGTAAGCTTTGTGTTTCATCAATCTGGTTGATTACATCCAGGAGGGGCGGAATTAATAAGTCTTTAAATGTTTTGTAGAATTCTATTGGGAATCCATCCTCTCCTGGTGTCTTATTATTTGGTAATTTTTTTATTATCTCTTGTATTTCTACAATTCCAGATGGTTCTGTTAATTTATTTTGTTCCTCTATTTGTAGTTTTGGTAGTTCAATTTTAGTCAGAAATTCATCTATTTTCCCTTCTTTCCCTTCATTTTCAGTTCGGTATAATTGTTCATAGAATTCTCTAAAGTTTTCCTTAATTTCTTTTGGATTATATGTAATTTGTTTGTCTTTTTTCCTTGATGCCAATACCATTTTCTTAGCTTGTTCTGTCTTAAGCTGCCATGCTAGGATTTTGTGCGTTTTTTCACCCAGTTCATAATATTTCTGTTTTGTCTTCATTATATTCTTCTCCACGTTATATGTTTGTAGCGTTTCATATTTTATTTTTTTATCCGCCAATTCTCTTCTTTTAGTTGTATCTTCCTTCATTGCTAATTTTTTTTCTATATTTACTATTTCCCTTTCCAACTGCTCTGTTTCCTGATTATAGTCCTTCTTCATCTTGGTTACATAACTTATTATTTGCCCTCTAATGAATGCTTTCATTGCATCCCATAGTATAAACTTATCTTCCACTGATTCCGTATTTATTTCAAAATACATTTTTATTTGTTTTTCAATAAATTCTCTAAAATCCTGCCTTTTAAGTAACATGGGGTTTAATCTCCATCTATACATTCTTGGAGGGATGTCCTCTAGCTTTACTGTCAATATTAAGGGTGAATGGTCCGATAGTATTCTAGCTTTATATTCTGTTTTTCTTACTCTATCTTGCATACTAGCTGATAACAAAAATAGGTCTATTCTGGAGTATGTTTTATGTCTAGCCAAGTAATATGAATATTCCTTTTCTTTTGGGTGTTGTTTCCTCCATATATCCAAAAGTTGCATTTCTTCCATTGATTTAATTATAAATTTGGTTACTTTGTTCTTTCTGTTAATTTTTTTCCCAGTTTTATCCATATTTGAATCCAAATTCAGGTTGAAATCTCCTCCTATTAATATGTTCCCTTGCGTATTTGCTACCTTCAAAAAGATATCTTGCATAAACTTTTGATCTTCTTCGTTAGGTGAATATACATTGAGTAGATTCCAAAACTCCGAATATATCTGACATTTTATCATTACATATCTCCCTGCTGGATCTATTATTTCCTCTTCTATTTTAAATGGCACATTTTTACTAATTAATATAGCCACTCCTCTTGCTTTTGAATTATACGATGCTACTGTTACATGTCCTACCCATCTCTCTTTAATTTCTTGTGCTCCAATTCAGTTAAGTGTGTTTCTTGCACAAATGCTATATCAATTTTTTCTTTTTTCAGTAAATTTAGCAGTTTCTTCCTTTTAATTTGGTTATGTATTCCATTAATATTTAAAGTCATATAGTTCAGCGTAGCCATTTCATACTTTGTTTATCTTCCCTTTCCGTTTTTCCATCATTACCTTTCCTCCTTTTCCATTTCTGTTTTCTTATTTTAAACCCTTTATAAGACAACATTCCTAAAACATCAAACATTTTCCTTATTCTCCTATTTAAAACTTCTTTAGCCCCAATTTCCCCTTCCCCTCCTGAGTTGTCCTTTATCCCTTGTCGGACAACCACATCTCCCCTCTCCATTTGGGTTTGCGAATTCACTCGCAAGCGTCAGCTGATTTTGCAGTGACCGCAACTCCTCCCCACCCAGCCCCCCCAGAAAAGATTTCACATTTCATATGTAACAAAGGTCACTCTTTTAGTTCCCTCCTTATTCCCTCTATTCCATTTCTTTCCCTTATTAATTCTTGTCTATACTATCTATATTTTTCTCTAAATACGGATACATTCACGTATGCACATTATACTTATACACACTTATACCTCTTTACCCACATACATATAAATCGTGGTCATTTTTACTCTCATTACACGTCTTCATCCCTCAGTCTATTTTGTAATTGTTCTGCAAATTTTCGTGCTTCTTCTGGATCCGAGAATAGTCTGTTTTGTTGTCCTGGAATAAATATTTTCAATACCTCTGGATGCTTTAGTATAAATTTATACCCTTTCTTCCATAAAATCGCCTTTGCTGTATTGAACTCCTTTCTCTTCTTTAGGAGTTCAAAATTTATATCTGGATAAATGAAGATTTTTTGCCCTTTGTACTCCACTGGCTTGTTGCCCTCTCTTACTTTTTCCATTGTCTTCTCCAGTACCTTTTCTCTTGTAGTATATCTTAGGAATTTTACTAAAATAGATCTTGGTTTTTGTTGTGGTTGTGGTTTAAAGGCCCATGCTCTATGTGCCCTTTCTATTTCCATTTCTTGCTGTAGTTCTGGACATCCTGGGATCCTAGGGATCCAATCTTTTATAAACTCTCTCATATTCTTGCCTTCTTCATCTTCCTTAAGGCCCACTATCTTTATATTATTTCTTCTGTTATAATTTTCCATTATATCTATTTTCTGAGCTAACAGTTCTTGTGTCTCTATAACTTTTTTTATTAGATTCCTCTAATTTCTTTTTTAAGTCCTCTACCTCCATTTCTACTGCTGCTTCCCGCTCTTCCATCTTGTCCATTTTCTTTCCCATTTCTGTTAAGGTCATATCTATTTTATTCATTTTCTCTTCTGTGTTGTTTATTCTTCTTCTTAAATCATTAAATTCCTGTGTTTGTCATTCTTTAAATGACTCCATGTATCCTCTAACAAGAGAAAGTATATCCTTTACCTTGCCTTTCCCTTCTTCTATTTCACTGTACTCTTCCTCTTCCTCTTCTTCTTCCTCTGTGTTGGCCATCTGTTGTTTCTTTGTTGCCCTTTTCTTCTCTTCTTTCTTGTTTTCATTGTCTTCTGTGTTCTCTTCTTGCCGCAGGTGTTCTGCAGCTGTCGTTGCCGGCTGTGGAGATCGACTCCCCAGCTGGTCACCCCTCCCGTCGGTGTGTTTTTTTTCATGCGCACTTTTACTCGGCTCAACGAGCCATTTTTGTAGTCCACTTTCTACCGACCTGATGGAGCGGGTTTCTCTCTCCACCGCGGGCCTCTTCGAACAGGTAAGGCCTTCTCCTTCTTCCTCCGTTGTCTTCTCTTCCTCTCTTCTTACCGTTGATTTCGATTTTTCTTTTTTTGTCGCCATCTTCTTTCCACCTTTATACTCACTTTTCTTTAACTTTTATTTCTGTGCCTTTGTGTTTTCCTTTGTTTTTTCCGACTTTTCTGGAGAGGGCTGGAGTTCCCTGTCCGGCCACTACTCCATCACGTGACTCCCCCCGAAAACCTTCTTCCTTGATGATAGAGTTGAAAAGAAGGCATTTCATTTTAAAACCCGGAACAGACTAAATGAAGCACAATGTCAAGTTCAGCTCACAGTGCGAACTATTGACTAGTTCCTTGGAGGTGCTGTTGAGCTTTTGAAGCTGAGAGGCCAATTGTAAACAATTGATTAATAGAACTTGTTAGATAAGGCTGTTTAAGCAGTGGGGAGTGATATTGGGAACGAAAGGATGTAAGTGGTGTTAACATTAGGATTTAACTGAGTGGTGAATAAGGTTAAAGAAGAGAAAGGCAATTTCTCGGAGTTTCTTTTCTTTGCACATTTGATTAATGGCTTTGCCCTGTGCATAGTGGGGATTGCATTTGAAGCTGTCCAAATGTCTCCGCAGATTTCTTCAATGAAACAGTGGGAAAAATGCAGCTCTGCCAGCCCCGCTGTAACGGACGCTCTGCCTCTGGAGCAGACCTAGCGAGAGTGGGGAGTGGAGACACATCGCTCCCCTGCAGGGTCATTTACAAGCCAGCTGAAGATGAAAATTATTGAACAGGTTTTTTGCATTAATGTTTTTACGATGATTATCAACCAATGCATATCCTTCCTGATTTATTGAACTCTGCCCTACTGCTGTTGGCTCCATACAGGCTTCAAACGGCCTGCTAAAGGAGCTGATGGTGCTTTATTTAAAATCCTGAGCTCGTGGGCCCAAGATGGCGGCGCCTGCGTCCGGCGCGGAGAAACAGATGAGTAATGAGGAGAACACTGAGGAGGATAAGCGGAGGAGGTGACCACGGTGACGGGACCAGCTCTGCGGCTGAAGGTCACACGTGGGCGGCCAGCTGCTGACGACTTGCGGGCGAAGATCCCACAATACGCCGTGGGCCGGTCGACGGACTCACACAAGACTGCTAGAGATTGGCTCATAAGAACCAGGCATGGAACCAGCATCTGAGAGGGCAAGGAAGGGCCCTTGGCACTGAATGTTGGGATCTGGACTCAGGTTGGCAATAATTTGAACCAATTGGAGCTTTGTGTGGCTGCAGGGACTACGAAAGCACTGGAGGCCAATCCACAGGCCCCATGACGTTGAGTGGACTCTCTTTTGCTTCTCTTTCTCTGAGTGTAAGTGGTGCTGTAGCAATGGGTGAATCTTTGTCTACCTTAGGCCAGGCTAAAGGTAATTTTGAGGAATATTAAATTTCTATTTTATTACACGACAGGATCTGATCTGAGAAGGGTTGAACAGAAGAAAGATTAGGTTTAAGTTCAAAAGCTCTACATTTAAAAATAGCTCATGTTTCCCTTGACTTGACTTCATTTTTACTCAGCTACAGTGAAGAATGTGCTCTCTGTGGGGAAGGATAACCTATAACTATAAAGAAAGAAGCGTGGAATCCGACAAGCTGCACGGCAGTAAGTAATTAGGGAGACTGACAGCTCGCAAAATTCAATCAATCAGGAAGGATACGCATTAGTTGATAATCATTGTAAAACATTAATGCAAAAAAACCTGTTCAATAATTTTTGTCTTCAGCTGGTTTGTAAGTGTCATCTCTCAGAGGAGAACATTAAGTTCTTTCCTTTGCAGCATGGCGTCGAGTCAGAAATCCCAGGAGATATCGCTAAAGCAGCTATCTTCAGAAATGGGAGAAACCTAATCCCTTCCTGTGTTCTGCATGTGTTGAATTAATCGATGATGTTAGGATGATTATATTGACTCATACTTGATTTCCAAATTTGGTTACATGGACTTAATTTGGGATCCTCTTTAACAGTCGTCTGTACACTCTTCCACAATACTGGACGTTGCAAAGGTGCAATTCCTGAGATTGCTTTTTTCGACTCCTCCCATTCCTTTTTCTTAATTGGTCTTCGTTGTCATCTTCTGTGTGCTCGGCATTCTGCGCTTCTTCCCTGGAATTCTGCTCCTAGATTTTTCCAGCTCTCTTTCTCTCGTCCTACGAGGTCTTTTGCCAACCACTGTCTTTGACTGAGCTTCTAGGCAAAAAAGTCCCAACAGGTTCCATTGAGGCTGCATGTTTGACCTTGGTTGATAACACTGAACATCCAAATGTTTTATTTGTCAATTTGTTTTTCTTATTTTCTGTATAAGATTTGCTTCCTGAAAAAACTGGGGATTATTATAGACAACTTCAAGCTGAACATAAAGATAATTTCAGATTTGCTGCATCACGTAGGATGTTGGTGATATTAAATGAACTTTTATCGAATTTAGCATGTTTAATCGATATGTTAGTTCAACTGACCTTCGCTGGTGATTTTCGTTTGCCCTTAGGATCTGATGCCTCTCAGATCAGTGCCCAACAATTAGTCGGCCAGCAATAATAGATTCCAGTTGCCCTGATACCGCTTTTCCATGGTCACAATGCCCTGGGGAAACCTTTCACCGTGTTCGTCACTGATGGCACCGAGATCAGCAGGGAAGAAGTCCAAGTGCGAATGCAGAAAATGTATTTTCAATGACATGTTGCACCTTATGGCTTTGTCTGCTTGAGGTAGGCTGAAAATGTGACAGGAAATCACAAAAAAAAGAGCTTATAAATTAAAAAACAGTATGTGATAGGAAAATGTTCAGCTGATTTTTGTGATCAGTAGCCCAAATTTCATAAAACACACCCAAAAGTGTTCAGAAAGCAAAATCTTTGTTGTCCCGTGTAAATAGTCATAGAGTTATATGGAATGGAAACAAGCCTTTCAAACCCACTACAATAAGCTGACAATAATCACAGTCTGTTTCATTCTCCCAGTTTCCCTGGGTTCTACCAGTCACTTTTGAGCCAATTTACAGTGGCCATTCAAGTGATCAACCTGCCTCTTTCTAGGACATGGGAGTGAACCCCGGGAGAAAACCACAAAGTCGCAGAGAGATCGTGAAAACTCCACGCAGACAGCACTGAGGTCCACATTGAACCTGGGTCACTGGTGGAGTGAGGCAATGGCTCTCCCAGCTGTACCAGCTCCCTCCTGCCTAATGGTGTATTTACTGGCAAAACTAAAGTCAGGATTAGCTTTAATTATTGTATTTATATATTATTATATTTCAAAATTACGTAAAGTTTAGGCTAAACCATTGCTGTTTAATTTTTGATGTGTGCTAACTTTGGGGAACAAGCAACTACAATAAAAACACTGGTATCTGGCACCTATGGGGATTAGTGGATGCTGGAGAAGTGAATTTTCCAGTTGTTTGAAATTAGCGAACTAACGCCAATTTTAATCTTCCGGATTTTAATTTTTTCACATTTTATTTGCTGGTGGCTTGAATTCCAGGTAAGGGGGGGTTTACTGTTCTTGGAAATCTCGAGGGATGGACATTTGACTCACGAGATGATGTCTGCCGCACTCACTCCCACTGGGCACCCAATTCCCACATACCCTTCCAATCATCCAGGCCCCAGTTCCCAGGCTCCTTTTAAATGTACTCAATTCACTGGGGGTATCATTAATGTTGTTTAAGAAAAAGTAAATTAAAATTGTGTTGCATTAAATCATCTGGAAAGCTAGCAGATGCTTTGGGCCATGGTGCATCATCAGAGGTGGTTTGCCTTAAATTTCTTTCTGGTTTAAAATGATGGAATTGGCAACGGGAGTGAATTTAATGCATTGTGTTAACAGCACCTGTCTAAAAATAGACCCGAATGTAATCTGTTTGCATTTCTGAACTGGAGATTGAATGGAGCTGTGCCATTATACTGAACTAAGCGTTGACCATCTGACAAACCTCCAGGGAAACAAAAAATTTGATCCAAATTATTTCCAGGCAATGGTTCTAATTCAATCACAATATAACTTGCAAACTAGTATTTCACAGCTATGATAAAGGTAATCAGAGATTGACTGTATTTATAAATCAAATAATTTCATGTTTCAAAACTGTGATTTTCATGAAAACAATTCACACTATGGGTTGGAGTTCACAAATCTACATGGTGAGCTTTAACCCACTGTTGGCGAACGAAGGAGGAACCAGGTATCCGGACTAGGATTCATGAGGCTGCTTGATGGACCTTGGGCATTAAGAGCTTCTTGATCGTATCGGGGAGGGGGTGGGAGGGTGGTGTAGTTGTGATGGTGTGGAAACAGAGGCTGGGGTGGATAATTTGGATGCCTGGAACAGGCAGGAGGCCGTGCAGCTACAGAGGTGATGGGGGCGCAGAAGGCAGCGCCATTGAAGGAGGTGGCGGGATCCACGGACGCTCGATGTCTCTGAAGGGAATTTCTTTTGCTTCTCTTTCTTTTAAGGGTGGGTGCTATGGACCAGTGGTGTCTCTTTGTTTACCTTTATAGGGCAAGCAAACAAAAAGGAATTTTGTGTAAGTTCAAGTTCAATATCATCAAATTGTTAAGTACAACCTGACGAAACAGTGTTCTCTGGTCCTCGGTCCAAACACACATCAAGACATATCACACATACAGACAAACAATACATATGCAATACATATATAAAATAAATAAATATTGTTTAATAAATAGTAGAGTCTTGAAGGGTTTGTATGAGCAGTTCCTTTGGTCGTTGAGGATTCTCACTGCCCGTGGGAAGAAATTGTTCCTCAGCCTGGTGGTGCTGGCTCTGATACTCCTGATTCTCTTACCTGATGGGAACAGCTGAAAGATGCTGTGTGCACGGTGATCAGGGACCTCAACAATTTTGCGCGATCTCTTCAAACAATGATACCAGTAGACCATTGTCTTTGGCAGGGAGGGAGACTCCAGTGATCCTCTCTACTGCTCTTATGCCTTCCCCGTGGATTGACCTCCGATCCAGTTCTCTTCAGCAACTGTACCACACTGAGGCGCAGCTGGCCAGGACGCTCTCGATAGAGCACCTGTAGAAAGTTGACAGGATGGTGGACGGTAGCCTTGCCTGCCTCAGTCTTCTGAGAAAGTGTTGTCTCTGTTGGGCCGTCCTGACAAGTGACGAGATACTGTGTGTCCAGATCTCGACTGAACTGAGCTATTGATGTACGTTGGAGGGTGGTCATCCCTGGTCCTCCTAAAGTCACGATCATCTCCTTTGTCTTGTCCACGTTGAGGCTTGGGTTGTTATTCCCGTACCCTATTACTGGATTTTCCACCCATTCTTGGCAGCGCGACTCATCTTTGTTGCTGACGAGGCCGACGACTGTTGTGCCATTTGCATACTCTGTTGGAGCTGGATCAGCCCATGCAGTCGTGGGTCAGTGGGGTGAACAGGAATGGGCTGAGTGCGCACGGCCCTGAGGTGGCCCAGTCCTCAGTGTGATGGTGCCACAAGAATTACAAGAACCGTTGTTCCCCCTCCACCATCAGACTCCTCAACAACAAACTCAATCAAAGACTTACTTAAGGACCCTTTGTTTTGCACTTTATTGAGTTTTTTCTCTCTGTATTGCACAGTCAGCGCGTTTACATTTCTTTATTTGTTTACATGGGTATGTTGAGTACAGTTTTTTTTTGTACTACCCTTAAGTGGCAATTCTGCCTCGCCCACAGGATAAAGAATCTCAGGGTTGTCATGTATGTAGTCATGTATGTAGTCTGAGAATAAATCTGAAATCGGAATTTGAATTCATTCTGCCAGCTGTATATCAATCCTGTGAATACAGGAACAGTTTCTAAAACAATGACACTGATTGAAACCAAAGCTAAAGTATGATGTAGCAAATGATAGCAATTTTATCAGAATAATATAACTTCTTGCCCTTATGATATCGCATATACGCTATACCATATGTTCAAAATTTGCAACGAGTGCCTCATGATCCCGCATTCACTAATGCAAGCGAACACAAGCAATGCTCGTAAAAGCCATGAAGCAATTGGTGGGCTTGGAGCAACTGTTCAGATAAAAGATACGCCTCTCAGGGATAGATAATTCGGTTGTACACAAAATCAATAAACACCCTGGATTTGAGTCAATTAGAACATCACAATGGCAAGAGCTGATAAAAGTTTCAGAACGAGTCACAGCAATTTCTTTGTCCAGTTTATTGCTGATTTTTCAGGTCTAACCTCCCGCGGCCGTGTAATTGTTGTTGGAGGTGACTGAATTATATTTCTCATTAAGGAAACTGCCAGTTCCATGCCCGTGGAAGCTGGTAAAGTCCGATTGCATCTGCTGAGTGTTTTCAAGCAGTCAATTTGGATAACAACCTGCTGTTCAATGACAAGGTTTTCAGAATGTTGCCCTTTTACTTTTCAATATTTTTAATTAGCATTGAAATTTCACATCCAAAAATACAGAGATTAGGCTACCCTTAAATCATATCATTTTGTCCAAGGGACTCCACTTTGGAACCAGATTACATTGTAGTGATATTTTATTATAAATAAAAAAGGAAAATCTAAACCCACACCAAGAAAGAAGATTTTTTTCATAACAAATCAAAGATTATAGACTCTTATAAAAGAGTTTGAAAATTTACATTCAGATCAGAAATTGAGCATCTAATCTTCTCTCAGTTTAAACATGGCATGATGTCACCTAACCAACACCGCCCGTCTAGCCATAAGAGAAATAAAAGCTAATACATGCAGCTCAAATGTTGTTACATTTATGCCTCTCTCTCCAACAATAATAAATAAAGCAGTTAAGGGATTTGGTTTAAAATTAACTTTAAAAAGTGCAGAGAAAGTTTGAAATACTTCAATTCAATATTTCTTGAGACTCTGACATGTCCAAAACACATGAATTAATGAAGCTTCTCTATTGTTGCCTTTATCTCAATGAGGAGATAGATCCACATAAACGTGGCTTTGGACATGTGAGCCCGATGGACTACTACTTTAAATAGTAGGAGAGAGTGGCGGGCATGTAAAGAAGAGGTATTAACCAATTTGAAAATTACATTCCAAGTTTCTTCAAGAATTAAATGCTGTAGGTCCTGTTCCCAGGCTTTTTCAGGGACAATAAGATACAAATGGTTAGCAGTGGGCAGCATGGTTAGATGGTGCACGGCACAGTTAGCGTCGCGGTTTGTGCCACACTGTTACAGGACTGGGGTTCGCATCCCATGCTGTCTGTCAGGAGATTGTGCAGCCTTCCGACACACGTTAATTGGGTGTTATTGGGTGGTCCGGGCTAATTACTGTGCTGAATAAAATAAAGAAATAAAAATTCTAACTAGTGCTTTAGTCTATGTGTATACCTACTGCATCACAGCAGCTCACTGAGCCACATCTTTGAATATTACCCTCTAAGTAGTGGTACTCTGCTCAAAATTAAATTTCATGGATGTAATTACTGCTATTGAAGCAAACCAAATCAGGATTGACAATAGGGAGTTACAATGGCTCTCTCTCCATGCAATGCACCAGCAAGTACATCTTTCTGGGCAGTGAAGGTGCTCAGAATAACCAGATGAGCAATCTCAGTACTTTTGAATTTCAGGTCTTGTGTTCTTTCCACTTACAGAACCCTCTGCAAGGTCTCTGTCTCTTGCTCTTTCTTGATTACGCTGCGGCTTTTGACAAGGTTGGCTGCAACCCCTGCTCTAATTCTGTTCACCCCATCAGTCAATTCATCTCAATCCATCCTCAACCGTTCACTCGCAGTCAGAAGATTTGCAACAAGGGTCTCTCTATATGCGGCTCCTGGACAATTAGGGCATTTAGGGCAGCGGTTAACGCAAACTATTACAGTGCCAGCGACCTGGGTTCGATTCCAATTTCAGATTTATTGACAGAGTTTATACATGACACCACATACAATTCTGACATTTTTTTCCACAGAGAAGGCAGAATGGCCACAGAGTAGCAGAGTGAAGAAGGCGTGGCCTTGGTGGTGGGAGTATATGAGGATGGAGGCTGCTTTTTTAATTGGCCACTTAAACAAATAAAGAAATTTTTAAAACTATCCAATAGAGAAAGAAAAAATAATAAATAGCAAAAGTCGGAGTCCTTGTATGAGTCTCTGATTGAGTTTGCTGTTTTGTTTTTTTTTAAATTTTTTATTTTTCACACTATAGATCACATTATTCAAGATATACACATTTCTCCTTTCAAATATATACAGCGTCGTTTTCTCCCCCCCTCCCTTCTCCCCTCCCCCCCCACCTCCCCTTCCATCCATTCAAAACTCTGAGTCCAAGATACATCAAACCCATCAAACAATGTTGTCACTCAACATTAACGAACAAAAACTTCCACTGAGTCAATTCTTTCCATTCTCTTTTCCTTTTGTCATTTTAGGTGATAGATGTCCCGGTAGGTTTTCTCTATTATATTCCATGTACGGCTCCCATATTTGTTCAAATAATGTTATATTATTTCTTAAATTATATGTTATTTTTTTCTAATGGAATACATTTATTCATTTCTATATACCATTGCTGTATTTTCAAATTATCTTCTAATTTCCAGTTTGACATAATACATTTTTTTGCTACAGCTAGGGCTATCTTAACAAATCTTTTTTGTACACCCTCCAAATCAAGTCCAAATTCTTTATTTTTTATGTTACTTAGGAGGAAGATCTCTGGGTTTTTTGGTATATTGCTTTCTGTAATTTTGGTTTAGATCTTCCCAAAATTTTTTCACCTTTTCACAAGTCCAGATTGCATGAATTGTTGTTCCTATTTCTTTTTTACAATGAAAACATCTGTCAGATACTGTTGGATCCCATTTATTTAACTTTTGAGGAGTGATATATAACCTATGTATCCAACTATATTGTATCATATGTAATCTCGTATTTATTGTATTTCTCATAGTTCCTAAACATAACCTCTTCCATGTTTCCTTTTTTATCTTTATGTTTAGATCTTGTTCCCACTTTTGTTTAGTTTTATCATTTATTTCCTCATTCTCCTTTTCTTGTAATTTGATATACATGTTTGTTATAAATTTTTTAATTATCATTGTGTCTGTAATCAGATATTCAAAATTGCTTCCTTCTGGTAACTTCAGACTACTTCCCAATTTATCCTTTAAATAGGATTTCAACTGGTAATATGCCAGCACTGTATCTTTAGTTATATTATATTTATCCTTCATTTGTTCAAAGGATAATAATTTATTCCCCGAAAAACAATTTTCTATTCTTTTAATCCCTTTTTTCTCCCATTTTCTAAAAGACAGGTTATCTACCGTAAAAGGGATTAGCTGATTTTGCGTCAGTATTAGTTTTGATAATTGGTAGTTTGTTTTATTTCTTTCTACATGAATCTTCTTCCAAATATTAAGCAAATGGTGCAATACTGGAGAATTCCTATGTTTTACCAATTTTTCATCCCATTTATATAATATATGTTCAGGTATCTTCTCCCCTATTTTGTCTAGCTCTAATCTAGTCCAATCTGGCTTTTCTTTTGTTTGGTAAAAATCTGATAGATATCTTAATTGTGCGGCTCTATAATAATTTTTAAAATTTGGCAGTTGTAAGCCTCCTTGTCTATACCATTCTGTTAATTTATCTAGTGCTATACTTGGTTTCCCCCCTTTCCATAAAAATTTCCTTATTATTTTCTTTAACTCCTTAAAGAATTTTTCTGTCAAGTGTATTGGCAGTGCCTGAAATAGGTATTGTATCCTTGGAAAAATGTTCATTTTAATACAGTTTATCCTTCCTATTAGTGTTAATGGTAAGTCTTTCCAATGCTCTAAATATTCCTGTATTTTTTTCATTAGTGGATAATAATTAAGTTTATATAGATGGCTGAGGTTTTTATTTATTTGTATACCTAGGTATCGTATTGTTTGCATTTGCCATCTAAACGGTGATTCTTTCTTGAATTTTGAGAAATCCGCATTATTCATTGGCATTGCTTCACCTTTATTTGCATTAATCTTGTATCCCGACACTTCTCCATACTCCTTCAATTTCTTATGTAATTCTTTTATTGATGTTTCTGGTTCCGTTAGGTATACTATAACATCATCTGCAAATAAACTGATTTTGTATTCCTTGCCTTTTATTTTTATCCCTTTTATTTTATTTTCTGTTCTTATCAGTTCTGCAAGTGGTTCTATGGCTAACGCAAACAATAAGGGCGATAGTGGGCATTCCTGTCTTGTTGATCTGCTTAAGTTAAAATGTTTTGATACATATCCATTTACTGTCACTCTTGCCAATGGCCCCTTATATAATGCTTTAATCCAATTAATATATTTCTCTGGTAAACTAAATTTTTGTAGTACCTTAAATAAATAATTCCATTCTACTCTGTCGAAGGCCTTCTCTGCGTCTAAAGCAACCGCTACTGTTGGAGTTTTATTTCCTTCTACTGCATGAATTGTTAATAAACTTACAAATATTATCTGTTGTTCGTCTTTTTTTTATGAATCCAGTTTGGTCTAGACTTACTATTTTTGGTACATAATCAGCTAATCTGTTTGCTAATAATTTAGCTATTATCTTGTAATCTGTGTTAAGTAAAGATATTGGTCTATATGATGCTGGTGTGAGTGGATCTTTCCCTGTCTTTGGTATTACTATAATTATAGCTGTTTTGCACGAATCTGGTAAGCTTTGTATTTTATCAATCTGGTTGATTACTTCCAGGAGGGGAGGAATTAATAAATCTTTAAATGTTTTATAGAATTCTATTGGGAGACCATCCTCTCCTGGTGTTTTATTATTCGGCAGATTTTTTATTGTCTCTTGTATTTCTACTATTTCAAATGGTTCTATTAATTTATTTTGTTCCTCTGTTTGTAATTTCGGTAGTTCAATTTTAGTTAAGAATTCATCTATTTTGCCTTCTTTCCCTTAGTTTTCAGTTTGGTATAATTGTTCGTAGAATTCTCTGAAATTATCATTAATTTCCGTTGGATTATATGTGATCTGTTTGTCTTTTTTCCTTGATGCCAATACCATTCTTTTAGTTTGTTCTGTCTTAAGCTGCCACGCTAGAATTTTGTGCGTTTTTTTCTCCTAGTTCGTAATATTTCTGCTTTGTCTTCATTATATTTTTCTCCACCTTATATGTTTGAAATGTTTCATATTTTATTTTTTTATCTACCAATTCCCTTCTTTTAGTAGTGTCTTCCTTCCTTGCTAATTCTTTCTCAATATCTGCTATTTCCTTTTCCATCTGTTCTGTTTCCTGATTGTAGTCCTTCTTCATCTTAGTTACGTAATTTATTATTTGCCTTCTGATGAACGCTTTCATTGCGTCCCATAATATAAACTTATCCTTCACTGATTCCGTATTTATTTCAAAATACATTTTAATTTGTCTTTCTATGAATTCTCTAAAATCCTGTCTTTTATGTAGCATGGGGTTTAATCTCCATCTATACATTTTTGGAGGGATATCCTCTAACTCTATTGTCAATATCAAGGGTGAATGGTCCGATAATATTCTAGCTTTATATTCTGTTTTCCTAACTCTATCTTGTATACAAGCTGATAACAGGAATAAATCTATTCTTGAATATGTTTTATGTCTATCCGAATAATATGAATATTCCTTTTCCTTTGGGTGTTGTTTCCTCCATATATCCAAAAGTTGCATTTCTAGCATCGATTTAATTATAAATTTGGTTACTTTATTCTTTCTGTTAATTTTTTTCCCAGTTTTATCTATGTTTGAATCCAAATTGAGATTGAAATCCCCTCCTATTAATATATTCCCTTGCGTATCTGCTATCTTCAGAAAAATATCCTGCATAAATTTTTGATCTTCTTCATTAGGCGAATATATATTATGTAAATTCCAAAACTCCGAATATATCTGACATTTTATCATTACATATCTTCCTGCTGGATCTATTATTTCCTCTTCTATTTTAATTGGTACATTTTTACTGATTAATATAGCCACTCCTCTAGCTTTTGAGTTATATGACGCTGCCGCTACATGTCCTATCCAATCTCTCTTTAACTTCTTGTGCTCCACTTCAGTTAAGTCTGTTTCTTGCACAAATGCAATATCAATTTTTTCTTTTTTCAGTAAATTTAGCAGTTTCTTCCTTTTGATTTGGTTATGTATTCCATTAATATTTAAAGTCATATAGTTTAATGTAGCCATTTTATACTTTGTTTATCTTTCCCTTCCGTTTCCTCATCATCACCTTTCCTTCTCATCCATTTCTGCTTTCTTTCTTTGAACAGTTTATAAGACAACATTTTTAACACATCAGACATTCCCCTTATTCTCCTACCTAATATTTCTTTAACCCCATTGTTCCCTCCCCTTCCTGAGTTGCCCATTATCCCTTGTCGGGCAACCACATCTCTCCTCTCCATTTGGATTTGCGAATTCACTCGCAAGTGTCAACTGATTTTGCAGTGACCGCAATTTCTCCCTACCCAGCCCCCCCCAGAAAAGATTTCAATTTTTACATACAACAAAGGTCACTCTCTTCTCCTTTTTTCCCTCATTAATTCTTCTCTATACACTATATATTTTCTTTTAAATGCACATACACTTATGTAATTTATGTATTATATATGTATATAGTCCTATACACACGTCTTTTTAGTTCGCAGTCTTTTGTACTCTCGTTACATGTCTTCATCTCTCAGTCTATTTTGTAATTGTTCTGCAAATTTTCGTGCTTCCTCTGGATCTGAGAATAGTCTGTTTTGCTGTCCTGGAATAAATATTTTCAATACCGCTGGATGCTTTAGTATAAATTTATACCCTTTCATCCATAAAATCGCCTTTGCTGTATTGAACTCCTTTCTCTTCTTCAGGAGTTCAAAACTTATATCTGGATAAATTAAAATTTTTTGCCCTTTGTACTCCAGTGGCTTGTTGTCCTCTCTTACTTTCTCCATTGTTTTCTCCAGTACCTTTTCTCTTGTAGTATATCTTAGGAATTTTACTAAAATGGATCTTCTTGGCTTTTGTTGTGGTTGTGGTTTAAAGGCTAATGCTCTATATGCCCTTTCTATTTCCATTTCTTGCTGTAGTTCTGGACATCCTAAGATCCTGGGGATCCAATCTTTTATAAACTCTCTCATATTCTTGCCTTCTTCATCTTCCTTAAGGCCCACTATCTTTATATTATTTCTTCTGTTATAATTTTCCATTATATCTATTTTCTGAGCTAACAGCTCTTGTGTCTCTTTAACTTTTTTTATTAGATTCTTCTAATTTCTTTTTTAAGTCCTCTACCTCCATTTCTACTGCTGCTTCTCGTTCTTCCACCTTGTCCATTCTTTTTCCCATTTCTGTTAAGGTCATATCTATTTTACTCACTTTCTCTTCTGTACTGTTTATTCTTCTTCTTAAATCACTAAATTCTTGTGCTTGCCATTCTTTAAATGAATCCATGTATCCTCTAACAAGAGAAAGTATATCCTTTACCTTGCCTTTCCCTTCTTCCATTTCACTGTACTCTTCCTCTTCCTCTTCTTCTTCCTCTGGGTTGGCCATCTGTTGTTTCTTTGTTTTCTTTTTCTTCTCTTCTTTCTTGTTTTCGTTGTCTTCTATGATCTCCTCTTGCTGCTGCTGTTCTGTAGCTGTCATTGCCTGCTGTGGAGATCGACTCCCCAGCTGGTCGCCCCTCCCGTCGGTGTGTTTTTTTGCATGCGCATCGCGCATGCGCGAGGAGTCGCGCATGCGCGTTTGTGCACTTTTACTCGGCTCAGCGAGCCATTTTTGTAGTCCACTTTCTACCGACCTGAGGGAGCGGGCTTCTCTCTCCACCGCGGGCCTCTTCGAACAGGTAAGGCCTTCTCCTTCTTCTTCCGTTGTCTTCTCTTCCTCTCTTCTTACCGTTGGTTTTGACTTTTCTTTTTTCATCACCATCTTCTTTCCACCTTTATATTCACTTTACTTTAATTTTTATCTTTGTGCCTTTGTGCTTTCCTTTATTTTTTTCAACTTTTCTGGAGAGGGCTGGAGTTCACCATCCGGCCACTACTCCATCACGTGACTTCCTCGATTGAGTTTGTTGTTGAGGAGTCTGATGGTGGAGGGGGAGCAGCTGTTCCTGAACCTGGTGGTGCAAGTCTTGTGTCCATAAATCCAGCGCCATTAGTTAGGATTTTGTATTTTCTCCCCATGACCTGAACAGGTTTTCTCTGGCTGCTCCGGTTTTCTCCCACCCTCTAAAACATACAGGTTAATTGGGCACCATGGATTCATGTGCCAGAAGGCCCTTCTACAATGCTGTATCTTTAATTTAAAGTTAAAAGAAAAATCATTCCAAAGGTCACTACCAGCTTCCACAGATTCACTAACAACATCTATCTAGATGGGCCGATTAGTAAGTATGACACTAAAACTGGTGGAGTTATGGATGGGGAAGAAGGTTGTCAGCGGATATAGCAGGGCATCAATTTGTTGGATATATGGATGGAGAAATGGTAGCTGAAGTTTAATCTGGACAAGCGTGAGGTGATGCATTTTTAGATGCTAAATGCAAGACAGAAGTGCACAGTAAATGATAGGACCCTCAGAAGTGTTGATAAATAAAGGGATCTTGAATTACAATGCCATAGCTCTCTCAAAGTGACAACACAAGTGGACAAGATGGTAAAGATGCCATCTTGATGGCTTAATTCATGCTTGTCTTTATCAGTTAGGGTATTGTGTATTTCATTTTTTACTTTAGAGATGCAGCACAGCAACAGGATCTCTGGCACACGAGCCCGTGCCACCCAAATACACGTATGTGACCAATGGAACTACTAACTCTGTCCACCTTTGGAATGTGGGAGGAAACGGGAGCACCCAGCGGAAACGCACATGGAGACAAACTCCTTCCAGACAGCAGCTGATTCGAACCCAGGCCACATTTGCTTAATAGCGTTGCGCTGATTGCTACGTGAACCATGCCACCCATGGTATCAAGGTTTACAAGTCTTGATAAAGTTTTAGGCCAGCCACATTTGGAGTACTCTGTATATTCCTAGTTACCACACCATAAGAAGGATGAGGAGGCTTTGGTGAGAGTTCAGAAGAGATTCAGAATCAGAATTTGGAATTTATTCTCATGAACATATCATGAAATTCGCTGTTTTGTGGCAGCATTCATAGAGCAAACATTTATATTATAACCATTTTACAACATTAGTATATAAAAGTAAAAATAACACTGTGCGAAAAGTAAGCCAGTGTCTTTGGTTCATTGATCATTCAGGAATCTGATGGCAGAGGGGAAGAAGCCGTCCTTGTGCCACTGAGAGCTCGTCTTAAACAGACAATTGTTCAAAAGAAGTAAAGTTATTTTGAATAAATAAACCTTTGACATTTTTAAATACCAAATCTATACCATTCCTTAAAGCCTTCATCTAATACTGAAGGTGAAAAATAATGGTTATCTACAATAGAACTAGCCAGAGAAAAATTATTATAACCAAAAAAATTTCCCAAATTGAGCCCATTGTCTCAATCTAATTCTCATTATCGGATTATGTTGTAGAGTTTGCACTATGCCTTGGTTTATGGCACGGGCCGTCGTGTTTATAGGGGGCCCCGGCGCTGACTTCTGGGCCCTGCATCATCGGAGCGCTGGCCTAGGATAGGCTGGCATTCCCGCCACAGTTCCCATCTTTCTGCCGCGTGGGAGGTCACCTGGGACAACGGCTGGTGTCACCACCCCCCCCCCCCACAGGTCCACACAGTCGCCATGTTCGATGGCTATTTTGAGGGTTGGTCTGTGTCTCCATGCGTGGGCTGCTAGAATGTATCAATTTAGAAACTGAAAAAGATAAAGCAGAACCTAAATTTTCCAACATAGACGATTCTTAGAAAAATTCATTTCAGTTTGACAAGATATGGGACCCATTAATTGAATATTACCATAACTGCCAGTTTTAGAGGATTTGGGTGCTCTCGGGCTGATCTGTCCGTCTTCTCGAGGTCGTGACTGGATCCATCTTTGCATTTTTCTTGTAACCTTGATTTGAGGGTGGGGGTAGATTAGTTTTAGTTTTAGGTTTTTTTTCTTTTTTCTTTTAAATAAGTGGATTTATTGGTTTAATTATAATGATCCTATATAATGTCCCACTTTTTAAAGATCTTATTAAGACATATTGTGATTTGCTGTAATAGATGGCAGTCTCTTCAATCTGAGGCGCCTGCAAGCTCACACCAAGACACAAGAGAAACTTGTCCGTGAACTACTCTTTGCAGACGATGCCGCTTTAGTTGCCCATTCAGAGCCAGCTCTTCAGCGCTTGACGTCCTGCTTTGCGGAAACTGCCAAAATGTTTGGCCTGGAAGTCAGCCTGAAGAAAACTGAGGTCCTCCATCAGCCAGCTCCCCACCATGACTACCAGCCCCCCCACATCTCCATTGGGCACACAAAACTCAAAACGGTCAACCAGTTTGCCTATCTCGGCTGCACCATTTCATCAGATGCAAGGATCGACAATGAGATAGACAACAGACTCGCCAAGGCAAATAGCGCCTTTGGAAGACTACACAAAAGAGTCTGGAAAAACAACCAACTGAAAAACCTCACAAAGATAAGCGTATACAGAGCCGTTGTCATACCCACACTCCTGTTCGGCTCCGAATCATGGGTCTTCTACCGGCATCACCTACGGCTCCTAGAACGCTTCCACCAGCGTTGTCTCCGCTCCATCCTCAACATTCATTGGAGCGCTTTCATCCCTAACGTCGAAGTACTCGAGATGGCAGAGGTCGACAGCATCGAGTCCACGCTGCTGAAGATCCAGCTGCGCTGGGTGGGTCACGTCTCCAGAATGGAGGACCATCGCCTTCCCAAGATCGTGTTATATGGCGAGCTCTCCACTGGCCACCGTGACAGAGGTGCACCAAAGAAAAGGTACAAGGACTGCCTAAAGAAATCTCTTGGTGCCTGCCACATTGACCACCGCCAGTGGGCTGATATCGCCTCAAACCGTGCATCTTGGCGCCTCACAGTTTGGCGGGCAGCAACCTCCTTTGAAGAAGACCGCAGAGCCCACCTCACTGACAAAAGGCAAAGGAGTAAAAACCCAACACCCAACCCCAACCAACCAATTTTCCCCTGCAGCCACTGCAAACGTGTCTGCCTGTCCCGCATCGGACTTGTCAGCCACAAACGAGCCTGCAGCTGACGTGGACTTTTTACCCCCTCCATAAATCTTCGTCCACGAAGCCAAGCCAAAGAAAGAAAAGAATTACTTTAACGGATAATCACAATTAATATTAGGGATGGAATGTCTACGTCATTATTTTGCCTTGCTTTTTAATATTTAATATATTGATGGTTATTTTAAACTCAATAAAAATATTTTAAAAGGAGTGCTCGTCTTTAGGCTCCTGTACCTTTTCTCCAATGGTAGCAGAGTGAAAAAGGCATGGACTTGGTGGTGGGAGTATTTGAGGATAGAGGCTGCTTTTTTGTCGACGTCCTCGATGGAGTGAAATCTGCCTGTGGTGTCGCAGGCTGAGTTAACAACCCTCTGGAGTTTATTCTTGTCCTGAGGGTTTGGTGCCTCTGTACCAGGCAGTGATGCAAACCAATCAACCACGGTACACCTGTAGAAGTTTTCGAGATTCTTCAGTGACATTGCCAATCACCTCAGACATCTCACAGAGTAGAGCCGCTGGCGAGCCTTCTTTCTGATTGCATCGACATGGAGGCTCCAGGACAGGTTCTCGGAGATGCTGACACCCAGGAATTTGAAGTTGATTGGGACGTTGCCTTGGTTGGACTGCATTAGCTATAATGAGATGTTGTTAGAGTTGACCTGTTAGGCAGCTTGTAGAAGAGCCTACCTCACTCTACCAGGCATAATGTGAGCAATAAATGCCAAATTTAATTGCCTGAATGTTGCTGGCCTTTCCCCAAGCACCCAAGGTCCCATGCTCCATGACTCTCTCACTAAAGCTCTCAAATATCTCTTTACACCATAAATCCTCCCAATTTCCAATTGTAATTGTTTAAGAGAGGAATTTTGCTTGCTAACATTCCCAGGAGATGCCTTAGGGTATTCTGCTACAATAACCAAGATATATACATTCACATTACACTGTTCTGAAGCAACGACTTGTTGTTTATCAATAGCTTAAGCATGCATTAAAAATTTAAAAACCGAATGGGTTGCCTGCAGTCCTACTGAAGAAACAAGGATGTATTTTGAATTCAAATAATCAGCGTGACTTCAATCCTTCGCTTTTCAAAGCATTCAACAACTCTCCTAAATCACCTGTCCGAAGAGATGCTCTTGGAATCATTTGCGAATGAGAGGCAATTGTAAGAAGGGAATGACAAGGGATTCATGGGCTGCTTCGTTTTTTTCTGATCTGGATTACTGCATTTTTCCACACTATGTGCATAGAGCTAAGATAGGTCCTGCAATCAATGTTAAAGCTATTTAAGTTATTTAGTCGCAGGGGGATACAGGACATTTGGTTTATCAAGTCTGCACTGACCATCAAACTGTCATTTACACTAATCATTCATCTATCCTAGGGTGGGGGGGGGGGGGTGGGCGTGCGGGTGATGTCTGGACCTAATGACTCGTTCACCCAGGGAAAGTGCACATGTAATACATCGTCTCTCCTTTCTCAGGTGTAGTCATCGCTGCGTGGTCACTGTCTGGCTTGCCAGGCAGAAGGCCACTGCAAATGGCCTCTCCTACGTGACTGCGTCCATAGCGTCATCTTCTCGTCAGCGTCCCCTGTTTGTTATGTCATGGCACACCCGAGTGTCCGGCAGTATAACTGGACGGGTGGGCTGGGCTCGTTGGCAGCCAGCTTAAGAGAAGAAAAGCTCTGGGCAGGTTAGCCTCGTCACGTCATCCATCTAGGAGCAGGACACTTGACGTTACACCTACGGCCCGGCTGTCACCATCCCAGCTTGCTAGGCCGTGGCAGATAACCCCTGGGTGTAGAAGGTGGGGACAGCACTGCTCACACTGAACTCCACCTAAAAAAAATCCATTGCACAGGCTCGAAGGAAATGCCCGTGTCTACGATCCTTCCTAAATTTTCGTTTGTGAAGCCGAGACATAATGATGATTACATCAATCCCATTTATTATTCCACTCACTTGCAGGTTCACGGTGATTTACAGTGGCAAATAAATCTACTGACTTGTAAGACTCAGCAGGCCATGCAGCATCCAAGGAAAGCAAAACCCGGCATGGAAGTTGCGTAATTTGCTAAGTTTCTCCAGCACTTTTGTGCCATAAGTGCTCTGTGATTAGTAAGGGATTACTTCAAGTGGTATGTGAGTGAAAAACCACAGTTTTAATCATACCTCATTGACTCGTTATGTGCACAGTTTCACAACTCCAAAGGAAATGGGCCAACGACCATTTTTCTCAAGCAAAATATTTCAGTAACCATTGGGTCTAGAGCAGGGATTCTCAACCTTCCCTTCCCACCCACACCCCACCTTAAGCCATCCCTTACTAATCACAGAGCATTTGTAGCATAAGGATTGCTTAAGGTGGAATGTGTGTTTAGGGGTAAGTTTAAAAACCACTGCTCTACAGCAACAGTACCACACTGTGATGCGCTCAATAAAGTTCCTGTAGAAAGTTGACAGGATGGCGCCCGGTTGCCGAGCCCGCCTCAGTCTTCTCAGGAAATGCAGTCACCTTCCTGACAAGTGAGGAGGTGTGGTCTGTCCAGGAGAGGCCACTTCTTTTTCCCGCAACATTACGCAAGGTTTTCCATGTTTTCTCTGTAGTGCGACTCATTGATGAGGCCGACGGCTGTTGTGACATCTGCTAGAGCTGGATCAGGCAATGCAGTCGTAGGTCAGTAGCGAGATCAAGAATGCACTGAGCACACAGCCCTGAGATGCCCAAGTGCTCATTGTGACAGTTCACAATGTCCAGCTGCTAACCCAGATAGATTGCGGTCTTTCTGTTATGAAGTCCAGGATCCAGTTACAGAGAAAGGGGCATTGAGTCCCAGTGATGACAGCTTCTCCATCAGCCTCTGGGAAATTATTAATTTAAATTCTGAGCTGTAGTCAATGGTGCATGAGGCATCTTTGCCCAGCTGGGTCATGATGGAGTGGAGGGCATCATCAGTGGAACAGTTTAACCCTTAGACGAATTGAAATGGGTCCATTGTCTCTGGGAGGCGCACTTTGATGCATTCCATCAACAGATGCCTGAAGCATTTCATAATGGTAGAGGTCAATGCCACAGAGAGGTTGTCAATGAGGCCTGTTACTGTCGTCCTCTTTGGTAGCAGGATGATGGTGAAAACTACAGGAATGCTGGACTGCTGCAGTGACATGTTGAAGATGTCCTTAAGGATCTCTGCCAATTGGTCTGCATAGTCCTTCAGTACCTAATTGTGATGTGCTATCGAGCAGAAATCAGACACAAAACATAAAGGCTTTATTCCACACAAACTTCCACGGAACTGGCTGTGAGAGTGCCTGTGCAAGCTCTGAGACTGACCTCGAGGGGACGAATCTAGCTTATAGCCTGGAGGGTGATTGGCAGCCAACTGGGTGGGGCTTGGTCCATTCAGGTCGGCTGATTGACAGCCGGCCAGGTGTTGCCTTGTCCTTCAGTGCTCTTCTTGCAGGTATACAGGTTGGCCCCTGCAGGAGGCTGGAGGCGTATCACCACACTGACCAGGTGTGTTGTCTGGTCCCGCTGCCTTGGTTAGGGTTCTCCTCACCTTTGCCATGGCTATGCCCTCAGCAACTTTGATTCCACCACTGTTTCCAGGCCCTCCCCACTCTTTGGGTAAAAAATCCCCTTCTAATCTCATACCCCTTCCCATAATTCAGTTGCGTGGGTTCCACTGAATGAGGAAGAAAGGAAATATGGACGGGGATTTAACAGAAGGGGAATCCCTTTTAACAGATGGTTTCCTCATCAAGGGAGAGATGGTGAAAACGTCCACTGAGGAAAAAAGGAGGGGAAATGAACAACATCGAGAACACCTCAACTGGCATGTTCACTCACTAGCTGGAGATTTCATGTTTCTTCTGAGAACAAATTATTTTGGGATTGTAATGCAAGCTGAAGAAACAGCAAAATTATTTGTTTTCTCAAATCATGCAGTAATAAAATTCATTTCAACCTATAAATGGAAGCATGTTAAACAGTTGAGTGTTTAGTCTATTATTGGGCTTCAGTCCCTGAACATTTGCTTTACTCAATCAAAACCAAACTGCAATGCATCTTGAATGTCTGAGTGGGCCATTAAAATTTCACACAGATTGGCTTTCAGACACATTCATGTTCAATTCAATTTATCATAGTGTGTGCTAACCAGAGGATTTAAATTCATGAGAAGGTCTCCATCGATTTGTGATATTTTTTTTCTCACCTACGAGGGCACAAGCTAGTCTGAAGATTGACTCATAAGGCCAGGCACTTTATGACCCAATGAGGGGGGAAAAAAAACACATTTGTGCATGCTAGATCATTTCCAGATGTTTGGAGGTTGGGCTGCTCAGTGCATCTGATATTTTTCCGGTGTCATTCATTTGGTGAGCCTCGGCTACAATTCCCAACGGAAAGTTGCTGTCGAAAGCAAGACCCGCAGCCATCGTTTATCACTCTCAGTTAAAGTCACAAAAGACTAGTTATGACTAGTGTGATGGTACAGACCTAGCACCAATGTATATAGTTACAGTAGAGTGTAATGACTGTGCTTATAGCGATTGGCTGAGAACTTAGCCACGCCTACTGTCTGGGCCTTAAAGGGTTGTGTCCCTAGCCAGGTCGGATCATTCCGGACTGGTCGGCCACCTGTGAAGAGCTCCTGTCTTTTGCTAATAAAAGCCTTGGTTTGGATCAAAAAGTCTTTGGTTCTTTCGACGAGCTCTACAACTAGTTATAGTCTTTATTAACTATAGACTAGAACAGCTGTCCACCTCATTGACTGATCAAGGCAAGAATGGAATGGGGAGTATCCAGGATCGGTCTCTGGAGGCGTGGCCAGCTGGCAGCTGCCAATCATAGCCTAACTGTGGTTTACCACAGTTATATAAACAGTTCTGTCAGGAGTTGTGAAACTCAGTCAAAACCTCCTGATGGCCAACCCCCAAGTTGAAGTTTGTGGCCTTATTGATGACTGCATTGGCTTCTAACCGTGACAAGGCGTGGCAGGAAACAGAAGGAGCAAAGAGGATGTAAGAGGTTCTCATTCACAATGAATAGAAATTTATTTTGATTTGAGTTAAAGCAGCTGTAAATACAATAATTTGAATGTCAAATAATTCAACAACAGTTCCTAAAACAAGGAACATTGTTCAAAGATCATTTCTTTCTACAAAATTATTTAAGAAATTTACACAATAAGGAAAAAAAGTACTAAATCTAACACTACGTAGTAATTAGTGTCACTCTGCAATTTTCAAGACTGTTAGACATTGATATTAATGTACATATATTGGACAGTTCAACGTTTTAGAACTGATTTCCTTTTGCTTGTTGCTAAATAGTCATATCAAAATAGGTCAGGGTAGATTTCCTTTTGGTCATTTAGTATAAATTGGTGAAATTGTATCTTCACCCAACTTTGCACTGACATCAACCATAGAAAGAAATGACACTTAGTTGAAGTGGCGCCTTGCAAATGGTCATATGTTAATTTAAGGACGTGAAAGGTGAATCATATCAGTGACTTTTTAAAGAGGACAATATATTCAGGCCAATTCCATCAGTCTGTTTGAGCAGAGGTTTCCAAACAAGAGGCATATTTTATGCATGAACAATTCTTTTGGCAAAGTTCCCCAGCTCAATTATCTGATGCCACACCTCGCCCACTCCTGATATTACTTCACTGAGAGGAATATCTTGTGGAGCGCATAAATTCCTGGCACACATCCGATCATACAGATGAAGAGCCATTTGATAAAACTGAGTTCATTTTTTCTTGCTGGATCATTGAACTGTTTACCAATGTGTACCAACAGAAAGCTGGTTTTGGCAAGCAATTTGCTATTTTGCTTTTCTCATCAATTCAGTGTTACCTAATTTATATGAAACAATTTGCATTTATTTATAGGTCACTATGTAAGTTAAACTGCCAATGTTCTTGTTTTTAATTTTTATTTCCTCTCTAGACTGAGAGCTGTTGTCTTGTTTTCATTAAAATGCATTCTTAAGTATGACTGTATTTTTAACCTTTTAAGCATGGTTTAGTGCCGCAATTATAGTTCATGTCTGCAATTTTATAAGGGACATAGATAGAAGAGATTAAAGTGCTGTCCTGGAGTAAGGAAACCTAGAACTAGAGGGCAGAGGGGGTGACATGTGATTTTTACACAGCAGTCACAGGGTTTTACCGTGTTGAAGAGCCTCCGATACTCTGGCATTGGTCGTTCACACTGGAACAACTAAATCTCCGTTTCAGTCCGCCATTTTATTCAGCATACTGGTAGAGTGGTACGTAAAGAGGAGGGACATCGTATTTATTTGCCCAGTTTACACTGCAGACGTTCTGGGAGAATGACAAGGGGTCTAGGTGGAAAATAAAGTCGGAACTGGAATGGCACCCCCATTCTGGTTCTGAGCTCTTCACACAGTATGCGTTCTGGGCAAAAGGGAATCATTTCCTGGAATGCAGCGGCTGTGCAAAAGACACAATTGGCAAATCTGAGGGGCACGTTTTCACTCCAATGGTGGAAGGAGCTGGCCATGGAAGGGTAGAGGCAAGTATCACTGCAATGTTTGGACAGATGCTTGGATAGGAAGGGACTAGAGATATATGGGTTTAATACAAGCAAATTGGATTAATGTCAATGGGCACCATAAATGAGTTGAGCTGAAGCGTCCATTAGGGCACTGCACATTTCCATTCTTCTATCTAAACTAAAATAGGTGAACCTCAGTTAAAAGCAGGCACCTAGGCCTCATAGTCAGGGTAACTGGATAACAGAATACCTGGCGTCTAATATCTTTGACTCAGACTTGCAGTTTCTCCAAGTTATGTTGTCTTTGATGTAAAAATGTACTGTTGGATATGGACCAACAGCTGCATTGAAGCTTGTACTGAAGAGCAGGTACAGGCTGGATATGTTTCTGAAGGCAACAAATAATTTCTATTCAAATGGTAAAACATGAAGGTCTGTGGACATTGTGGTTGAAGTCAGAACACGACGCTGCAGAAACTCAGCAGGTCAAGCAGCGTCCTTTATACAACAAAGGTAAAGATACTTAACCGACGTTTCTGGCTTGAGCCCTTCATCAAGGTACGAACAAACGTTGGCAGGCGCTCCAATGTTCTTTGTCATGGAAAGATCACTGTTTGACCCGCTGAGTTTCCCCAGCATTGCGTTGTTACTTCAAATAACGGCTGAACTTCCGTTGAAATGCTCTTTAAACGAGATGAATGTATTGACTCTTAATAGCAAATAGTCAACTTTTAGATGCAATCAAACAATTTGTGCAGCATTTATAAATCCGCTTCTTCTGGATGAGAGATGACAAATTGATCTTCTGAATATTCCGTTGACCATACACTTCCACTTTCTAAACAGAGAGCCCTGTCTCAGAACTTTAATTTTATAGAGAGACTCTGCTCATCCCGACCACCAAACTTCCTTATTATTATGCATGTCTAAGCCTGAATGGACAATCTGGTCACGTTTCAATGGAGAAGCTAATATATTCTTAGCTGAATGTGGATTTAAAAGCAGAAATCCTTGTGACCTGCACTTGGCCTTTCACTCCAGTAATCTTGAAGTTCAAAGCTTTATAAATATAGGCCAATATTTCCAATATTTCTAGTCGAAGTATGCCCAAATATATTAATGGATTTACCAACGGGTAGAGAGGAGGAATGAGAATTCAGACAGACTTTTTAGCTGGTCATGCTATGATCAATTGAAACCCCTTTATTTCCATCAAAGCCAAAATTTGAGCATTGATTATCTGCTCCATATGGTATCAGTTTTCTTTACGTGAACATATGCCATTCTAATTCCCACAATCTTAAGCTCCTTAAGATCCCCTGACGATCTCCAGTGAACAACGGCATCCTGGCTGGGATTACAATAACATTTCAGCTGTCTCTTGCTTCCTACAGCTCTGGTTTCACCAAGAATGTCAGTTGTTTTTGGTTTGAAAGTTCTAAAGGGATCTGAGGGGTTGATTTTTCCCACACAAAGAGCAGTTGTTATCAGCAACGAGTTTCCAGGGGAGCTTTTGGAGGCAGGAAGCTTGGGAACCTTGAAGAGGCATCTCTACATCGACCTGACTGAGCAAGGCAGAGATTCGAGTGCCAGTGACCCAGGTTCGAATCTGGCCCTATCTTTAAGGAATTTGTTCTTTCTCCCTGTGCCTGCATGGGTTTCCTCTGGGTGCTCCGGTTCCCTCCAATATGTATGGAGTGGGAGGTTCATTTGGGTGTAATTAGGAGGCATGGATTGAAATGGCTGGAATCGGCTTTTGCCACGCTGTAAATAAAATTTAAAAATGTAAATTCAAAGATATGGAGATAATTCGGGTGAGTGAGATTTCTACAGAGCATGGTGGGCTGCATTGGGCTTGTTTCTGTGCTGTACGATGCACTGACTAATCTGTCGAACATTTGTGGGAGTCTACACAACCTATTTACTAAACCACATTACTAAAAGTAAAGGCCATGGCTTGTCTCAATCCAGTGGTGAACCGGGGTAAATGCACTGTCAGTGATGAGACCATCCAAACAAGACATGGGACCGAGGCAAGCAAGAAGGAGTGCAGACACCGGAGAACTGGAGCAGTGCACTCAGCAAGCCAGGCAGCATCCACGGAAGGCAACAGGTGGCCAATAATTCAGGCCACAACCCTTCATCAGGGATCCGAGGCCTGGCACATTTTACCTGGAGAATGATTCTTCTCCACAGATTGAACATGAACAGAAAGATTTCCCTGTTGCTCCAATCAAAATTATAAAGCACGCGAGCTGCTGATTGCTGGGACCTTGTAGCATTTAAATTAACTGCCCTATTTTTCTGTCCACATACCAGCAACTACACTTGAACAATTATTTGAGAGAGTGTGAAGCTCTGTGAGACGTCTGGGGGACTATGACAAGTACAAGTGTTTTCCATTGTCAGAATCCATGCAACATCCCATGAAAAGCATGAACAAACAAAAATGAGCATTATTGCTTTCTCTGAGTGTCACATATAAAAGGTTCCAGGTATTATCCTGCAAAATCTGTAGACATAGGTATCCTGATTGAGTAGACTGGGACTTTATTCATTGGAGCGTAGAAGGTTGAGAGGGATTTGATAGAGGTATTTAAAATTATGAAGGGAATCGATAGGGTAGATGTGAATAGGCTCTTTCCCCTGAGGGTAGGGGAGATTGGTACAAGGGGTCATAAGTTAAGGGTTAGGGGGCAAAACTTTAGGAGTAATATAAGAGGATGCTTCATCACTCAGAGAATGGTGGCTGAGTGGAATGAGTTGTGGCAGGGTCAATTGTCATTTAAGAGGAGGTTCGATGAGTACATGGATGTGAGGGGGTTGGAGGGTTATGGACAAGGAAGTGGGTAGGTGGAAGTAGTCAATCGGTGTGGAGTAGAAGGGCCGATATGGCCTGTTTCCATATTATAAATTGTTATAGGGTTATATGGTCTTATTATGGACAGAAGTGGAAAAAGGCCAACTCAGTTTGACTCACTGGATGAAAAGTAGGCTAAAATCACTATTCAACTACCTCTATTGACTCTTTGTGGGTGGGTGTGCAGACCAATTTAATATCCATGGATGAAGAACATGGGGGTGAACTGGGAGGCATGGTTGGCTCAGTAATTAGTGCAACTCTATTACGGCACAAGCGACCTGGGTTCGAATCTGTCAGGAGTTTGAATGTTCTCCCTGTGACCGTATAGGTTTCGTCTGGGTGCTCTGGTTCTCCCCCCATCTTCCAAAGATTGGTCACTTGGGTGTAAATGGGTGGGGCAAGCTCATGGGTCTGTTACCACGCTGTGTCATGTAATAGTTGATACCGTGTGAAAGTCAACCCCTCTATTTTTGGCCCCGGCTGCCTGCCCACCCGAGCTCCTGACACTTTGACCAGGGACCCTCACCTAGGTTCAGCCGTCTATCCGAACTCCCGATGCCCCCAATGTGGACTTACCACCTGGTCCCAGCCACCCACCCGCCCACCCATCGGAACTTCCGGCGCCCCAAACGACACAGGTACCTACCGCGGTCAAAGGTAGCATGCATGTAATAGCCGATCGCCTTAAATTAATCTCAAAATTAAATTAAAAATTAAACAGCTTTTGGGTGAAAGGGCACGTGGCAACATTCATGGAATTATAAGGAATGTGAATCAAGGGCATGAATCAAGGGTAGAATCAGAGTGAATAGCAAAAATAAAATTAACTAAACCCTTCCTGCAGCATGGGAGGTTACTGTTCTCTTCCAGAAGTCACTGGGTGGGACATTTTGTCGGCATGGGGGCAAATTGTGCCAAAGGCCTGTTTCCATGCCCTCTGTGTCATCGTCCCTCACACCGCTGTGAATTCACCCTCGGGTTCGCACCTTTGCGGTCCCGAACACGAGCATTCGCTAACAGTTTGGAAGAAGTCTAAGAAGCCGAGTCAACGCTGGAAGATGGAGTTTAGCAAAACAGACAGCTGAGGGGGAAAGAAAAACGGGCAAAAGAAAACAAAGAGGCCTTTTGCAGTCGTAACAGCAGCTGCAATAAATACATTTCTTCACGAGTGACTCAGAAAGACTACTCATTCCACTGGTACCTCCGTACGGATAGCAATCAGAAAGTTCAGAGCCCCTCTAATGAATTTGACCAACTCCACTCTTTGCAGTTAAATCATACTTAATCGCCTCAGCAAGTCACCTACCACAATGGAATAAAAAGTTGGCAAAATAAAATAGCAATGGCTCTTTTTTTTTTGCATGGTGATGCATTTCCCTTTTTTTTTAAGCATTATTTTTGAAGTCACTTACATTGAATGTTTTCATGAATTACAGAGCGGATACGCTGGGGAGTGGGATTTTGATTCCCAGTGAAATCAGTATGAGGCAGATACAGTATCCTCCACTACCTACAACGACCACCCCTAGAACAGCCTTGACAAAAGATCCTCTTGAACGATAGAAGTCACTTGGACCCAAGAGGCTGAGCAGGGCCGTGTTAACAGTTAATGTGTACAGGATGGAGATGGCTGTATTCAAGGCGACAATCTTCCCAAACTTGGCAAATGGAATAATGATGCAAAAGAAGAGAGGGACTGTTGCTATTACAGTGGTTACGGCACTGGAGACGATGGCCGCGCCGATGTGTCTCACAGCCGCCAGAGTCCTCCATTTCCCCATCTTGCATTTATCCTGTCAATCAAACAAGGCAGAATGTTAGCGAACATGTTCGACCATGAGTTGAAAAACCAGACAAACAGCTGCCTGTGCTGGGATGCAAGAAATAAAATGCTGGAAATGTTCAACAGGTCAGACCTCGGAATTAACGTCAGGTCAATTATAGGGGCAGCCCTCCCTATGTCTCGCTCTCTCTTTTTTCCCTTTCCCTCTGTCTCCGTTCTTTCAGCTCTGCGTTCACAGGATTATGGAACAGAAGCAGGCCATTAGGCCTGTCGGGTCTGTTCTGTGACTAGGCACTAAGCTAAACTCACCCCTCGTTCCAATTTCCAGTCTTTTCCCCATATCCCTTGACACCCCTACTAATGAGATACCTATCCATTTCCTGTTTAAGTACTCCGAGTGATTTGTGTGGCAGTGAGCTCGCTGAGGCCCCCAATCAAATCTCTCCTTTCCTCTCCTGTCTTCCCATCTGTATGCACTGGCTGGCCTGCCCTCCGAGTGTCTCCCTGCCTTAGCTCCTCCCTTAATCCTGCTCATGTGACCCTGGGCCATAGAGGTCGAGTCCCCTCTCCTTCCCACTTATTGTCCAAGCCTGGACCCAGGCCAGCAGTCTCTAGCTCAATAAAACCTATCATTCCCCTCAGTCTTCTGTCTGCATCTTTATCGGGGCTACCAATAGCACCCAACATCATCCATGTCCAATTCTGGCCTGTTGGCTCATGCTCCTCCCTCTGTCCTTTCTTCCCTCCTCCCCCAGCTTTTTTATTCAGGTGCCTGCCTGTTTTTTGTTTTGCTTATACCTTGAAGCAGGGGCTCAGGCCCGAAATGATGGTTATACATGTTTAATTCCTATGGATGCTGCGACACCAGTTGAGTTCCTTCAGCATTTCGGTGTTTTTACTTTAATCACAGTGTCTACACATTTTTGTGGTTCACTCCAGAGAAAAAAAGGGAGTTTTTTGCAGGTATCCTATTTATGGGCCCGAAACTTCTACGTCATTCAGGCTGACCCCATCGATTCTTGACTCTCTGCCACCCTTACCTTAGTCCCAATTTCTCTTTTTTCTCTAATTATCTCTCAATACTCGATTAGACCTGCAGGTACGCAGAGGAAAATATACTGACTGGTTGTGATAAGGTCTGGTTTGAGAAGATGAACCATACAGTGCCAACTAGAATCCCTGCAAAGGCTGAGGACTGGGATATTTGTCTCAGAGGGCAATGCCAGAACGTCATCCAAGAGGGTGAACCCTCGCAAGGCGTCAGGCCCTGACGACGTACCTAGCAGGGGACTGAAAATCTGCACCAACCAACTTGCTGGAGTGTTCACAGACATTTTCAACCTCTCAATGCTGCGGTTAGAGGTTCCCACCTGGTTCAAAAGGGCAGCAATCATCCCAGTCTCCAAGAAGAGTAGTGAGTTATGTCAATGGCTACCATCCAGTAGCATTAACTTCTACTTTGATTAAATGCTTTGAGAGGCTCGTCAGGGCCAGAATTAACACAGACCTAAGCAAAGATCTAGACCCGCTGCAATTCACCTATCATCACAATTGCTCTACAATATCGCTGGCTCTCCACTCAGATCTGGATCATCTCAAAAACAGCAATTCATACATATGGCTGCTCTTCATCGACTATAGCTCGGCCTCCAACACCATTATCCTTCAGTGCTGGTCAAGAAGCTACAAACTCTAGGCCTCTGCACCCCCCTCTGCAACTGGATCCTTGACTTTCTCATCGGAAGATCATAGTCAGTACGGATTGGAAACAACGTCTCCTCCTCACTGATTATCAACACAGGTGCACCACAAGGATGCGTGTTTATCTCACTGCTCTACTCGTTATACACCCATGACTGTGTGGCCAAGCACAATTCCAATGCTATCTAAAAGTTTGCCGATGACATCACAGTTGTCATCAGAATCACAGACAGGAATGAGGAAGCATAGAGGTAGGAGATAGATTAGCTTGAATGGTGTAAGGACAACAACCTTGTGCTCAACGTTAGCAAAACCAAGGAGATGATTGTGGCCTTCAGGAGGGAGTCAGGGGAACATGATCCAGTCCTCATTGAGGGCTCAGTAGTGGAGAGGGTCAGAAACTTCATATTTATGAGGATCCGTCCTGGAGTCTCTATGTGGATGTAATCACAAAGATGGCTCACCAGCGACTATACCTTGTGAAATTGTCTGAGGAGATTCGGTCTGTCACTAAAGACTAGTAAACTTCTACAGGTGTATCATGTAGGGCATTCTGGCTGGTTGCATCATTGGCTGGTATGGAGGTGCCAACTCTGAGGGTAAGAATAAACTCCAGAGGATGGTTAACTCAGCCTGCGACATCCCAGGCACCAGACTTCACTCCATCGAGGACATCTACATGAAGCGTTGTCTTAAAAAAGCAGTGCCTATCCTCAAAGACCCCTCCCACTATTGCGCTACCATCGGGAAAAAGGTATATGAACCTAAAGACAAGCAGTCAACAGCACAAGGACAGCTTCTTCCCTGCTGCTATCAGATTCCTGAATAATCAATGAACCACAGATACTGCCTTACTTTTCGTGCAGTACCATTGTTATATAGTAATGTTGTAAGATGGTTATAATATGAATGTTGGCTCTATGAATCTCCCACAACTGAATTTCATATGACAATAAATTCTGATTCTGACTGTAATTCTGTTAACTCAGGAACACAGAAGGCTGCAAACCTACTGCCCTCCCACCCATTGCTGATGTCTAGGTAACGGAATTGCCTTAAGAAGGCAGGTACTATCACAAAGGACCCTCTTCACCCTGGTTACAACCTCTTCTCACTGCTCTATCCAGGCAGAAGGCTCTGAAGTCCTGCACCCCTAGATGCTCAAACAGTTTTTATCTAACAGCTCTTGAACCTCCGATAACGACTCTAAATATAACCTGCTCTTGGGCCACCAATGTCGTCTTTTGTTTTCTTGCACTCACTGCAACTGTGAATATTTACTTATCTATCAATCCCTATAAACTAAATTATAAATAAATATAAATTATATTTAAATAAAGTGAATAAATATATTTAAATTATAATTCTTTAATTTCACACAGCATAGTTAATGCTGTGGTCAGCACCACGCTGTCACAGCACCAGTGATCAGAAGTGGGGTTTGGAGTTTGCAAGTTTTTCCCATGTCTGCATTGGTTTACCTTGTGTGTGTGTGGGGGGGGGGGGGGGGGGGCTCTGGTTTCCCCAAAAAATAAATGCACCGGGGGTTGTAGGTCAATGGGTTGTAAATTGGGTGCCACGAATTCATGGGCCGAAATGGCCTGTTACTGTGCTGTATGTCTAAATTGATCTACTCTTTATGTTATCTCTTTTTCTGACCTGGCATATTTGTTGGAATTTAATTTATACCATTTTAGTTGGTGTATGTTACCTATCTATTTGGCTGCAAGAACTTTGGTACATTTATACATTGTATTTGTACATCGGACTCTCATTCATTACATCCTCATCTTTTCTACAGTCCCCATTGTCCGTTCTCGCGGGGGAAGTGAAAAGGCATTCAAATATCTATCCTGCCATTGCTGATATCAGTGTTTGCTCTGGTTCTAGGGTAATACCTCATCTTCTGTCATTGTACAAATCACACAGTTCAACCATTAAGTGACTGATGAGCTGCTCATATAAACCCTCTGTGGCTCTCATATTTAGTTAACAATATTTATTTATATGTACTGCACATGAATCGTTTGTCTGTATGTGTGTTATGTCTGCATGTGTGCTTGCAAGTTTTGGGACTGAGGACAGAAGGGCTGTGGCTGTCATGTGACAGTACTGCCCCCTACTTAGTCAGAGGACACACCAGCTGCCAATCAAGGTTTTGTTCCACCCCATCCATTAGTGCACACCTTGCTGTTGGAACCCATGTGTGAGAGATAAGTAAAACTGATATAAAAATATGCAAGATGAGTAAACTAGTATGGATATATGTGTAATGAATAAAGCCAGTATGAATAGGATAAGGATAGATAATAGAATGTAGGAAGCAAAGTTAGTTTCAATAAGATAAGGGTCTTCTCGCCTTAGACAGAATTAGCAAGTTCTGCATATAAGAAGGTTGTAGTCCTGAGAGTCGGGAAGGTGTGAATTAGAACAAAGGCAGGTTTGTGAATAAGGACAATGACATGATGGGACACTGGCAGGATACCCCTGGTCCTCCAAGTTCACAGAAACAGCAAGTAGGCTTGCCTAATGCCAAACTCATCCAGGAGGCAGAAGAATGTAAGGGGGAGGGTACTTCTATACTGAAATAAACTGTATAAAAGTTGGGTGAGCCCCAGTGTATGTGTGTATTCCCAGGGTAAGGGGAAAGCACCCAACTTTGCATTGTTGTATAATAAATGTTCTTTGCTCTCAATTTTTGTCTGAGCAATTTCTGTGAAGGTACTTCTGTTTCTCACACATGTAAATTGCCTGGACTACATTTTCCAGCCTGCATGTACTTGGCCTTGGGCTGTTGTAATTAAATTAAGGTGCCATGTGTTCTTTGTTCACTCTCTCTTTGCCAGCTTGGGACCACCCTGCTTCACTCCAGGCCTCGAAATGTGGAAGGGTGCTGGAGAAACTGTTGGTAAGATGTCCACTGTTAAAAGGGTTGGGAGCATTTAGTTAGTGTCCCTTGTAGCACGGAGCTGTGCCTGCACTGAGTCGAGGGATGGTGAGACATCGTAGTGATTTTTCCCTGATCATTGTATGTACCAGGTGTGTGTGTGTGTGTGTGTGTGTGTGTGTGTGTGTGTGTGTGTGTGTGTGTGTGTGTGTGTGTGTGTATGTATACTCTGCATCAGTTGCCATTTTCCCCACACTTGCCTTCTGTAAATAAAATCCCTACATCAAAACCGTGTTCAGAGTCCTTGCCTTTGAGACCTACCAAACCTGTTTCCTCGCTCAAACAAACGCTGTTTCATCCGGTTGTACTTATACAATTGGATGATAATAAACCCGAACTTAATCTCCAACTTCCTTTTTATTTCGAAATGCTTTCAAAATCTGGCACTGTTCCTGCAAACTCCTGCTTGAGCACAAACACAATGGGGCTCGTTGCAAGGGAAGCCACTGATGGTGAATCTTTTCCTTTGCTGTAGCAGTCACGACGCGGTGGGGGTGGGGGGGCGGGGGCAGGAGCCACATCAGTTACAACAAAGCAAGAGAGGAAGATGGGTGAAAGGCCTCAATTTGAGCCCTTGGGTCCACAAATGCAGTCTAAAACCGCAGCCCAACTTGCATTCTAGTTACAACTTTTAATCTCAGCAAATATTTATTAGGTTGATTGATAGAAAGCAATTGTACAAGACTCTGGTGTTGGTATGATCCCCTGCTGCTCTGCACAGTTGGTTACCATGGCATTAAGTGATCATTCATCCAAGGCTGTGATTTGCCTTAAATTTGTCTCAAGTGTACAGTCATTTATCAGCGCAGTTAAATGTTTTACACGTTTCTGCAGCATGTATTTTTCTATATATATATTCTCATTTACTTTTTTTCCCACAATAATTTACATGGAAATAGCTCTTCGATTTTATTTTTGTTGCTCACTTAGCTCAACAGTCTGTGCCATTCCCTGTCCTTACCTTTAGATCACTTCTTTCATTTATTCTATCAGCTAAAGCCCAACTTCATTTCCTTTAATAATGAGTTCCTCAACCCACATTTTATTAGCTTGATCCTCAATTTCCTCTGCTGCACTGGAATCTCTGTGACCTTGGTTGATTGGCACTCCGCGGCTGGTCACCTATCACCCCTCACCTTCGATAGGACGGGTAGGGAAGCCGATGGGCCAGGTGCAGGCCAAATAGGACAAGGGAGAGTAATAGATCGGCACAGAGTGGACGGGCGGAAAACCCTGTTTCTATGCTGTGGTGTTTTATGGTTCATCTATCTCATGGCTCTGTGTATGTGGATAGATAATTGTTGAACCAGTTCAGTGCTACTTGCCAACTGATTGTTAACAAAAAATAACCCTTCTCTGACCTCAGATTATGAGGTTTGCAGATTTTGAGTTTCATTACAAGCGGGGTTAATCAGTCAGAATAAAACAGCTTTTCAATAATATTTATCTAATTCATAATTTTGAAAGTCTGACTTACCTTTTCACTTGGCATTAAACAATTTTTATTTTGTTCATAGAATACATAGAATAAATAACACCTCCACATAATTGATGCAAGGAAGATGGGTTTAACATCAAGCTGGTTCCACTTACATCAGTCTCAGTTGTTAAAAGGGTTTCCCCAGCCAGCAGGTAACCCTCGACGAGATGGACACAATAATCCACAGAAGAGCCCACCAGGATGGACAATGAGATGGCTTCCACTGCTCCCATTTCCCAGCCAAACCAGTACATGAGAGCAACCATCAAGCATATAACCCCTGGTGAAACACAATAGACATGGGCATCATTGCACGCATAATGCCACATCAAGGACAACTGTAAAAAAAAATGTGGGAAAAGACAGCAAAATAAACAGAGAAAGGATGAAAGAATATTGAACTGTGTTTATATAGCGCTGCTGCAGTGAGCCACTTCTGCGGTTAGGTCACTGATGTTGGTCAACAAAGATCCAATATATCTTTTCATGACAAAGGGCTCAAGGCCGAAATGTTGGTTAACCTTTACTTCCTGCGCATGACCTGTTGTGTTTCTCTAGCACTCAACCCCAGCATCTTGCAGATTTGTTCAACTCCAGTATCAGAGCCAGTTCACCAGGCTGAGAAACAACTTTTTCCTGCAGGCAGTGAGAATGTAGAACGACCAAAGGAACTGCTCACACTAACCACCTGAGACTCTCATATTTATGAAATAATGTTTATATGAATACTTGTGTAGATGTATTGTTTGTGAGTAGGTGTGTTATGTCTCGTTGTGTGTCTGCATGTTTGCTCCAAGGACCAGAAAAGCTGTTTCATCAGGTTGTACTTGTGCAATCAGATGACAATAAACTTGACTTGAATTTGTTCACAGCACTGTCTTTCAAACGGACAAGATAAATAACCAGATAGCCAATCAGTTTTTAGTGGAATTGGTTTATTGATGACTGATGTGATCACTTCTGTTCAACATAAAGACCATCAGATAATACTGACTCTGACATAGCACCTCTAAAAATTAAATGTGTTAAAATATGAGCTTACCTAATGTGTTACAAACTGTGGAATTCCTTGAACCCATGATCTTCCTACTCTGAGACAAGATTCACTCCATGTGATACAAGGAAATAGCTGAATATATTAGAAATGGCAAAACCATTGGGTCTCAGATTCATGGTTCTCAACCTTTTTCTTTCCACTCACATACAACTTATTGTAGTCCCTATCCCATAGGTGCTCTGCGATTAGAACGGGATTGCTGAAGGTGGGATGTCGGTGGAAAAAACAGTTTGAAAACCACTTATTTAATCGTCCCTCATTGACTCGTTGTGTGCACAGTTTCAGATCTCCGAAGGAAATGGGCCAATGACAATTTTTCTCAAGCAAAATATTACAAATACACTTGGGTCTAGAGCAGGGATTCTCAGCTTTCCCTTCCCACCCACATTGCACCTTAAGCAATCCCTTACTAATCACAGAGAATTTGTGGCATAGGGATTACTTAAAGTGGGATGTGAATGGAAAGAAAAAGGTTGACAGCCACTGATCTAAATTGTGTCCCAATCTTCATGCTGAAGTTCTCTACAATCAAACTCTCCAGTCAATGGAGAACACTGGTATCTGCCCCTCAGAATAAAACACAGCCTGGGCATGTCTTCTCCCCAAAATGACACATTCTATCCAATTATTTTATTGCTACAGTGATATAAAATTTTTTGACAATGTTGTTGATCAGGGTGACTGAGAAATAATTGTTTTTTGAGCTACAGTTTGCCTTTGTCCCGAAGCGCATGGGACAATAAAGGCCCCTAAGTGAAATTGTGAATGAGAATCAGCGAGAAAATTCTCCAACCGCTGGAGAGAACCTGAACATAGTTGTAGTTATTGGAGTCCAAACATTTGAGTCACTGCAGGAGTTCCTTGAGAAAGTATCCTGGGAACATATGTTGACTTTCGTCACTAAGGCACTTAAACCAGAGGGCATAAGGTTAAGGTTAGGGAGATCTGAAGAAATAAAATCTATCCAGAGAGTTGTTACGGTCGAGAACACACTGCTGAAGAAAGAGGTGGAGCCGTGTACTCTCACAGCATTTTAAATGTATCTGAATCACCAACCACTGGTAAATAGACTAACATGGCCATTGATAGCCATGATACACCAAAAGCACCATGAGTATGTCACAGGACAAGACAAACCGGCAATCAGGATGTTACAGTAAATGCAGGTCTAAAACGTCCAATGATGTAGTCAAATACTCTATTGAACTTCTCCCCTGTGAAAAGTATACTGACTGGTTGCATCACAAGATGGTTTGGAAACTTGAGTTCCCAGGAATGGAAAAGGCTGCAGGAAATGTCCATCGCGGGCATCGACCTCCCGTTCATCGAAGACATCCACCTGAGACACTCCATCAAGAAAGGATCTCATCGCCCTGGTCACAACTTCTTCTCGCTGCTACCTTTGGGTCGAAGGTGCAGTAGCCTGAAGTCTAGCACCTCTAGATTCAAAAACAGTTTTCATCCAACAGCTACCTGTCTCTTGAACCTCCCCACATGATTCTAGCTTCAACCGTAAACTTGACTGTCTGCACTATTGAAACATCATTTATTGGTAGTTCAACAAAAAAACTGTACTTAATGTACACATGTAAACAAATAAAGAAATTTCAACAAATTGATTGTGCAATACTGAGAGAAAACAACAATCAATAAAGTGCCCCAGTAAGAGCCTTTAAATGAGCCCTTAATTGAGTGTTGTTGAGGGTCTGATGGTGGAGGGGGAGCAGCTGTGTCTGAACCTGGTGGTACAAGCCTTGTGGCACCTTTTCCTCTTTCTTGATGGTAACAGCAAGAACAGAGCATGTGCTGGGTGGTTGGGAAAGATTGCTGCTGTTCTCTGATGGCAGTGTTCCCTGTAGATGTCCTGGGCTGCGTCCACTACCTTTTGCAGGACTTTATGCTCAGGGGCATTGGTGTCCCTGAACCAGATAGTGATGCAGTCTCATTTCTCATTATTTCAACAGGGTGTCAAATGGACCAGGTGTGGAGTGGACTTGGAAGAGATTAATGGTGACAGAAGGAGAAGAAAAACTTTAAAATAAATAGTTGAAAAGTTTTGTGGAATATATATAGTATATAGTATACTATACAGAAATGGAGGACCATCGCCTTCCCAAGATCGTGTTATATGGCGAGCTCTCCACTGGCCACCGTGACAGAGGTACACCAAAGAAAAGGTACAAGGACTGCCTAAAGAAATCTCTTGGTGCCTGCTACATTGACCACCGCCAGTGGGCTGATATCGCCTCAAACCGTGCATCTTGGCGCCTCACAGTTGGGCGGGCAGCAACCTCCTTTGAAGAAGACCGCAAAGCCCACCTCACTGACAAAAGGCAAAGGAGGAAAAACACAACACCCAACCCCAACCAACCAATTTTCCCTTGCAACCGCTGCAACCGTGTCTGCCTGTCCCGCATCGGACTTGTCAGCCACAAATGAGCCTGCAGCTGACGTGGACATTTACCCCCTCCATAAATCTTCGTCCGCGAAGCCAAGCCAAAGAGAAGAGTATATGTAGTATTAACACTTAGTTAATAACTATATAAGTCCCGCATCGGACTTGTCAGTCACCAACGAGCCTGCAGCAGACGGGAACAGACCCCTCCATAAATCTTAGTCCGCGAAGCCAAGCCATAGAGAATTAGGCAAGGGTCATATTCCCTTTAGGAATCCTAATTCCCTATGTGGACATAGATCATCAAACAGTACAGCACAGTAATAGATTCACGATGCCTGCATTGAACATGATGCCAACTTCAGCCATAGGTTTGCCCCCTTTATATATCCCTCTGTTCTCTGCATATTCAAATCTCTTAAACCCGTCTATTGGATCTGTTTCTACAATTATCCTGGCATTCCAGGCATCTGTGTAAATAATTATCCCAATCATACCTCCTTTAAATGTTGAACCTCTTAAATTTAATTCAGCTACGCTAGTTCATGACATTTTTACCCTGGGGGAAAAAAAAAGATTTTGATTGTCTGCCCGATTCTCATAATTATATAAATTTCTATCAAGTTGCCTCTCGGCCTATGAGGCTCCAGAGAAAACAATCCCAGTTTGTCCAATGTCTTCTTCTAGTTTGTTCACTTTAATCTTGGCCACATCCTGCTAAACCACTTTGGGCTCTTTCCAAAGCTTCCAAAGCGACCACAACTGTATGTGATATTCCAATACAGCCTAACCAGTTTTATACAGCTGCCACATGACTTCCTTACCCACTGATCCAACCGAAGGAGGCAAGCATGCCATATGCCTTCTTTACCACCCCATCTAAATAAAACTGCTGGACAAAAACGGAATAAATTACTTGGCCAATCGTTGCTTGAAATTCACTGGCTGCTTGGAAATAGTGTCCAAAATTTTGGAATGGATTAGTTAAAAGAACAAAATGCATAGATAACAGGATTCTTTGCACACTTTTTACAGAGTCAGTGAATATGGATACCAGGCATATCATTCATGATTAACTCTGTAAAGGCAGTAATTTTAATGGTAAATTGCCTGTTTTGCTTCACGGGAGCTGACAAAATATTTTGACAGCGTACTTGTCATCTATATTGTACACCTCAGGAGGGTTGAGACAATCGCCAATTGATGAAGAGTTAATGTGATTCATGAATTGGTGTGAAAGAAAAGGCTACAGGGAGTTGTGAACTTGGCCAGCGCCATCATAGGCATTAGTCTTCACTCCCATTAGGACATCTACAAGAGGCCCTGTCTCAAGGAAGCAGCCTCTATCATCAAGGACCCTCACCACCCAGGCCATGCCCTCTTCTCATTGCTACCATCAGGAAGGAGGTACAGGAGCCTCAGGTTGGCACTAGAGTGAGTGTTAGCGGGGGGAGGGGGGGCATTGGGTAACCGTGTGGGGGCACACTCTTCTGCTCTAAATCTCGCTCAGTGGGGATGGGGGGTGTTGATGGTGCCTACCTGCCTCCACACGCTGCTGCGGTCGCACTCCCCCAACTCCTGTTAAATGTAGCACCACGGTATGACAACGCAACTTCTTTTCTGACATCATGAGCATAAATATTGTTCCTTTCCTATTTCTCTTTATATTCCTTTAGAGAACAGGTAAGTTTTAATATTAAAAATATATTTAAATGAGAAAAGTTACATGCATTTTTTGCTAAAGGCTTGGCCTCCGGATGGGCGCATCACCGTGCATGGTGATGACCTTGGTTGTGCCCGCGAAAGCCCCCCCCCCTTTGGTCCGACACTGTGGAACCTGAAGAAGGACACCCACTGGTACAAAAACAGCTTCTTCCCCTCTGCCGTCAGATTTATTAATGGACCACGAACCACAGACACCACCTCACTTTGCAATCATTTTTTTTTAATAGTGTATTTGGAAATGGAATTTGTTGTCATTTTTGCATATGTAATGCACAACACTGCTGCCTCAAATCAACAAATTTCGTGACGCATGTTCATGTCAATAAATTCTGATTCTGTAACCACAACTGGAGATGACAAACCTAGCGAAGAGGATTTTAATTAATCAGCCAGTGGTATGTGATTTATTGTTCTCTCCGCATTTCTCCCCTCCCCCTCCCAGTATTCCTTCCTTTTCATTTGTCAAACTATCTGAAATGATTCTGGGCAGATAGTCTAATACACAGGAGGCAAAGGTATATAACTAATGTTTCAAGCCTGAGCTCATCATCAAGGTATGTCAAGACAGTGATATGCTCTATCAATGACTCCAAAGGCTGAGTGAGAAACGTTAGATTTTAGCTGGCCCAACTCCATGTGCTCGAATGAATGGAAGGGGATAGGGAGGTCGACCTTTATGGCCAGGTCACAGGGGGAAGGGTTACAGGGGATCGAGTCGTCAGTGGGCGGGCCAGCCACTTATACACCGGACAGCACAGAACAGTATGCACCTATCACCACAGAGAGTCCGTGTACCTTGAACATGAGCAATGCTGCTCTTGTAGAAATGGCGGGTGGGACGGGCGACTCCTATTAATCGTGAGTGATGAAATCAATCACCCTGATTAAGACCAGCTCTTGCTTTGCAGTCACAAACCGAATCTTGAGCAAGTGCTGGGTGGAGAAGACAATGAGCTCACGGAAGGATGGCATATGTCCACCGTGATGATTTATATCAGCAATTACGTGCCATCAATTACAATTCTGCTGTCTCACACAGTGATAGCATGCGCAGTAAGTTCTGTGCAACCTCTGCAGCAGTTGTTATCTTCTGCAGATTCCCTCTTTCTGAGTTCTTTTGAGAGAACTGCTCTTCCGGTGCTCTCTTGATTGGAACCAGAAATATTTCTATTGGCTTGTATTTAGATTTACAAGGTGTTGACGTATTGAGTAGCACCTGATTTCATATTAAAAATTGCGTGGGGAATTGCTACATCTATAACATTGACTTGCATCACCGGGAACCCCATATTTCTGTATGAAAGCTTTGACCTTTTCCTTTTACGTCTGGCAATTGACAGAATTCCCAGTCAACTTTGGCTTCCATTCCCATGAAAAATTCATTTCTCGAAGTAAAGGCAGAAGTGAAGATTTTTGAAAAAGTACACAGAAATGTTGGAGGATCTCAGCCGGGCTCACATAGGAGGCAAAGATATATTACCGATGTTTTGGGCTTGCGCCCTTCTTCAAGGTAGAAGCAAAATAAAACAGGAAGGCATCTGAATAAAGACTGAAGGATGATAGGTGCCTAACAGATTGGACTGAATCCTTAGATAATGTACAAACTTGTCTGTCAATGTAAATCCCAAAGTCTCCTCAAAGCTGAAACACCTTCAGTGCAGCAAAAAACCACCCACGATTTCCCTCACTTTCTGATTAAATGAATATAGAACATTATAGAACACCCTTCAGCCCATGAGGTTTTGCCTGTATAAACTTGTGGAGGAATCCACATCAGACTACGGACTGCTGGAGACTGGCTCGATACTGGCCGAAGGGGTACCAGGTATCGGAACCGGGGTGCGAGAGGGTGCCAGGGGCGCTAAAGAGTTCCTAATTGTATCGGAGGTTTGGATCTGGAGATCAGGTTGTCGATGACCTGGACTGGACTCTGTATGGCTGTGGAGGGTGGGGCAGTGCTGGAGGTGAATCCATAGACACTCGGTGACTCTGGGTGGTGGTGGGGGGGAGGGGAGAATGACTCTTTTGCTTCTCCTTCTCTGACTGTAGGAGGTGCTTCAGGCAATTTCTGTTGATGGCGAATCTGTCTAGAGCAGGCAAACGGCAATTTCATATAATATAACACTTTTTTAAACATGGCAATAAATTTTATCTTAAATCTTGAATCTTAAACCTACTCGACAACAATCTAATCCTTCCCTACCTCACACCCATAACCCTCTAATTTTCTTACATCCATGTACCTAAGAAGGAGTCTTTTGAATGTCCCTATTGTACCACCTCCCCTGGGGGCATTCCAGGCCCCCACAACTCTCTGACATCTTCCCTAAATTTTTGTCCACTCATCTTAAACTAATGTTTCACAACCTTTTTTTTTCCACACACACCACCTTAAGGAATTGCTCTGGATTATGCGAGTGGAAAGAAATTGAGAACCACTGCCTTAAACAGATTTTCTCTGGTATTTACTATTGTTTACCCTGGTAAAAAGAGGTGGCTGTCCACCCTATCTAAATCCTTAATAATCTAATAGAGCCTATAAACTCAAATTGTGTAAATTTATTGTTTTCCAATGACTCAAATGATTGTGAGATGAAGAGTTCAATATCATTTAACAACATTGTATTAAATCTCCAATGATAAGCTATTTGAATTTTCTCAGAAGTTTCATGTGTAAAATATAATAGAGAATGATCTGAAATCACCCTACTTTTATATTTCGCTTGTTGTATTTTCCCTTGTAAATGTGCCGATACTAAAAAGAAGTCAATCCTTGAAAACGATTCATGTCTAGATGAATAAAAGGAAAAATCTTTCTCTGTCGGATTAAGACGTCTCCAAATATCTACTGAATTAAGATATTTCATCAACCCTTGGACCTGGATTGCCATCTTGGATTTTTTAACTTTCTTCAGAAATTTATCTAATAAAGGTTCCAAAACACAATTAAAATCAGCACCAACTAAAATATTATCATTAGCTTGACCCAAACAAAAAAATCATCCGAAATAAATACTTCATCATCTGCATTTGGAGCATAAATATTAAGTAAAGTCCAGAATTCACTAAAAATCTTACAATTCAATTTAAGAATACATCCTGCCTTTTCCTCCATTGATTGTAATTCAAAAAATACATTTTTATGTATCAAAATTGCTACACCTTTAGCTCTAGAATTAAATGAAGAAAAATATACATGCCCAACCCAATCCTTTTTTAATTTCACACTTTCCTTCACATTCAAATGTGTTTCTTGTAAAAAGGCAATATCAATTTTCATTTTCTTAATATACGCCAAGACTCACTTACATTTAATTGGACTATTTAATCCTCGAACATTAAAAGTAGCAAACCTCAACTTTGACATATCTACTATTATTACTAAATACCAATAATATATTTATATAAAAACTCAAATCAATGTATATAGTCCCTCCAATAAAAAAATCACAAATTAAAAACTGAGAAAAAAAACTAAAAAAAAAAATCACTCCCCCCAAAAAAAAGAAACTACCAAAAGGTAGTAATCCCCTAAACAAAAATTGGTTGTGGATCACCCACCAGTGGCTGATGACTTGTAAAGAATTTAGTGCAAATCTCCCCATCCCCAGCCAAACAATCAGTAACATCCAAGTATCTAACAAGAGAAAAAAGAAAAAAAAAGAAAATTGTTCCTTTCATCCAAAAGACTCCAATCTCAAAGATCCCATTTCAGAAGGAGGTGGACTCTTCCCATCCCCATTTTTCCGATTTCTTCCATTTCCAGAGCTACCAATTTTTTCTTTAGGAGATAATGGTGGGCTACGTCTTTGTCCTCTTATATCTGGCAATGAATCAGCAAAAATCATTGCTTCACAATCAGTTTCAAAAAACCGAAATTGATAGTCTCCGTAAAAAACCTTCAACACTGCAGGATAACAAAAAGTAGACTTATAACCTTTACGCCACAAAACTTCTTTAACTGGATTAAATCGACGTCGACATTGAATGACATCTTGACTCAGATCAGGATAAAAAAAAGACTCTGCTATTCTGAATCAATAATGGGGTTTGTCCTTGTCTTGCATTTTGTAATGCAAGTCGAAGTATTGCTTCTCTATCCAAATAACTCAGGCAACAAATTATTACCGGTCTCGGGGGTTAACCAGCTGAGGGTATTCTTCTTAAAGCTCTATGGGCTCTTTCCAGTGCCAATCCCCCAGAGAAAAATTCTTGCCCTAATATTTGCGGAATCCAGTCTTTAAAGAAACAAAGAGGATCTTGTCCTTCTATACCTTCTGGCAAACCAACAATTTTCACATTATTCCTTCTGCTTTGATTTTCCAAATAATCTATTTTTTTCTTTCTAGCTCCTTCTCACGATCTCCTAATTCTATGACTGATTTTTCTACCTTCAACACTTTTTCTGTGTTAGAAGTCACTTGTTGTTTACAGTCCAAAAAAGCAGTCTGAAATTTTAAAAATTCTTCATAAGATGCATCCACACGTGTCTTAACCATATTTAATTCTGAACTTATAGCAGCATTCATTTGAACAATTTCATTCATTAGAGATGTCAACAGAGGTTGAATAACTGCATTCAATTGCATACATTGTGAATCAGTAAATCTCAGCTCTGCTCTCTCTGACATGGTGGCAGAACAAGGTAAATGCAGCTCCTGCTGCAATTCAACAGATGGCATTTTAAAAGTTTTACTGCGGGTCTGGACTCCCAGCGACGGCACCTGACTTATTCAGGGGATCGCTGCTGGTCTCCCCACCCCCCCCGCATCTTGTTGTTTTCTCATCCATTCGTGAAGAAAAACAATTTCTTCAGATTGTAATGCTGCCTGATGCATTTCCAACAATGGAGTCATCTTCCTGCATGCTCCCCCCATTGAAATCGAAAGGCTTTCCAAATCGGGGTCCACTTCTTGGGAACACGCACCTTCTTCCAGAGAATGGGTAATTCCAGCGCCATCCTTCACTTGGTGAGTAATAGGTTATTTTTTCAGCACTCACAGGCGATCTTTTGGATTTAGCCAATGAAGAAATTGAGCCTGAGGCTGTTTCAAGTCGTCTAGGCCCCAGATCTTCAGCACTTCGAAAATGTATCTTCTTTTGAACTTGAGATTTAGTCTTTTTACCATTAATGGCCATAATAATTCCTTAATACTTTAAACTAAAATTTAAAAAGTTTAAACTTGGAAACAAAGTGTTAAAAAACAGGTATTTAAAAGTCTGGCCAGATGTCGAGACTGAAAAAAAAATTAATTTTTTTTTAAAGAAAATTCTAATTCTGTTCAAAGTAAGTTTGTATTATGGGATGCTATGAAAGCCTATTTGAGAGAACAAATAATTAATTATACTTCTAAAATAAAATAAAAATTGATTAAATCAGAGTTTTGAATTAGAGAAACAGATCGATGAGTTAGAAAAGGAATTTCAGAAAGATGCTACGGAAGATCAGAAAATAGAATTATCGAGGTTGAAATTGAAATATAATACCTTGCAATCTTATCAATTTGAATGTGTGATTAATAGGACTAAACAAAGGTATTACGAATGGGGAAAGGGAGCACACAAGGCATTGGTGTGGCAATTAAAGAAAGAACAGATATCGAGGACTATTAATGTTGTTAGATGGAATTCTCTTATTACATAAACCTCGTGAGATTAATGATGAATTGTATTCATTTTATAAAAAGTTATATACATCTGAAGGAAAACAGGAAACTGGATCGATTTTTAAAAAAATCACAGTTGAATTTACCGATATTAGAGGATGGAGATATACAGGAGTTAGAAGAACCATTTGCTGATTCGGAAGTTAAAATGGCTATGCTGGAAATGCCGAACGGTGAATCGCCTGGTGATGATGGATTTTCAGTTGAATTTTATAAATTGTTTTACGATTATTTATCTACAGTGTTTGGGGATGTATTACGTCAAGTTGGAGAACACTATGATTTACCTGAGTCTTGTTCTAGTGCTTTAATTACAGTAATTCCTAAAAAAAGATAGAGATCCTTTGAAGGTATCTTCATATAGACCAATTTTGTTGTTAAATGTAGACTATAAAATAATAGCTAAAGTATTAGCGAATAGATTGGCTAAATTTTTACCAAAGTTGATTCATATTGATCAAACAGGTTTTATAAAGAATAGATTAGTTTGATTAATAGATTTCGACAATCTTTAGATGCAGAAAAAGTATTTGATAGAGTTGAATGGAATTTTTTGTTTCAAGTTTTGGAGAGATTTAAGTTTGGTCCTTCTTTTATTGGTTGGATTAGGGCTCTATATAGTAAACCGGTATTGACAAATGGTTTGATTTTGGAAGCTTTTAAGTTAACTTGATCAACTCGTCAAGGTTGTCCTTTATCACCAGCTTTGTTTGCGTTAGTGATTGAACCTTTAGCACAGTTGATAAGACAAAATACACAGATACAAGGTATGAAAGTTTTAGATGAGGAGTATAAAATTAATTTATTTGCTGATGACATATTGATGTATTTAACAAATTCAGCTCAGTCACTTTTGCATTTGAAGGAATGTTTAATACAATCAAATTAAATATCTGGATATAATTTTGAATGTTAATTATTAATTTTTATATAAATTAAATTATGCTCCGTTAATGAAAAAAATTAAAACTGATTTGATTAAATGGAAAAATTTACCTATGAATTTAATGGGAAGGATAAATACAATTAAGATGAATATCTTTCCGTGTATACAATATTTGTTTAAATCTATTCCGTATTTACTTGATAAAATTTTTTTTTGAGATTTCAATAAAATGGTTAGGGAGTTTTTATGGAGGGGTAAATTTTCAAGAGTAGCTTTGAATAAATGAACTTGGAAATATGAGTTAGGGAGATTTTGTTTACCACATTTTCAAAATTATTATGAGGCAGCCCAACTTAAATTTATTAGTTCATTGATGGATTTGGAACGGCCTCCTAGTTGGCTAAAATTGAGATGGCAAGTATTTTTGAATTTGAAATACATCAATTTTTGTTTAGGTGGAATATGAATTTGTTACAACAATATAATGTGCCTATACTAAAACATTTAATGAAGTTATGGATAAAGAAAAATAAAATGATAGGTTCTAGGGGTAATATTGGCTTTGACTCTGTTGTATAATAATCAACTTATTTCATTTTCAATACATAATCAAAGTTTATTGCATTGGAGATTTAAAAGTGTGAAAAATTTGGGAGATTGTTTTAAAGAGGGTAAGTTTTTATCTTTTAATCAGATGAGTGAAGATTTTGGTATTGATAAGAATTCTTTATTTCTTTATTATCAAATTCGATCTTTGGTAAAATGTATGTTTGGTAGAGATATGATTTTACCTAAAATGACTAAATTTGAGACTTCTCTTATGAAGGTACCAGAGAAGGGTTATATTTCAATTTATGTATCAAATATTACAGGATGGTATGGATAAAAAGGGTTGGGATAGATCTAAAATTAAATGGGAAGCGGATATTGGTTTTATTTTTTCTGAAGATGATTCGTTAGATATCTGTTATGATAGTGTAACTAGATTGGTAAATGCACATTATGCAATGATTAATTACAATTTTTTACATCAATTATATTTGACACTTGAAAAATTAAAAAAATATGGTTTTAATGAATCAGATTTGTGTTTTAGATGTGGTGATACGGTTGGAAATTTTTTTCATGCCGTTTGGTCATGTATACATACACAATCTTTTTGGAAGAAAATTCAATCATTTTTAGAATATCTGTATAAGATTAAAATAGTTTTAAATCCAACAGTATTTTTATTGGGTAGTTTGCAACCTCTGAAAGGCTTGGGATTAGATAAGTTTCAGCTTGCTTTTGTATATGTAGCTTTATCCGTAGTGAAAAAATGTATTGCTGGTACGTGGAAAGATACAAATATGATTGATATTAATAGATGGCATAATGAGATGAGATACTGTTTAATAATGGAAAAAATTACGTATATTTCACGATAATTATAATTTTTTATTAATGTGGCTGTTATACTCAGAATGTTTACTTCAATTTATATTGATTAGATTTTAATATGTATATTTAACTTTTTTTTAATATTCTTTCTTTTTTATGGCTCTCCTTAGGAGAGTTGGCTGAAGGGGGGGGATTTTGTTTTTCTCTTTTTTTTAATATATATAAAAAAAGTTCATGTTCATGTTTAATTGCTGTATATGTCATATATTATTTGTTCTTTGAACGAATAAATAAAGTTTTTAAAAAAAGAGTTCAATATCATTAGCTCGAACCTGACAAGTATTGACTGGGATCAGCTATCTGCAGGTAAGGTTGCATTCGGGGCAAGGGAGTCTGTTAGAAGTTCAATAAAGAGTTGCAGGCAGAAGGGCGAGTACAGGAAGATGAGGGTATCCTGGATTTCTAGGGATATTGCAGGTTTAATAAAGTCAAAAAGAAGGAGCGGGAAGGGTGTGTGGAGTATTGGGAATGGGGAAGGCCCTTCAGGAGTATAGAATGTGGGCTTGGGGTTCTGCTCAAAAAGAAACAGTAAAATCCCCATTATCTGGAATTCAAGCAACCAGCAGTCTCAAGCAACCGGCAACAAAAAATCAGGGAAAATAAATTGGTAAAATAAGTTTAAAATTGGCGTCCCCTAGCAGTTAGTTCGTCAATCACGCAACATCCAATTTAATTTAAAAAAAAAATTAAACTTTAAATTTAGACATACTGCACGGTAACACTCCTTTCCAGATCCCAAAACTGTGTCGGCCAATTACACCCAATTTACCTACATCCCTGGTATGTTTCGAACGGTGGGAGGAAACCGGAGGGAAAACCCACACAGACACAGGATGAGCATATAAACTCTCTACAGACAGCACGGGATTCAAACCCCAGTCCCAATCGCTCACCCTGTAACAAAATTGAGCTAACAGCTACGCTAACTGTGCCGCAATCTCAAGCAACCGGAATATTCACTTGTCTGGCATCTATCAGGGGTTATCAGGGGTTTTACTGAATTAGGACAAAAAAAAATTTACTGATGATATTAAGAAAAATCTCAGAATTTTAAATTGTTTTGGGAGAAGAAGGGTAAACAGGGAAAGAACCCATTCGGGGCCAAAGGGACAGACTTTGGATTCAAGGTCTTAAATTGATACGCTTTAAGAAGTAATCCATTATAAGATCATTGGACCATACGACATTGGAGCACAATTGGAGGCCAGTCAGCCGATGGGATCTGCTCTGCCATTTGAATCATGTCTGACGTATTTTTCCTTTCAATCCCATTCTCCTGCATTTTCCCCATATCCTTTAACACCCTGATGAATGTTTCAACTTCTTTAAATAGACACGATAGGCCCTTTAAAGCCGCCGTGTAAAATGGGGTTAACCGGGCAATTTGCTTGGTTAGCGCCCCACTCATGCAGCAGGTTGAAAGGGTCCAACCAGCTCAGGTTTGTCCCAATTCAAACGGGTCCCTGCCCTACCTCAGAGGTAGTCAGGGAATCCAGTAATACTCACCTGGGTCATGTCCTCCTGCGGCTTAAAACCGAAAACGGCCGACCTGGTTGGCATGTCAGAGAAACTCCTGGTGAAATGCTTGCCATAATTGGGAGTGGAGAGAGGGGTCGCTGCTGTGGGGCCGGGGGGGGGGGGGGGGGGAGTTCGCTGGCACAGGGCTGGGGGTGGGGGGGAGGGTGTTCCACGATTAAAGGGAGGGGGGTTACTACTGCTGGGAAGGGGCGAGGGGTTGCTACCATGGCGAAGGGGAGAGAGGTCGCTACTGCAGGGAAGGGGAGAGGGTTTGGCTGTTACGGAGTGGGGAGGGCTTGCCATGATAAAGGGAGAGGGGTCACTCACTATCGCGGAGAAAGGGAGAGGAGTCAACTGCCACGGAGAAATGGGAGAGGAGTCAGATGCCATGGGGAAGGGGAGAGGAGTCGCTATCACAGGAAAGGGGAAAGGGGTTGGCTGCCACAGCGTGGCGGGAGGGAACGCGATTGTCGGTGGGAGGGAGACTGACAGCTGGTTGGGGGAGGGGGATGGGGGAGACTAGTTTGCGTGACGTCTCATTTACTGGGTTGGCGATTTATTGGGGCTACCCCCCTCCAGCTTAAAATGTGCTGGAGGCACCTTTGCCCCACTAATCGCACCTGGGTCCCAGGAGGGCTACCTGGGTGCTGCAGCTTGAAAGCACCCATCAAGTTGGCCCCCTCAGCCTGTGGCAATGAATTCCACAGACGCGCCTCCCTCAGGCTAGAGAAATTCTATTCTAAAGGGACACCCTTTTAATCTGAGGCTGTGCCCTCTGGTCCTAAACTCTCCCATGACTGCACACATCTTCTCCACATTCACTCTCTCCAGCCCTTGCAAGTTACCTCGGATAACTCCTGGGGTGATGTGACAGACTGCCAAAAAATGTAGTCTATAAATAAATCCCCACGTAGGCTGTGAACAGTCTGGCTTGTGACTAAGATTGATGATTGAAGTATTGATAGGGTTGATACGTCATTTTATTTCCCTCCTGCCTAGCTCATGCCAATCAGAAAGTGTCCAAATGGAACCAATGAATAATTCAAACTTTAATTTCAACTGGGCATCTATTAAAGGCTCTAGTTGTTCTGGTTGTAAACATGTTGGTAATTAACCAGAACAAAATTACATACCGCTAACCAGCTTGAAGCAGAAAGGATTTAGACACCACAACACTCCTTGACCCTTTACTGAAAATTCATGCATTGTCGGAGCAAGAGCCTCCTAATTGATCAGCTGAGATTGTCAAGAACTCAGCCAAGCCAGCAATGGTGGCTTGTGCCCCAAGGCCTTCATGCTCCAGAACCAGGTCCACAGACCCTCAGGAGCAGATTCGTTTTAATAAATGTAGATGAGGGGCAAATGCATTCAGAGGAGGGGTCTGATGGTGGAGGGGTAGCAGCTGTCCCTGAACCTGATGTCGCAAGTCGTGTGGCGCCGACGCCGCTTTCCCGATGGTCACAGTGAGAACAGGCCGTTGTGCTGGCTGATGTGGATCCTTAATGATCACTGATGCTCTCTGACGGCCGTTATTCTCTGGAGATGTTCTCGAAGGTGGGGAGGATTTTGCGTGTGATGTCCTGGGCTGTGTCCGCTTCCTTTTGCAGGGATTTATGCTCGGGGGTATTACTGGCGTGAGAAGGTATTTAGAGGTGGGTTGGGAGGAATTGCTAGAGCAGCTTACACACAAACACATTTTAAAACACAGAATCTTTGCAGGACTTTTCCAGAGGGCTTTTTTTGCAGAAAGCAACAAAGTAGCAATGGCAGCAGCTTGCCTGGGAGAGCCTGTGATCTTTGCAGGCAAGGGACAGAACAGTTTTGCCCTCAGAGAGAGAGGGTGTGAAACAGAGAAAGAGGAGTCACAGAAATCGGTTCCGGAAGGACAAAGGTGGCAAACTTTGGAAGAGTGTCTGAAAGGTGACCTGAAAGAAAGAGGATCATCTGGAGAACCCTGAAGGGGGCAAGTTTCGTCAGCAAGACTGATTGAGAAGGAATCAGTTGTGGATGTCCTGGAAGAGGAATCTCTCTCTGAAAACCAGGAAGAACCCTCCTGAGTGATAACCATTTGTCTGTTAAACACCAAAGCCTGGTGAACATTGTAAATGCTAACTTCTGTGCACAGTCCAAGAATTGCCTGCAACCAGTGAGATTGGACTATGATCCAAATAACCTTTCTCATCTTAAATACATGCCACATTACTCCTGCGCTTAGTATTAGAGGGGGGATTAAGTAGGTTAGGTAGGTTTAATTCTGTTTTCTTGTTCAAATATAATTAAAAACTACTCTTGTTTAAGTAACCCAGTGTTGTGGTGCATATCTATTACTGCTGGTTTTTGGGGTTCTCTGGACTCCATAACACTGGTGTCCCCAAACCAGACCATCATGCAGCCAGTCAGCACACTTCCTGCCTCACGTCAAACACTTGCTGTTGAGATGCACAGACTTAAAGACTTTAATCAATAACATTCAATTAGTTTTTTTGGTGAGAGATCACTGTTTGTGATCTGCTTCTACTGCTTTGAGAAATAAAGGGATGGTGTGCAACTCCAAAATTCCCTAATGTGGTAGCACAGATGAAGAAGGCCAATGCAATGGTTGCCTTTATTAGCCAGGACATAGCATTCGTAAGAGCAGGAAGGTTTTGGTATAATTTTATAAACTACGGTACTATCAGGATTCCTGGTGTTGCCCCGTGAAATAAAACATTCAGTTGCTGACTACATGGTTGAAACAAAATACCCAAAAAAACCATGATAATTCTACATAAATTTATATATTTTTTCTGTTTCCTGCTGCCTGCTCCTTGTTTGTCTGGAGACCTGAGCACTGAAGTAGGCCTGGTGGTGCTGTTTGGTTCCCTGCTGCTTGCCCCTTGCCTGTCTGGAGGCCTGAGCATTGAGATGGGCCTATCACTGCTGTTCGGTTTCCTGCTGCCTGCTCCTTGCATGTCTGGAAGCACCAACAGTGAGGGGTGAGACAGATGTCCCTCTGTTGTCTCTTGCTTTCTCCTTTGTCTCACTCTACGGGCTTGTGACGAGCTTCTGCCAATGTTGCTTCACTTTTTTGGGCCCATATTGAACTGGGTTTGGCCACTTTGTTTTTATTCTGAATGTACATCGATGCCCAGCGCTGTAATTAATTGAGGTGTCCCTGATGCAACTTCAATTTTGTTTTGAACCTCATATGACTTTAACAGTTAAGTTCAATGTGGTCATGACATTCAGCATCAAATGTTACCTGTACTCTTGGACATTTCTAGAGTATTGATTTGCATGGAAAATAAACAGAGAAATGAACAAACATACATGGAAGGCTCCAAACACTGTGATCGTAATAAAAACACATGAAGATGCTGAAGGAACTCAGCCGGTCTCGCAGTGTCCACGCAATGCCAGAAATGCTGCAGGAAATTTTGGCTTCCCTTGCCAATTTTTCAGTCTTTATTCAGACACATTTTTTTCTGCTTATAACTTGAAGAAGGGCTCAGGCCTGAAATGTCGGTCATGTATCCTTACCTCCTGTGGATGCCGCGAGACCGGCTGAGTTCCTCCAGCATTTCTATGTGTTTTTGAACAGAATAGCACAATTGGGTCGATTTGCCAATCTTCCTACTGATTTCAAACCAAATTGCAATCGATAATTGACAACACAAACATTGTAGATGTTTTCTTTCTTACCTAGAATGGTCATAAGCACTGGTAAAAGTAGAAGAACGTGGGTGGTAAAGATAGCAACCGCTGCAATACAGATAACCAGAGAGAGCATCAAACTGAATAGCGCACTCTGTACACCTATGGAGGGAGAAAGACACCGGAGTGAGCCACCTCAAAGGAAAATGAAGTAAATCATAAATCTAAATGCTGGAGAAGTTCAGCAGGTCAAATTGTGTCCTTTAGAAAATACATAATCGGGCTTGAGCCCTTCATCAAAGTAGAAGAGAATGCTGGCAAGCGTCTGAAGAAAAATGGAGGGGGGGGTTAGCAAAAGCAGGAGGTGATTGGTGCAGAAAGGAGGGAGGGAACAGCAGCAATGAGGGGGAGGAGGGGAGATAAGGTGCCATTCCTTCAATTTGTGGGGGTGGTTTGGGTGGGATAGTACCCAAGGCCATAGGTGGACATATGGACTCGGAATTGAAGTGGTTGGCCACTTGGAGGTCACTGTGGATGCAAACGGAGTGGAGGTGCGGAGCGAAGCGATCTCTCAGTCTGCGACCGGTCTCTCTGATGTAGAGAATGCCACAAAGGGTGCACTCAAGATGAACATAAATCCCCAACCTGTCCCACCAACGCACTGCAATTTTCACTTCCAGATCTTAAGAATTTGTTGTAACTATACATTAAAGCTCTCCGAGTTAATGAATGTATTTGACTCCAAAAAGTACATGCTAGTATTTTGCTGTGAAATGTGAACCATATTTATTCCTTTGTTGCGACAAGGTTTAACTGGTCCTCACACAGAGCCATGCTGAGAAACAGCTTCTTCCCACGGGCAAAGAGACTGCTGAATAACTGAAAGAACTCCTCATACAAACCATCCACGACTGTCCTATTTATTAAACAATCTTTTTCTATTTTCATATATGTATGTATGTACTGCATCTGTATCATTTGTCTGTATGCTTGTTATGTCTGGCTGCTTGTGTCTTTGGACCAGAAACCGGAGAACATTGTTTCGTCATGTTGTGCAGTTGGATGTTAATAAACTTGAACTTGAACAGAGGATAAATTCTGTTAAATGTTCAAATATTAGCAGCTGCTTGTGAATTGATGGTTCTATGGCAGGGTAAGGTCAGTAACTGACTTTGCTATATATATTTTAAATACATTTTATAATGCTTTGTGGTTGAACATCAGTGAAATAACAAGCTTATAACAGATTATATTGCAAGCCGCTACTGTGGTGGTACACCACCGGCCTACTGCAGGGGGCAACCTCTGTACCTGCAGGAGTGTAAGGGGACAGGACAACACCTGGCCGGCTGTCAATCAGTCAGCCTGAATGGATCAAGCCCCACCCAGTCGGGTGTCAATCACCCTTTGGGATAAAAGCCTGAGCCGGCCTCCCGAGGCCTCACTCAGAGTTGCTGTAGCCACAGCCAGCCTGGATCTGTGGAAGTCTTTGTGGATTAAAGCCTGTTGTACAGTCTTTACCTTCTGTGTGTCTGGTTCTGTCTAACAGCGCACCACAGCTACAGAATTATTTTTGATTTAATTTAGAAAATCAGCACGGTATCAGGTCCTTCCAGCCCATGAGCCAAATACACTCCAGTGACAAATTAACCTACTAACCCTGTATGTTTTTTGGAATGTGTGAGAAAACCGGAGTATCTGGAGGAAAATGATACAGTCAGAATGTACAAATTCCTTAAAGAAATCAGCACTGTGAATGAGTTATGCAAACCGCTACACTAACCTTGCCACCCTCTGTTGTATCATTCTACACCCCTGTGTGTGTGTGTGTTGGTGTGTTTGTGAACCTGTCACTGCTACTGTAGTTGATAATGAAGATCTTTAAATTTGCAAACAGGACCCAGAAAGGTTCTGCAAATTATGAACCACTGATATTTTCCATGTTCCAACAAGGCGTGGATCAAAAGAAGTGTTTGGTTCTGGTCACCCCACTGTAGGAAGGATTTGCAAGCATTGGACTGGGTGCGGAGGAGATGTATTGGAGAACATGCTTAATGAGGAGGGGTTGAGCAAGCTGGAGCATTTCTCTCTGGAGGGACAGGGGATAAGAAGCAACTTAATAGTGAGACCCATGGATAGGGTGGAGAAGCAGCAGCTTTTTTCAACCAGAGGGGCAATGGCCAATACCAGAGGACATTTGTTAATGGTGAGTGGAGGACAAGATTATGGAAAATCTCAAACTGTGTTTCAGTTCACAAAGGGCATGAGGATAACTAAGGAATAAGCAGTGTTCATTTGGGACCAGGTAGCAATGGACTGAAAATAAACATTAGAGGTCTTCAATGAAATTTTAAAAATATTTAGATATACATCTTGATAACTGGCCATTCCGGCTGCAGAGCCCATGCTGCCCAGATAGCCCAAATAACCTACAACCCTCGCAGGGGTAGAGAAGGGAGGAAACTGGAGAGCCTGGAGGAAACCCATGCAGACACGTGGAGAATGTACGAACTCTGTACAGACAGTGCCGGATTAGAACCATCATGTAACAGCATTGTGCTGACCGCGACACCAACTGTGCTGCCCAAGATTTCTCATCTGCTCTCACCGTGGAAAAGGTTCTTGCAGCTAGAGAACTGGGGGGGGGGGGGAGAGTGGGATTGGAGAACAAATGACTGGCACCCGGGCCAATTTTTGGCACTCAATTAACTGACAACCTTTGGAATGTGGGAGGAAACTTGGGCAACCGGTAGAAAAATAGAGAGAGCATTCAAACTCCACATAAGCGGCACCTAGGGCAGGATTGAACCGAGAACCTTTGCAATGCGTTTTCATTTTTGTGGCACTCCAGGCCTCTCGGTGGTATCTTTTGCTCACTCAATGTTGCTTGATCCATGCTAGAGTAAGACCCTTTATCTTAGCATTCCATCAATTGAAAATTTCAAGCTCTGTCCCCGAGTTCTGCAAGAATCTGCGTTGACTTGCCGATTATTTCCATGAAGATCTGCTTCCAGTGTTCACACGTCTGAAATCCATGGCGTAGTGAGGATTGTTCAGAAAACTGCCGGAGTTGCTCCTGGAGGTAGTTCTCCCATTTCAGATAGTCTGCATATGTCTGAAACGAGGACTTCCCTTTGTAAGTAGTCTGCGGAAAATTAACATGCATAGCTAAGAGAAGCAAAAGATTGAACGCATGAAATAGCAGTAATGATCCTTTCAAATAATTTCAAAAATTCTAACAGCTATCAGACTCTTGAATGCCCCGTGTTACACTAATTAGGCACTGGTCCAACACAACAAAAGGACTATCCGCACTGTTGCAAGTCACTTTAAAAAAAAATTAGACACACTGTAACGGGCCAATTCACTCTATGAAAACTGTGCCACCCAATTTACACCCCAATAACCAACACCACCGTTAACGTTCTGAAGGGTGGGAGGAAACCGGATCCCCCAGAGAAAACCTACACAGATGCCAGGGAGAACGTGCAAACTCCTTAAAGGCAGTGCAGGATTCAAACCCAGGACTGGTCCCGATCTGGTGTTGTAAAGGCGTTGCGCCGACCGCTACACTAATCAGGATTACAAGGAATATTATCTGTCTTATATATTTATTGTTCCTTTTTTAATTCAATATATATTTTTACAATTATCTTTCAGCTGTAGCAAGTGAGAATAATAAAAAGATATAAAATTTTCGTGAGATTAATTTGTTGAAACTGTCACATCCAGGCAATGTGTGTAAAGTTTTAGGTGGGGGAATAAACTGGGAGAAACTTGTAAGCATGGAAATGAGCTGAAATTAACTTGGAAGATTGCCACAAGGTTAAAAGAGGAGCTGTGGGAATTTCATGGTGTGGCTGTTTTGGACAGTTGAGTTCCTTTCTCTGAGGGTTACAGAAATATAGAGTTTGGAAATAGGATATTGGGATATTAATTCAACAACTTTCACTGACCACTTCTATTTTTTTTTAAGATACGAGGCCATACTTTTCTACAGTATGGCTAGCTCAATGATATTACAGTAGCAGTGACCCAGGTTTGAATCCAATGCACTCTAAGGACTTTGTACATTCCCCCCATGTCTACGTGGGTTTCCTCTGGATGCTCTGGTTTCCACCCAAGATGTACGGGGCTACTAGGTTGTGACGTGCTGTGGTAGCAGCAAGCGGACACAAAGCATAAAAGACTGTACTACAGGCTTTATTCTGCTAAAAGTCTGTGCACCAGTTTCCGCTGTGTTGGCTCCAAGTGACTGGCTCAGGCTGATACTCGGGTCGGCTGATTGACAGCCAGGCAGGTGGAGTCGGCCCCCAGGTGGTCATTCTGCAGGTATAGAGATCGCCCACCTGCAGTAGGCTAGTGGTCGCATCACCACATAGGTTAATTGGTCAGGTGGGCTTACTTGGATGGCACGGGCTTGTGAGACGTAAGGGGCTGTTACCGTGCTGTACCTCTAAATTTAAAAATATTAAATAAATTTTTTCCAGTCTCTGAACTGCTACTTTGACAATTTTAGTTTACTACCTCTAACTCCACCATGCACCAGCTACTCCCCAACCTGTTCCCCTCCTCTCTGAGTTGCCGGGGCACCCTCAGCAAGATAATAGCTGCATTACATTTAACGATCCTTTTTCCGCTCTGCTGAAGAAAGCTGCCTCGTGCAATGAATGGGAGCAGAGAGAGAGTCGAACTCTTATTTTTCCATGCAATGTTACCTTGCTCAGTCACCAAGATGGCTTGGATTTCTCTTGTCTTGAGCTGAGAAGCCCCGGGGGAAAAAAGCTGGAGGTGTGAGAGACCTGCTGGAATCTGGAGCCACAGTCTGCTGGAGGGAGACGGGTTGGAACACCTCAAGACTAGAAACTCTTGGCAAACTATTGTTTTTAGCATGGGAGTTGTCCTTATTCCCGACAAGTTGCAAAATGCCGTGAAAATAGTCTGCCCTTTGACTACATCGCTCTCATGTCAGGGAAACTGTTGGGACTTGGAATAAATGTGTTACAATCATACATAAGGCACTTTCAGCTGGCCAATTAAGCCGCATATTTTGGCAAAATGCAGCTGTGGGAAGGTCAGGTGAATGTGCAGGAGGCGCCTGCAAGGAGAGTTTGGTAACCCTCCTCCGAGAGGGATAATCCCCGTAGCACAGTGGCCTCCCCACCATCTGAATGCAGCTGCATTCGGATGACAGTCAGCTGGCCAATGCCTGACAGCTCCTCTCCCAGTCCCCACGCTGGCTGCCCGCCAGCGTGGGCTGTAAGTGCGGGGACATCCCCACACTGATCCCGCTGGCCCGCTCTCTCCCCACTCATGAAATCAGTCCCTACACGGGAGTGGGGAGAAGGGGGCTGGAGCGGCTGGCGGGCCGAAACAATGCTGGTACCCAACTCGAGTGCCTCTTTCTCCCCCACCGCCCGCTCCAGCCCCCCCCCCTACTCACTCACCGGCCGCTCCAGCGTCCTCCCCCACTGGCCGCTCCAGCCCCTGCACTCACCCGCCGGCTGCTCCAGCCTCCTTCTCCCCCACTGGTGCTCCAGCCTCCTCCCCGACGGTGCTCCAGCCTCCTTCTCCCCCACTGGTGCTCCAGCCTCCTTCTCCCCCACTGGTGCTCCAGCCTCCTTCTCCCCCACTGGTGCTCCAGCCTCCTTCTCCCCAACTGGTGCTCCAGCCTCCTCCCCGCCGGTGCTCCAGCCTCCTTCTCCCCCACTGGTGCTCCAGCCTCCTTCTCCCCCACTGGTGCTCCAGCCTCCTTCTCCCCCACTGGTGCTCCAGCCTCCTTCTCCCCCACTGGTGCTCCAGCCTCCTTCTCCCCCACTGGTGCTCCAGCCTCCTCCCCGCCGGTGCTCCAGCCTCCTTCTCCCCCACTGGTGCTCCAGCCTCCTCCCCGCCGGCTGCTCCAGCCTCCTTTTCCCCCACTGGTGCTCCAGCCTCCTCCCCCGCCAGCCACTACAGCCCCGTGAGTGGAGAGAGAGTGGGGCAGCGGGGACATCCCCGCGCTGATAGCCCAAGGGACAGGAGCCGGAATGTACTCAGATGAGCTGCGCTTTCAACGCTGCCACCTGAACAACAATTTAAAGGGCCGTTTCTGCTTCTTCAGGCACATTCTTAGCGGAGAATCCACCTGAAAAAGCCTCTAGAGATATAGAAAAGAAACAGGCCCTTCAGTCCATCAAGTCATTAACTCCCGTTTACAGGAAACAACATTAATATCTGGTTTTTAAAAATTCTCCCTACATTCTTATCATTCCCCCCAGATTCTGCCGTTCACCTACACACTAGGAGCAATTTACAGTTAAGTAAACTGAATTCTGTAAGACAGTGGTTCTCAACCTTATCTTCCACTCACATACCACTTTAAGTCGTCCCTTACTCAATACAGAGCACCTATGGCAGAGGATGCGTAGGTTCTCTGGGGTTAGGAAGGGATGATTTAAGGTGGTATGGGGAAGAAAAAAAGTTTGAAAACCAAAGACAGAGTGAGTCAAGCAACACCCAAAGAGGCAAGAGGCAGATGTCAACTTTGCTGCAACTGACCTGAGAAAATCAGTGCATTGCCTACACCGGTGCGGCCTGACCTGTTTGTTGCTCCGGATTCCACCGTCTGAATCCCTTTTGCTGAGGATGTGGAGGTACACTTGGGAATGGAACGTGCTTGTGTACATTGTGGTAAATAGGAGATTCACCGAGACAGAGAATGAGAAAACAATGAGCTGGATGGAAGATATCCAGGGAGCTGGCACAGACTCATATCTGAGAAGTAGAGATCCCGAATTCTTTGTCAATTACCCACCGGCCTGTGCCTGTGTGTCAGTTCAAGGACTAACTGGCTCATCAAACCATAAGAAGTCACAGCAGGATTAGGCCATTCAACCCATCAAGTCTGCACCACCATTCGAATCATGGCTGACTTTTCCTCTCAGCCCCATTCTCCTGTCTACTCGCCATAACCTTTCACACCCTCACGCATCAAGAGCCTATCAACCTCTGCTTGACATCCTTCACAGCTGCCTTTGGCCATAAATCCCATAGATTCACCAACCTCTGGCTGAAGAAATTTCTCCTCATTTCCATTCAAAAGGGATGACCTTTTATTCTGAGGCTGTCCCCTTTAATATCGGTGACATTTCAGTAAAAGTGGAGCAACATCATTGATTTAAAGCAGTGCATCTGCCTAAAAACAGAAAACGTCGGAAACACCCAACAGATCAGAACGTTTGGCGTAGCGGTTAGCGCGGCACTGTCACAGCGCCAGCGATGGGGGCCACATTCTTCCCGTGTCTGCGTGGGTTCTTCCCACCCTTCAAAACATAGCGGAGGTTGTAAGTTAATTGGGTGCAATTTGGCGCATGGGCTCGTGGGCCGAAAGGGCCCTTACCATGCTGTATGTCTAAACTTTAAATATAGATTAAAAACTTTAAAACAGAAAATAAAATGTTAATTCTGTTTAGCTTTACACAGATGCCATATTTAAACACAGAGTGTGTGTGTGTGTGGGGGGGGGTGGGTGGGTGGGTGGAGTGTGTATGGAATGGGCTGCCGGAGGAGGTGCCTGAGGCAGCTACCATTGCAATGGTTAAGAAACAGTTGGAGGGATACATGGATAGGATTGGTGGTTAGTATGGGATTAGTTAAGGTGGTATGTAAGTGGGAGAAAAAAAATTTGAGAACCACTGAATATGGTAAAAACATACAAAAATCCTGAAGGAATTCAGCCGGTCTCACAGTGTCTATAGGAGTTAAAGATATATTACTGACATTTCGGGCCTGAGCCCTTCTTCAAGGTATAACAGGAAGGCATCTGAATAAAGTCTGAAGTCTGGCCGGGGGAGGAGTCCAGATCAACAGAAGGTGTTAAAATGATATGATAAGAGGAGAGGTGAGAATTGATTTTAGCTCTGTGAAAGGAGACAGAGGGAAAAGGGAAATGAGAGAATGTGTGTGTGTGTGTGTGTGTGTGTGAGAGAGAGAGAGAGAGAGAGAGAATTAGGGGAAAGGTGACTGGGAAGAAAAAAGGGAATGGCTTTAATGGAAACTGGAGGAGTTGCTGTTAATGCCATCCATTTGGAGGGTGTCCAGATGGAAGATGAGGTGTTGTTCATCCAATTTGAGGGTGGTCTCAATCTGGCAACGCATGAGTCCATGGACAAACATGTCAGCAAAAGAATGGGGTGGGGAATTGAAATGGCCACTGGGAATTCCTCGGCTAGAGCTGACGAGCGCAATGAAGCGATATTCCAGTTACTCAGTCTTTTAATTTTCAAGAAAATGTAATGCAGTGATTTTGATGAATAGTGGGATGAAGTGATGTATTCAGCCACTTTGGAGGTAAAACAGGATTGTGGTCCAACTCTACGTGCTGTAGACGAAGTCTATCAAGGAACTCCAGGCCAGAGAATATCAGTACTGCTCAAAAACATGGCATTTTGTATCAGTTATCTTCCTAAACCACTCACCCCAAGGGCAATCCTCCTTTCAATGAAACGCTAGGAGACATTTCAACAATGCAACTTCAACATTTTTTATGCTGTAAAACCCCCGGTATCTGGCACCCATGGCGATTGGTAGATGCTGCATAAGTGAATTTGCCGTTTGAGATTGCATGTGGCAAGATTGTCAAACTAGGGGGTGCCAATTTTAAACTTTGGTATTTTTTCACCTATTATTTTCCATTCTTTTGCTGGATACTTGAATTCTGGATAACGGGGATTTTACTGCATCTATATATTTGCTTCTTTCAATGCTTACAGATTCAAAGGCCATTGAGATCCACTGAACTCTGCCATCTTTCACTCCGACAGCGCCATGTGACAACTGCCCAGGAAGCAGGTTGGGCTCCGGAATGTTCTTACATTCTGGATGCAACATTTGTAAGAACGTAGAGACACTGTAACCTAGGGCACAAGAAGAACTCGACATTACTTATGCGCAAATCTTCACAAATTGGCAGCTGACATACTAGGCCTCACTTTTAAAAACATTTTAGACATGGTAACAGGCCTTTTTGGACCATGAGTCTGTGCTGCCCAATTACACCCAATTGACCAACCATTTCGAGTGGTGGGAGGAAGTCAGAGCCGCCAGGAAAACCCACGTAGACACGAGGGTGTCCTTACAGAGGGCACGGGATTGGAACCTTGGTCCCGATCGATAGCACTGTAACAGCATTGCACTAACTGCTAATCTAACTGTGTTGCCTAGATCAAAAGTAAAATATATTTTAAGGGTATAAATTATGAATCAATTTAAACCAGAAGCACTGGACAAATATGCACAATATTTAATGGACAGAAACTGAATATAGAGGGAATTATGTTTGTTTAAAGTGGGAAATTTGAAAGGGAGTGAGGCCTGTAAAATTACTGTATATGGCAAGGGAGGAGTTTCCAAGTTACCCATGAGGAATGGATTGAGTGGACTTGTTTCCACGTGAGAGAAGGACCTTGGGCAGGTGGGCAACCTTCCATCATTTGTGGGCTGGATGGTGAGTCTGGGGAGAAGGGGGGTGGCAGTGGTGCTGGACGGGGGAGGGCAGGGGGAGGAGGATCCGGATGTGGCCCGTGGACTCCATCTAGGTGGGCCCAGTACACATGCTCATTTTGCTTAGATATGTTTGGATCATGGGCTAGATGTGGCCTTCAGGCCGTAGGTTGTCTATTCTCTGATCTAGGGCCAGAGGGCAGAGCTTCAGAATAAGAGGACTTTGGAACAGAGCTGTGGAGAAGTTTCTTCAGCCAGACGGTGCCGAGTCTGTGGAATTCGTTGCCATAGATGGAGGACACCATTGGGTAGAGATAAAGCAGAGGTTAATGATTTCTTGATCAGTACAAATGGGGAGAAAGCAGGAAAATGGAGTTGAAAGGGAAAGCGCGTCAGCCGTGATTTGAATGACGGGGCATTTTAATGGCCTCATTCAGCTCCTACTTATTCTGGTACCTGGCAGGCAGATGGGGGCAAAATGTTTTACTTATTGGTCACTTTGTTTTGTGATTTAAGGGAAAGATACCAGCTGTCCAAAGCTTCATTTGGTGACTGCCACTTTGGTCTAATCAGGCGGTGGATTCTGGAGTTGTTCTATCCTTTGCTGGGGGAAATAAGGAGCCTGGGGGGGGGGGGGGAGCTTCCTCTGGGGCTTCTGGTTTCCTCCCACCATTCAAAATGTATTGGGGGGGGGATCTTAGGTCATTTGGGTGTAATAGCACAGGGTTGTGGGCCATGCCAAAAGGGCCTGTCACTATGATGGATGTCCAAATTATAAATGAAATGCAGGAGCCAGGATATCTTAAATTAGTCCCAAGGATGCAAGTTTATAAATTTATGAAGAACATATTCTGGTTCACCCAACGTAGGGCAGCTGGCAGAGTTACTGCCTTAAGAGCATCAGAGAGGTAGGTTCAATCCAGACCTAAGGCACTGCCTGTGTGGAGTTTAGCTGTCGTCCCTGTGGCCAGGCGCTTCCTGTCTCCTCCCATATCCCAGAAATGTGCATTGAACATGGGAGAAATGGATGAGAATTTGGAGGGAATTTGTAGGGTGAGAGTAGAGTATGGCTGATGGCTGTAGAGTAGATTTGTGGGCTAAACAACTGTTTCTGCATTGTAACTGTGGAGGAAAAATCTATATCTTTCAGCATTGATAGCTGACATTAAAAAAAATTACTGGCAGGATGAGTTCGCAGTCTTTTCTTAACAAGTATGTGTAAAGTTCAGGTAGTCTCAGGTTGACTGGGATGAAGTGTGAGGCTATTGACACCAGTTGGGAGATGGGGTCCTTGTTACCTTGCTAGGGTGATATGGGGAAGCGACCTGCTAATTGCTTACTGCTTGGGGCACTGATGTAAGGCCTCCTTTGTACTTTGCCTTCAGCTGTTTTCTCTTTAGTTTTGGGATTATGTTTGTGTGTCTCTTTTACTCAAGAGAGATGCTGTTCGGAGACAGACTCTCTCTGTGGTATCAAGTTTTAAAATAAAGGCTCTCTGTAAGCAGCATTCCTCTGTGTCCGAGATTGTTTTCCACAACATAGCACCTTTCAAGCTGGGGTGGGATCAACACAGTAAATCACCTACATGGCGATTTAAGGGGGATCCCACCCCCCCCCTCCTTTGAATGACGGGTCAGGCAAACTATCGGTAAGTCTCCCCCGTACCAACTGCAAATCACTCCCGCCCCCCCCCCCCCCCCACCGCGGCAGCCAATCCCTCTGTTCCGTTGACTGCAGCATCCACCCTCCCTGGCCCGCCAACCGCAGGGACCCCTCTCACCCCTTCTGCCAGCACCAGCAGCAAGCGCTGACATCACAGGACGACGCGACCTAGGCCAGTTTTAATGGGTTCCCTGACTACCTCCGAGGCAGGGCAGGGACCTGGTTGATTTCCGACGTGCCTAATCTTGTCAGACCCTTTCACACTGTCCTGTGAACGTGGCGCTAACCGGGCAAATTGCCCGGTTAACCCCATTTTACAAGGCAGTTTAAAAACACCTAATAACTCTCTTTGACACTCATAGAGTCAATGCCTCTAAGCAACACCTCTAGGGATTGGTACATGCCGCATAAGTGAATTTGCCGGTTGCTTGAGATTGCGCGCTGCATGAATTGGCAAACTAACCGCTGGGGCGCCAATTTTCTCTCGTATTTTTTAAATCTATTTTTCTTGATTTTTTTTTGCCTTGAATTCCAGATCACAGGGATTTATTTTACTGTATTTATGTTCTCCCAGAGAGATTTAAACAAAATCCCCAGGCTCATTGAGGGAAGAATTCTGTGGAGTTTTTCTATCTCATCATTTCTGATCTTGAAACTCTCTCCAACCTTTTTCTCAGTAAAGGTAACACAACTAAGTCTGAAGAGAGAAACAGGAGACTGCAGATGTTGAAATCTGGGGCAACAACTTGCCAGAGAAACTCAGTGGGAGGAACAGAATTGTCAAACCCTTCAAGACACACAAATATTGTTAGGCTGAAGCTAACTCACTCCCCAGGGATTGAGTATCAATAACCCCCTTCATCCCAATGGAGTTATACAGCACAGAAACAGACTTTTGTTTCCAATTTGCCCATGCCGACCAAATTTTCCATCCAAGCTTGTCCCATTTGCATCAAAATCCCTAGTCTCTAACTAAAAAAAGAGGTGACGCTGCCAGAGCTGCTTTAACGGCAAGCCTGTTGCTGGTGTGGACCCAGGGAGGGTGGAGAGCAGAGACAAAATGCTCCATTGCAGGGTCCAACCACCCAGTCTGACTGCCGTCAGCTCCATACAGGCTTTAAACAGCCTGGGAAAGGAGCTGACGGTGCTTTATTTTAAAATCCTGCGAAAGTGGGGACTGGGCCCAACATGGTGGCACCTGTGTATGGCAACATCCATGAAAGTTTCCAGCCTCTGGGGAAGCAAAGAACTGGTGTTGGGTACCAGAAAATGGGGAGATCATACTGCCTCTCCCCACCCCCCCTTCTCAATGGAGTTGGGGGGGGGGGGCATTCTCCCCGTTTCAACAAAGAAGGCGGAAATTATACTGGGCTGCAATGATGCAGAAAAATACCAACTTATTCTGCCAAAGATGGGCTCTGAGATTCTTGCAGTCATGAGAAATACTCTTCAACCACCATCACTAGAAGCACCTGATACTTCAATATCATGTCAAATTATAATCTCATTTTGCACAAAAGATTGCAGCCGTTTTCTTCTTCAGAATGCACACTTTAAATATAATCCTCTGCCAGCAAAGCAGTTTTTGATGACCACGGATTTTAAATGAAATTTTATTGCTTTTCAGATAAAAAGGACGTGTACATAACATGCTGACAACATTCTTATTAAATGCGATTGCAAAGAGAAGGACTATTTTCAAGATTTGCAGAAATTGACGTTGAGGAATTAAAATGAATGCATTGCTGAAATTAAAGTGAATGCATGGCTGCATTACGAACCCCGTCACCCTGATCACAACCTCTTTTCACTTATACCCAGGAACGCAGGAGGTTGCGGAAGGTGACAAACATAGCCAGGTTCACTACAGGCTCCGATGTCCCATCCAGTGCAAACATCTATGTGAGACGCTGGTTCAAGAATGCCACCAATATCATAACAGACTCCTCCGTCACCCTGGTCATAACCTTCTCCCACAGCTACCTTCAGGTAAAAGGTACAGAAGCCAGTAGACCAGCACCTCTTGGTTCAAGAACAGTTTATTTCCAACAGCTATCAGGCTCTTGAACCCTTCCTTGTTACACTAATCAGTAACCCTTCTGACACCGCACTGTTGTAACATCACTGTTTTGTTTTTCTTGCATGATGGTAACTGTAAATATTATCTTTCTTTTGCATTTATCGCTTTCATTTTTTAAAATTTCATGTTATGAACACTATTGCCGTTGTTTTGTTCACGTTTGGCTACAGCAAGTAAGAATTTTGATGCACACGCACATTGTACAATATGTATGCCAAGACAAGGGTGATGATTGTAGACTTCAGGAGGTTGAAGGTCTACCATTCTCTATTACACATCAACGGCAATGAGGGTGGAGAGCACAAAGGTCCTTGGTGTGCCTACAACGAAAGACCTATCCTGGACATACAACACCTTCTCATTAGTCAGGAAGGAGCAGCAGCACCTACACTTCCCTTCCAAAGGACCTTGAGGAGGGCGAGTATAGTGGCCCCCATCTTGACAACATTACGTAGGAGCACAACTGAGTGAGGCCTTTCTGGCTGCATTCATGACGTGGCATGGTGGCTGCAGGGCATCAGATTGGAAGTCAATGCAAAGCATTATCAAAATGGCTGAGGAAACTCTATTGTCAAGGTTTACTAGGTGGGTGGTCGAAATTTATAGATGAGCCTTTCCATCCTGCACACTGACCCATTACCATCAAGGAGGAGGTACAGGAGCATGAAAATCAGGGCTGCCAGGCTGGGGAATAGCTTCCTCCTGCAGGCTGTGCGACAGTGCCCTGCTACCGAGTAAATCATCCCAAAGTATTTATTTTTATGTATATATGTGATCATTATGGTCTGTGTATAGTGTGCCCTATGGTCCAGAGAAACACTCTTTTGTCTGGTGGTATATTATAGTCAGATCGTCATAAACTTGACAGTAATCTCATCATCAGTATGGCTTGAAGTGAATGCATTGCTGTTGAAGGACATGGTCTGAATCAATGATAGAATATTAGTGAGTGGGAATCCTTTGTTCATTACTGTGAATTACTGCCTGAAATTGCTCCTTTATCCAGAGGGCATTTATTCGAAGCAGCTGTCACTTTGATAAATCTGTTCTGGGTTGTTATGCAGCCAGGGTGCTCAAAGATTTTCCCTTAAAAGTTCATTTGCCTCATCCCTACTAAATATCGTCAGTGAAGCAGATTCCAAGAAGTTGTGTAAGTGACCTCGTTGAACATAGGGATCAATCAATCCTGCTGACGGGAACATAAAGCTCCAGGAACCTCCATTCGATACAGCCCGGTGTTGAACTATTATTGTTTGTGCATTTAAATTTCAGCTCAAAAAGGCAGAATGAATGCATTTTCCACCCGAACTGATACCCTATCAAACCAATTATTAATTTTAAAAAGAAATGGCCCATCACAGTTTCCAATATTGCAACAGAAATCGGGCTCACTATTCAAATGCCAATGAGAAGAAGGGTTTTCCCTTCTTTAGGGTTAGAATTAGGTTGTAAGCTTGGGTCTATGATAGAGTGTTTCTGTAATTAGTCCAAAGTGTTTTGGCCCAGGGAGTCTGTTGTGTGAATTGGTGTTGATGTGGGGCTTCTATTTGTGTTGTCTTTGGATGGGGTTGAGACTGGGTAAGGGTGTCGATAGGTGGAGTCTGGGTAACGTTGCCTCTGTGATTCCGGATTGTGTTCTGGCCTGGGGGTCTGTCCTCATTAGTGCCTGGCAGAGTTAGCCGGATAGACTCGAGGCCTTTGTGGGATTATATTGGGTTATTTGGGACGGTTTAGGATTAGAGTTAAGTCTGGGTAAGGGTACCTTTATGCTCTCTGGTTGTGTCCTGGCCTAGATTCTACCTCAGGCAGTGCCTGTTTGAGTTTGCCATTAGGCCTTAAGGCCCTTGTGGGATTGGTTTTGGGTTGTTGTGGCTTTAGGATAAGGTGAATTCTGGGTAAGGTTGTCCCTGTGATTATTTCCCTTCTTTTTTGCATGAAAAAACTTGTGTTCCTTCATTGAGGGCCAAGTGAGGCACTGGAGGGAGAAGAATTAGAACCCCCTGCTGGTGTGCACGTGTAACAAAGCCAAGACGTGAAATGTTGATGGACCATTTCTCCCCAAGTATGCTGCCTGACCTGCCGAGTTCATCCAGCAATCGTTTGATTGCTCCAGATTCCTAGCATCTGCAGCTTTTGTGATTCTTCACCGATGACTGTTCTGAATTTTATGATAGATGCGGAACACGAAAGTCTGCCGTCGTGAAAACACACAGTAAATGCTGAAGGAACTCAACCGGTCTTGCAGCGTCCAGAGGAGGTCAAGGACATTTCAAGACATTTCTTCAAAGAGTAAACAAACAAAAAAAACATTTGATCTGATATTCTGGCGCCTTCCTGTTTTATGTTTGAAGAAGGGCTCAGTCCCAAAACGTCACTAATAAATCTTTACCTCCAATACACGCTGTGAGACTGGCTGGGTCCCTCCAGCATTTACTGTGTGTTAATGACAGATGAGCCAAGTGTCAGATTAAATAGCACACTTAAAGTCTGGAAATAATCTTTCTCGGCTGTAAGTTTGTTGTTAATTTCATTGCAAAATGTAAAAGTTGGAAGTTTGTGGTGATTTCACTTTGCTGTCTGAACCAGTTTCAATCCGAACTGCTGACGGTTCATTTCCCTCCCCAGATGCTGCCCGACTCACTGAGTTTCTCCAGCAGTTTGTTCGTTTCTTGCTCTGGATTCCAGCTTCCCTCCGGGTCTCTTTTCCAAACATTCCAATGGAGAAGATAATATCTGCACCGCTTCTCATGCATGAGAATTTTTTTAAAACAAGATTCTGCGCATGATTCATAATGTTTGGTCATTTCCTATGAATACTGACCCACTGAAAGAGTGGACTATGAATGCCTGGCCGCAATTCACCTTGCCACATCCCCCCATGATGTGACATTGTCAACACTTAGAGGACATTTATTTACTCCAATGGCAGTAACTGGTTCAAAAAGCTGAGTTCAGCAAGAAATCAGAAAGCTATAAGAGCAAAGAAAAATTGTTTTATTTTTAGTCAATCATTCGCTAATTCTTCCCTGTCAAAACTGTCATCATAGGCGCCTGTTCAAATACCAACGGCCATTGCTCCTTGTGAATGATTGCACCACTCCTACTTTCCTTTTCTCTCTAAACTCCCTGAACATGTCTCAGCTTCTCTAATCTGTGGCATTTTGACAAATACGGTAAAAATCCAGCCTCTACGGGGGTACATGTTGGGTAAATCCATTTTCCGGTTGTTTGAAACTTCCTCTTACAAAGCTTAATTAATACATCTGCATTAAGAATAAGCAATTTGGGGAGGAGTCACGTGATGGAGTAGTGGCCGGTAGGGGAACTCCAGCCCTCTCCATAAAAGTAAAAAAAAGATAGAGAAAAAACAAAGGCACAAACATAGAAACCACAACAAAGTGAAAGTGTAAGTGTGGAGAAAATGGCAGCGAAGAAAGAAAAACCAAAGACAACGGGAAGAAAAGAAGAAGGAAAGACGTCGGAGGAGGAAGGGGAAGGCCTTATCGGTACGAGGAGGCCCGCCGTGGAGAGAGAGCTCCCTGAGGTCAGTGGAAGCCCCGAACTCGGGACTACAAAAATGGCTCACGGAGCCAAACAAAAGTGCGCAACCGCGCATGCGCGAATCCTCGCGATGTGCAAGACAAAAATAACACTGACGGGAGGGGGGAACCAGCTGAGGAGTAAATCTCCACAGCTGAAACAGACAACCACAACACAACAGCAAGACTCTCAACAGGAAAACATAGAAAATAACGAGAACAAGAAGGAAGAGAATAAAAATAAGAAATCAAAGAAACAACAGATGACCAACCCAGAGGAAGAAGACCAACATCAAGTTGGTCTAATAAAAATAAGAAGACCAAAAATACCCAACAAAATAAAACAAACAACCCAACAAGAAAACCAGAAGAGACAGAGGTAAAGGACACAGATCCTGGAGTGGACTCAGAAGAAGAGGAGGAAAAACACAGAGAAATGGAGATGAAGGGAAGGGCAAGTACATGGATATATATATATTTTTTTAAATATATGGAAACAGTAAAAGAATGGCAATCACAAGAATTCAGTGAAATAAAAAGAAGAATAAAAAGTACAGAAGAAAAAGTGAATAGATTAGAGATGATCATGACAGATATAGGAAAAAGAGTAGACAAAGTGGAAGAACGAGAAACAGCCATAGAAATGGAAGTAGATGACTTAAAAAAGAAATGAGAAGAATCTGATAAAAAAGTTAAAGAAACACAGGAGCTGTTAGCTCAGAAGATAGATATAATGGAAAATTATAATAGAAGAAACAATATAAAGATAGTGGGCCTTAAGGAAGATGAAGAAGGCAAAAATATGAAAGAGTTTATAAAAGAATGGATCCCCAGGGTCCTAGGAAGACCAGAATTACAGGAAGAAATGGAAATAGAAAAGGGGACACAGAACATTAGCCCCTAAACCACAACCACAACAAAAACCAAGATCCATTCTAGTAAAATTCCTAAGATATACAACAAGAGAAAATATATTGGAGAAGGCAATGAAAAAAATAAGAGAAGACAAAAAACCACTGGAATACAAGGGTCAAAATTTTTTTTTCTATCCAGATATAAGTTTTGAACTCCTGAAGAAGAGGAAGGAGTTCAATGCAGCAAAAACGACCCTATGGAAAAAAGGTTATAAATTTATGTTAAAATACCCAGCGGTAATTAAAATATTTATTCCGGGGCAGCAAAGCAAACTATTCTCAGATCCGGAAGAAGCACGAAAATTTGCAGAACAACAACAAAACAGACAGAGAGATGAAGAGATGTTTTTCTTTGGCTTGGCTTCGCGGACGAAGATTTATGGAGGGGGTAAAAAGTCCACGTCAGCTGCATGCTCGTTTGTGGCTGACAAGTCCGATGCGGGACAGGCAGACACGATTGCAGCGGTTGCAGGGGAAAATTGGTTGGTTGGGGTTGGGTGTTGGGTTTTTCCTCCTTTGCCTTTTGTCAGTGAGGTGGGCTCTGCGGTCTTCTTCAAAGGAGGTTGCTGCCTGCCAAACTGTGAGGCGCCAAGATGCACGGTTTGAGGCGTTATCAGCCCACTGGCGGTGGTCAATGTGGCAGGCACCAAGAGATTTCTTTAGGCAGTCCTTGTACCTTTTCTTTGGTGCACCTCTGTCACGGTGGCCAGTGGAGAGCTCGCCATATAACACGATCTTGGGAAGGCGATGGTCCTCCATTCTGGAGACGTGACCCATCCAGCGCAGCTGGATCTTCAGCAGCGTGGACTCGATGCTGTCGACCTCTGCCATCTCGAGTACTTCGACGTTAGGGATGTAAGCGCTCCAATGGATGTTGAGGATGGAGCGGAGACAACGCTGGTGGAAGCGTTCTAGGAGCCGTAGGTGGTGCCGGTAGAGGACCCATGATTCGGAGCCGAACAGGAGTGTGGGTATGACAACGGCTCTGTATACGCTTATCTTTGTGAGGTTTTTCAGTTGGTTGTTTTTCCAGACTCTTTTGTGTAGTCTTCCAAAGGCGCTATTTGCCTTGGCGAGCCTGTTGTCTATCTCATTGTCGATCCTTGCATCTGATGAAATGGTGCAGCCGAGATAGGTAACCTGGTTGACCGTTTTGAGTTTTGTGTGCCCGATGGAGATGTGGGGGGGCTGGTAGTCATGGTGGGGAGCTGGCTGATGGAGGACCTCAGTTTTCTTCAGGCTGACTTCCAGGCCAAACATTTTGGCAGTTTCCGCAAAGCAGGACGTCAAGCGCTGAAGAGCTGGCTCTGAATGGGCAACTAAAGCGGCATCGTCTGCAAAGAGTAGTTCACGGACAAGTTTCTCTTGTGTCTTGGTGTGAGCTTGCAGGCGCCTCAGATTGAAGAGACTGCCATCCGTGCGGTACCGGATGTAAACAGCATCTTCATTGTTGGGGTCTTTCATGGCTTGGTTCAGCATCATGCTGAAGAAGATTGAAAAGAGGGTTGGTGCGAGAACACAGCCTTGCTTCATGCCATTGTTAATGGAGAAGGGTTCAGAGAGCTCATTGCTGTATCTGACCCGACCTTGTTGGTTTTCGTGCAGTTGGATAATCATGTTGAGGAACTTTGGGGGACATCCGATGCGCTCTAGTATTTGCCAAAGCCCTTTCCTGCTCACGGTGTCGAAGGCTTTGGTGAGGTCAACAAAGGTGATGTAGAGTCCTTTGTTTTGTTCTCTGCACTTTTCTTGGAGCTGTCTGAGGGCAAAGACCAATATACACACATATACATATATATATAAAAGATAGAGTATAGGTAAGAACTAAGAAGGGAAAGAAAGGGAAGAAAGGAAGTAAGGAGGGAATTAAGAGAGTGACCTTTGTTATAGATGAAGATTAAAATCTTTTCTGGGGGAGGCTGGGTGGGGGAAAATAACAGTCACTGCGAAATCAGTTGACGCTTGTGAGCGGATTCGCAAATCCAAATGGAGAGGGGAGATGTGGTTGCCCGACAAGGGACAAAGGGCAACTCAGAAAGGGGAGGGATTATTGGGGGTTAAAGGAATTTTGGATATGAGAACAGTGGAAATATTTTATGTTTTAGAAATGCTGTCTTATAATGTGTTGAAAAAAAGAAAGCAGAAATGGATAAGAAGGGAAGGTGGTGATGAGGAAATGGAAAAGAAAGATAAACAAAGTATGAAATGACTATGTTGAACTATATGACTTTAAATATTAATGGAATACATAACCAAATCAAAAGGAAGAAACTGTTAAATTTACTGAAAAAAGAAAAAAATGATATAGCATTCGTACAAGAAACACATCTAACTGAAGTGGAACACAAGAAATTAAAGAGAGATTGGGTAGGACATGTAACAGCAGCATCATATAATTCAAAAGCCAGAGGAGTAGCTATATTCATCAATAAAAATGTACCAATCACAATAGAAGAGGAAATAATAGATCCAGCAGGGAGATATGTAATGATAAAATGTCAGATATATTCAGAATTTTGGAATTTACTCAATGTATATTAACCTAATGAAGAAGATCAAAAATTTATGCAAGATATCTTTTTGAAGATACCAGATACACAAGGGAACATACTAATAGGAGGGGATTTTAACTTTAATTTGGACTCAAACATGGATAAAACTGGAAAAAAAACTAACAGAAAGAACAAAGTAACCAAATTTATAATTAAATCGATGCAAGAAATGCAACTTTTGGATATATGGAGGAAATAACACTCAAAGGAAAAGGAATATTCATATTATTCAGGTAGACATAAAACATATTCAAGGATAGACCTATTCCTGTTATCAGCCCACATTCAAGGGAGAGTTAGGAAAACAGAATATAAAGCTAGACTATTATCAGACCACTCACCCCTGTTATTGGCAATAGAGCTAGAGGACATCCCACCAAGAATGTATAGATGGAGATTAAATTCCATGCTACTTAAAAGACAGGATTTTAGAGAATTCATTGAACGACAAATTAAAATGTACTTTGAAATAAATACGGAATCAGTGAAAGATAAGTTTATACTATGGGATGCAATGAAAGCGTTCATCAGAGGGCAAATAATAAGTTATGTAACTAAGATGAAGAAGGACTACAATCGGGAAACAGAACAGTTGGAAAGGGAAAGAGTAAATATAGAAAAAGAATTAGCAATAAAGGAAGATACAACTAAAAGAAGAGAATTGGCAGATAAAAAAATAAAATATGAAACACTACAAACATATAAGGTGGAGAAGAACATAATGAAGACAAAACAGAAATATTATGAGCTAGGAGAAAAAACGCACAAAATTCTAGCATGGCAGCTTAAGACAGAACAAACTAAAAGATTGGTATTGGCATTAAGGAAAAAGGACAAACAAATTACATATAATCCAACGGAGATCAATGAAAACTTTAGGGAATTCTACGAGCAACTATATCAAACTGAAAACGAAGGGAAGGAAGACAAAATAGATGAATTTCTAACTAAAATTGAACTACCGAAATTACCAACAGAGGAGCAAAATAAATTAATAAAACCATTTGAAATAGAAGAATTACAGGATATATTAAAAAAACTACCGAACAATAAAACACCAGGAGAGGATGGATTCCCAATAGAATTCTATAAAACATTTAAAGACTTATTAATTCCTCCCCTCCTGGAAGTAATCAACCAGATTGATAAAACACAAAGCATACCAGATTCATGCAAAACAGCAATAATTACAGTAATACCAAAGACAGGGAAAGATCCACTTGCACCAGCGTCATATAGACCAATATCTCTACTTAACACAGATTATAAGATAATAGCTAAACTATTAGCAAACAGATTGGCCAACTATGTACCAAAAATAGTAAATCTAGACCAAACTGGATTTATTAAAAAAAGACGAACAACAGACAATATCTGTAAATTTATTAACTTAATTCATGCAGTAGAAGGAAATAAAACTCCAACAGTAGCGGTTGCTTTAGACGCAGAGAAGGCCTTTGACAGAGTAGAATGGAATTATTTATTCAAAGTACTACAAAAATTCAACCTACTAGAGAAATATATTAATTGGATTAAAGCATTATATAAGGGACCATTGGTGAAAGTGACAGTAAATGGATATATATCAAAACAATTTAACTTAAGCAGATCAACAAGGCAGGGATGTCCACTATCTCCCTCACTGTTTGCGTTAGCTATAGAACCACTAGCAGAACTGATAAGAACAGAAAATAAAATAAGAGGGATAAAAATAAAAGAGAAGGAATATAAAATCAGTTTATTTTCAGATGACGTTATATTTAACAGAACCAGAAATATCAATAAAAGAATTACATAGGAAATTGAAGGAATATGGAGAAGTATCGGGGTACAAGATCAACACAAATAAAAGTGAAGCAATGCCAATGAATAATGCGGATTTCACAAAGTTTAAGAAAGAATCGCCATTTAAATGGCGAACACAAGTAATGCGAATCCTAGGTATACAACTAAATAAAAACCTTGGCCATCTATATAAACTCAATTACCATCCATTAATTAAAAAATTGTAAGACGACTTAGAGCATTGGAAAGGCTTACCACTAACACTGATAGGAAGGATAAACTGTATTAAAATGAACATTTTACCAAGGATAAAATACCTATTTCAGTCATTACCAATACACCTAACAGAGAAATTCTTCAAGAAATTAAAGAAAATAATAAGGAAATTCTTATGGAAAGGGGGGGGAACCGAGGATAGCATTAGATAAATTAACAGAATGGTACAAACAAGGAGGCTTACAACTACCAAACTTTAAGAATTATTATAGAGCAGCACAATTAAGATACCTATCAGATTTTTATCAAACAAGGGAAAAACCAGATTGGACCAGATTAGAACTAGATAAAATAGGGGAGAAGATACCTGAACATATACTATATAAGTGGGATGAAAAATTGGTGCAACGTAGGTATTCACCAGTATTGCGTCATCTGCTCAACATTTGGAAGAAGATTCATGTAGAAAGGAATAAAACAAATTACCAACTACCAAAACTTTTTTCTTTGGCTTGGCTTCGCGGACGAAGATTTATGGAGGGGGTAAAAAGTCCACGTCAGCTGCAGGCTCGTTTGTGGCTGACCAGTCCGATGCGGGACAGGCAGACACGATTGCAGCGGTTGCAAGGGAAAATTGGTTGGTTGGGGTTGGGTGTTGGGTTTTTCCTCCTTTGCCTTTTGTCAGTGAGGTGGGCTCTGCGGTCTTCTTCAAAGGAGGCTGCTGCCCGCCAAACTGTGAGGCGCCAAGATGCACGGTTTGAGGCGTTATCAGCCCACTGGCGGTGGTCAATGTGGCAGGCACCAAGAGATTTCTTTAGGCAGTCCTTGTACCTTTTCTTTGGTGCACCTCTGTCACGGTGGCCAGTGGAGAGCTCGCCATATAATACGATCTTGGGAAGGCGATGGTCCTCCATTCTGGAGACGTGACCCATCCAGCGCAGCTGGATCTTCAGCAGCGTGGACTCGATGCTGTCGACCTCTGCCATCTCGAGTACCTCGACGTTAGGGGTGTGAGCGCTCCAATGGATGTTGAGGATGGAGCGGAGACAACGCTGGTGGAAGCGTTCTAGGAGCCGTAGGTGGTGCCGGTAGAGGACCCATGATTCGGAGCCGAACAGGAGTGTGAGTATGACAACGGCTCTGTATACGCTTATCTTTGTGAGGTTTTTCAGTTGGTTGTTTTTCCAGACTCTTTTGTGTAGTCTTCCAAAGGCGCTATTTGCCTTGGCGAGTCTGTTGTCTATCTCATTGTCGATCCTTGCATCTGATGAAATGGTGCAGCCGAGATAGGTAAACTGGTTGACCGTTTTGAGTTTTGTGTGCCCGATGGAGATGTGGGGGGGCTGGTAGTCATGGTGGGGAGCTGGCTGATGGAGGACCTCAGTTTTCTTCAGGCTGACTTCCAGGCCAAACATTTTGGCAGTTTCCGCAAAGCAGGACGTCAAGCGCTGAAGAGCTGGCTCTGAATGGGCAACTAAAGCGGCATCATCTGCAAAGAGTAGTTCACGGACAAGTTTCTCTTGTGTCTTGGTGTGAGCTTGCAGGCGCCTCAGATTGAAGAGACTGCCATCCGTGCGGTACCGGATGTAAACAGCGTCTTCATTGTTGGGGTGTTTCATGGCTTGGTTCAGCATCATGCTGAAGAAGATTGAAAAGAGGGTTGGTGCGAGAACACAGCCTTGCTTCACGCCATTGTTAATGGAGAAGGGTTCAGAGAGCTCATTGCTGTATCTGACCCGACCTTGTTGGTTTTCGTGCAGTTGGATAATCATGTTGAGGAACTTTGGGGGACATCCGATGCGCTCTAGTATTTGCCAAAGCCCTTTCCTGCTCACGGTGTCGAAGGCTTTGGTGAGGTCAACAAAGGTGATGTAGAGTCCTTTGTTTTGTTCTCTGCACTTTTCTTGGAGCTGTCTGAGGGCAAAGACCATGTCAGTGGTTCCTCTGTTTGCGCGAAAGCCGCACTGTGATTCTGGGAGAATATTCTCAGCGACACTAGGTATTATTCTATTTAGTAGAATCCTAGCGAAGATTTTGCCTGCAATGGAGAGCAACGTGATTCCCCTGTAGTTTGAGCAGTCTGATTTCTCGCCTTTGTTTTTGTACAGGGTGATGATGGTGGCATCACGAAGATCCTGAGGCAGTTTACCTTGGTCCCAACAAAGCTTGAAAAACTCATGCAGTTTGGCATGCAGAGTTTTGCCGCCAGCCTTCCAGACTTCTGGGGGGATTCCATCCATACCTGCTGCTTTGCCACTTTTCAGTTGTTCGATTGCCTTATATGTCTCATCCAGGGTGGGAACCTCATCCAGCTCTAGCCTTAGGGGCTGTTGAGGGAGCTGGAGCAGGGCGGAATCTTGGACTGAGCGGTTGGTACTGAAAAGAGATTGGAAGTGTTCAGACCATCGGTTGAGGATGGAGATCTTGTCGCTGAGGAGGACTTTGCCGTCTGAGCTGCGCAGCGGGCTTTGGACTTGGGGTGTGGGGCCGTACACAGCCTTTAGAGCCTCGTAGAAACCCCTGAAGTCGCCAATGTCCGCGCTGAGCTGTGTTCGTTTGGCGAGGCTAGTCCACCACTCATTTTGGATCTCCCGGAGTTTCGCTGATATTGACGCAAAATCAGCTAATCCCTTTCACAATAGATAACCTTTCCTTTAGAGAATGGGAGAGAAAAGGGATCAAAAGAATAGAAAATTCTTTTTCGGGAAATAAATTATTATCCTTTGAACAAATGAAGGATAAATATAATATAACTCACAATACAATGCTAGCATACTACCAACTGAAAACCTACTCGAAGGACAAATTGGGAAACAGTCTGAGGTTACCAGAAGGAAGCAATTTTGAATATGTGAGTACAGACACAATGATAATTAAAAAATCTGTAACAAACATGTACATCAAACTGAAAGAAAAGGAGAACGAGGAAACAAACGGTAAACCTAAACAAAAATGGGAAGAAGATCTAAACATAAAGATAAAGAATGAGACAAGCTATGCTCCGGAACTATGAGAAATACAATAAACACGAGGTTACGCATGATACAATATAACTGGATACACAGGCTGTACATCACATCTCAAAAGTTAAATAAATGGGACCCAACAGTATCAGACAGATGTTTTCACTGTAAAAAGGAAACGGGAACAACAATTCATGCAATTTGGACATGTGAGAAAGTGGAAAAATTTTGGGAAGATCTAAACCAGATATTAAATAAAATCACAAAAAGCAATATACCAAAAAACCCAGAGATCGTCCTCCTAAGTAATATAAGAAACAAAGAATTTGGACTCGATTTGGATGGAGCACAAAAAAAGATTTGTTATGATAGCCCTAGCTGTAGCAAAAAAATGTATTATGTCAACCTGGAAATTAGAAGACAACTTGAGAATACAACAATGGTATATAGAAATGACTAAATGTATTCCATTAGAAAAAATAACATAATTTAAGAAATAACATCACAATATTCGAACAAATATGGGAGCCATACATGAAACACAATAGAGAAATCCTACCATGGACTTCCACCACCTAAAATGACAGAAGGAGAAGATAACGAAAAGAAATGACTCAGTAAAATTTCTTGTTTATTTTTATTAAGTGACAACATTGTTTAATGGGTTTAATGTATCTTATAGATTGAATTTCAAATAAATGAGGAAGGGGGTGAGGGAGGGAGGGAAGGGAGGGGGGAAAAAGGGGGAGAAAACAACACTGTATATATTTAAGAAGAAAAATGTCTATGTATCTTGGTCAATATGGTTTATAGTGTGAAAAATAAAAAAAATAAAAAATAAGCAATTTGAAAGACAAAAATACTATACTCCACTTACACTGAACAAACTTCACTTGCATGAATATATAAACCTTATAAAGCATTTTACTTTACAACAGCGAGTGGCATCAACCAGCCCTTCATCCTGGCCGACGCCATTTTATTCAAACGCAACTTTATTCAAACAGCTGCTACGAGCAAAGCACGGCCAAGGTCCTCCACTGGCTGAATATTTGCACCAAAGGTGTTACTTCAGAGAATATTTACTTTTACAATTTTAAACTTGCATATATTTTTACCTATTTTAATTTTAAAAATTTTGCCAGTTGTTTGAGGTTGCTTTCATTCCTGACACCAGGAGTTTTACTGTAACTTGTTTTCAATTTTATTTCCATTTGACCGTGGGCGGTGGGGGGATAATTTTATTTCCATTTGTCCATGGGAGGAAGAGATTGCAGACTTCATTGGTGTGATTTGCTCTGCTATTTCAGAGAGCAGTTACCAATGACCCACATTGTGGTCTCTGGAGTTCAATGAATGCCTTGTTTTTTTTTAAAAAAAATAAACACTTTGTTTAAGTTTAAATGCACAGCATTGTAACAGGCCCTTCTGGATCACAAGCCCATGCCACCCCAAATACACCAATTAACCTACACTCCCCCTACAAGCCCAATTGGTTTTTGAATGGTGGAAGGCAATTAGAGCATCTGGAGGAAACCCAGACACAGGGAGAATGTACAAACTCCTTGCTGTGGCAGCGTTAGCGTAATGGTTAGTGCAGTGCTATTATAGCGCCAGTGACTCGGTTTCGAATCCTACGCTTTCTGGAAGGAATTTGTATCTTTTCCCCGTCTCTGCTTGGGTTTCCTCCCAGCGTCCAAAATTAAAGAGGAACAGAGGGAGCAGGATAGGGGCCTTTCTCTTATTGTTGGGGTGCTGGGCTCAGTTAGTGGTACTTCTTTGTGTGCCTTACGTCAGGCAAAATTTGAGGGATTTTGTGTATTATTACATTCTGTTCCTTAGTGCATGACAATAAAGGAATTTTGAATCCTAAAAGGATTATTTACATTAGCATGCACAATGAAGAAGGACTGATTCCATCAAGACTGCCCCAACCTTTACCGTCGTGACAACCTGATCAATCCTTTCTCATCTCCTTCAACCCACTACAATTAGGGTTTCCCACTCCCCCGTATCCACGGAGCAATTACCGTAAATATGCGTGTTTAATGCATTTCAAGTGTAATGCGACCACCCCCCCATATTTTTGAGGGGGAAAAGGGAGAAAGATTTTACCCCCACGTATAATACGACCCTCCTCCACTCGCCTGCCCGATTCGCGCTGGTGTCTCTCTCCCCCCTGGCCCGCCCGATTCGCGCTGCCATCTCTCATTCCCCCTCGCCTGCCCGATTTGTGCTGCCGTAAATATGCGTGTATAATGCGACCCCTACACACACATATTTACGGTAATCCCCTGCACTCTTGCGCTACTTGAAACACAGCTTGTGGGTTGAACCAAAGAGCTGCCCCAACGGAGTTGTACACAGGATGGGGGGATTGGCATTGACTGCATTCCCCTCTTACCTGATGGCAAACATTGAGCTCCTCCTGGCTTCACCAGCTCTGGGTTACTGCCGATGGCCTTGCAAATCTTACAGAGATTCCCGATTTCTTGGAACAGGTCGAAGCTCTCATCGTAGATGACACTGCCCTTTCAGGAGAGAAATAAAGAGGAGGAATTGGGTGAGAAAGAAATTTTTGTGAAACAAACATTTTCAGGTGTTGGGGTTGAAACGCAAGACACAAATGTGCTGGAGAAACTTAGCAGGTTAGGGTTAGGAACTAAAGGGTAAACAACATATTGGATGTGAGTCCCTTCATCAAGGCTGAGGCCTGAATTAAAAAGGTGGGGGGAAAGAGGAAGGAGGGGCAAGGGTAGGAGCACAGGCAAATGGGTAAGGGGATGTAAGTGGAGAGAACAAAGCAGAGAAGTGATAGGAGGGTAGTTCTCTGAAGGGAACGGAATATGAGGTGTTGCTCCTTCAATGTAGGCTTGATGCACTTCAAAATTAAGTCAGAGAGATAAAATAAAGAAAAGCAAGAGAGCAACACATGCTGAATAAAAGCTGTCACATATACCATATCGCCAATGACATGGTTATCTTGTTTCCGTGTCCGATTCACTCCAAGAATTCCAAACACAACGAAGACCATGGCTCCAGTGTCTACAAGAGGGCGAACTGCTGGCTTTCCACAACCATCATTCATGCAGGGGTTGAAGTCAAAGGTCGGTGTCTCTTTAGCATGTGACCTTGAAAAAGCTGAAGAAGAATACACCATTAATGGGCAGTTGTTTGTGAATGATGCCAACATTTTACCATCTTTCTGGCAGAACCTATCAATCATGCATACAGCCATGACCTGGCCTCCTCAACCACCTGCCACAACAAATTCCACAGACTTACCGCCCTCGGTGGCAGAAGAAATTCCCATGCATCTCTGTTCTAGATGGAACACCCTTCAATCTTAAACTTGTGTCCCTTGTCCTAGATTCTCCCACTATGGGAAACAACCTTTCTAATTCTACTCTGTCCACGCCTTTCAACACTTCCATTGACTTGACGCATTTTTGAAATGTTCTGTTTTTATTTCAGAATTCCGTCATCTGCAGTTTTAAAATCTTCTTTTAAGCTTTTTGTCAGCATTCCCAGTTCAAATGTATGGACATTGGAAATGGGAGCAGGAGTTGGCTCATCATGCCTCACCTGCCATTCAATGTGATCATGGGCGACCTGGTTGTGATCTTAAACCGTATGTTCCCCATAACCCTTAATTCCTCTGCAATGCAGAAAATTATTTAACTCTATCTTAAATACATTTAACCGTACAGCCGCAACTGCTTCCATGGGCAAAGAATTCCACCTAAATTTACTACCTGAGGCTGTGCCCCTCCCTCATTCTAGTCTTGCCTGCCAGTAGGACTAACTTTACTGTTTCTATCTAATCTATTCCTTTCATAATTTTATGTCTCAATAATGAGAATGTAAGTTTTAAAGTAGTGACCAAAATGGTATATTTTGATAATTCATCAAGGTTAAAGCTGATAATGTAGAACAATAACAACTCTATATCTGGCAAACACAGTTAAAGTCTATTAACCATTGGATACGGGACACAACCCTGATTAACAAATCCCAAGAGAATTCTAAGTCTCTTCAAATGTTCTGGAGGGATGGAAATATAAATACAGGAACTCCCCAACTTACGCCATAATGGGGACCGAAGGATTGATCATATCTTGAAGTAGACATGTTAGAATTTTGCCCGTGTGCATGGATTACAGAAGTCTTTAAGCAAACATTTTGATCAAATCTTTTATCATTGTAGATTTGAAATTAGCAACTTAAATCTTCCTGAATTTGTTGATCAACCTTGGCGAATCTTTCCAAATTCTGTTCCATGCTTAGTCGGCATTGCGGGGACCATCTTGATTCCTGTGCACATTTGTGTACCTTCGGTTGCCACATGCACAATGTGTTAGTGCCTTGGAGTTCAGAGGGCATATGCACAAGAGTTAAATGCCTTAACGATATTGAATTTGCACCCTTAACTCCCGTGCATGCGCCAATCCAACTCTGATATGCAAACCCACCACATATGTGCCAACTGAAGACTTAAGCAAGAGTCAAGATAGCCACGCCCAGCCTACAGACCCCGGGACGCCAATTAACAAGGTAAGTATGCAGATTTTGGCTTTTACGTGCCCTGCATCCTTGTTATAGATTGTCAAATACAACATAATCTTTGTAAATTTTATATATATTTTAAAACAAAATTTGGTTGTCTGTGCGGACGGACGTAAATTGCATAGGCCGCAAGTTGGGAAGTACCTACGACCTGTGAGCCAGGAGGCAGATTCTCTTTGGGTGAGATGAGCTGCTTCTTGCTGTAACAGAGTTCTCAAGTTTTGCAAAATAATTAAAATTTGTTTTTGCAGCTGTATTCGTGTTTATTTTCAAGCAACTTCAAATCAACTTTAACAATAAGACCCCACCCCCATACTTCTAAACTCTATTGAGTAAGGTCCAATGCTAACACAATCTCTCCTCAAAAACATGTTAGAGCTTCCTTCAATTCATTGCTTCACCTGTCCTGTTGAAAGGCTAACAGGCTGCCCAACCTAATGGACCACCTTACCTTTCTTGTAGGGAACATAGAAATATCCTTGATTGGGGGCATTATGTTCTCTGGTGAGGTTGCAGCCAGGTGGTGCCAGGCAGATCCTACTGTGATAAGGAGCCTTCCTCAACTGGGCATAGTACAGCTTCCTAGGGGAACCAGAAGAAAAACTGAGAAATCTATGTTTAATTTCAGGAATAGGTGCTTTGCACTGCAAACATCTAATTTTATTTTATCAGAAGGTGGTGACCAAAAGGAGCAAGACAAGGAATTCCCACGGTTAGCGCAATACTGTTACAGTGCCAGCGATCGAGACCGGGGGTTTGAATCCCATACTGTCTGTAGGGAGTTTGTATGTTCTCCTTATGTCTACATGGGTTTTACCCGGGGGCTCTGGTTTCCTCCCACCCTTCAAAATGTATCGGGATTGAGGTCAATTGGGTGTAATTGGGTGACACGGGCTCGCGGACTGAAGGCCCTGTTACCATGCTGTATGTCTAATGTTAAAAAAAAAATCTTCTTAGGTAAACAATAGGGTCCTCCACATTGTAGATTAGTGAGGATATGTTTGAGGTTATCATATGGAGAACCCTGATGGGACAAGTTTCTTCGGCAAGATGCTGAAGTGGCTGAATAAAAGGAATCAGTTGTGGAGGTCCTGGAACAACAAATCTCTCTCTGAAAACCGACAAGGACCTTCCTGAGCGGTACCCATTTACCTTTCGAGCACCAAAGCCTGGTGAACTTTGTAAATGTTAAATTCTGTGCACACTATACGAATTGCCTGCAACCAGTGAACTTGGAGAAATGAGAAGTGAGATTGGACTGCGAATCAAAGAACTTTTCTGAACTTACGTACACGTGCGCTTAGAATTAGAGGGGGTTAAGTTAGGTTAATTAAATCAATAGTGGTAAAGTGTGATTCTGTTTTCATGTTAATGATAATTAAAAGCAACTTGTTTAAGAAACAATTTGTCTTGGTGAATATCTATTGCTGCTGGGTTTTGGGGTCCTCTGGGCTCATAACAGTAGGTTTATTTTAAATTATATCTTTATGTATATTTGTGATTATTATGTGCTGTGTATTGTGTGTGTGTATATGTGTGTACACTGTTTCATCTCAAGTTCTGGTTTATTTCTACAAGTACAACCGACAAAACAGTGTTGTCCAGTCCTCAGTGCAAAACACGCAAACACACAACTGGACATAACAACATACAGGCAAACAATACATATGCAGGACAAATATACACAAATAAAATATAAATAAATAATCTTTAGTAAACAGTCGAGCCTCAAATGGTTAATGTGAGCAGTTCCTTTAGTCATTCAGCGTTCTCACTGCCTGCAGAAAGAAACTGTTCCTCAGTCTTTGATACTCCTGTATCTCTTTTCTGATGGGAGTAGATGAAAGATCTTGTATGCAGGGTGGAATGGGGTCCTCAATGATTTTGCGCGCCCTCTTCCAACAACGATCCTGGTAGATCACATCGATGGGGAGTGTGTTGGGTGGGGTTGAGGGTGACCTGTTTATAAGTGTAGATGGTAATAAATGTGAACTTGATAATACTATTGGAGAAGTTGGAAGAATAGTGTTAAGATGTGGATGTTAACTTTTCAAGTTTGAGGTCATGAACAAGGAGCCAAACACAAATTGGGTTACGCAAGCATTGAGAAGGCAATAGATAGTCAATGTTTTGGGCGACAGCCTTCATTGGGACATTATCGAGGCTTACAACTTACTGAGTGTATCTTTGCTCTGTTGCTGAAGCATAGAAATGAAAATCAAACTTCCAGCCTTTCCTCGTATTGCAGGAAAACGGCGTGATCATCCACTTCCGTGGACACGTGGGACTAGGCAAGCCAATGATCGACGAGCACACAGTCAGCCTCTTTGTGAAGTTGCCAGAAGGCACGGTATACACCTTGGAATTGGAAAGAGAACTTGAGGGTTAGCCATAGAATGAACCACTTGCATTGATCAAGGGTTTCCAATGGAGGGAGCTCCCCAAGAGGTTAGCAGTCAAACAAAATGGAGAACAAGCCAATGAAGATCTGAAAGGAAGAGGGTGAGATAGAAAGAAAGGAAGGTGTAAAGAAAGGACAAGACTCACCTTATCAGGAACCATTCGGAATTAGGAGAGGGCAAGATGCATTAAAAGTCAGAAACAACATTTCTACTCTCCCACCTCCCAAGATTTATAGCAGGCCAGGTCTCCATAAGCTGGTGTTCAATCCGAGGTTACTTGTCCAGGGTCACCTGACAACATCCGCGTGTTTTCCGACTGAGGTCATATGACTGCTTTTGTAGTCTGAGACCAGTTGCAGTGATCTCCACTGTGAAATCCATCATTGGAGCTCAGAGCCTCACCTCTCAGGAATGCTCTAATCTGTCTTAGACTGTATAGCTTGCTTAAATATTGGGGTGGTCAGTTTGCAATGTAGTTCATGCCAACAAGGTCTATATTTAGTAAAGGCACTATGTAGGAGACATTCTGCAGGTCAAAGTGTGCCCTTCATGTAGCAAAAATAAAGATACATAATATACAAAATATTCATGATGTTCATTTTGTTTACACCTTGATGAAGAGCTCAATCCCACACATAGTTTTATTTTTGTTATATAAAGGACAACGCTGAGTTCCTTCAGCATGGTGTTTTTACTTCAATCACGGAGTCTGCACTTGCACGTTCCACTCAATTACTATATTGAGTTGGGAAAGTGATAATGGTGTGATTACAGGAACTGACTATTTAACTCAATGTTTACATTCACCTCAACATCAGCCATGGTGCTCTACCCAACACTGGCACCATATCTTCCATGCCTTTTACACGATCATGTCCTGGTTCTCGTCAAATGTATCTCAGATGCAGGGATGTGATGTTCATGTTTGATAAGGCACTGGTCAGATGGCTTTTGAAGTATCGTGAGTGGTTTTGGGCTCCTGAGGAAGGATGTGTTGGCATTGGAGTAGGTCTAGAGGGGGTTCATGAGAATGATCCCTGGAATGAAAAAGTTATCAGATGAGGCTGTGGGATTGTACTTAATCGAGTTTAGAAGGATTGGTTGGGGGGGGGGGGGGTGGGGTTCTCATTGAAACCAATAAGATACTGAAAGGCTTTGATAGAGTGGACATGGAGAGTATGTTTCCTATGGTGGGAGAGTCTGGGACCAGCGGGTACAGCCTCAAAATACAAAAATGACCATTTAAAACAAAGACGAAGAGATATTTCTTTATCCCGAGGATGGTATCTGTAGAATTTGTTGCCATGGCTAGCTGTGGAGGCCATAGTCATTAGGGATAATTAAGAAAGAGGTGGATGGGTTCTTAATTAGGAAGGGAATCAAGGGTTATGGGGAGAAGGCTGGAGAATGGGGTTGGAAAGGATGGAATGGTGAGGCAGACTCAATGACCTAATTCTGCTCCTACGTCTTGTGGTCTGATTGCAATTACTCCTTGTCATAACAAAGGTGGCACAAGGACACAGTAGCTTGTAGGTTTCACTGGGGGCTTCCAGTTTCCTTCCACCTCCTATGGATGCGTTGGTTGGTTAAATGGCTCTGCTACTGATCCTTCAGTATGGGTGAGGGACAAAAAAAAGAGTCACGGAGAGTGGGGAGTTGATGCAGGGGCATATCTATGGTAAATAGCGCCAACGGCAGGGGTGGCAAATCTTTTACATTCCATGTGTCAAAATAAATGGCGACAAGGAGCTGCCATGTTATATTTGTCTTCCACCTTTTAATAAACTGAGAGTGAATGGGAGGATGAAGAAAGGTGGATGGAGTGGAGAAGGTAAGTATGGAGATTTTGGCAGTGTGTAGCATCTTGGGGGCTGGGGTGTTGGCGCTGGGGAGCACTGTCAAATCAGACATCTAGACGAATCGGGGTTCCATCTATGCTAATTGTGCCTCTTTCTATGCACCTAGTCATTGGGGGAGGTGTGGGGACTACAGGAGGCCTGAGGCGGTGACGGAGACCACCATGGGCCCGCTGATCTTTTCACTAACTCAGGATGGCTTGTCCAACTTTAATAGAAACTGCTCAGTGGCGCCCCCTTCAAGAGATGCCCAGGGCACATGCCATACCTGCCATAGCTTAGATATGCCACTGAGTTGATGGCCATGAGAGAGAAAGAGAGAGAATAATTTGCATCAACAGGGAAATGGGAGCAGGAATGGGACTGGTGGGATTGCTGTTCATAGACACAAGAAGCTGAATGCTTTCCTGAGTTGTAGTTTGTAAGTAATTTCCACATTCAACCAACTTTTGAATAAAACATTTTCTCTTCAGTTCCACATTATTAATACCTATCATAACCCCATGCTGTGGAAATGGTTCTGAGTATCTATCCCATCACACAGATCTCTAGGAAGTCATCCCTATTTTTTCATCAATCCACTTCCAGTTGAAGTGCAAAGCACAAGCATACAGGAGAAACTAGGCAGGTCATGCAGCACCCATCGGATTCACTTGACGAAGGGCTCAGGCCTGATACATTATCCTTTACTTTTTATATGTGCTGCATGGCCTGCAGAGTTTCTCTTGCACTTTGGTGCATTGTGCTATAATCACAGCATCCGCAGAGATTCCAGTTTAATTCGAGACGAAGGAGGGTTGCGCCAAAATTAAGCAGGACTGTTTGCAGATGTGACGGAAGTGACCTTGGACTCACAATGCACTGTACAAGTGGGGCTTATCTCAGGAGTGCACGAGCCTGCTTAACCACAGCTATGGTGAGTCCAAATGCAAGTGACCTTGCCACCTGTGTGCTCACAGAAGGCGACTTCTCCCCACCCCTATCTTGATCCATCAAGTTTCCATTGCAGGGCGAGGTCTACAGAGGGCACACGTGCACACACAACCCCCCTACCCAGAGGTGATTTTAATGAATTCACAATCCCTTTGGCAGGAACTTACTTTGAATGATGGGATCTCCCCATTCCTCAGAGACAGGATGTGCCACGGCGAAGGAACGGAGGGATCAAGAGAAAATCTGTAAATTGTGGGCTGCATATCTTCTTCGTACCTGGTTACATAGACGGTCCACAAACCATCTGAGGAAAATAACAAATCATGAGGTGAAAGGCACTGGGTCAGACTTCAACCCATTACTCCAATCACTCTGCCCGCCATGCTCTCAGAGATCTTCCTCACTCTTTGTTTAGAGATACATCTCTCCAAGAGGTCATTGACAAAAATCACAATGCGATTTTGTTTGGCAGAATGAAAAAAAATTCCCTCCCCCACCCTTTCCTTTCCAAGAGGGTGCTTAACCATGCAGCAGTGGCCAAGAGTTCTGGCCCCAAATGTTGACTGATCATGTCTCTCCATGGACACTGCTGACCTGTTTGCTCCATGAGTGTCTACTCCATGTCAGGGATGTCTGGACTCATGTAAAGCATCTGCTTACATATGGAGCCAAAAAGGTTTGCCCTTGGTAGGAAGGTTTTGCTCAAAGGATGTGAGACTGTCTTCAAGCTTGAACTTGAAACATCTCTACATGTAACTTCTGCCTCAAACATGTATCAAAATGGCTTGTTTCCTCCCCTTTGCAACACCTGGGAGCATCCAAGTTTCCTGAGATCACTAGGCCAGATGATTAGTTCCATTTTTATCCTTTACCCTCTGAACTTCACTCCATTGCGTCTCCATCTCAAGGCTTTCGGACAGAGAGATTTGGTTCCAATTTGTCAACCTCTTGGTTGGCCAGTCCCTGACTCCCCTCTCGCACATCTCCCACTGGTTAACCACCCACACTTGATTACCGCCATACTTCCATCGGACACAGAGGCCATTTTGCCTATTGAGTCCATGCCAGCTTTCAGGAGTCCCGTAAATTTCGAATTCCTCTTTTAATCCCCTGTAACCAATTCTCTCTAACGTGGCTGTCAACTAATTGTCTTTCAGCCACTTGCTGTAACCAACAGCAGCCAAGGGACCTGCCCACCTTTGGGATATGGGAGGAAACCCAGACGGTCACAGGGAGAACTCTCCAGCATCTGGTGCTCCTGTCGTGGTGTCCTCTGCATCGGAGAGTCCAGTGTAGACTGGGAGATCACTTCATTGCGCATCTCGGCTCTGTCCGCTGCGATGGCGTGGATCACCCAGAGGCCAACCATTTAAATTTCCTGTCCCGTTCCCTTGCTGACACGTCTGTCCACGTTCTCAGGCACTGCCAGATTGAGACCACTCACAAATTGGAGGAATAACACCTCATCTTCAGTCTATGTATCCTCCAACCAGACAGCATTGACTTCTCCAGTTTCTGTTAAACCCTCCCCCTATTTTCTCCCCACCTTCTTTTCGCTAGATCTATGTCTCTCTCTTCTCTTCCCTTCACAGAGCCAAATTCAATCCTCACCTTTCCTCATAGCATTTCCAATTAACGCATTGTGTTTGTTGGCCTGGACCCCTCCCCTTCCCATTCTTCCCTCTCTCTCAGTCTTTATTCTGACGCCTACCTGGTGTTTGTCTAAGCAGTACTTTGACAAAGGGCCCAGGCTTGAAAAGATGGTAGAGTAATATACATTTACCTCCTATGAAAGCTGTGTGAATGGCTGAGTTCCACCAGTATTTACTGTGTGTTTTTAACTATAATTACAGTGTCAGCAGACTTCCACGTTTCACAGACAGGAGGGAGGCCTACTGGCTGTGATGCCCTCAACATGCTTTTCCCCCATACTCAGCAACTGGCAATCCCAGCTCCAAATAAGCTTGCAATGTCCGACAACCCTCCCTCCCTCACATCTCTCTGCAAAGATGCAACACCCACTCAGCTGGCTCCCAGGCGTCACTGAGAGGCCCATGAACACAATAGTCACAAGGATGAGATTGCCACCTGTTAGAACAGAGCACAATGCCTTGGCCACAAGCCTATCAACTGAATTTTACTGACACACTGATAATGTAACCAGAGATGATGGAAGGATACTGACCTGTGTTCATGGTTTGTGCTGTATTTCCTTCACTCCACGGGAGTCTCTGACCTCGTTTCTTCTTTCCTGAGGATGCTCGGATATTATTTAGCAGGGGCTGGGGTTTCTCCTGAAACAGACCTAACACACAGGATTGTAGCATTAAAAATCCCCTCCCCCCAAATAATTCCAGATTTTCACAGTGACCATTCATCCACTGGAAGGTAGTGAGCTGAGCAGTGGAAAGAAATAAAGGTATCACTACAGCTTCGTTTAGAAGTTCAAGAATCTCAGGCAATACCTAACCTTCAGACCAGTCTCCTCAAAGGACAACGAAAAATAGCCCTCTCTTGACATTGACTCTTCAATCAAGGATACAGCGGGAATAATTGTATAGATGTTGTAATTCCAGGACAACCCTCCCCATTCCAATCTTCCACATGTTGACATCAGCACATAAGAACGTAAGAAAAAGGAACAGGAGTCGGCCGTCTGGCCCATCGAGCCTGCTCTTCCATTTGACGATTGGCTCATCTCCATCTGCCTTTTCCCCATAATCCCTTAATTCCCCTACTGGGTAAAAATCTATCCAACCATGTTTAAATATATTTACTGAGATCGCCTCCACTGCCTCAATGGGCAGCAAATTCCATAGATTCATCACCCTTCAGGAAAAGCAGTTCCTCCTCATCGCCATCCTAAATCTACTATCCTGGATCCTGAGGCTTTGCTCCCTAGTTCTCAGTTCCCCCATCAATGGAAACAACTGACCTACCTATATCTTTCATGATTTTACATGATCCTAAGTGTTGGCCGTGATGGACCTAATTTCCCCTCCACTGATCTCTCGGTTTTCTTTTTTTGAAGATGTTCTGAGTTTTACTTGCATCCAGCAGCTGAGCAAGCCTTCCCAGGAAATAATTACCTCAGAGCCTCTCCGTTCATGTTTGGCAATATTTCTATATCAGAGTCTTATTTGATTTATGCAGTCAATTGCGGAATGAAGCTATCCAAAAAGATCAAACATCAGCCATGATTTGAAGAGCAGAGAAGACCCGATGACCGAATTCTGCTCCTACGTCTTGAGGCTCATAACAGTTCTATGACAGTGTGTCTTGAATGAAAGGACGACTCTCCGCTCGACGCTGCCTGACCTGCTGAGCTATTCCAGCAACTCGATGTCTACGCCAGTAATAGGGATTGTGAAGGTTCATTGTCACACGCCAAAGTACAATATGCGGTGCATTGAAATTCTTGCTTGCTGTAGCTATTCAGCAACATACTATACATTAATTAACAATAAATTAAATCACCACACAGGAGAAAAATACATGCACAGTAAAATTCCCATCATCTGGAACCGGCAGAGTCAAGCAATCGGTAAAAAAAAATACAAAGAAAGATTGAGTCGACTGGGTCTTTATTCATTAGAGCATAGAAGGTTGAGGGAGAAATTTGATGGAGGTATTTAAGATTATGAGGGGGCTAGACAGAGTAGATGTGAATAGGCTCTTCCCCTTGAGGGTCGGTGAGATTGGAATGAGCACTCAGAGAGTGGTGGCTGAGTGGAATGACCTTCCGGAAGAGGTAGTTGCAGCAGGGTCAATTTTGTCATTTAAGAGAAGGTTGGATGAGTGCATGGATGTGAGGTGATTGGAGGGTTATGGGCAGGGAGCGGGTAGTTGGGACTAGAGGAGTTCACTTAAATCGGTGCGGAGTAGAGGGGCTGAGATGGCCTGTTTCCGTACTGTAATTGTTATATGGTTACAAGTCACTGAAAAAGGGTAAAAACATGAAGGTTTAAAATTGGCGCTCCTGACGGTTAGTTCATCAATCACACAACATGCAATCTCAAGCAACCGGAAAATACACTTATCCGGTGCCTACTAATCCCCACGTGTCGGATATGAGGGATTTTACTGTAAAAGGAAAGAAAAACAGACAGAGTTTCAGTTTGTGGTCGCAACAATGCAGACACATGGTGTGACTCCCATTAAGCATCCATATGTAAACAATAAAACATACAAACTTATATAGGAAAACTGACTGCCACTCTGTACAGTAACATACTCTAATTTTCACTGCAGTAAATCTCAGCTGATTGAAGCAGGATATGAGAGGGAAAAATATCACAGTTGAACAGTACTGTTTTCTGCACAAAGATGTAATTATTTGAGTATTTAGTGAAAATGTTCTGATTACATAGAACAGTACAGACCTTCTGGCCCATGAGGTTGTGCCGACTTATGTAGGCATAGCCCACCACCAATCTAAACACCCTCTAGTTTTATTACATCAATGTGGTTTTAAATGTCCCTAATGTGGTAAACCACTATTATGTCTGGTCAGCCATACCTATTGGCTGGTTGTACCTGTGGCCCCTCCCCACAGGCTCCTGTATAATGGAGACGGTTCCACAGCCCCTGCAGCTCAGTGCAGGCCAACTGTTCAGTATGGATGTGCTTGTGTTCTGAAGGGAATTAAAAGCCTATTGGTTTCTCTACAATAGTCTTTTGAGTAATTGACGGTGCATCACCTATTACACTTGTCTCCAGCCCCAAAAATGCATTCCCGGCATCCACCACATCACATTAAAATTAGACGTGCTTCTTTCAGAATCTAGTAAAACCACTATAGTAAAACCTATGAGGATTGGTAGATGCTGGATAAGTGTATTTTCTGGTTGATTGATACTCTCTTACAATGCTGAACTAATACATTTACACAGCCTTGCATGTATCTGTGTTGAACTTTGTATGTCAATCATTTGCTCATACTGCAAATATTTTAACATCCTCTTGGGCCCTTCTCAGTAATGACCATGACAAGCCTCTGTCCCTTATAATGTTCCACACAGTCACACGCACCAGTCCAAGTAAAGAATGCAAAGACCTCCTGTAATTAAATTCAGCTTGGAATAACTGAAGCCACAGGAGAATTGTTAAAAACAGTCGCGATCAGGTCCCCTGAGGTATTCCTCAGTGGGCAGCATGGCTTGGTGGCAAAACTGTTACAGTGCTAGCGACGGCGTTCGAATCTGGCACTGTCTGTATGGAGTTTGTGCTATCTCCCCATGTCTGCGTGGGTTTCCCTCAGGAGCTCCCGGACTCCTCCCACCTTCTAAATGTATGGGGGTGGGGGTGGGGTTTTGCAGGTCAATTGGTGGCTCAGGCTCATGGGCCTGTTACCGTGCTGTAAACTTTAAAAAAAAAAATTCCAGGAAGTATATCTGCCATCTTTAGCTAGTCTGGGTAAAATGTGAATCCGGCACTGAAGCGGTTCCAGACACCGACCACCTGCAACAAGAAAGATTTCAAACACCTATGATTTTCACAATTAGAGCAACAGCCAGTAACAGGCACTTCAACGAACGGCCCACAAATACACCCATGTGACTTTTAACTTGCTAATCCCATGTGTTTCTTTTGGCATCTGAATACAAAGGTCAGGGAGAAAGGAGGAGATGATATAAGGAGGGAGGAAAGGGTAGGGGGAGGAGCACAGGCTACCAGGTGGGAGGGTAGAAGAAAATCTGAGGTGATGGTGCAGAGGGCAACTCTCTGAAAGGGAAGGGAATGGAAGAATGGAGAAAGAAGGGGCTTAATGGAAAATGGCGAAGTCAATGTCAATGCTGTCTTGTTGGAGAGTTCCCATAGAGAACCTCAGGCGTTGTTCCTCCAGTTTGCCTTTGCAAATAAAGGAAAGGTATTTTGTAAATGGAATGTTGAATCTTGTTGAGATTGTGATCACAGGAGATAGAAGCAAGAAGAGATCATACGGTCCATCAAATCTGTTGAGTTATTCAATAAGATCAAAGCTGATGAAATCTGGCCTTGCTTTCTGGTCTGGTTCCCTTAATGATCAAATCCTGAGAAGTTTATGGCTACATTAGAATTTGATATAGGATTTAAAATTGATCATAAAATTGGAGATAACCTTACAGCATCCTTAAATCTATATATAATCCATTTAATTGTCAATTTGCCATCAGCGCTTGTCATAAAACTGGTTCTGCTGTGGCTTACAACATCTTAAATTATATTTTTATGGATCAACTCGTTTTTGTGGCCTGCAAACTATAATAATTTGACTTTGAGCTACGAGGTCCCATGAGAGCTGCTGCACCGGTGAAAATTGCTAACTGACCCCAAGTGGGCCAAGAGAAGAATTGGGTTCAAACATCGGCTAATCCCTGGCCCAGGATTCCTGCAGACAATTGGCACACACAGCAAATCCCACAAACTGCAAAGGGTAAATGACCAGCTAATCCGTTCAAATGATTATACTAGCCGGGCCCGAGGGAGAACACACTTGTTCTTCTTTAGACTAGTGTCAAGGGGTCAGTAATACCCACCCTCGAGGGCACAGAAGATCTTGGCTCATACCAAAGTTGGCACCTCTGTGGATGCAGCACTCCCTCAACATTCCATTGATTTGTCAGGGTGCATACAATGCTTTAGGGTCTGAATATTACTAATATTTTGTCTCCTTTTTATTATTGACAAATAAGTAAAGCAGGGTTTAACTAGAGTTCATGGATCACAATATGATAAAACAACATGATCACATCAGAGAAGTATAAAATGGCTCATCAGTGTATTATTTGTATAATGTTTGTATTCAATATTATTTTTGGACATGGTACGAGTTAAGATTTAATTGTTTAATTATTAGGTTGATAGAATTTGATGTCCTGAATGAAATAAGTGATGTAATAATTATGGTTATGCTTCTCATTTACAATTGATATGTGATATGTATATGATACGATTTGATTTATGTTATCATTAATATACCTTGTTTAAAGGGTTTTTGTTAAAGTCAATATAAATATTTTAAAAAGAATGAATACTACAAGGTGAAACCCCCTATTGGGGAAAAAAAAGTCCAAGAGTGTAAAATTGTGCAGCATCAGGCTTAAAGACTGTTTCTTCCCAGCAGCCATCAGGCTGCTGAACGTACGCCACCACATGCTGGCCTTGCTTGGTAGTAATTTATATTTATTTCGTTGTAACTCTGTATTCAGTAATTTGCTCTTGTTCTACTTTATTCGGCTGTATGAAGGTTAGAGTTAACTGGCCTTCTCACTGCACTAATGTGACAAACAAATTTAAACTAAAACCTCAATCTGAATCTACAAGCAAGGATATTCAAGGCAAGGATATTAAAGGCAAAACCCATTGCCATCGGAGGGCAGCAGCAATCATCAAAATACATGCTCTGTTCTCACTGCTGCCATCATGTAAGAGGTCCAGGTGTCACAAGACTCACACCAGGTTCAGGAACAGCTGCTCCCCCTCCACCATCAGATTCCTCAACAATAAACTCAATCTGAGACTTGTGCACTTTATTGATTTTCCTTCTTCTCCCTGTATCGCACAATTTGTTTACATTTGTTATCTGTTTACAGTTCTTTTGATTGTTTGCTTGTTCACGCTGTGTTCATTTTATCTTTTGCACTACCAATTATTGGTAATTCTGCAGGACAAAGAAATCTCAGGGTTATATGTCATGTATGTACTCTGACAATAAATCTGAAATTTGAAATTTAAAATCCTTTCAAGATCTACAATCAAATGAACAAAATCCACAACCTGGTCTCCTTGCTGGCCACTTGCCTTCGCTGCCATCTTATGCCTTGTGGTTCCAGGCCTCCCAGTTTTTGGGCTCAGGCCTGAAATGTTGGCTATGCATTTACTCTGTGCTGAGTTTCTCCAGTGTTGCCTTTTTACGGCAATCACAGGGTCTGCAGACTTCAAATGTACCCATTTTGATTGCAGTATAACATTCCTTGAAGGGATGAAACTCAGTCCATTCTGAAGTTAAATCTTAAATCACAATTTTGCAAAATTATTAACACACAGTACACTAGTCACAGACAAGAGAAAGCATATGAGGAATTGGACTGTACTCGTTGGAGTACAGAAGGATGGGGGGGGGTGGGGTGGGGGGAACCTCATAGGGTAATTTTGAATGCTGAAAAGCCTGGATGAAGTAGATGGCAAGGATGTTTCCCATGGTAGGGGAGTCTAGGACAAGTACTAAACATGACTACTTTTAATATTGCTATGTCCCAAAATTTTATGATGCCCTGAAATGAGGGGACGATGTCTAAAAAATGCTGTAATTTCTACATGGTCAAACCAAAATGTTTACAAATACCCCTGAATAAAATCTAAAATGTGCCCTTTAATCATGTGAACTGCTTGATTACAACTTTAAAACCGTGGGGCACAGTGCAAATAATGGAAAAAAAGTGTATTTATCCGATACATTATGTATAAACTTGTCATCTTGTTCTCTTACGAAGCTCATTGCAGCCACTGTGAAACAAAACTTTCAACAGTCTGCTACACATCAGTAGTTTTCAAATAGCAAAAATACACCCACGTAACAACTTTAGTCCATTAAAACATCCTGATGCATTTAAGGGTGCAAACTTCACAAACTGCATCTATGTGCCAAGCTAGAGATAGGTTTTAACGCTCTTATTCGTCCGTTAATGTGATAGTTCAGGATTTGTAATGTTCTTCCCACACCGAGTGTAAAAATATTTAAACAAAATAATTTTTGGGATGTCAGCATCATTTCAGAGGGCGTTAAGGATCATTTACCTTGGGTTGGAATTACACTACAGATTTCCTCCCTCAAAAGGCACTGCAGTGCAATTGGAATCTCACAACTCTTCTAAACACTTTCATTGAAATCGCACTTTCATACCCAGACATTTAAAAAAAAACTAAATTCAAATTCTCATACTGCAACTTTTAAAGTCAACAGACCCTGAATTTGCACATTGATAAAAGTCAACTCTTGACAAGTCACAATATACAGGAGCAAAAGTAGGCTCATCGACTCTCTCTCATTCTAATCCATCCTCCCATTTATCCCCACTCCCCGGCTTTCTACCCGTATCCTTTGATGCCCTGACTAATCAAATATCTGTCAATCTCTGCCTTAAGATACACCCAATGACCTCTCTTCCACAACTGCCTGTGGCAACAAGTTCCACAGACTCACTAAAGAAATTTTTCTACATCTCTAGTTTTAAATTGATACCCTTTTATCCTGAAGTTGTACCCTCTTTACTAGACACCCCCCCCCCCCACACCACTGCGGAGTGAAACACGGAAGTCAGCCGATGCAGTGATTGAAGTTAAAAACACACTGAAGCAACTTAGAAGGTCACACAGCTAGGGGTGAATCAAGCCCAGATGGAAGCCTACTTCAACAATATCTAATGGAAATAAAGTGAGCTCTCATTTCCAAAATGTGGCAGCAAAAATCAAATTTCAGATTTATTTTCATAGTACTCTTATAAGCCCCGAGGACCCCAAAACCCAGCAGCATTAGAAATTTTACCCCCACCACGCAGGCCATGCCCTCTTTACTCTGCTACCACAGGAGCCTAAGACGAATGCAAGGACAGCTTCTTCCCCGCTGCCATCAGATCCCTGAATAATCAATGAACCAAAGACACTGCCTTACTTTCTGTGGACTACTATTTTTAGTTTTCATAGTAATGTTGTAAGATATGGATTATGATGTTGCAACAAAACACCGAATTTCATGAGTTGTTCATGATAATAAATTCTGATTCTGTGTGTTTTGCACCGAGAGCGCTGTTTCGTTGGGTTGACCTTGTGACATCAGATGGTAATAATCCTGACTTGACTTTTCTCAAATGTTTGGAATTCGATGAACCAGAAACCAAATTGGGAGAGATTCTAAAAATTGGAGCTTCATTTGGCATCAGAATCAACAGGTTCAAAATCTGAAGAAGGAGGAGTGTCCAGTGCTCCAAGCTCAGGAGATGACTCCATCTCCAAGCCACGAACACTCTCTATGATACCTGGCTGCAGTAATAGTGTACACTTCTTTGGACACTCCTGCGCAACCCACAATATGGACCTACACGTACCTAGTCTAACTCATGCAAATTCTGCCATGTTCCTTGATAACCAAGCAAAGACGAAAATGCTTCTGCTGGCACATCTGACTGATGACGCGTTCCAGTGATGTGAGTTTAACCAACAGATATTTTTTTTGGTAGTGCTAAGTGAGTGAAATGGATAACTTCCCATTACATGAAAAAAAATGCAAAAAAAAATCCTTGTCTCCAGCTTTAGAAATGAAGTGTCAGCATATCATCAAATTGATGAAGAAAGAGAAGGGAGAAATCCTGAGACTTGACAGTGTTGGACAGGGATCCTGACAAGGAATTTCAATGTAGCTGGAGCCTGGAGACTCCAGTTTGCAGACCTATGACTTAAATTATGCCTGCTCCCTTGATTCATTAAATCCACTATCTGTCGCTGCAAATTTGCACAATTACTTTGCGGGACATTATTGTCAGAGAGCAAGTGTAAAACTGCATCGCAGGTGATGGATGTTGGCAAATTCCCCTGTGACACTGCAGACAATACATTGGAAAATTTATGGCTCAGGACTGCTCCATTAATATCCTGCAAGAGTCTTCTTCCGAAGCTGCCTTTTCAACATCAGCAGGGAGCCTTCACAATACAGCTGTGGAACATCAACGTTATTTTACTTTAACCACAGATAAAAATCGCCAGGACTTCAAGAACAGAGTTCCTTCTTCAAAACATATCATCAACTCAGTGTGGAAACGTCTCAGTATCTACACACTATACCCACTCTCTATGATACTGCATTTAAACTCAAAACCAAAGGCGCTGGTGCAATGCGGAAGGGGGTGCCTGTACAGAGTTTGCATGTTCTCCCTGTATCTGTGTGAGCTTTCCCCAGGGGGCTCCAGTTTTATCCTACCGTACTGAGGCTTGCAGGTTAATTGGGTGGCACAGGCTTGTGAGCCAAAATGGCTCGTACTGAGCAGAAGGTCTAAAACAATTTAAAAAATTTTTTTTTAGAATTTTCCAAGGACTGGAGGAGGCAAATAAACAAAAGAGAAAAATCTGAGTGTCATTGACAAGTTGATAGTGGGAAGCTTTTCCCCAGAAGCAATTAGAGGGCATAGATTTAGGGTTGGGATTAAAATTTTGGGTGGTAGGAATAAGGAGATGAGGGAGGGTGGATGCTGACACCCTCATAACAATTAAGAAGCATCTAAACAAGCAGTTGAATCCCCAAGGCACAGCAGGCTATGGAATGAAACAAGAAAATCAGACGCAGTCGCTGTGATTGTAGTAACCTTGACAAAGGGCTCAAAATGTTAGTTATTTTTTTTACCTCCTATGAATGCTGTGGGACTGTTGAGTTCCTTCAGCAAATTTGCATGTTTCCAGCAGGCGATGGACGAGTTTTAAACACATGGAGTGCGGACAGGTAGTTAGTAATCTGCATGAACACGATGGGCCAAAGCTACAGTCCTCGATGATTATTTCACACTGTGATCTCTCCCCCTGAGAGCCTCTGGAAGCTTCACATGGAAATGTTGGAGGAACACACACGAGCCCGTGTCGCTCAGTTACACCCGGTACGGTTTCTTTTTTGAAAGGTGGGAGGAAACCCACGCAGACACAGGGAGAATATGCGATCTTCTCATAGACAGGGCTGGATTTAGACCCCGATCACTGGCGCTGTAACAGCGCTGCGTTAACCGCTCTGCTCTTACACTACATCATGCAATTGTTTCATCTTTACCCCTAACCTGGTTTTTTAAAGCATTTCCTGGTTTTGAGGGCCTTATCTTTTCATTTTAACATGGAAATACTGTTGATTTAAGGATGTTGTGGCTAAGTGAACAGCCACACAGTGACAATTTCAGACAAGCAGTACCATGTCTCTATCCTCTGACTTGAACTCTACTCCTGGATCAGTAAACACTGACAAGGTACATAGAACATGCAACAATACACACAGTATGGGCCCTTCAGCCCTCGAGGTTGTGCTGACCCATATATTCCTTCTTTTAAAAAAAGTACTAAAATCTCACTACCTGTAACCTATTTTTCTTTCATCCATCTGTCTGTCTAAGCATCTTTTAAATGTCTCCATTGATTCATCCTCCACCACCATCCCTGGCAAGGCATTCCAGACATCCACAACTCTCTGTGTGCAAAAAAAAAATCCCTGATGCCTCCCTTAAACTTCCCTCCCTTAACTTTGTACATATGTCCTCTGGTGTTTGGCATTCCTGCCCTAGGAAACAGGCACTGGCTATCCACGCTCTCTATGCCTTTCACAATCTTGTTGTCCTCTATCAAGTTTCCTCTCATCCTTCTAGGCTGCAAAGAGAAAAGTCCCAACTCTGCGAACCTTGCCTCATAAGACTTGTTTCCCAATCCAGGTAACATCCTGGTAAATCTCCTCTGCAGCCTCTCCAGAACTTCCACAACTTTTCTATAATGAATTGACATGAACTGAATACAATACTCTAAGTGTGGTCTTACCAGAGATTTGATTAGTTGAAACATGACATCTCTACCCCAGTATTCAATCCCTCTATTAATGAATTCCAGCATCCCATAGGGTCTTCTTAACTATCCTATCAATCTGTGCAGTGACCTTGAGGGATATATAGATTTGAACCCCAAGTTGAACTCTGTTCAACCACTATCTTAACTATCCAACCATTAGCCTTCCAAACTGCATCACCTCACACTTAACCGGATTGAACTCCATCTGCCACTTTTCTGCCCAACTCGGCAATCTATCAATATCCTCCTGTGCCCTTCAGCAACCTTCAGCTCCATCCACTACTCCTCTAGCCTTAATGTGTCATCCGTAATCTTCCTGACCCATCCATCCACCTCTTCATCCGGGTCATTTATAAAAATCACAAGAGCAGGGCTCCCAGAACAGATCCTTGCGGCACCTCATTAGTCACCGACCTCCAGATAGAATATTTTCCTTCCACTACTACTCGCTACTTTCTTCCTCCAAGCAGGTACTGACTGCTCCTTGCCGAGTAACACATTTGCAAATTCATGTAAAGAAATATATCCTGGATAAAACTTTCCAAAAGTTGCCAAAAATGAATGAGGTGTCATTTGGAAAAATATCTTCATTATTTGTAGGTGGAAACTCTTTTTCAGGATTGCAATCTCCTTTTCACTTAAATAAGTTCAATGTAAGCATTTCAGAGAGAGACAAGATTCAAAATTAAACAGCATACAGTAGAGCAGACTTACTGTGTTAAAATGCCTGTCATTTAACAGAAGATGAAATGATGTATTAATTGTGGAACATCTGACGGGTGAAGATTCATTTCTCATTATCTGCAACATAAGGCGTAGAGCCTTCCCACAGATAACTAAAACACATCGATAACATCTTTTTTCATATTTCCAAATCAATGCAAATATGCCCTATAATGAGCTAAAAGTTATTAACATGATTTATTCAAGATACTTTCACTGGCACTTATTAAAACAGAAATTTTCTTTAGTCAGCTGTAAGGCAGACGAAGATTTGCCATCAGCAAAAACTACCCGGCACCCCTTACAGTCAGAGAAAGAGAAGCAAAAGAGAGCCCCTTCAGAGTTAACGTGTGTCTGTGGATTCGTCTCTGGCACTCCTGCAGCCGCACAGACTTCAGTCCAAACCAACGGCAACCCGAGCTCCAGATCCAAACCTCCGGCATGATGAGGAAGTCTTCAGCGCCCTTGGCATCCCAGATCCGATACCTGGTACCCCTTCAGCCTGTCTCGAGCCAGGCTCCAGCACTCCACAGCCTGGCATGAGTCCTTTGACCTCAGCCAGCAATAGCCTGCAGCCTACGTGATTTTCTCGACTCGAGTCACCAACAGTTCACCTGTGTGTTCTTCAGCCACAGATCCCCTCGCTGGAATGCCACAATGGTCACCGTCCCTTAGGGTCATCTCCTCTGCTTTTCCTTTTCAAACGGGGGCAGGAGGGGCGTTCTCCCCGTTACTGGTCCCCTGCACCAGTCCTCTGCTTCCCTTGAGGCCGCTGCTGAATTTAGACACCGCTGTCTTGAGCCCAGACCCCGTTGTCGCAGGATTTAAAAATAAAGAACTGTCGGCTACTCTAACAGGCCATTTAAAGCCCTGTATGCAGCTGTCGGCAGTATGACAAGGTGGTAGGACTCTGCGGGGGGGGAGTGCTGCATTTCCACTCCCTGCTCTCTGTGGGTCCACACCACTTTTATAAAATAAACACATCAAAAGAATTATAATTACCTCACAAACTTTTATTGAAAATTATAAATGGTGGTTGGTTTTAAATCACAAGATGCTGATATATAAACGGACTGCTCTGAATCCTAACAAAGCCAGAGGCACTTGACACAAGTAATCTGGAATTACAAAGAACATAAATCATAGAACATTACAGCATAGTACAGGCCCTTCGGCCCACAATGTTCTGCTGACCAAAAATCTCCAAAACTTCCCTGCCTCATAACCATTTTCCATCCACGTGCCTGTCTAAAAGTCTCTTCAATGCCCCTATTGTCCCAGCCTCTACCACCAGCCCTGGAAATGCATTCAACAATTCTCAGAGTTTGAAAACCTACCTCAGATGTCTCCCCTAAACTTTCCTTCCTTCACTTGGACACAATGTCCCCTGGTGTCTGCTACTCCCACCCTGGGAAACAGATGTTGGCTGTTGATCTTATCTACGCCTCTCATAATCTTGTAGATCTCTATCGAGTCATCTCTCATCCTTGTTCGCTCCAAAGAGAAAATTTACAGTAGAGACAGGCCCTGGGTTATGAACATCCGACTTACAAACAAGTCACCCTGATGAACAGACTTTGCACAGTTTCTGGTGAGTCCGCTCAAGTGAGGAGAACACCGTCCACCATTTTAAGTTGGAACTCATTGCCATTAACACTATGCCTACTTCAAGACATTGACGCCAGTAGTTTTATATGCATAGAAAGGTAAAATATATATACTATACACTAAGACAAACATTTGACTAACTGACGCTAAATAAGAACCATTTGTACATGTTCCGACTTAACTACAAATTCGACTTAAAGGCAGACTCAGGGGATAGCCTGTATGCTTTGTTCCTCATATGTTGAAAAGTGCATCTGTTCAAGCCAATTCTGAATGTGGCCACAGCCAACTGTGTGAGAAGGTAACAAATCGGTATAAAATGAGAAACACAAAAGTTGCGCTAACTGCTCCATTAATCGTGTTGCCCTAATCTGTAAGATTACTGCATTTAGCATGCATGAGAAATGTGTGGTGACTGGTGTCTGGAGTATTAAATTTAGACATACAGCATGGTAACAGGCCATTTCGGCTACGTCCATGCCGCCCAATTTACACCCCATTAACCTACACCCCTGGTATATTTTGTTATTCATTGTCTCCTCCTACTTCAGTCCGTCTTCTTTGCATCTCAGAACATAGAGAGGAAGAGGTTTGATAAACCTACTCCAAGGTTACAAGTCTGTTGTTTCACAAAGCTGTCATGTTAAAACCTATGGGGTTATCAGCAGTGCGTGTGCATTTGACCTGAACCGGAGCAGATCAGATCCAACCAACTGGTGACAACTTTGTGTTCTTTCCTTCCCAATTCCCTGACCAAGATCATACATTTACCGTTATTTAGAAATGTATTAAAATGACTGCAGAAGACATGTTCAGTAATGCATCATCATGTATCATATCTCCCTTACAAGTTAAAACTGCAGTTCCTGAATTTCAGGGTGAGATCCAATTTCATGGATGCTTGATTTCCCTTGTGCCATTTTGGTGAAATGACTGCAATTGTGTTCTGAGATTAAAAGTTCATTTTGGGGTCAACAGTAAATGCTTTGACTGGTTTTACAATGGCGAATAATCAAGAGTAGCAAAAACCAAGTCAGGGCCATGTTTCTGAATTCAATTCCTTACTTTGGTTTTTGGGATATCGGAGGCCTGTGAGTATTTCTTGCACATTTCTTTCCAAAGATTCAATAACAGCTGAGTAAACATCGCTAAGATCTCCTGCTATGCCTCAATCATTTTCCCCCACCCCGCTCTCCCCCCACCCCCGCTTCAGGAGAAAGCTCAATTACTGATGGCAATGATTGCACATCCTGCTTCTAAAATCTATGGAGTTCAGAAGATGAATAAGAATGTTCAAGTTTATTGGAAAAGCGCAATGGGAAAGTTTGTTGGGTGAGAGTTCAGCTTGATATTCCAGTCATAGTACTGCAAGTAAAATGCAGTACAGGAGTGCTGAGTTAGGGGAGAGATCAGTTAATGAAATGCAAGGGGGACGTTAAGAGGCTGCAAAATGCAAGTTGTACAGTTCCCAATGACAACTGCCTGTGGAGAACACAGCTGTCATGTCTTTGTCAGTCACAGGCCCCAGCCTTCCATCCACTCAAGGCATCTTTATGAAGCGCTGCCTCATGAGAGCAGCCAACATCGCACGGGACTCCCATCCCCCTGGTCATGACTTATCTCTGCGACATTTGGGCAGAAGGTACAGAATCCTGAAGATCAGCACCTCTCGGGTCAGAAACAGTTTCTTTCCAACAGCTCTTGTTCTATAACCATGGACTGCTTGGGCACCACAAAAGAAATGACTGCACTACTGCAAATTCACCTTTTGTTTTGCTTTGGGATAACTGTGAATGTTTATCTATCTGCCTGCCAGTTTATCTATCTACTGACCTACCTACCTACCCATCCATCCATCTATCTATATATCTGTCATGCTGTCTCTATCTGTCTGCCTGACTGTCTCTATCTGTCTGACTGTCTCTGTCTGTCTATCTATCTATCTATCTATCTATCTATCTATCTAAATACTGTATTTATCATCTCCTGTTGAATTTATTTTAATGTATACTATTGTAGTTTTTTTTCTAAATGGCATACCTGTTCAGATATAACAAGTAAGAATTTTGGTGCATATATACATTGTGCAACGTGTATGAGAATCATGATGTTGTTATAGAACTACAGAACATTACAGCACACAACCAGGGCCCTTCGGTCCTTCTAGTCTGTACATTTTCCATGGCAACCACATTACAGCAGGTCAAGAGACTGTCATGTAGGCGAAGGAATGATGCAGAGGGGATCCATGTGTGTGCTTGAGGCCACACCCCCCACTACGACTGACCCCTGCGCTGAGAGCGGCTCCAGGCCACTCTGAATCATTGGGCCATCAATCTGCGGAGGTTGCTGCCCGAGGATGCACCAAACGCTGCGAGGACCACTGTAATATCATACAACACTGAAACAGGCCCTTCAGGCAATGCTGACCAAGTACCCATCTATACTCATCCCATTTAACTTAAATTCTTCTCCAAACCTTTTACCCCTAACCAATGTCCTCAATCTTTAGACACCTCGGTTCTTGGGTATAGTTTCTCACTATCTATCTCGTCAATGCCTCTCTTAATTTTGTAAAGCTTTACTCGGTCCATGCTCAGCCTCTTTTACTCCCAGGGAGACAAGCCCCAGGCTGTCCAGTGTCTCTGCAGGACTGAATCCTGCCATCCCAGACAACACCCTGCATCTTTCTCCAGTGCAATCACATCCTTCTGACAGTATGGAAACCAAAACTGCCACAATATTCCTGCTATGACCAAACTAACATTTTATAAGCCTGCATCATAACCTCCCTGCTGTTATGTTCTATCCAAAGCACGAGGACTCAGACCAATATTTGTGGTCAGAAACACACCAATGAGCTGGTGGGGATCATTTAATGCACACATTCTTGCCGTTCGGCGGTAGGATTAACTTTTCCTCTGATTGGGAGCTACCACTGAAGGTTGTAGATGGGTTGACATCACTGCAATTTCAGTCCAGAAAGACAACAGGAGGGCTGCAGATGATGCTGATCTCATCAACAACGCGAATGGCGCTGCAAAAAAACGTGGTGCACAATTCCAAAGGGAATAAAAACACAAAATTCTCAGCAGGTCAGTCAGTATCTGTCAAAGAGAAATGGAGCCCCTTATTGTTTCATTTTTTTCATTATGTTACCAGCATCTGCAGGTTTTTAAGATTCCAAAAGAAAATCAGTCTACTGGACAATGAAGATATTGCTCTCTGAACACTTTCGGGTGCACGTTATGGATTTTGGACTGCTGATCATGTAAATAAACATTTCATGTCATGAACCATTTTTTAGACATGATTTCCTGGCATATTTTAAGCTGTTTTGGTCAGTCCAAGGATTCCTGTGCAGGTTCAAAGATCCGCAGGTGAGGCTGGAGAAAATATCATGGAAGGTATCTAAAGGTGTGACTGAGATTTTCATGGCAACTACAGAGCACCTGACTACATCCAGCTGATTGACAACAGGCTTCAAGCATCCAAAACCACGAAATGTGACATGCCATTGAAAATTCATTTTCTGCATTCGCTCTTGGACTTTGTCCCCACTGATCTTGGTGCAGTCAGCGATGAACATGGTGAAAGGTTTCACCAGGACATTGCGACCCCACAGAAAAGCGTTATCAGGGCAACAGGAATCCATCAGCACTGGCCGACTATTGTTGGATGCTGACACGAGAGGCATCAGATGCTGAGTATAAACAAAAAACAGCGGCAAAACATGTTTAGGAAAATTGAACTAACGCAATGTGTCAGCGTCATTAAGCGATTAAACGTGCTAAATTCAATAAAAAGTTAATGTAACATTTCTCTACCCAAAATCTGAAATGATCTTGGTGTTCAGTTTGAAGTTGTTTGTCTTAATCCCCAATTTTTATTCAGGAAGCAAACGTTTTGAAAAAAAAATGTTGTCCAGTGTGACTGGCATCTGCTGCTTTTTAAGATTCCCTTCTTTTAAAAATATTTTTATTAATTTCAATACCAGCAAATTTGTACAGTACAATTATGGAATGTTCCATGGAAAAAAAAAAGATTAATAAAACCCTGCAAATTGCAAATTAATTTCAAAGCACAACCATAATAAAGGACATAATAAATTTCAATTAAGCAAAACCCTTAAAATGTACAGATAATTTAAAATATAGTAATCAATGAAGAAAAGAAAAGAAAAGAAAACCCTTTAATCAATCCCCCTTCCATTAAGGATAGAAAATAAACCTAGCACCTGGGTATCAAGTGCCGACAACTCGGAAACTAACAACACAGGTTCAGAACAATCTTAAAACTTTAGATTATGATAATAGCCCATTAAAGGGCCCCATGTCTTTGAAAAATTAGTATTTGAATCCTTAATAGCATATCTATTTTTTTCTAAGGTTAAACCAGACATAATATCATTTAACCATTGTGCGTGTGTGGGTGGAGTGCTATCTTTCCATTTGAGATCAGAGATATTTTGATGTAACCTTGTGCATAAAAACAGGTCTAATTTCCAGGCTTGCATTTCAACAGCTCCCAGAAGAGAATGAGATTTCACCAATACAAGCATCATTATTTATCTAGATGCCTCTGCGGACTTGTACAAGCAAAAGACACGGTAGCGGGCCAGGTAGTTTAATGCAGTATCATTTTCAGGAGCTAAGTAATGCACACATCCCACTGCTGTGACTATCCTCCTGGTGCTAAGTGGCATTTCATAATGGTTAAATGGTCTCACCTGAGCAAGTAACGCATGAAATGCCCTCTGCACTGAGGTTATACTTCAGGTCGAGGAGCACCTGGATGTTGGTGTCGGGGCTGAAGAGTAAGGGGGCTCGGCTGGCTGGGCGCAGTTGTGTGGTGAATCCTATGGACATCGCCAGGGTAATAATGTACAGACCTGAAAGGATGAAGTACAAACAGGTCAATATATTCCTCACAAAACAGGGCCACCTCGCGTGAGGCAGTTACTTGCTTTCCTTTGGAAGAACCGAGATCCAAGAGGAACTGAGCGGCATGGTTAGTGCCACGCTGTTACAGTGTCAGCCACCCAGGCTTGAATCCCACACTGTCTGTAAGGAGTTTGTTCATTCTCCTCGAGCCTGCGTGGGTTTCCTCTGCGTGCTCCACTTGCCTCCCATCTTTCAAGATGTATGGGTTAATTGGGTTTAAATTTAAAAAGTTAAATTTTAGCTGGGAATAGGCAGAATTAAGATTTACAACAAATAGCTTTACAACATGAAAAGTGCCCCATTTAAACAGGAATGTCTACAGACACTGTGTTTGCTGTGCAATACACAGGAGAAACTCAGCAGGTCACACAGCATCCAAATGAAAGGCAACCAATCTTACGAGCCTGAGCCCTTTGATGAGATATGGGCAAAGAGCAGGGAGGCACCTGAATAAAAAAGGGTAGGGGGAGGAGAGGAGGGTGGAAGGAGCAGGTGGAGGAGCAGTGGCTAACAGTTAAGCTGGATATAGGTGGGAGGGCAGAAGAGCAAAAAAAAATGAAGTGATAGGAGAGGGGGTAACTCTGAGTGGAAAAGGGAGGGTGTGGGGAGATGGAGGGATAGGGGGAGAGACAGAGACTCAGGGAAGACTGGAGAAGTCGATTTTAATCCCATCTGGTTGGAGTATGCCCCGACTGAATATTAGGTGTTGTTTCTCCAATTTGTGGGTGACCTCAGTATGGCTGTGCACGAGGCCATGGATGTGTTGGAATGTCAATATTCCTGAAACTGTATGGGCTTATCCAGATGCTCTGGTATTTTCACACGGTTGGACGGTGAATTGACCACCATATGTTGCCTTGATGCAGGAATGAATGAGTGAACCTGGGGGCTTGATGGGGATGATGGAACGATGAAAAGGGGTGTTTGAACACAGGTTTGGCATACTGCTTTTGTGCCATGTGATTGTGTCACATTTCAGATGTAGGGTTTTCCATGGATGGTGGAGGGCTGTCTGGAAGGAGAAGTTGTTTAACACCTGACTACAGAGGACTGGGGAAAGTCAAATCTCTGGTAGATTCAGGAAGGAGATAAACAGATTTCGAGACATGAGGGCAATCAGGAGAGACTGCAGATGCTGGAGGAACTCAGCAGATCAGGCACCATCCATTCCTGAAGAAGGGTTTCAGCATGAAACATGAACTATCTTTTCCCTTCCGCAGATGCTGCCTGAGCTGTTGAGTACCTCCAGCAATTTATGCGCTTCTCGGGGTGGGGGAGGGGGGGCAGGGAGCAGTGAAGAGAAAGCGAATGTGGTGTTGAGAATGAGGACCAACCATGAGTAAGTCAAGTGTTTGAACAGCTGTACCGGATAACAACCCAACCCATTGACTGCTCTTTTTGGAATTATCGTTCCAGAACTGGGATGAGTTCCACTCATTGGGTTGTCACCTTTTCTCCATTGTTGTCTGGAAGAGCGATCTTATTTGAATGTAAAGATTCCAATCCACCTACTTTGACTCACTGGCTCTCTCAAACTATGTCATGTCGAGGTTTAGAGAAAGTTAAGAGTTGCACATTTGATACCTCTGTCAAATTTGAAGAGACTTGGTGACCTTTTATAAATTATTTCCACACGACTTAGTTAGTAGAATTATTTTTCCTTCCAGACTATGTTTTATTTCTTTTCTTTTTGTCGGTGAAGACCAGACGATTAAATTTTATTAATAAATTCTCGGGATAGGCTGGGCAGTTTTTTTTTAGATTCAGTGGGGTTTTGTGTAATAAAAAAAATTCTTTTTTTTGAAGATTTCAGTTCGAGAAGATAAGAACCTATTTGTTAACTGTGGCGTAATACAATATGTTACATCATATAATGTCATACTGTGATATACTTTTCCCGTTTTGATTCTGCACTCCTATTCTCCACATGTATTATTTACCTATAATATGATTAATAAAAAGATTGAAAAAGAAAGACTCTGAAGGGCCTCCTCCTGCTCTTGCTTCGATGGAACAAAATTTTTCCCATAATTGTGAGGACTGAGGCCATTTCTGAATTCAACAAAGGAGCAAGAACTTAGCACAGCAGTTAGGGCCAGCGCCAGCAGCTTGGGTTCAAATCCTCTGCGGTTCTCCCCGTGACCTGCGTGGGTCTTCTCCGGGTGCTTTCCTACCACCCCCCCTCCAACCAATCCTCCATAATGTTTGGTAGGTTAATTGTGTGCAATCGGGCAACATGGTTTTCATGGGCCGGAAGGGGCTTCTACCGTTCTGTGTTGTTTTTAAAAAAATCAATAAGCAAAGGGGAAGCAAACAAAAGGAAATCAATGCTTCTATGAATAATTAAAAAGGGAGAGATTAGTGAAGGTTAATGTGAGAATCCCACAAGCTGAGACAGGAGAAATTATATTGTCGATTAAGAAAGAGGCAGAGAAATTAATCCTTGTCTTCACAAAAGAAAATGGAAGACCTCCTGGATGTACTTGGGAACAATATCATGAGAGTGAATAAGGAGTTAAAAGAAATTAGATTGTTAAAAAAAAGTGACAGGGGAATTAATGGAACTAAAAGGTAATAAATCCCAGGACCTGACGATCTGTATCCATGCTTCTATAAAATGTGGCAAAGATTCGCTGGGTATCATCTTTGAAAATTCGACAGGTCCTTACATGATTCTATCCAATAGTTGAAGAAGGAACAAGAGAGAAAATAAGAAACTGTATACAGTTGGTTTCCGATTATCCGAAAATCAGTTAACCGAAAGTTTCAGTTACCCAAACTTTTTACCTGGCGGTGACATGACATCATAAGTTGAAATAAAAACCCCAACGTGCTCACCTGGGGCTCCGATGCTCTGTGGGAACCAGGTTGGTAACAACAGAGCTCAGAACCAGCTGGGAGGAAAGACACTAAATGGCTTGATGTCAACTCAGAGAAGGTTAGGTGATGGGGATTGGCTAGAGGTGTTGGGGATTGGTGATGGTGGTGGGGAAGTGTTGGGGATCGGTTGTGGTGCTGGGGAGATATCAGGGATAGGTGGCGGTGGTGGGGAGATGTTGGGGATCGGCGATAGTGGTGGGAGGTGTTGGGGAGGTGGGGATTGGTGGCGGTGGTGGGGAGCTGTTGGGGATCGCTGATGGTGGTGGGAAGATGTTGGGGATCAGTGATGGTGGTGGGAAGGTGTTGGGGATCGGTATCGGCAGTGGGGAGGTGTTGGGGATCAGCGATGGTGATGGAGAGATGTTGGGGATCAGCGATGGTGATGGAGAGATGTTGGGGATCAGTGATGGTGGTGGGGAGGTGTTGGGGATCAGTGATGGTGGTGGGAAGGTGTTGGGGATTGGCAATGGTAGTGGGAAGGTGTTGGGGATCGGTGTCGGTGAGCTGTTGGGGATCGGGGTCGGTGGTGAGGAGGTGTTGGGGATCGGCGATGGCAGTGGGGAGGTGTTGGGGATCAGCGATGGTGATGGAGAGATGTTGGGGATCAGTGATGGTGCTGGGGAGGTGTTGGGGATCAGTGTCAGTGGTGGGGATGTGTTGGGGATCAGTGATGGTGGTTGGAAGGTGTTGGGGATTGGCAATGGTAGTGGGAAGGTGTTGGGGATCGGCGTCGGTGGTGGGGAGCAGTTGGGGATCGGGGTCGGTGGTGAGGAGGTGTTGGGGATCGGCGATGGAAGTGGGGAGGTGTTGGGGATCAGTGATGGTGATGGGAAGGTGTTGGGGATCAGCGTCAGTGGTGGGGAGCTGTTGGGGACCGGGGTCAGTGGTGAGGAGGGGTTGGGGATCAGCGATGGCAGTGGGGAGGTGTCGGGGATTGGCTTTGGCAGTGGGGAAGTGTCGGGGATCTGCATTTATCTTATTTTGTAAGCATAGAGCATCTTGTTTTAGGTGAGAATTAAACATTATTTCAAGCTTGAAAAGCCATCGTTTTTTGTTGTTGTTTAACCACTGACACAAGTATTCTGCTGACGCTACAGGGCTGCTTAAAGCAATTTCTCAGTTATCCAAAAAACCTGGTTAACCAAAATACATCCATTCCCAAGCTTTTCTGATATTCGGAAATGTACTGTACCAGATTTCAGATTTATTGTCAGAGTGCATACATGACATGACATACAACCCTCAGATTCTTTTTTCTGCTGGCCAGGCAGCATCACCACTTATTGGTAGTGCAAAAATAACTGTACACAGCGTATACATATACATAAGTAAAGAACTGTAAACAAGTAACAAATGTAAACAATCTGACTGCACCATAAAGAGAGAATAAAAAAACGATTAAGTGCACAAGAGAACTGATGGCATAGGGATTGCTGAAGGAGGAATGTGAATTAAGGTCAGCAGTTTGAAAACCCCTGAATTAAATGTTGGCAACTGTTAGGTCCTTGTTGTTACAGTGAACAGAGCGAAGGTGCTCAGTGAAACTATCTCCCAGTCTGCATCCAGTCTCCCCGAAGTTGAGGAGGCCACACCAGGAGCATCGGACGCAGCGAATGAGCCCTGCAGACTCACAAGTAAAGGCTTACTTCACTGGGAAGGACTATTTGGAGCCCCAAATGGTGGTGAGGGAGGAGGTGTTGGGCGCAAGTGGAGCATCTCCTGTGTTAGCAAGGTGGGGGGGGGGGGGGAGGGTGGGTGGGGATGCCCTAACAACAATTGCATTGGATGGATTTTTAACATGGATTTACTGTAGGGAAATCATGGCCAGCAAATATGGTCGGTTTGTTTGAGGTTGCATTTTGCAACATAATTGAGGATGAATTAGAAGATGTCTTGTATTTAGACCAGTGGTTCTCAACCTTTTCTCCACCCCCCCACCCCCCCCACCACTCACATACCACCTTAATTATGTCATAAACTAAGGATCAATTTTTTTTCAAGAAATATGGATAAACTAATGCAGTGTAGAATTTCACTGGTAACTAAATGAATGGTGCTGGACAGAATTGATAATGGCAAGGTTGTTTCTTTTGGTATGGGAGTCTAAGACAAGAGGGCATAACTTCCGGATAAAAGGGTGTCAATTTAAAATGGAAATGCAGGGAATTTTCTTTAGTCAAAAGGTCGTGAGCCTGTGGAGAACTTGCTGCCCCAGGTGTCTGTGAGAGGTCGTTGAGTGGATTTGAGATGGAGGTTGACTGGTGTTTGATTGGTCAGGGCATCAAGGGTTACAGGGAGTGGGAGAATAGATTGGCTCATGATAGGATGGCAAGCAGACAGGATGGGTCAACTTCAACAACCTGAGTTCAAGCAGAAACGCAGAGCTGAATTTCCTCAAACAGGTGCATGATGACAAGGTATGCGAGTGGGAATAAAGGTTGAGAACCACTGATTTAGATTTTCTGAAGGGTTTCAGCAAGATTATTAATTAAAATTATAGTGTGATGTTTTGGGAAGAAGGCACTGATGTACATTGAGAATCACTAAAAGGCAGTGAAGAGAGACTGGAAATAGAACGTAGAAGATAGTGCAGGCTATTCAGCCCACGATGTTGGGCCGACCCATGTAAGCCCACTCCATGACAATCTTAATCCTCTCCTACCTCACACCCATAAGCCCTCTATTTTCCTTACGCTCGTAACTTCAGGTGTCTGAAAGATTGTTCAATTGCGATGTTTCGGGCAAATGAGAGAGCGAAAAGCAGAGTTGCACAGAGGGTCAAACAAGAGCTTTTCAACTAATGCTCCAATTGTAATTAAATTCTTTCCAGCCATGAGAAAAATCCATCAGCAAAGAAGAGGTTTCAATCTTTGCACACACTAAATACCAAGGGAAAGTGACTGACCCACATCTTAGTTACACTTGCGTTTGGCCTATGTCCAATGTGCACATCTTTCAAGTGCTGCTTCAAGCAGAGAAAGGTGAATTACTCAAACATCACAGCACTGAAATGAAATGAAATCCACAAGAAAAACGCAAATCAACCAGCTGTAGAGAGGTTGATTGAACTGAAGAATACAGAAATAATGCAAGGATCAGTTTTCTGCTCCTACTGTGCACAGCTAAACATGCGTAAACCTTCAATATATATATTTATCCTCAGATGATCAAACAGAAATACGAAAAGAAAAGCCCCAACAAACGATCATGAACAAAATGTTGTGAAGCTGAAATAGAAATTCAGCTGTGGATCATGAGTTCAAATTCACCCTGAGATTTTTCTCCCCTTGTATTCCACACTCCCCATTTGATCTGCATGGCCACACAACTTGAGAAAGCAAAGCTTTAATGGTTTATTCTGGTGATAGAACCTGTAACTTAAAATTGCATGAAAAACAGGAAATTGGAGTGATTATCATGTTGAATACAAAAAGCAAATGCTCCATGGTGGGAGAATGTAGAACAATACAGCAGAGTGCAGGCCCTTCAGCCCTTGATGTCGTGCCAGCCCATATATTCTTTCCTAAAAAAACCACATTAAGCTCTCCCTACCCTATAATGCTCTATTTTTCTTCCATCCGTGTGTCTAAGAGTCTCTTAAATACCCTAATGTTTCAGCCTCCACCACCATCCCTAGCCAGGCCTTCCAGGCCCCCACAACACTCTGTAAAAAACTTACCACTGATGTCTCCCCAAAACTTCCCTCCTTTAACTTTGTACTCATGTCCTCTGGTATTTTGGCCCTCCACCCTATCTATGCCTCTCATAATCTTGTGGACCTCTATTATGTCTCCCCTCATCCTCTATGCTCCAAAGTGAAAGGTCCCAGCTCTGCTAACCTTCCCTCATAAGACTTGATTCCAAATATCCTGGTAAATCTCCTCTGTGCCCTCTCCATAGCTTCCGCATCCTTCTTATAACAAGGTGACCAGAACTGAACACAATACTCCGAGTGTGGTCTCGAGGTGCAACATGACCTCTTTACCCTTGAATTCAATTCCCCTATTAATAAATCCAAGCATCCCATAGGCCTTCTTAACTATTCTATCAACTGTGCGGCGACCTTGAGGGATGTATGGATTTGAACCCCAAGGTTCTACATGATAGCTGAACTGCATTCAATTAAGAACAGCGGTTGATGTATTGTTATTATAGCATGGGTTCAAATCCGGTGCTGCCTGGAAGGTTTAGTATGTTCTCTCCCCTTGTCTGTGTGGGGTTTCCTCTAGATGCTCCCACCCTTTATAAACATATGTTCGGAAAGGTTCATTGGTTTATCAGCGTCTGTGGGCCATAAGGGCCAGTAGCACTGCTATATATTTAAATTAAATCAAATTAAAATCTCTACTTTTCTCTCCTGGGTAAAGAGTTCAACCCTGAGGGTTAGCTCTGGGTCACCCTTGCCTAGAGAATGGCTTTGGGAAGAGTGAAACTTTGGCTCAGAAGCATTTCGGGACATCCTGAGGTCAAATAAGCTTTTTTTCAATGCAAGTCCTTTTACTTTCACACACCGCATCGATGCTGGAAATTCATATACCATTCCTCTAATTGAAGGAGGCAAATGTTAAACTCAAACATGCACCCAAAGTAGTCTCCCCAGATTCTGCCTAAAAACTTTCCCTCCACAGATCGACAATAAACCACTTCATCCTTACCTAAAATGATCCATTTACATTTCACTGCAGGAACAGCCACAAAGTGGTAAAGCGCATCCTGCAGCCATGTGATTAGCTGACCTGGATGGTGTTTGCTATCTTCAGCTGGAGGGATCTCAGGTGCCAGTGAGACCAAGGATACGTCTCTGTTGTCCAAAGAGGCTTTCGGAAAAAAAAAAAAAAAATTTTAAACATTTATATTTTTGTTGTCATGGTGAGCACATGCTATTACAGATCAGCAACTTAAGTTCAAATCTACTACTGTCTGTAAGGAGTTTATAGTTCTCCCCTGACCCGCGTGGGTTACCTCCAATGTTCCAAAGATGTCCAGAGGTTAATTGGTCAAGTGGCTCCATTTGAACGGCATGGGTTCTTGGACCGGAAGGGTCTGTTATCATTCTCTATCTCCAAAATAAATTTTAAAAAAGAGGTCGATATTTATGAACCCATGGGCGGTGGACCAATAAGCGGCTCCAAGGCTGAAGAACACACAGGCGGAGGGCTGCTGGTGACTTGAGATGAGAAACACACATCGGCTGTGGACTCTTGGCAACTGCTCTCAAAGGACTCCCACCAGGCTGTGGACTGCTGGACAATGGCTCGAGACTGGTGGAAGGGTTACTAGACTGTGGAACTGGGCTTTGAGAAGGCCCTGGAGGCTTCTTTATCATGTCGGAGCTTGGGTTGCTGGTGGCTTGGATTGAAGGCCGTGCTTCTGCATAGGCTGCAAGAGCGCTGGAGGTGGATCCACGGGCACCCAGTGAGTCTGGGGTGGGGGGGGGTGGGGGACTCTCTTTTGCTTCTCTTTGGCTGTAAAGGGCACTGGCCAACTTTTGCCAAAAGCGAATCATTGTCTGCCTTTGGGCAGGCTAAAGGAAATTTTGTGTAAAAGCACCTTTTCTGCTTTATTATATGACAAATAAAATAATCTTGAATCTTGAATTTTGAAAGCCTATTTGGCAATTTGTCTTGCTTTTGCACAAAAATAAAACATTCACTTGCAAACATGTAGGAACTGCTGTTGAAGGGAATAATCCTTCTTTTGAGTGATAAAATGTGGTACATCTTACAAGGACACAACTCATTCTTATTCCCAGGATGCGTGCCATCAGTCCTAATTCACTTCTCTTTATTTCTTTGCAATGAATGCTCTCTCGCACATGCCCATCAATTTCACTTTGATTCTTCTTGCCACAAACCTGCCAGTTAGGCTAACAAGCAAACCAAGAGAAGGTGGAGAGACTCAGCAAGCCAGGCAGCAGCCATGGAGAGAAATGGAGAGTTGACGGTTTGGGTCGGGACCCTTTCTCAGATCCTTCGGTCATTCCCATGCCAACCTATTTGTCCTCAACCTCATCCGTCACCATATAAGAAATAGGAGCAGGGGTCGGCCGTCCGGCCTGCTCTGCCATTCAATGGGATTGTTGCTGATCTGATGATCGGCTCATCTCCTCCTATCTGCCTTTTCCCCATATCCCTTAATTCCCCTACCATGTAAAAATCTATCCAACTGTCCCATAAATTTATTTACTGAGGTTGCCTCCACTGCTTCAATGGACAGTGGATTCCATAGATTCACCACCATTTGCGAAAAGCGATTCCTCCTCATCTCCACCCTAAATCTGCTCCCCAGAACCTGGATATTGTCCTCTAGTTCTATTTTCCTCACCAATGGAAAGAATTTACCTACCTCTATCTTTCCTAATTTTATACGTTTCTCTAAGATCCCCTCACTTTCTTCTAAATTCCAGCGAGAGCAGTCCCAGATGGTCCAATCTCTCCTCATAGGCTAATCCTCTCATCTCTGGAATCAACTTGGTGAACTTCCTCTGCACCGTTTCCAAAGCCAGTATATTCTTCCTCAAGTAAGGAGACCAGAACTGCATGCAGCATCCACAGTGTTGCTAAACATAACCTTGAGGAAGAACACAACATATTTCACCCAAAATCCAATGGCATGAGCACTGATTTTTCCAATTTCCATCTTTCCTTTAGATGCTCCTGTCCTTCCTTTTCTCTCAAAATCAATCCCTTCCCTCTGGCTGCCCTATCCCTGACCTGTTTCGCCACTCTCCTATCTTCTGTTGTCCAATATCCTGGAACATGGGCCTCTCCCCAGTCATTCACCTGACTCCCCATTTGTATGTTCTCCTGCTCTGGTGCAGCACAACCTTCGAGGTCTGGATGCTGAGCATGGATGCAATTCTCTTGGACCCCTCATCCACCTCCCTCCCATGGGTTTTCTTTCTAAAAATAAATCATTCCACAGGCAATGCATGGGGCTGTCGGGCAGGGTGGCCAGGTATTATTGACCCTGTGGAGGAGCGTTGAGAGCTATATCTCCGCTCTGTGCTACTCCCGGGTCTGACCTTTTATTTTCTGAAAAGATCTCCAGAAATTGACTTTTTTTTAATCATTGGAGAAAATCTGCCAGCGCGCTGAACACTTAATTTTTAAGGTAACAGGTACAAAGTAATCCCCAACTCGATTAACTGGCCAGTTATCTCCTAATTGCTCCTGGGAGCATTATGTCAATAAAAGTTTGCTAGATCTGTGATATATGCAGAGGATACTTGGGACTATTTTCTGCTGGAGCATGAACACTGCAAGACTGTAAGAGCCGCATCACACTTGAATGGTGGGCATGCTCAGTGCGACATTGCATCAATACCTGACCAGTAACCTAATGTGAGTAAAGATTTGTACTGTTAAACATGCAACCCTTCTTAGTGTTTATTAAGACCTCCGATGATACAACGAGGACACACGGCTCTTACAGTCTTGCAGTGTTCATGCTCCAGCATAAAATAGTCCCAAGTTTCCTCTGTATATAACAATCTGCTCTCAGATTGAGCATTGCAGACAGAATTTGGGAGGTCAGGTGCTGAAGTTATGTAAGATGTTGGTGAGACCCTATTTGGAGTTCAGTTTTGGTCATCGTGCTACACCATCTTGTCAAGGTGGAGAGTTTACAGAAGAGATTTATGAGGATGTTGCCAGGACTCAGGGGTCCTGAGCTACAGGAAGAGGTTGAGCAGGCTGGGGCTTTATCTCTTTGAGCGCAGGAGAATAAGGGGTGCACAGAATCACGAGGAATAGTTTGGGTGAACGCAGAGAGTCTTTTGCTCAGTGTAGGGGCATCAGTAAACAGAGGACATAGGTTTAAGGTGGTGCAGAGAGATTTAACAGGAACCTGAGAGGTAACTTTTTATACAGAGGGTGGTGAGTGTATGGAACGGAGCGACAGAGGAGATGGTTGAGACAGGTGCTATTGCAATGTGCAAGAAAAAAATCGGTTAGACACGTTCAATAGGGATATTGAACAAATATAGGCAGGTGTAGGACGGACATTTTGGTCGGCATGGACGTCTTGGGAAGAAGGTCCTGTGTGACTTTATGGACACGCCCACACTAGTTCACTGTGAGGCACTTGAGGAAGGTTAGGTGATGCCATATTATTAATGTTATACATGCATCGCGTGAAATTTAATATCCTGTTGGACATGAGGCGAAAGGACTGAAAGAAACACGTTGCCAGCTTTTTCACCTGCTTCTTCCTCAACTGATAGCAGAGGAATGTCATCATCGAGGTACTGGAGAGAACCGCCAATCAACATTCCATCCAGGTCTGCCACGAGAAGCGAATCATCACATTCCCCCAAATCTTGTGTCAAATTGCTGTTTTTCCTGTTACATGGATCTTGGCAGCTGAAAGAGAAGGTTAAAAATTAAAGCATCCTATTACAACTCCAAATGACTGTAATTGGCAATTGCATTGAGATTCCCACTCCAAATGACAGCTCACACTAATAGGTGAACAAAAATCTCTTTTGGGAAGCACCAAAATTGCCGACATGGAAATCTTGAGTTGCCGGAGGGGGTCGAGGCGTCAGGACAGCATCTGTTGGTAAAGTTCGTTCCCTTGTAACAAAATGCAATTTACAAGTTGGTTAAACAGAACAGCATTCATTATTTGCATCCCGGACAGGAGTGGCAGAACCATGCAGAAGCCTACTTTTCTGTAATTTTATTTAATATTTGGTTTAGATCTTCCCAAAATTTTTCTACTTTCTCACATGTCCAGATTGCATGAATTGTTGTTCCCATTTCTTTTTTACATCAAAAACATCTATCAGATACTGTTGGGTCCCATTTATTCAACTTTTGAGGTGTAATGTATAGCCTGTGTATCCAGTTATATTGTATCATACGTAACCTCGTATTTATTGTATTTCTCATTGTTCCAGAACATAATTTCTCCCATGTTTCCTTTTTTATCTTTATATTTAAATCTTGTTCCCATTTTTGTTTAGTTTTACCATTTGTTTCCTCATTCTCCTTTTCTTGCAGTTTAATATACATATTTGTTATAAATCTTTTGATTATCATTGTATCTGTAATCACATATTCAAAGTTACTTCCCTCTGGTAACCACAGACTGCCTCCGAATTTGTCCTTCAAGTAGGATCTCAATTGGTAATATGCCAGCACTGTATCTTGAGTTATATTGTATTTATCTTTCATTTGTTCAAAGGATAATAATCTATTTCCTGAAAAACAATTTTCTATTCTTTTGATCCCTTTTTTCTCCCATTCTCTAAAGGAAAGGTTATCTATTGTAAAAGGGAGTAACTTATTTTGCATCAATATTAGTTTTGGTAATTGGTAGTTTGCTTTATTCCTTTCTACATGAATCTTTTTCCAAATATTGAGTAGATGATGTAATACTGGAGAACTCCTGCGTTGTACCAATTTTTCATCCCATTTATATAATATGTGTTCAGGTATCTTTTCCCCTATTTTATCTAATTCTAATCTAGTCCAATCTGGCTTTTCCCTTGTTTGATAAAAATCTGATAGGTAACTTAATTGTGCGGCTCTATAATAATTTTTAAAGTTTGGCAGTTGTAAGCCTCCTTGTTTATACCATTCTGTTAATTTATCTAGTGCTATCCTCAGTTTCCCCCCTTTCCATAAAAATTTCCTTATTATTTTCTTTAACTCCTTGAAGAATTTCTCTGTCAAGTGTATTGGCAATGCCTGAAATAGGTATAATATCCTTGGGAAAATGTTCATTTTAATACAGTTTATCCTTCCTATTAGTGTTAATGGTAAATCTTTCCAATCCTCTAAATCGTCCTGTAATTTTTTCATTAGTGGATAATAATTGAGTTTATATAGTTGACCGAGATTTTTATTTATTTGTATACCTAGGTATCTTATTGCTTGCATTTGCCATCTGAATGGGGATTCCTTCTTAAATTTTGAGAAATCCACATTATTCATAGGCATTGCTTCACTTTTATTTACGTTAATCTTGTAACCCGACACTTCTCCATATTCCTTCAATTTCTAATATAATTCTTTTATTGATAGTTCTGGTTCTGTTAAGTATACTATAACATCATCCGCAAATAAACTGATTGTATATTCCTTGTCTTTTATTTTTATCCCTTTTATATTATTTTCTGTTCTTATCAATTCTGCTAGTGGTTCTATAGCTAACGCGAACAATAAGGGTGATAGTGGGCATCCCTGCTGTGTTGACCTGCTTAAGTTAAATTGCTTTGATATATATCCATTTACTGTCACTTTCGCCAATGGTCCCTTATATAATGCTTTAATCCAATTAACATACTTCTCTGGTAAACTGAATTTTTGCAATACTCTGAATAAATAATTCCATTCTACTCTGTCAAAGGCCTTCTCTGCGTCTAAAGCAACTGCTACTGTTGGCGCTTTACTCCCTTCTACTGCATGAATTAAGTTAATAAATTTACAAATATTGTCTGTTCTGCATCTTTTTTTAATAAATCCAGTTTGGTCTAAATTTACCATTTTAGGTACATACTCTGCTAATCTGTTTGCTAATAGTTTAGCTATTATCTTATAATCTGTCTTAAGTAATGATATTGGTCTATATGACGCTGGTGCGAGTGGATCTTTCCCTTGCTTTAGTATTACTGTAATTATTGCTGTTTTACATGAATCTGGTAAGCTTTGTGTTTTATCAATCTGGTTGATTACTTCTAGGAGGGGAGGAATTAATAAATCTTTAAATGTTTTATAGAATTCTATTGGGAATCCATCCTCTCCCGGTGTTTTATTATTTGGTAATTTCTTTATTATCTCTTGTATTTCTACTATTTCAAATGGTTCTGTTAATTTATTTTGTTCCTCTATTTGTAATTTTGGTAGTTCAATTTTGGTTAAAAATTCATCTATTTTCCCTTCTTTCCCTTCGTTTTCAGTTTGGTATAATTGTTCATAGAATTCTCTAAAGTTTTCCTTGATCTCCGTTGGATTATATGTGATTTGTTTGTCTTTTTTCCTTGATGCCAATACCATTTTCTTAGCTTGTTCTGTCTTAAGCTGCCATGCTAGAATTTTGTGCGTTTTTTCCCCTAATTCATAATATTTCTGTTTTGTCTTCATTATGTTTTTCTCCACCTTATAAGTTTGTAATGTTTCATATTTCATTTTTTTATCTGACAATTCTCTTCTTTTAGTTGTATCTTCCTTCATTGCTAATTCTTTTTCTATATTTACTCTTTCCCTTTCCAACTGCTCTGTTTCCTGATTATAGTCCTTCTTCATCTAGGTTACATAACTTATTATTTGCTCTCTAATGAATGCTTTCATTGCATCCCATAGTATGTACTTATCTTTCACTGATTCCGTATTTATTTCAAAGTATATTTTAATTTGTCTTTCAATGAATTCTCTAAATTCCTGCCTTTTAAGTAGCATGGAGTTTAATCTCCATCTATACATTCTTGGAGGGATGTCCTCTAACTCTATTGTCAATATCAAGGGTGAATGGTCCGATAATATTCTAGCTTTATATTCTGTTTTTCTTACTCTATCTTGCATACGAGCTGATAACAAAAATAGGTCTATTCTTGAGTATGTTTTATGTCTACCCGAGTAATATGAATATTCCTTTTCATTTGGGTGTTGCTTCCTCCATATATCCAAAAGTTGCATTTCTTGCATCGATTTAATTATAAATTTGGTTACTTTGTTCTTTCTGTTAATTTTTTTCCCAGTTTTGTCCATATTTGAATCCAAATTCAGGTTGAAATCCCCTCCTATTAATATGTTCCCTTGCATATCTGCTATCTTCAAAAAAATATCTTGCATAAACTTTTGATCTTCTTCATTAGGTGAATATACATTGAGTAGAGTCCAAAACTCCGAATATATCTGACATTTTATCATTACATATCTCCCTGCTGGATCTATTATTTCCTCTTCTATTTTAATTGGCACATTTTTACTAATTAATATAGCTACTCCTCTTGTTTTTGAATTATACGACGCTTGCTTTTACGTGTCCTACCCAATCTCTCTTTAATTTCTTGTGCTCCAATTCAGTTAAATGTGTTTCTTGCACAAATGCTATATCAATTTTTTCTTTTTTCAGTAAATTTAGCAGTTTCTTCCTTTTAATTTGGTTATGTATTCCATTAATATTTAAAGTCATATAGTTCAGCGTAGCCATTTCATACTTTGTTTATCTTCCCTTTCCGTTTCTCCATCATCACCTTTCCTTCTTATCCATTTCTGCTTTCTTGTTTTGAACACTTTATAAGACAACATTTCTAAAACATCAAACATTTTCCTTATTCTCCTATTTAAAACTTCTTTAACCCCATTCTCCCCTCCCCCTCCTGAGTTGCCCTTTATCCTTTGCCGGGCAACCACATCTCCTCTCTCCATTTGGATTTGCGAATTCACTCGCAAACTACAACTGATTTTGTAGTGACCGTAACTCCTTCCCACCCAGCCCCCCCAGAAAAGATTTCAATTTTCATATGTAACAAAGGTCACTCTTTTAATTCCCTCCTTATTCCCTCTATTCCCTTTCCCTCCCTTATCAATTCTTGTCTATAGTCTATATATTTTCCTCTAAATACGGGTACATTCATGTATACACACTATATATATACACACATACACCTCTTTACACACATACATATAGTTCGTGGTCATTTTTACTCTCATTACATGCCTTCATCTCTCTGCTTGTTTTGTAGTTGTTCTGCAAATTTCCTTGCTTCCTCTGGATCCGAGAATAGTCTGTTTTGTTGCCCTGGAATAACTATTTTAAGTACCGCTGGGTACTTTAACGTAAATTTATATCCTTTTTTCCATAAGATCGTTTTTGCTGTATTGAACTCCTTCCTCTTCTTCAGGAGTTCAAAACTTATGTCTGGATAGAAAATTTTTTTTTGCCCTTTGTATTCCAGTGGCTTTTTGTCTTCTCTTACTTTCTTCATTGCTTTCTCCAATATATTTTCTCTTGTTGTATATCTTAAGAATTTTACTAAAATGGATCTTGGTTTTTGCTGCGGTTGTGGTTTCGGGGCTAATGTTCTATGTGCCCTCTCTATTTCCATTTCTTCCTGTAATTCTGGTCTTCCTAGGACCCTGGGGATCCAATCTTTTATAAATTCTCTCATATTCTTGCCTTCTTCATCTTCCTTAAGGCCCACTATCTTTATATTATTTCTTCTATTATAGTTTTCTATTATATCTATCTTCTGAGCTAACAGCTCCTGTGCCTCTTTAACTTTTTTATTAGATTCTTCTAATTTCTCTTTTGAGTCCTCTACTTCCATTTCTACAATTATTTCTCGTTCTTCCATATTTTCCACTCTTTTTCCTATCTCTGATATGGTCATTTCTATTTTATTCATTTTTTCTTCTGCACTCTTAATTCTTCTTTTTATCTCATTAAATTCTTGTAATTGCCATTCTTTCACTGATTCCATATATTCTTTAAAAAAAGATACATCCATTGTCTTGCCTTTCTCTTCTTCTTCCACTTCTTTCTGTTCTTCTTCTTCTTCTTTCTCTGGGTTGACCATCTGTTGTTTCCTTGTTTTCTTTTTACCCTCTTCTTTCTTGTTGTCATTATTGTCTGTGTTCTGCACCTGCTGCTGTGCTGCAGGTGTCTCTCTCAGCTGTGGAGATCGACTCCGCAGCTGTTCCCCCCTCCCGTCAGGGTGTTTTTTTTCATGCGCATCGCGCATGCGCGAGGAGTCACGCATGCACGGTTGCGCACTTTTACTCGGCTCTGCGAGCCATTTTTGTAGTCCCGAGCGGGCTTCTCTCTCCGCGGCGGGCCTCTTCGGACAGGTAAGGCCTTCACCTTCTTCTTCCGACATTCTTTCTTCCTCTTTTCTTCCCGTTGTTTTCGACTTTTCTCTCTTCGCTGCCATTTTCTTCTCACCTTTATTTTTACTTTATTATAAATTTTAATCTTGTACCTTTGTGCTTTGTGTGTTTTTTTTAAACTTTTCGGGAGAGGGCTGGAATTCCCTGACCGGCCACTACTCCATCACGTGACTCCCCCCAGAAGCCTACTTAATACCGCTTTGCTCTGAATGCGCACCCAATGTGTGTAATACAAAAAGGGACTTGAACACAATTCAGACCAATCAAAGTTTTCCAAATTGTATTTCATTTGCTGAGTCAGCATTCTTCAACAGGTAACAGTATCAAACAGTGCTATCAGCAGATGTTACATAAGGGAATTTACAGAATTCAGCCCTTATTTGAGGTATACAAGGCAGGCTCTAGCTATTTCATTTCATCATTCTCTTTAAAACATTTTACAGCCACTTCATCTTAGTACAGACTAACATAGATTAGCACCGGCTTATTCAAGCTCATTAATAATTAAAAAGTACTTGCATCTTGTTACATTAAATAATTCTTTGAATGTTAACTCCATCAGTGTGGGTGGTTATCGTAGCGGGTAGTGCCACACTATTACAGTGCCAGCGACATGCCGTCTGTAAGGAGTTTGCATGTTCAACCTGTGTCACTGTGGGTTCCTTCCGCGTTCCAAAGACGTATGGGGTTAGAAGATTTGGATGGCAGGGGCTCATGAGTCAGGAGGGCCTGTTACTGTGCTGTATCCCTTAATACCAAATTTGTGTTTATAGGTAAAACAGCAGCAGAATCGCATGCTAATAAACACAAGACAAAAAAAAAAGTACTTCAGGCACTGCGCTCCGCATTTACTGGAGGAAGGAGAATGGAAAGCTAATTGCCGTCTTGGGAAGTTAAACAAGAAAATCTGCAGGCGCTGGGGTCAGGTGCAATGCATAAAAATGCTGGAGGGATTCAGCTGATCACGCAGCATCCATAGGATGGAAAAAGTAACCAGCGTTTGGGCCCGGCCACTTAATCAGGAATAACTTTGGGAACCACTGTCAAGTTCATTGTTATTAACATACAATTGTAAAGTACAACTGGTGTTCTTCAGTCCTCGATGTAAACACATGCAAACACAGAGAGACAGAGGGCACATATTTACAAGCGATTTATATGCAGTACATAAATAAATATTGTTAAGTATCAGTAAATTCTCGGAGGGATTGTATGAGCAGTTCATCGGTCATTCCTCATTCTCACTGCCCATAGGGAGAAGCTGTTCATCAGACAACGATCCCGGTAGGGCCCGTCGATGTTGGGGGAGATCCTCTCTGCCTCTCTTATGGTTCTGTGGATCGACCTCCATTCCACTGCTCCACAGCAACCATGCCACACCTTGATGCAGCTGGCCAGGACGCTCTCCTGCAGAAAGGATGGTGGGCGGTAGTCTTGCCCACCTCAGTCTTCACGGGAAGTGAAGTCACTGCTGCTCCTTCCTGACAAGATGTTGGGTGTCCAGGATAGGTCACTACTTAAGTGGACGCCAAGGAAATTTGTGCTGTCCATTCCCTCCACTATAGAGTTATTTGAGATAGATCCTACAAAATCCTGTGTTAAAAATCTATGCTTTGTACTGACTCCTCCCAAAAGCAAGCAGCTTTGTTGTAGCAGCAGGGTGCCTTTAAAAGAATGCTGATATGCTCTTCTCATTTTAGTATTTTCCTTTGAGAATGCAGACCATTTACACCCAACGACTTTTAAACAAATCTAGGATGCAGTAAATCTTATTAACGGCTACAGGAGTGATAGCAAATCAACCCCACAATTCCAAAAATAGATGCAGTGTACTTTTATCAGCAAATGAAAAAAAAAGTAATTACTTAAAAAAAACTCGAGACAACTACATTTCAACGTGATTCTTCCCTCTATGGTCGCCTGCTTAGTATGTATGTCCTTTGTCTGCTGCCAGCCAGATCAGATGGAGTGTCCCATCTTCCTGAGAACAACGGAACCAGGGACATAAGTGGAAAACTAGAACAGATGAAATTTAATCTACTGTGCAAGCATTTAAGCACAACATCTTACTTTCCTGGATTGTTAATTTGCTTTCCCTGAAATAATACCCCGTGGCTATCGCTGTACACCTAGAGTGGTCTTTCTTCTTGCAGTCCCCTTGAACCTTGCATACCATTAACATCAACAGACGCAAAGCTGCTTCCTAAAAAAGGCTGCCACATTAGTTGTTTAATTAATGCTCTATTATAATTAGTTTATAGAATTTACAGTCCAAAAATCCAGATGAGAGAAATCCGGACCACCCGAGAATCCGAACTTCTCAAAAACTCTCAGATTTCGCGTACGTGAGTGTGGGCGAGAGCACCACAGATGCACAGCAGTGGCAAGCGACCACGTGGAAGTTATGGAAATGTAAGAACAATATTTATGTGTTTTTTTTTTGCATTTTGTATATTCTATATGGAAATAAATATTTAGTTAATAAATTATCAAAATTTATCTGTTTATTCTCCTTAAATTTTAATTTTAAGGTAAAGGTTCTGTTATTGCCACGTAAAACTACACTCAGAATGTTACATACATGAAGGGAGACAGAGAGTCACCACTTTGTCCAGTACTGCCAGGGAATCTGGAAAATCTGAAAATCCAGACTGACCCAAACCCCAAGCAGTCCGGATTTTCGGACTTTGACCAGTTTTTAAACGAAATAATTTTTGAATGTTTTGTGCATTTTCAATAAACTGCTTGTGACAGCTCCAATTTGTTTTGGAACATGGGAGGCATATAACTGGGCAGGATTGGTGTCAGGGGTAACCCACCTTTTCCCCTTGCTGATGCAAAACAGTTGCCAGAGATTTGGTTATTGAGACAGGCTTGGCCTTGATGCAAGTGATTTCCCATTTAAGGGACCAGATAACATGACTACAGTGGAGGAAAGCTTAAGATGCAATTCCATCTCTGTTGAAGCTGAAATCAATGTGTGACATTGATTTAACGTGCACTTTACTGACAGAGATAGGGTTCCCTTTGTCGGCATTGAACGGGAAAACCACACAGAATTCAGTCCGAGGAATTCAGCTGAAATTGCGGATGCACAAATGAAACTTATCCCGGTCCATGTGTCTCTGACACAGAAATCCCAAAGGGGCCTAAGGCACTGAAAGCTTCCTGATTGTATCAGAGGTTCAGCTCTGGGAGCTCGGGTTCGCCAATGTATCGAGAAGGAGGCTGTGCAGTGGCAGAACCTGCGGGAGGTGAATTATCGGCCTCTCTATGTCTCTGAAGGGCCTCTTTTGCTGTTCTTTCACTTATTGTTACAGACATCAGGCAATGCTTATGGATCCTCTTTGGGTACCTTAAGATAGGCAAAAGTTGACGAATTTTGTATATGATTATATTTTGTGTATTAGGATAAGACAATAAAAGTAATTTCAATCAAAATCAATTTATCTTTAAAATTTAGCATGGTAACAGGCCCTTTTGGCCCACGAGGAAACTGGACCACCTGGAGGAAACTTACACGGACACGGGAAGAATCCTTACAGATTGCGCCAGATTGAACCTGGGTCACTAGCTCTGTAACAGCGTTATGCTAAACTCTATGCTAACCGTGCCCCCTTTATGCTATCTGTGCTGCCACTAGACTAACCATGCCACCCAAAGCATCATAATCAATAAAACAAAATTAAGAGACAGTTAAATGCTGTGTTTGGTTCTTCAGAAATATTCATAAAAGAAAGGGGTCACAGAGAATAATTTATTTCAGAGTGGACCATTCTGGGCTTTCTTCAAGCGTTGGATCAGCTGAGCTCTTGTGGAGTGTGCCTATTATGTTTGGTTTCGAAGACTCTGAGCAGATGCATTCTTTTGGGAAGTAGTGTAAGTAAACATGGGCTCAACTCACTCAATGACTGCAGTTAACAGATTAAATTCCGTGCTACGGCGGACATTGCAAGTTATTTTAAGACAGGCTTTGCCCTTAAATGACACCTGGGACTTTATGTTTCATATCCTATTGCCTCTGTAGGAGGTACCGCCGGACTGAAGTTGCCAGCTGATGGTTGTGGATGGAGAAACGATGCTCAGGTTTCCTCCCACAAATGGGATTAGTAGGGTAATTGGTCACATGAATGTACTTGGGGCGATGTGGGCTTGTGGGCTGGAAGGGGCTATTACTGCACTATTATCTCTGAAATTAAATTATAAAGCATTTATATGCTTTGCCACACGATTAAGAAATAACAATATCACACTCAGCTTTGATCATTGATATCACTTTTGACTTTGAATCAGAAGGTCAACAGATAGAACACTGAATTTATTAAATTACTGAGAGACAAAGAGTTCCACAGCATGGAAGCAGGCCCTTTGGCCCAACTTGTCCATGTTAACCCCATAGATTCATCACCCACTTGGAAAATTCCAAGCCTACCAGCCCCAGTAACATTCTGGTGAATCTTCTCTGCACCTTTTTTTCCAATTTAATGATAGGTGTTCAAAAGCTGGCTGACCAGAACTGCACACAATTCTCCAAGTGTGTTCTCACCAACATGATCACCAATTGTAACATGACATCCTGGCTCCTGTACTCAGTGTCCTGGTTGATGAAGGCAGCTGCTCCAAACGCCTACTTCACCACCCTGTCTTCTAGTTTTGCCACTTTCGTAGAACTATCCACCTGTACCTTCGAGTCTCTCAGTTCTTCAACACTCTGTTGGGCTCTCTGTAAGCCTTGCTCTGATTAACCTGTCAAAGCCCATCTGATCAGGTTAATTTCCTTCTCCCATTCCTTAGCCCACTTCCCCAAATCATCTCAACCCTGCGGTAGTCAATCTTCTTCATTGTCCACTAGTCCACCAAAAGTGTGCAGAATAGGCTGCATCATGGTCTGATATGGGAACACCAGTTCCCCTGAGTATAAAGCCCTACAAATGGTACTGGACACAGTCCAGGACATCACAGGCAAAGTCCTCCACACTATTAAGCACATCTACAGGGAACTCTGCCGTCAGAGTGCAGCAGCAATCATCAAAGACCCGCACCACATACTCTGGTCTCGCTGCTGCCATCAGGAAAGAGGTATAGGTGCCATAAGACTCACACCACCAGGTTTAGAAACAGTTGCTCCCCCTCCACCATCAGATTCCTCAATGAAAAACTCAATCAGAGACTCATTTAAGGACTCTTACTTGTGCATTTTATTGATTTTCTTTTGTTAACTCTGTATTGTATGGTTTGTTTACATTCATTATTGGTTTACAGTTGTTTTATTTGTTTACCTTTTCACGCTGTGTATGGTTTATTTTTACACTACCAATTAATGGTAATTCTGCCGCGCCTGCAGGAAAAAGAAATCTCAGGGTTGTATGTGATGATAACTGAAATCTGAATCTGAACTTTGTTGTTAGTTGCAAATTTACTAACCATGCAAACTACATTCAAGGCAAACAACAGTACACTCCACACCAATCCCTACAGCACACCACTGGTCTGAGGCCTCCATTTGGAGTAACAACATCTACTCTGATCATCAATCTGTATCCGATTGGTCAGCTCACCCTTGCAGACTAGCCAACCACATGGTACCTCATCCACTGCCCTGCCCTCATCAATCTGTATCCCATTGGTCAGCTCATCCTCTTGCAGACTAGCCAACCACATGGTACCTCATCAAAGGTCATGGTCAAAACCATGTAGACAACATCCACTGCCCTGCCCTCATCAATCTGTATCCCATTGGTCAGCTCACCCTCTTGCAGACTAGCCAACCACATGGTACCTCATCAAAGGTCATGGTCAAAACCATGTAGAGAACATCCACTGCCCTGCCCTCATCAATCTGTATCCCATTGGTCAGCTCACCCTTGCAGACTAGCCAACCACATGGTACCTCATCAAAGGTCATGGTCAAAACCATGTAGACAATATCCACTGCCCTGCCCTCATCAATCTGTATCCCATTGGTCAGCTTACCCTTGCAGACTAGCCAACCACATGGTACCTCATCAAAGGTCATGGTCAAAACCATGTAGACAATATCCACTGCCCTGCCCTCATCAATCTGTATCCCATTGGTCAGCTCACCCTCTTGCAGACTAGCCAACCACATGGTACCTCATCAAAGGTCATGGTCAAAACCATGTAGACAACATCCACTGCCCAGCCCTCATCAATCTGTATCCCATTGGTCAGCTCACCCTTGCAGACTAGCCAACCACATGGTACCTCATCAAAGGTCATGGTCAAAACCATGTAGACAACATCCACTGCCCTGCCCTCATCAATCTGTATCCCATTGGTCAGCTCACCCTTGCAGACTAGCCAACCACATGGTACCTCATCAAAGGTCATGGTCAAAACCATGTAGACAACATCCACTGCCCTGCCCTCATCAATCGTCTTGGTCACCTCTTCCAAAAGTTCAATAAAACTTGTGAGACATGCTTACTCACAGACAGAGTCATATTGATTATCCCTAAATGCAAGTGAATCCTGTCTCTCGGAATTTCCTCCAGTAACTTGCCCACGAATGACATTCTGCTCACCTGCCTGTAGTTACCTGGCTTGCCCTTAGAGTCTTTCTTTTTAAATAAAGGCACAATATCAGCCACCCTTCAGACACCTGGCACCTCCCCCTCCCCCCACCCCATCGTGGTCAATATCTCTGAAACAAATATCCCTGTTGCAATTTCAGAATCAAAATTTATTGTCATATCAATGAAATTCAATGTTTAGTGTGGCAACACAACAGTGCTCCTATTGCAATAAATTACATTTTCAAAATAAATCAACAGTGGAAGAAAATGGGAGAACGTGAGGTAGTGTCAGGGGTTCATTGTCCATTCAGAAATCTGATGTCTTTGTGCCACTGGGCACCTTTTTCCTGATCGCAACCGGGTGAAAAGGGCATGGCCTGGGTGGTGGGCATCCTCGAGGATAGAGGGTGCTTTAAGACACCGTCTTGTAGATGTCCTCGATGGAATGAAGATTGGTGCCGCTGGTCGAGTTAACAACCTTTTGAAGCTCTTCCCTGGCATATATCACCCTAGAGCATTAGAGCACTGAAAACAGGCCCTTTGATCATTCTAGTCTGGGCCAAACTATTAGTCTTCCTAGTCCCACTGGCCAGCACCCAGTCCATGGTCCTTCCTTCTATGTACCTGTTCAAATTTTTCTTAAATGTTAAAATTGTGCCTGCATTCACCACTTCAGCTGGCAGCTCGTTCCACACTCCCACCACTCTCTGCGTGAAGAAATTCCCCCGAATGTTCTCCCTAAACTTTTTTCCTTACCCCATGTCCCCTGGTTTGTATCTCCCCTAACCTCAGTGGAGAAAGCCTAGATGCACTTACTCTGTCTGGAGCGCTCATAATTTTGTACAGCTCTATCAAATCTCCAGTCTTATCAGTCTCCAGGGAATAACAACCATTTGATAAGGTGTCAGGCATTAAAACTGAAGGCCAAAAGTGTCTGCACTCGCCTCAACGTAAAACTGGTTTAGTAACAGAAAAACAACAGCTTTGATGAAGAGCTCAGGCCTGAAATATTGGTTATTTATCTTTCTCTTCTCGTGATGCTACGGGACCTGTTGAGTTTCTCCAGCACTTTTGTGTATTAACAGGAGTGGAAGAATTTTTTCAAACTGGAGGAAGATAAAGATGAATGGAAATATAATGGAGGCTGGCCATGGCTTGAAGGCAGATTCAGTTGTCATGAGCTGGATAACTGTCTCAAAAGGAGGAAGGTATTGAAATGAGATAGACTGCTCTTCCAGTAATCGAGAGCAGACCCAGCCGGCTTTCTTCCCTGCTGTCACAATTCTGTGCAACAGGGTTGAAAGGAAACCGCTGTTTCAAACGATTACTTGTCGCCTTTGTAGCTGTAATTGGGCAGCATGCTTTGTGCAATGGCATGACATCAGCAGTGCCCCTGGTTCGAATCCATCACTATCTGTAAGGAGTTCTCCCTTTTCCCCCCGGATGCTTGGTTTCCTCCAAAAACATACAGGTTTGTTACGTTAATTGGGTGGCACGGGTTTCATAGGCCGGAAGGGCCCTCTACCGTGCTGTAGTTTAAATTAATTTTTAAAAATTAGACATTTAGTACTGTAGCAGGCCAATTCGGCCGCCCATTTTACACCCAATTTACACCCCGATACATATTTGAAGGGTGGGAGGAAACCGGAGCCCCCAGGGAAATCCCACGCAGACATGGGGAGAACGTACACACTCCTCACAGACAGATTCAAACCCTGGTCCTGATCGCTGGCGCTGTAAAGGCATTGCTCTAACTGCTAAGCCAACCCGTGCCGCCCCAATTGTATCTTTAAATTAGAAAAAAAGAAAGATTGCCAAATATTAAGAGAATTGCTCATTTCAAATGAATGATCCCACAATTTCAGCAGTTCTTGAATTCTGAAAATCACAATGTTTGGTTTAGTGGAAGAAATAAATGTCAGTGACAAAACAACTGGAATAATTATACTGTTATACATCATACAGCCAGAATAATTTCAGTGTTATACATTACAAGCAGCTGACGAGCTCTCTCACATTTTGAAACCACTGCTTGATTCGCAAAGGGTATGCGGAGATTTTAATTAAAGTTTGACAGTGAACTCTTTCAGTCGAGCAGCAAGGGCCGGGGGCCACGAGCAGTCAGAAAGGGCAACACAGTCAGCCCAACACTGTTACAGCACCAGAGACTGGGATTTTAATTTGGTGCTGCCTGTGGTTTCCTCCCACCATTCGAATCACACCGGGGTTGAAGGTCAATCGGGTGTAATTGGGCATCAAAGGGTCTGTTACGGTGCTGTTCGTGTAAATTTAAAATTTAAAAATATGCGAAAAGTGATGTACCCTGTTCAGAGAGAATCAACCCTACTTTGAAGCTGCACAAATTTAAATGAGTAAAATTCAGACACGAACAATTGTGTGAATGTCTCTTTAAATAAGCAGTGGATAGATTGTAGGGGTATCAAACCAAGAATCAGGCATACTGCTTTTAGAGAATATCTGGAAATTACTGACAAGAAACTCAACCACAACTGCAGCCACTATAAGGGTCTGGAGCATCCAACCAGTCAACACGCGTCAGCAGACTGGTGAGGAGCGTTTCTGGCTGCCTGCTTGATGGCAGGGCTGGTCCCTCGCTGGACCAGTGGGAGCAAGCAATCTGCTGCAGTACACAAAAGGGCTGGAGGAACACTCAGCAGGTCACACAACAGCAATTAACCTTTCTGGCCTGAGTCCTTCTTCGGTGCACCTCAAATCTTGCTTACCTGCAAACCATCTGTTAGTGTTTGTGTCAGCAGGTGACATCCACCCTAAGATTGAGTGAAACACAAGAGTCTTCAGAGGTTGTGATTGCAGAAAAAAAAACACAGAAATGCTGGAAGAACTGAACAGGTCTCACAGCATTTGTGGAAGGTGGCGCAAAAAGTCTACCTTCACCTCCCGTGGATGCTGTGAGACCTGCTGAGTTCCACCATGACACTGTTCTGTGCTCAGAGTTCTGAGTGGAGGGAGGCTTCTCTCTGAGGATGACCATGGGAATGAATGTGGCTTCGGACTTAATTTGGGTGTCAGAGATGAGGTGTTGGGTGATGTGGACACTATACCACAGGATATGCCATATTAAGGGGACAGCACAGTTAGCGTGGCTGTTTACAGGGCCAGTGACTGGGGTTAGAATCCTGAGTTTGTACGTTCACCCCTGTCTATGTGGGTTTCTTTCAGATGCTCCGGTTTCCTCCCACCCTTCAAAACGTACTGGGGCTTGGAGGTCAATTGGGAGTAATTGGACAGCACAGGCTCCTGAGCTGAAAGGGACTGTTACTGTCAAAATTAAATGAAAATGCATGTACAGAAATGTAACAGTTAATTGCACTAACATCTTGAAAAATATATGCTCCTAAAGAAAAAAGCAACCAGTGTTTCCTGTGCTTTCTTCTCACATTCAGAACTCAGGTACTTTACGCATGGCAAAGAGAGGATTACTTACTTACCAAGACAGAGAAGGAGGCCATTCAACCCATCAAGTCTATGTCAGCATCCAGCAGAGCCACACTACCCTCCACCATGCTGACCTGCAGTGAATTCTCTCTCTTGTGCGCATTTGATCCCACTTTAATTCTTTTCTCACCTGCACATAAAGTGGAACTAACCTATCAACACCCCATTTGGAGGAAATCGCAGCACACGCCGTGGCCATGGGGAGGACATGAAATTTCCACGCACCCAGCACAGGAGGTGTGGTGGTACACTACCGGCCTACTGCAGGGGGCAACCTCTGTACCTGCAGGAGTGTAAGGGGACAGGACAACAACTGGCCGGCTGTCAATCAGTCAGCCTGAATGGATCAAGCCCCACCCAGTCGGGTGTCAATCACTCTCCGGGATATAAGCCTGCGCCGGTCTCCCGAACCCTCACACTGAGTTGCTACAGCCACAGCCAGCCTGGCTCTGTGGAGGTTTTTGTGGATTAAAGCCTATTGTTCAGTCTTTACTTTGTGTGTGTCTGATTCTGTCTAACAGCGCACCATAGGTCAGAACCAAAACCGCATCCCTGGAGTGACATTACTTTTATATTGGCTATAAACTGAAGATTAAATTTCCTTAAGCACAAGACATTAGTCTGGAATGTCCCTGAGTATATTGACCGCATTAGAACAAAATGAATGGATGGGCAGGCAGAATTACATTTCAGTCACGATGCATTTAATGGACGGACCAGTTTAAACAACCTTCGCTTTGATCACACAATGCTTTGCTCTGTCACCAGATCTGGTACAGATGAGGAAAATCGAGACAGGGTGCTCCAAATTCATTGATTGCACTCAGTCGTCCATCTGCTTAAGTGAAGATTAAATTGGGAAAAAATGCAATCTCATGAGACGAGTGAAACTTCGTAATAAAGCACTCAAGTTCAAGATCGAGTTTACGATCATCCAACAGCATAGGTACAACTGACGAAACAGCATTCTCCGGTGCCTGGTGCAAAACACGCAGACACACAACCAGACACAACACATACCGGCAAGCCATAGATATGCAGGACATCATAATCAAAATAAATAGATAAATACTGTTCACTAAGTATAAGAGTACATGTGAGCATTTCCTTTAGTCATTCAGCATTCTCACTGCCCATGGGGAAAAGCTATTTCTCACCCTGGTGGTCCTGTATCTTTTTCCCAATGGAAGTAGCTGGAAGACGCTGTGTGCAAGGTAGAAGGGGTCCTCAATGATTTTGCGCGCCCTCTTCAGACCATGATCCTGGTAGATCATGTCGATGGGGGCGGAGGGAGACACAAGTGATCCTTTCTGCCACTTTTATGGCCCTGGATTGACTGCCGATCCATTTCTCTCCAGCATCTGTGATGCAGCTGGCCAGGTCTCTCTCGATCGAGCTCATGTCAAAAGTTGACATAGTGGTGACTGGCAGCCTTGATCACTTCATTCTTCATAGTAAGTCCATTTGCTGTTGTACCTTCCTGACAAGTGAGGAGATGTTGTTTGTCCACAATATATCACTTGGTGCTCTCTAATCTCTCCTCTACTAGTGGAGGGTGCTTGATCCTAGTCCTCCTGAAGTCCACATTCATCTCCTTCGTCTTGTCCATGTTGAGACTTAGGTTGTTATTCTTGCACCATATCACAAGATTTTCCACCTCTTCTCTGTAGTGCGACTCATTGTCGTTGCTGATGAGGCCAACGACTGTTGTGTCATTGGCCAACTGGGTGACCCCATTGAAGCTGGATCTGGTGATGCAGTCATGGGTCAGTAGCATGGACGGAAGCGGCCTGAGGTGAGCCTGTGCTCAGCGTGACGGTGCTCGACGTTCTTCTACCAACCCGGACTTAAATTCATCTTTCCGTTAGCAAGTCCAGAATCCAGTTACAGAGAGGGGTGTGGAGTCCCAGTGAGGACAGCTTCTCCACCAGCCTCTGGGGAATGATCGTATTAAAGGCCAAGCTGAAGGTTTATTAGCAGGAGCCTGGCCATATTGTTCTCCAGGTGGGCCAGGCCGGAGTGGAGTGGTTTCTTCTATAGGTGAATTGATATGGTTCCAACATCTCTGGGAAGTGCACTTTAATGTGTTCCATCACCAGACACTTGAAGCATTGTATAATGGTGGAGGTCAGTTCCACAGTACAGTAGTCAATGAGACCTGTTACTGTCACCCTCTTTGATATCGGGATAATGGACTGCTGCAGTGAGGTATTGAAGATGCCCATAAGGACCTCCATCATTTGGTCTGCCCAGTCATTCAGTACCTGACCAGGTACGTTGTCTAGTCCCGCTGCCTTACGTGTGAATTAGGGTCCTCCTCACCTCGGCTGCAGCTATGCATGGGGCCCATTTATCAGGGAGCTTTCTTCGGCATCATCCTATCTTCTTATTGAATCGCACATAGAGGATGTTCCATCTCTCCAGAAGGGAGGTGTCGTTGCCTTTGACTCGCAAGGTTGACTTGTGGTCAGTTCTGGTCTTGCTCCCTTGCCATATGCGTCTCGTGTCGCTGGTGGGCGCACAGTTGTCCATGGAATGTGGAATGCTTTGCATTCTGGATTGCAGGGGAGAGTTCTGCCCTGGCTGATCTTAGTGCCAATGTGTCCCCTTGTGCTGAAGGCAGCATCATGGGCTCTGAGAAGTGCCCGGACCTTTGCATCCAACCGTGCTTTCTGGTTAGCCCTGGGTGTGAAGCATTTGATCTTGCTGACATCCTCAATGCACTTGCTGATGTAGCCAGTCACTGAGCTTGTGTACTCCTCTATGTTTAAATGACCATTGTAGGTGGTCGTCTCCTTCAAACAGTTCATGGTCAAAGCGATTTTGCAGCGCTCTTGTGGTTACCCCCACTGGCCACATCCTGATCTCTCTGTAAACTGGCTTAGTTCATTTTGCCAGCGATCTGTATACTGGGGTTAGCAGGATGGATATGTGATCTGAGTAACCAAGAGGGCGGGGTGGGTGCAAGGGGCAGCCTTGCGTGCACCAGGGATGGTGGTGCACATCTGATCCAGCATATTCTCTCCCCTGGTGGCAAAGTTGCCATGCTGTTGAAACCATGATTAGGTTGGTGTGGTTGGTCACCAGCTACAATCATGGCACTATCAGGATGGGACATCTGAGCTTCGCAGATGGCACCTTAAAGCTCCTTCATAGCATCGCCCTCATTAGACGAAAGTGGAACATAGACAGCAGTCAACATGGCCAAGAATTTCCTCGGCAGGTTGAAGGGTCTGCATTTCATCATCAGGTTCTCCATCTCTGTTGAAGATGGTGTGATGTGATCTCCAAATGGGATTAGTGTAGGAGTAGTGTAAATGAGCGATTTATGCTTGGTATGGTCTCAGTGGCCCAAAGTTTCTGTGCTCTTTGAATTTGTGGCTTTATTAACCTAGTGGCTGGACACCATTTGAGGGGAGAAATGTTTTATTCCCTGTAAGGTGGAAAGTGAATCTTGAGGAGGACTATGGAATATGTTGAACTTCAGATAATACAATGGGAGAGTTGGTTAGGCAGTCAGATGTGAAAGGCTCTGGAGGTTGGTAACGTTGCTAGGGGCAATAATCAGGAAGATAATTGAGGGGATGGGAGGTCAACCCCAGAAAGGATCAGTGTTTCCTGTCGCAGACTCTGATCTGGTGCGGGGCGGGGGGGGGGGGGTGAAGGAGGGGTGGAAGAGAACAGTGGAGGAGAAAGTGGTGGAGGAAGAATTGTATCTCACACAGGACAGTACGAATGTGAAATAGCTCTTTGAAATCAGCAAAACTCATAATTTCTTCAAACAAGGAGTTAAAAGGTTTTTGGTCCAGAAGAATACATTTGATGAACCGATGATTCTGAATGAGATGATGGTGGACAACCCTTGCCGGGGGAATCTCTGTCCTGCAGCACCCACGCACCTTACCAACACTCACCCTTCATTCAAAGTAAAGACCTAGTGCACCGTCCACTTCACGAGGATTTTGAAAGTGTTAAACGTGGTGTTATTGGTTGAAAGGAAGTGTCTGCTCTCTGCTGCATGTTCCTTTGGATTTGCCTCATTTTTCCCTTTGGATTAATGGGTGCCCCTCAAGTACACCAATTAGCATATAAATCCCTGACATTTTTGAAGGGTGGGAGGATATCGGAGCACCAGGAGGAAAGCCATGCTGGTATGAGGACAACGTACAAACTCATTACAGGCAGTGATGGATTGGAACTCAGTGTAATAGGTGAAGCTGGAATAGCATTGCGCTAATTGCGCCACCCAATTAGGATTTGCAGCTTGGTACACAGAAATATGTACTTCTCCTGCTGAATCCTGGTCCGTTTGTACTCTTGCATCTAAAGAAACTCAGATGTTAGGCTGTCCTTGTGAGGTTAAAAGATTTTTTTTAGGGCGATACCTTTAACGTGAACAAGTGCTAATCACATGACCTCTTGAATGCAGGGATTAACACAACATGGGATTGATAATGTGGCCCCGAGGTCTAAGTGAGCGGTTCACATTGGTAGCTATGACTCGAGTTGGAAGGCAGGGAGTGGTGGATCTGATGTTCTGGCCTGTAGGGCATCACTGTGTGGAAACAGGTAAGGTGTTCATGCTGCTGTCAAATTTAGTTGAAACGGAATCATCAGGTTTGTGGATGATACAACAGTAGGCGGCCTCATCAGCAACAACAATGAGTCGGCTGACAGAGAGCAGGTTGGGAGGCTCGTAAGATGGCGTGAAAACAACAACCTGAGTCCCAACGTGCATAATGATGGTAGACTTCAGGATGATGAAGGTCAACCATGCTCCACTGCACGTCACAGAGAGAATAGAGAGCACAAATTTCCTTGGCGTGATGTAAGATATGACCTACGCTGGACCCACAACACCCCAGGAAGGCAGAGCCGTGCCTATGTTTCCTACCAAGGTTGAGAAGGGCCAGGCTACCGGCCCCCACCAGGACAACATTTTACACAGTTGAGAGTTTCCTGTTTGGCTGCATCATTGGGTGGAATGGTAGCTGCAAAGCACCAGACTGGGAGTCATCACAATGGATTGCTAAAGCAACGGAGAAGATCAATGGGGGTCTCCCTTTCCCCTATTAATGGCATTCTTTGGTAGCTTTGCTTGAAAGAATTATTGAGGATCCACTGCCATCAAGAAGTGGTACAAGGAGCATCAAAATCAGGCCTGCAACGCTGGGAAATAGCTTCTTCCTGCAGGCTGTGCGACTGATGAATGGTATCTTGTAACCGAGTAAATAATTTCAAAATATTTATATTGATTTTTACGCTACATCTTTATGTATATATGCGATTTTATGTGCTGTGATATGTGGATGCACTGTGGTCCGGAGAAACGCTGTTTCATCTGACTGCATTTGCAGTCAGATGATAATGAACTTTAATTTTAACTTGGAGATGAGCCATGAACAGTCACTCTTATTGATGATGCTTCACCATGAAGACGGCGTGGTTAGTGCAACACTGTTACAACGCCAGCGATCCGGGTTCGAATCCCGCAGTGTCTGTAAGGAGTTTGCACATTCTCCCCATGTCTTCCTGTTGCTTTGGTTTCCTTCCACCCTTCAAAATGTAAAGGGGCTGTAGATTAATTGAGGTGTTTGGGCAGCTCGTGGACCAGAAGGGCCTGTTAACATGCTGCATGTCTAAACTTTAAAAACGGCATCACAAATGAAAAGGCCATCCAGCATTGGGCTTAGGCGGATGGAGTCAATTGCCATTACTTCCCGAATACTTTTGGATGTATTGTATGGACTTTGGGCCGCTGATCATGAAAATCTCCGTCATATTTTTCAAACACATACCGTTTTTTAAGATAGAACTATTTTTGTGATATGTGTCATATTTGAGACCTATTTTGTGCAAAATGTCATTGAAAATTCATTTTCTGCGTTTGCACTTGGACTTCTTCCCTGCTGATCTTGGTGCCGTCAGTGACGGACTAAACCACAATGGATGCTAAAGTGGTATTCCATAAATATAACCTCTGTGATCATTTATATCAGGCTAATCTCATGGTTCCACATGCACACATGAGAGAGAGCTTGTGTGTGTGTTTGTGTGTGAGAAAATTCTTTTATCTGTGTAAGAGAGTGCATGTGTGTGTGAAAGTGTCAGATTGTGCATGCATGTGTATGTTTGTATGTGTGTGAGAGTGCATGTATTTGTGTGTATAAATGTTCGCATATATGTCTGCATGTGTGTATATGAGAAAGACTGAGTGCTTGCATGTGTAAGAGAAAGCTTGTGTGTGCAATTATGTGTGCATATGTGTGTTCGCACATGTACCTGCATACATTTGTGTGTGCGAGAGTGAGATTGGGTGCTTATGTGCTTGTACATATGTGATTGCATGTGTGTGTATGCTGTATATGTTTGTATGAGCGAGAGTGTGTATGTGTAAAGGACAGAATGCTTGTGTGTGTGTGTGTGTGTGT